>NC_064642.1:208449169-209083488 GCF_023864345.2 Schistocerca serialis cubense
TCATTAAGTTATTGCATCTTCTTTCGTTTATTCCGTAGGTGAAATTCCCATTTCTGTTGAATTTATTTCTTACACGCATCATTTCTTTCTGAAATTGATGAACAGAGATAAATGTCTTGCATTTAAATCATATACCCACTAAATAATGACTGGTTTATGGTAACATAATTAAGTATACAGCATAACATGACAGAAAACGTAACATGTCAAAGACATTGACAGTGTTCAAAGCCAAAATGTACAGAGAATATCACAATGCAGCAGCAAAATGTAAAACAGTCACGATCTTGAGGTGCCATAGGGCAACAAATGTCAAAGTCAACTGGTGTGTGTTATATCTTAACTATTTCATAGTACATACAAAGAAAACTGGAGTACAATCATATACCAAAAAAAATGGAAAATGTGCACGGTCTGATGTGTAACGACAAGAAAAGCGACCTGCTAACCTTACCTTGCCGGGCACTTGCCAAGAAAAAATACGATAATCATCAGTAATTAGTCAGGTGAATATAATTGCATTAGTAAATGGCATCCTAGTGTGTTGAATTATACAGTGTCTTCATTCAATAAAGGGTTTAATATTTGACCAATGGTGGTCGCCTTTCGATTTTCTGGTTCTCAAAGTTTCGACGTGTACAACATTGGGATGAGGAATGCTGCGAATCCGATATGGTCCTGCGTATAGAAGTTCAAATTTACTGCACTTACCTTTTAATTTACTGTATAAATAGTGCGTACGTACTAATATTTTCTGTCCAACGTGAAAGTCGCGGCGTCTACCTGTTTTTGCTGTCTTCTCCGGCGCTCTGCGGCACGTTTGATGTTGTTCAGCGCAATGTCAATTATTTCGTGGTGTCTTAGTCTACGGCAGGTAGGGAAGTTTACTAACTCTTTAATTTTGTTTGGTGGTTCAACGTTTTTCAGTATAACAGACGGAGATAGCATAGTGGATTCATTTGGAATGGAATTAATTACATCTTGGAATGAGAATATGTGTGTGTCCCAATCAATATGTCTTTTGTGGCAGTATATTCTACACAGCTTGCCAATTTCTTTCATTAATCTTTCACAGGGGTTCGAAGAAGCATGGTACTTGGATATATAAATCGGAGAAATGTTTCTAGCTCGTAACATACGTGTCCATGTAGCAGAACGAAATTGTGATCCATTGTCAGAAATTACTTTCATCACATGCCCTACATGAAGTAGAAAATGTTTTACAAATGCTTTCGAAACAGTTTTAGCAGTAGCTTTGCGTAACGGAGTGAAAGTAACAAATTTTGAAGTGAGCTCAACAGCGACAAAGATGTAGCAAAAACCTCTGTTAGTTCTCGGAATTGGACCAAAAATGTCTACAGCGGCCATATGTCTTAATTTAACAGGTATAATGGGATATAATGGTGGAATATGTGAAGTGGTGTCTGATTTAACTTTCTGGCAAATTTTACAAGACGCTAAAACTCGTCGTATACGTTTCTCCATGTTGGTAAAATAACAGTTCTGTCTCAGTATAAGAAAACATTTTCGTGCTCCGTAATGTGCGTAACTTAAATGAGTGTACCAAATTAATTTGTTAACCAGTTCGTCAGGAATGCATAATAACCAATTGTTGCTGTCAGGATGAGAGCGGCGAAACAGAATGTCATTGCGTACAGTGTAATGGTTTCTAATCGTAACATTATTCCTATCTTGCCAAAGGTGTTTAATTTCTTTCCGCACGTTGTCTTTATTTTGTTCTTGTGCTATGTCCTGTAATGACGATGAAATAAAGTTTTCAAATGCAACTTGCTGAATGTACATGACACTGAAATTTGTTTTGCAGAAGTTGGTTGCTACGTCTTGCTGATTGTTGCCGAGAGAACGCGATAGTGCGTCTGCTATAACATTTTGTGTGCCGGGAATGTGAAGTATTGTAAAATTGAATTCCTGTAAATAAAGTTTCCATCTGCTTAATCTGTCGTGAGTGAATTTGGCCGAAAGTAAAAATTGTATCGCTCTGTGGTCTGTGTAAACGGTGGTATGTCTGCCATAAAGAAAGTGACGATATCTCGTAAAAGCCCATACAACACATAATGTTTCAAGTTCTGTAACAGAATAATTTCGTTCAGCAGGTGACAGAATGCGACTTGCAAATGCGATGTTTTTAATTACTGTAGAACCATCTTCTTCAATTTCCTGGAAAATGTGTACGCCTAAAGCGGTATTGGAACTGTCAGTGGCAATGGAAAAATTTCTGGTAAGATCTGGGTGCGATAAAAGTGGTGCATTCAACAGAGCATGTTTCAGGTTCATGAATTCAGAGTGTGCTTGCTTATCCCAAGACCAAATACTGTTTTTACCTGTTAATTGGCATAATCTGGGTGTGTCTAAAGCAGAATGATGAATAAATTTACGAAAAAAATTAATTAAACCCAAAAAAATGCGTAATTGTTTTTTCGTTGTAGGAATAGTAATGTCACGTAGAGCTTGAAGTTTTTCCGGATCAGGCGCAATGCCTTCTGCTGAAATTACGTGTCCAAGAAATTTTATAGAAGTTTTGCCAAAGTGCGATTTACTAAGATTAACTGTATGTCCTTGTGCATGAAAAGTTTGTAACAGTTGTTCAAGAATCAGATTGTGTTCAGACCAGTTAGCTTCTGCGATAAGAATGTCGTCTACAAACGTCGTGATTCTGTCTCTAAGTTCTGTCGGAAGTACAGTGTTCAAACCGCGAATAAAGGCTGCTGAAGAAATAGTTAAGCCGAATGGTAATTTGCAAAATTGATAACAGTCGCCAAAACAAAGAAAAGCTGTATATTTTCTACAATTCGGATGAAGTTGAATTTGCCAAAATCCCGATTTCAAATCTAGTGTAGAATAAATAGCAGTACCGCGAAATTTCTGTAGAAGTTCCTCTAGTGTCTAGGGTCGATCTGTTTCATTAATGTGACGTGAATCAAGTACAAGGCGAAGTGAACCATCTTTTTTCTTAACAATATGTAGCAGGCTTATGTACGGACTAACTGCCGGTTCAATAATTCCTTGGTCAAGCATATCCTGCAATTCTTTTTTAACTTGTTCTCTGTGAATATATGGAATGGGATAATGCTTTGCTTTATATGTGTCGTGCTGTTTCACTTGAAATTCATACATAAAGCCGGACATAGTACCAGGAATGTTGTCAAAAACTGGAGCTTGCTGTAAAAGAATTTTGTGTAAGTGCGCTCGTTCGTCGTCTGTAGTTGCACTGCTTTGTCTAACTTTATCGGAAATCATTTGCATTACGTCGTAGTCAGCTTCGTCTGGAGTATTATAGTTATGTACGTACGTATCCGTGAACAATGTGGGATTACAGTCTATGGTACGTGTTGCGGAAATGACCTCTGTGCGGTTAATTGTTTGTTCTTCCGCAGACAATGAATGCTGAAACTCTAAAGCCAATTGTACATTTTCATCCTTCAACATTAAATAAGAATTCTGAAAATCAATTACTGCGTCGTGTTGTACCAGAAAATTAGTACCTAAAATTACGTCTGTTGTCAATAAAGGAACAATCCAAAAATTTGAGTGGAAAGTATGACCTCCAAAAGAATAATCAGATTGTTGTACTTCCAAGACCTGTAACAAATCTCTGAATGCTGAAATATTTTCTTTTTGCTGACCTGTTAAAAGTGACACTCTTAATGACCGTGGTAATTTAGAGACACATAATTGAATAAGTGCAGATTCACTGTACGATTCACTTAAGTACTTGTTTTGTTGGACCATATGCTCAAAAAATTGCGTGACACTGGGAAAGTTTGTGTTCTCATAATTTGGTAAGCTAATTAACTGGTCTTTAATTCCGCGCTGTGTCGTCTTCGACCAATACGCTGACAGAAAAGCATTCTGAAACTCTTCTACTGAATAGCATTGCCTCGTGATCGGTCTCATACGAGTTGCAGGTTCGCCTTCCAAAAAACTGCAAATAAATTCAAGTTTGTGTGTTACAGGCCAAGTCGGTGGAAAAGCAAAACTAAACTGTTGTATCCAATCAAGCGGATGAATCTGTGTTCTGTCATTCCTAAACACTTTAAATTTTCTTATCGACAGAAAATGTTTGTAATCGAAATTATCGCCTCTGTGTGATGGAACAGGTTCAGGGTTGTAAGAGAATCTATTGAACTGTGGTTGTTCGGAATCTAAGTCCCGTACTCTCTGTAGATTACCCAAATTACACGCGCTGTGTGAGTCTGACAAATGTTCATAAAGTGGCGTCTGTTGTGGTATGTTATTAACTGAAATGTTTTTTATCTCTGCTACTTCTTGTTGTAAACTAGACAATTTTCTACGCAACGTGTTATTAGACGAATCGATCTCATTAATTGTCTGCTGTAAATTTTGAAATTCAGGTGTTTGGTTAAATGAAATCGGTGCAGTATCGTCTGACTTATTGTCATTAGTATTTTCGATAACATCAATACGACTGGCCAATTCATCATATTTTTCAGTCAGTATTTTTACCTGCTCATCAGATTTAGTGTCAGAGGCATTAATCTGTTTTTGCAATTTACGTGTAGTTTCACTCAGTTTTTTAACATCAGCTTTGATGACATCGCAATCCTGTGTTAGTTCTAATTGTTCGAATCTGTCTGTCACTGTTTGAATATTTACTGTGTGTGAATCTGTTTTTGATTTAAGATCAGAAATTTAATCACGTAATTCCGCGTTCAGCTGTTCTATGGTATTAATTTTGTCGGACACTGTAGTAATATTATTGTCTACATACGTCTTCGCTTTCGCGAACATTTTACGTTTGTCTTCTTGTCTTTGTGCAGTGATTGTTTCCATGACTTGACGTTTGACTTTATTTTGATCCTGAATAAATTTGCGGAAACGCGTATCACTGTTTTGTATGTGGAGATTAAAGCGTTCGTCAATCTGAGTGTTCTGTTGGTCGAATTTCGCGTCGATCTTTTCATCCATTGTGCGCGAAAGTTCTGCTGTCATTGCTTTAAACTCGTCGCGTAATTGTGTAGCTTTTTCAGAGCATTGTTTAGCGACTGTACTAATTTCGTCTCTGAGTGTTTCTGTTGCAGCTGTTTGCATTTCCCTTAATTCCTGAGCAACAGACCTAATTTCTTCGCTACTTTTTTTTGAACAAGCCTCAATTTCCACGCGCAACTGTTCCTTAGTGCCATGACACTGCGCGGCAACGGCTCTAATTTGTTCACTAAGCTGTCTGGAATTGTCGTCTAATTTTTCATTCTGTTGTCTGACCTGTTCACTAAGTTGTTTGAGATTTTCGTCATTATTGTCAAGTTTTTCATTTAATTGTTTGTTATCTTCCCTGAGTTGCCTGAAATTGTTGTCTGTTTTCTCACTCTGTTGTTTGTTTGATTCAAGAATTTGTAGCGACAATGCCTTAAGTGGATCCGACACAAAATTAGCATTTCTATTCTCCGTGCTATTTAATGGTGGATCTGAAATTGTCTTGTTTTGCGTGACCATTTGGTCATTCTGTAATTTACAGAAAGGTTTATAAGTCGGATGTACACTGTCAGACACTATTTCGGAATTAAATAGATCCATCGTACTTCCAGTACACTGTTCATTTTCACTAGAAAAATTTGTCTGTACATTACTTGGATTTTCTAAATCGGGTGTGTTAAGCTCGGCAGCGCTCATTACTATAGACCGCTCCGCGTCATCAATTGTCGTCAAATTAACAGACGAGACAATTGAGTTCGTTTGTTCATCATTAAGGTAAAAGTCATCATTAGTGGTTGGAATGCACTGATTGTTAGTGAATGCAGGATTGTCATCATTACACTGCGTGTCACAATTACTATCGGTCACGCTGTTTAAGTCGGTAATTTCATTCAAAATACCTCGCGATACACTATTCATAGTCTTTCGCGGCATTTTCGCAATAGTCACAATTATTCACAAAAGAAATAAGCACAAACACAAAAAGGCAACAAACAAATACAACAGAGCAACGAATTGCCATTGACCTGTAGAAAGAAAGTCACAAGATTAGTAAAAGCGTTGCGCCAAATCCTAATTATATCTAAGCAAATAAGAGCAGATATCTGACTGTTTTTCAAAAGACTCTCAACGAAATACGATCCTGGCAGGGTCGCCAAGTGTAACCTCCCCACCGAAATTTTAAAAGACAGAAATAATAAATGAATCGGAGCCAAGTGTAACCTCCTTAGCAATTAAATTTAATGACAATAAAAATGAGAATCGCAATCTGACTCATGGTGTAAGCTGTCACGAAAATAATGAAAAACAATTCAATGCTAATGAGACTTCAGTGACAGTGTAAACTCAATTAAACAGAAATATCGGTCTTTGGCCCTGTGCAAAAAATCATAATTAATTTCTTACCTCATTGAAACTGCATGTCAAATTTCTGCTCTTATTGTTGGCCACGGCTTGGAGGAACTGCGTCGCAAGTAATTCTTTTTTTTTTTTTTTAAATTTAACTGAAACATTTCTTTAAAGGAAATGGAAGGAAATCGTTCGTTCAATTAAATAGTTCTTTTGTTAAAATTATTGCTTTGAAATCAAAATTATTATTGGGGCAGTTGTTGAAAATTAATTACAATAAATAAACTTTAAATTAGCTGATGGTTACCTTAATTAACAATATACCTCATTCAGCATCTTGACCAGAGACCCATGTCGACGCCTGCGACTCCTCACACACAACTGCACTCGACTGCTACTACCGACATACTGCACTGCTCACAGACTGCCCACTGACTGACTGCTCGCAACTGTACTGCACGACTACTACCGACCGACTGCACGACGACTACTGAACTGAGCTACTGCTACCGACAGAGTGCTGCTCGCAACTCTCGCGCGGTCAAGCGCAGACTAACCACGATAAAAGGCTCTCTGGTCAAAGATTTTATCATGCTTCACCATCGCTGCTGCGTTACATACGTGTTTCAATGGGTTTCCAAGTTCTACAATGGATCGAAGGATGACCTATGCCATATCACATCTATAATCTAGGTTTAAATTAAGTATCACAAAAGAGAAAACTATCAAAATGGTCTACAGTGACCCTCAATTATCTTTAATTAGTTATCTAACTTGTCGTAAATTACAGAGGCTGATGTGGCTTCTCAATAACTATATAACAGAAAAATCATCGCGTTTCAGATTTTTACTTCAAGTGGCAAATGTGAACACCATGAGCTTTAATTGCCGATTGACACTAGTATTACGCAAAAAGGGGGTGTAACAGATGAGACTTCTGCAGTTCTGAGTGAAGCCTTATGCGCTCAAAAATGCAGCATCGCGTGCGTTCATTACCTTGTCGGTGTTTAGGCAGCGTCAGGGCGGCGCAGTTCCTCACATCTCGCCGTCTCGGAAGCAACTTTCTCCTAACTTCTCCTTACTACAATATACCGAAGTTGGTTTTAAAGAAAACTGTCTGGCTGTGTTTTCATCTGACCAATCAGGGTCTCAATGTTAGCCTTAAGCTCCGCCTACGAAAATTCTGTCTATCCAATGAGAAACGTTATACTTTTCGTGGTGGGGCAATGTTTTTAACGTTTGCAACGTAACAGAGACGCGAAAAAGTCTCACGCTAAAACGTGCGGCTCGTGTGGCCCTTTTTGTGTTATCGTAAGATCTATACTGTTCTTCTGGAGGGCCCTAGCTTTTAACATGGTCTGGGGGGTGGTCCTGGTGGTTAGCTGGCGACGTGGGTGTCCGTCCCTTATCGTAGGGCCTTCTAGCTTAACACGGTTTTGCTCTCGGCTTCTGTCTCGTTTCTCCCCTCGGAACTGCGTCTGTCTCACGGTGGGAAGGTATGACATGCATTTAGGCATTCTTGTGTTAGTCTGTGGTATTCCATTTGCTCACTAGTTACTCGTATTACTTTGGTTAATTTAATGTCACGATTTATGCTGAGCTATGTGACATACTACTGGATTTGCTTATCATGTCAGGGTTTTCATGGAAGGTGTTGGATTTGCCTGACACCTTACAATGCTACACTGTTAATGCTAGGCTATTCATTCTACATCTACATCTATACTCCGCGAGCCACCTTACGGTGTGTGGCGGAGGGTACTTATTGTACCACTATCTGATCCCCCCTTCCCTGTTCCATTCACGAATTGTGCGTGGGAAGAACGACTGCTTGTAAGTCTCCGTATTTGCTCTAATTTCTCGGATCTTTTCGTTGTGATCATTACGCGAGATATATGTGGGCGGTAGTAATATGTTGCCCATCTCTTCCCGGAATGTGCTCTCTCGTAATTTCGATAATAAACCTCTCCGTATTGCGTAACGCCTTTCTTGAAGTGTCCGCCACTGGAGCTTGTTCAGCATCTCCGTAACGCTCTCGCGCTGACTAAATGTCCCCATGACGAATCGCGCTGCTTTTCGCTGGATCATGTCTATCTCTTCTATTAATCCAACCTGGTAAGGGTCCCATACTGATGAGCAATACTCAAGAATCGGACGAACAAGCGTTTTGTAAGCTACTTCTTTCGTCGATGAGTCACATTTTCTTAGAATTCTTCCTATGAATCTCAACCTGGCGCCTGCTTTTCCCACTATTTGTTTTATGTGATCATTCCACTTCAGATCGCTCCGGATAGTAACTCCTAAGTATTTTACGGTCGTTACCGCTTCCAATGATTTACCACCTATGGCATAATCGTACTGGAATGGATTTCTGCCCCTATGTATGCGCATTATATTACATTTATCTACGTTTAGGGAAAGCTGCCAGCTGTCGCACCATGCATTAATCCTCTGCAGGTCCTCCTGGAGTACGTACGAGTCTTCTGATGTTGCTACTTTCTTGTAGACAACCGTGTCATCTGCAAATAGCCTCACGGAGATACCGATGTTGTCAACTAAGTCATTTATGTATATTGTAAACAATAAAGGTCCTATCACGCTTCCCTGCGGTACTCCCGAAATTACCTCTACATCTGCAGATTTTGAACCGTTAAGAATGACATGTTGTGTTCTTTCTTCTAGGAAATCCTGAATCCAATCACAAACCTGGTCCGATATTCCGTAAGCTCGTATTTTTTTCACTAAACGTAAGTGCGGAACCGTATCAAATGCCTTCCTGAAGTCCAGGAATACGGCATCAATCTGCTCGCCAGTGTCTACGGCACTGTGAATTTCTTGGGCAAATAGGGCGAGCTGAGTTTCACATGATCTCTGTTTGCGGAATCCATGTTGGTTATGATGAAGGAGATTTGTATTATCTAAGAACGTCATAATACGAGAACACAAAACATGTTCCATTATTCTACAACAGATTGACGTAAGCGAAATAGGCCTATAATTATTCGCATCTGATTTATGACCCTTCTTGAAAATGGGAACGACCTGCGCTTTCTTCCAGTCGCTAGGTACTTTACGTTCTTCCAGCGATCTACGATAAATTGCTGATAGAAAGGGGGCAAGTTCTTTAGCATAATCACTGTAGAATCTTAAGGGTATCTCGTCTGGTCCGGATGCTTTTCCGCTACTAAGTGATAGCAGTTGTTTTTCAATTCCGATATCGTTTATTTCAATATTTTCCATTTTGGCGTCCGTGCGACGGCTGAAGTCAGGGACCGTGTTACGATTTTCCGCAGTGAAACAGTTTCGGAACACTGAATTCAGTATTTCTGCCTTTCTTCGGTCGTCCTCTGTTTCGGTGCCATCGTGGTCAACGAGTGACTGAATAGGGGATTTAGATCCGCTTACCGATTTTACATATGACCAAAACTTTTTAGGGTTCTTGTTTAGATTGTTTGCCAATGTTTTATGTTCGAATTCGTTGAATGCTTCTCTCATTGCTCTCTTTACGCTCTTTTTCGCTTCGTTCAGCTTTTCCTTATCAGCTATGATTCGACTACTCTTAAACCTATGATGAAGCTTTCTTTGTTTCCGTAGTACCTTTCGTACATGATTGTTATACCACGGTGGATCTTTCCCCTCGCTTTGGACCTTAGTCGGTACGAACTTATCTAAGGCGTACTGGACGATGTTTCTGAATTTTTTCCATTTTTGTTCCACATCCTCTTCCTCAGAAATAAACGTTTGATGGTGGTCACTCAGATATTCTGCGATTTGTGCCCTATCACTCTTGTTAAGCAAATATATTTTCCTTCCTTTCTTGGCATTTCTTATTACACTTGTAGTCATTGATGCAACCACTGACTTATGATCACTGATACCCTCTTCTACATTCACGGAGTCGAAAAGTTCCGGTCTATTTGTTGCTATGAGGTCTAAAACGTTAGCTTCACGAGTTGGTTCTCTAACTATCTGCTCGAAGTAATTCTCGGACAAGGCAGTCAGGATAATGTCACAAGAGTCTCTGTCCCTGGCTCCAGTTCTGATTGTGTGACTATCCCATTCTATACCTGGTAGATTGAAGTCTCCCCCTATTACAATAGTATGATCACGAAACTTCTTCACGACGTTCTGCAGGTTCTCTCTGAGGCGCTCAACTACTACGGTTGCTGATGCAGGTGGTCTATAGAAGCATCCGACTATCATATCTGACCCACCTTTGATACTTAACTTAACCCAGATTATTTCACATTCGCATTCGCTAATAACTTCACTGGATATTATTGAATTCTTTACTGCTATAAATACTCCTCCACCATTGGCGTTTATCCTATCCTTGCGGTATATATTCCATTCTGTGTCTAGGATTTCGTTACTGTTCACTTCCGGTTTTAACCAACTTTCCGTTCCTAATACTATATGCGCACTATTTCCTTCAATAAGAGATACTAATTCAGGAACCTTGCCCTGGATACTCCTGCAGTTTACCAATATTACGTTAACTTTTCCTGTTTTTGGTCTCTGAGGACGGACGTTCTTTATCAACGATGATAATGTCCTCTCTGGTAAGCCGTCAGGTATTTTATCGTTTCGCCCAAGGGGGGGTCCCTCTAACCTAAAAAACCCCCGTGTGCACGCCACACGTACTCTGCTACCCTAGTAGCTGCTTCCGGTGTGTAGTGCACGCCTGACCTGTCTAGGGGGGCCCTACAGTTCTCCACCCAATAACGGAGGTCGATGAATTTGCAACCATTATAGTCGCAGAGTCGTCTGAGCCTCTGGTTTAGACCCTCCACACGGCTCCAAACCAGAGGACCGCGATCGACTCTGGGCACTATGCTGCAGATATTAAGCTCAGCTTGCACTCCGCGTGCGATGCTGGTTGTCTTCACCAAATCAGCCAGCCGCCGGAAGGAACCAAGGATGGCCTCAGAACCCAAGCGGCAGGCGTCATTCGTTCCGACATGTGCTACTATCTGCAGCCGGTCACACCCAGTGCGTTCAATAGCTGCCGGAAGGGCCTCCTCCACATTACGGACGAGACCCCCCGGCAAGCACACCGAGTGCACACTGGCATTCTTCCCCGACCTACCCGCTATTTTCCTGAGGGGCTCCATAACCCGCCTAACGTTGGAGCTCCCTATAACTAATAGGCCCACCCTCTGTGACTGTCGGGACCTTGCCGGAGAATCGGCCACTGGCCCAACAGGCGAGGCATCCTGTGGTGGCTCGGAAACGATGTCATCACCACTAGGAAGCACCCCGTACCTGTTGGAAAGGGGTAAGGCAGCTGCCACGCGGCCAGATCCCACCTTCGCCTTTCGGCCAGGCACGCGCGAGCCCACCACTGTCCGCCATTCACCCTGGAGTGATGGCTGACCGGTAAGATGCTCACTGCCGGAAGACGCAGCGACATCAGGGGTTCCATGTGATTCCAAGGCCACCGAAGTAGGCATAGGTCTCACCACAGTTGCCCCAACGCCACTACGAGCCGACGCCTGCGCCTCGAGCTCGATGAGCCTAACAGACAAAGCCTCCACCTGCCCCCGAAGAGTGGCCAATTCTCCTTGCGTCCGCTCACAACAACCACAGTCCCTACACATGACTATGTTTACCCTACTCTATACGGTGACAAATTCCCAAGATAATCTTCTGATGAGCTACTCTGATAATCAAGAAACACTCACTGAAATACGAGACGCGAAAACTACGCTAGGTTTTCCCAGAAAAACTATTTAAAAGCTAAGCGCAGCAAATGAGTACAAAAACGCTTTATACAAACAGTACTCGCTGCTGCTGGTGCTCTCGCTCTGGCTGTCACAAGACAACTGCTGATTCAAGTGACTAGTGGCTAACGGCCGCGAAACAAACAAAAGACGGTTTTAGGGCGCTTTCTGTTCTAAACGATCAAGAAAACACTAAGAAATCTAACACGAAAACTACGTAAAGTTTTATCAAGAACTGTTAGTTACTATGCAGAGCAGATAAACACAAATAGAATCCCTTCCTTAGTGGAAGGTCGTAAACAAAATGCAAAATAAACGCTTTATACAAACAGTACTCGCTGCTGCTGGTGCTCTCGCTCTGACTGTCACAAGACAGTCACCAGACACTGCACACACTAGGTACACATACTATACACTTACTCTTTCACAACACTACATACTCTGTCAGCTGTTGTCAGAACAATTTTGTGCACCGAAACTTTGCTGGCCTTAAAAACTGAGTCAGCATCCCTCTATTACGAGTGTGAAGTTGAGCTCAGGAAGAGGGTAAGGATTTAGCATAAACACTGCATAACTTTGGGAGTGAGTTTTTCTAGAAAAGGGAAAGGAAGAAGCAAAAAACACAGCGTGAAATTATTAAGTGGAATATTAGATGTTTTGTTATTGTTATTATTCTTTTTGCTAGATTTTCTCTACCAAACCCTTCTTTGTGTTCTCTAGCAAATCCATCAATGTGTAGAATGTTTGGATTAACAGGTACTTCGTAATAGCCCGTTTAAATAAGTTTGTTTTAGTAATTTCTTCAATTTCCTTTGGTAATTTATTATATGGTGTAATTCCGTATGAAATGATGTTTGAGTTTGGCATTTATTCTTTCTTCATAAGTAAGAGTTCAGCCTAGATCTTGTACTGTGTCATGCACAGAGCTGTTTATGCAGTAATTTGCAATGTTATTTGTGGTGTGCACTGTTTAGTAAACGAATTCACATGGCGCAGTTAAAACCATTAGGCTTTTGAATATATCCTTACAATGAGTGCAACTGTTATTTTTGGTTATTATTCTTGTTACCCTTTTCTACAGTTTGAAAACTGTGATCGAATTTTGTGCGTCTGGTCCCCAGAAAATAGTGGCACAGCTAAGAACTAAGTGTACATACAAATAGTGTGTAACTAAAAAAGGCTGTTAATCATTGATGACAGGCCACAACATGTTGATGACACTGTGTTTGCAAGTACTGGTGTCTTTCTGTGTTCACACCACTTCAACGGAGAACCAATATTCAATCCCTGAAATTTTTAATTTGTTACACTGTCTGTAGGGGTGCCATCTACATTTAATTTAATAGCGTTAATTTCCCTCTTCAAACTGTCATTCATGGCATTTGTTGTCTTTATGTTCAATGTCAATTTATTGTTTATTGACCAACTGTAAACTTCCATGAAGGTATCATTTGCTACTGCCTTTTCATCTTTTAGTTTTTGTACAGTTTTACTGACTTCATGTTGGTTGCAACATCATTGTAATTAGTGCTTAGTTATTTATCTTTTATGACATCTCAGGCTTCTTTGCTTTTATTTCCTGCACTGTACATTATTTTGCCGTTAAATGTCTTCATTGCACCAATGAGCATCTATCTATAAGTATTTTTGTACCTATAACGGAAACTCAAGAACTCTTGCTCATTATGATTCTTTTTTATGTAACTGAGTTGCTTAAAGGTTTTTCTAATACCTGCTGCTATCCATTTGTTTCTGTGATAGTGTGATTCTGATGTGGGTATTTTGGAAATGTAATTTCAAAGTTCATTTTAAATAATATTAAGAATTTAAAGAATTTCCCATAGCAAAATAACTGATGATGTTCGAAGTAGAGAGGATATAAAATGTAGACGGGAAATGGCAAGGAAAGCGTTTCTGAAGAAGAGAAATTTGTTAACATCGAGTATTGATTTAAGTGTCAGGAAGTCGTTTCTGAAAGTATTTGTATGGAGTGTAGCCATGTATGGAAGTGAAACATGGACGTTAAATAGTTTAGACAAGAAGAGAATAGAAGCTTTTGAAATATGGTGCTACAGAAGAATGCTGAAGATTAGATAGGTAGATCACATAACTAATGAGGAGGTATTGAATAGAATTGGGGAGAAGTTTGTGGTACAACTTGATTAGAAGAAGGGATCGGTTCGTAGGACATGTTCTGAGGCATCAAGGGATCACCAATTTAGTACTGGAGGGCAGCGTGGAGGGTAAAAATCGTAGAGGGAGACCAAGAGATGAATACACTAAGCAGATTCAGAAGGATGTAGGCTGCAGTAGGTACTGGGAGATGAAGAAGCTTTCACAGGATAGAGTAGCACGGAGAGCTGCATCAAACCAATCTCAGGACTAAAGACCACAACAACAATATTGGTTTCTCATCCCAGCTTTTGTTTGATAGGTTTTTTTTCTTAAAAAAACCCTTGTACTTTGATATCTGATAAATGTCTTGGATGTACACGCATTTGTACAAAGAAAAACGCTTTTAGATACAATAAAGGTACTTACAACATTTCTATTGGTAGAAGTAGTTCCCATGCTTCCTGTAACAACAAATAGGCGTATTTATCTGAGTACTGTGGTATGTGACCATTAATAAGACTCGGTGATAGTCAGGAAACAAGTTCTTCCAGCATCGTTACGGTATGTCACATAATTGAATTATGGTCTGTGGAAGTTACTAACTGTAGATTCATTATTTCTAAGCGCTTTTTTTTTAAAAAAATTCCAATATATGTTTCTATTTGATGTAATAGCATAATTTGTTGCACCATTTTGCAACTTTGAGCATTTTTCAACATCTCTTGGTTTATTCCACCTCTATCTTTATCTCATAACTTGCAACACTAAGATTTACGTTATTAAGAGCTCAATACTGGATAGGATGGCGCTGCTTTTGAGTCACAGATTAGTTGGATATGCGGTCCTGTCGTTAAGACCTGCAACAGAGGCAACACCCTTGGGCCTGTTCTATGCTGGAGGAGCTGCCGTCGGCTCCTTACGAGGCGCTGCTGACCCGCAGCTGCTGGCATATTAAGGCGCGGGCTCATTACTGAAACATACGCGACAGCCGGGCGAGGCACGGTTTCCGCCGCTGAGATCCCGCGCCGGCCGTAAAGCGCGCCTGGCCGTGACGTATGCCCGCAGGTCACGTGACCATCAGCGGCTCCGCTAGCTACCGGCTGCCGGCCGCCGGCTGCCGGATCCCAGTCGATTTATCGAAACGAAGCACGAAGAGCGGCCCAGCAGTTTCGATTCATTCTGTTTGTGCGGCCATAGACTGAGGGAGCCTCTTTGTCCGCTCTTCGTTAAAGAACTTCAGTATCCGAACGAATAGTTCCGCTGTAGTGTGACGCAAACTGAAGACAGCGCAAGCGAGCTCCCAGTCTCTCTGCTCAGTTACCTCACAAGGGGCACCTATAGGTTGTTCTCGGGTGCGTCATTTAAACCAGTGATGACGTAGTATGCAGCCTCTTCGAGTGCACCGTTTATCCATGCATATTCTAATAATCGATGTACGTAAGTATGTATATTACACGTTTCCTAAGCCACTGGACCTATTTCAACGTAACGTGGTACACGTATCACTTATTCTACGGAAAGAATTGCTGTGGGGGTAAGAAATACCGATCTACCGAATGAGTGATGGTGAGGGTGAAAAGAAACTGTAGCTCATGACTCTCAAATACCCAGACTGTACTGATCCAGTATTTCAGAATGAGATCGCTTAGTGACTTGCAACGAACTTCACACATAATTTCAGACCTTTACGAAACTTTATTTTGCTGACACTCTCCACAAAATGACAAAAGAAAAATAGTTTAGCGCTTAAATTTTTGCTGTTCATGCAGTAATACTGCCACATTCGGCATGAAGTTCTAATTTCTCATTTCTTGTTATGTTAGCTGTTTTTGCGACACATTTTTCGGACAGTATTCACATACGAGTATACTTCTGAATGTATCTGGACAATTTCATGATTTAAGTGAAATGTCGTGTGGCTAGGGCCTGCCGCGAGGGAGACTTGTCGCCTGGTCCAAGTCTTTTCAGTTGACGCCACTTCGGCCACTTGCATTTGGATGGGGATGATGTGATGATTATCAAGACAACACAACACCCAGTCCCTGAGTGGAGAAAAACTCCAGCCGGGAATCGAACGCGGGCCCCTTTGCATGGCATTTCGTCGCGCTGACCATGACCACTCAGCTTTCGAGGCGGACAGTTATATCACTGTATGATACATCATACTTGCCGTGCAGGATAACCGAGCGGTCTTGGGCACCTTGCCATGTTTCGCGCGGCTCTCCCCCCTCCCTCCCCCATCCAATCGGAGGTTCGGGTCCTTCCTCGGGCATGCGTGTGTGTGTTGCCCTTAGCTTGAGTTAGTTTAAGTTAGGGAAAGATGACCCCAGCAGTTTGGTCCCATAAAAACGCACCACAAATAATTTCCAAATGATACATACATCAGGAGATGCGTCGTAAACAATGAGATGTGTGAAACACTGGTGCATCATGAATCACGTATAAATGTATTCCTTCTTTGCTACTAGCTATGTTCGCAACATCTTTTGCAGCCAGTAATCACATTTGCTGCTAAATCTACCTACAAAATTATGTCATTGTACAGCACGTAATTCAGGAGATATGCCATCACAAACTTTAAGCCGCGTGGAAACGAAACAACGGGTGGAAATTAGCTGGAGATACAGTACAACTATGTGTACAAATATGTATGAAATATGTTAAATATACTACTGGCCATTAAAATTGCTACACCACGAAGATGACGTGCTATAGACGCGAAATTTAACTGACAGGAAGAAGATGCTGTGATATCCAAATGATTAGCTTTTCAGAGCATTCACACAAGGTTGGCGCCGGTGGCGACACCTACAACGAGCTGACACGAGGAAAGTTTCCAACCGATTTCTCATACACTAACAGCAGTTGACCGACGTTGCCTAGTGAAACGTTGTTGTGATGCCTCGAGTAAGGAGGAGAAATGCGTACAATCACGTTTCCGACTTTGATAAAGGTCGGATGGTAGCCTATACCGATTGCGGTTTATCCAATCGCGACATTGCTGCTCGCGTTGGTCGAGGTCCAATATGGAATCGGTGGGTTCAGAAGGGTAATCCGAAACGCCTTACTGGATCCCAACGGCCTCGTATTACTATCAGTTGAGATGACAGGCATCTTATCCGCAAGACTGTAACGCATCGTGCAGCCACGTCTCGATCCCTGAGTCAACAGATGGGGACGTTTGGAACACAACAACCGCCTGCACAAACAGTTCGACGACGTTTGTAGCAGCATGGACTATCAGCTCGGAGACTATGGCTGCGGTTACCCTTGACGCTGCATCACAGACAGGAGCGCCTGCGATGGTGTACTCAAAGACGAACCTGGGTGCACGAATGGCAAAACGTCATTTTTTCGGATGAATCCAGGTTCTGTTTACAGCATCATGATGGTCGCATCCGTGTTTGGCGTCATCGCGGTGAACGCACATTGGAAGCGTGTATTCGTCATCGCCATACTGGCGTATCACTCAGCGTGATGGTATGGGGTGCCATTGGTTACACGTCACTGTCACATCTTGTTCGCATTGACAGCACTTTGAACAGTGGGTGTTACATTTCAAATGTGTTACGACCCGTGGCTCTACCCTTCATTCGATGCCTGCGAAACCCCACATTTCAGCAGGATAATACACGACCGCATGTTGCAGGTCCTGTACGGACCTTTCTGGATACGGAAAATGTTCGACTGCTACCCTGGCCAGCACATTCTCCAGATCTCTCACCAATTGAAAATGTCTGGTCAATGGTGGCCGACCAACTGGCTCGTCACAATACACCAGTCGCTACTCTTGATGAACTGTGGTATCGTGTTGAAGCTGTATGGGCAGCTGTACCTGTACACGCCATCCAAGCTCTGTTTCACTCAACGCCGTTACTATGGCCAGAGGTGGTTGTTCTGGGTACTGATTTCTCAGGATCTATGCACCCAAACTGCTTGAAAATGTAATCACATGTCAGTTCTAGAATAATGTATTTGTCCAATGAATACCCGTTTATCATCTGCATTTCTTCTTGGTGTAGCAACAATAATGGCCAGTAGCGTACATGTGAAATGTATGTGACCTGTGCATACGCGGACAAAGCCACAGGTAAGAAACGCCTCTTAACCCCATAGTCGGTTTCAACTAAACTTGGTATACATACTACTTACTATCTGGAAGGAAATAGGTCTATTGTCGGGGGTAAGAATTATGTAGGGCCGATAATGTGGAGAGAGAAGAGGATACGAGGAGATGCTCAGAGAGAGAGGAGTTAGGAGAAGATGGACTAAGAGAGGGTGAAAAGATGTGGACAGAGAGCAGGAAGGAGGTCATGGACTAATACAATATCAGAATAAATATGCCTGAGCAACGACGGGTACACAGGTAATTTGCGCTAAATGCATTAACACTATACGAAATTCAGGTTGACACATGACAGAGTAAATTAGATGATCACAGGAACCAATGAATACTACATGATATGCACTGACGGATACCGAAGGCGTTACATCATAAAAACCTATACCGAACGGTACCAGAGTGATACCATAGTGGATCCATATCTGTGAAATATGCTGATTAAAAATTAAAATTTCATCCTTATTCTAGCTTATTTTCATTATAATAGGAGACGATTGCGATAAGTGAAATATAATGAGTACCTCATGGCTATTAAGTGTGTCTGACGCTACTGAAACTTTTGACATAGTAACGGTGACGCAGACTTCGTTTACGTGCAGCTTATGCCCATCTTTCGGAAAGGCCGAATCACTACACAGAAAGATGGCAGCGTCATACCGATAGACCGCACAGATTGTTGGCTGTACAGAAATGACTGCAGAGCGAGTGGTAACGAGAACCTCATTGTCAAGGCCTTCATGACAAGGAAACCAAACGGTATACTCCAGCAAGATAACGGAAGACTCCGCACTGCATGTCACACATCAGACGCCTCAAGGAACGTACGGATCCTGGTCTGGTCTGCTCGATCCCCTGATTTGTCAACCATAGAGCATCCTAGAGATGCGATGGGAAGAACCTATATTTTGATGTTTGCCTCCAATCAGCAATCATCATGAACTAACTCACCATGAATAATTCTGTACGTGTGTCAGGTATGCCAAAAAAATTTCTTAATTTGTCATTCGCAACGTGTTGTCTTTCACGGTACCATAAAAACATTGTATACGTGCCTATTGGGTCAGACCCTCTACTGATTTTGATGGTAGATGAAAGTCTGCTCCTTTAATAATTGTTATGTGATGAATGGTTGAAAGAAGTTTGATAACTATCGGACTGGTACTTCATACTCGATCACTTTCCATTTCCATCAGTGTAGAACGTAATGCTTCTCCATCGGAATGGACGAATGTCTATTATGTCATCATAAACAGATTGGTACATGTCGATCGAATTTTCAACGCACGTAGAGAACTTATTCAAAAGAGCTGAAGGGTTCTTTATTAATAAAAGGAAGTTGATTGTGTTGTCATCGAGAAATAGATGTTTTCTTTGATGTGATGCGTTAAAAAACAATAATTCCGTATCTCAAGCATTGTAACGTGGAACTCGACAGTCTGTTGACGAATTTCGTTGGATATTAATTTACTGTACAGTACAGCCATTTGGAACTTAGAATCGTATAAATTCTAACAGGGTCTTTCTCAAAGTTCCTTGAGCTCTTTTCTTGAAGTTGAAAACGGTATTCCATGTTCTACAGGCTGCAAAACTTTTCCATGTTTCACATTCTATTGACCAAGATATCAAGGAAATTGTACGAATGTAGACTTTTACTGTGTATGATACTAATGAAAGGCTCTCGTGCGTCCAGTTGAGTGGTAGCGCAGAGATCGGAAACGCTTCGACAGATTTCATACTCATCGTCTTCTCCTCCCATGTTGCGTTATGTTGTAGGCAGAAAATTGAATGGTAACTTCCTACACCACAGGCGCTGCTTGCTCTTCGGTTTACAGGCCGACTCAAACAATAACTTGCTAAGAGGAAGTGGTTTAATTACGATAGTTAACAAATTTAAACTCTTTTTCTGCATGTGGTTTGTAAATGGGTGGAGTTAACTAATTTTTGGGTGCTGAATACACTGGTAAAATCAGTATTTCTCTGACGTCACATTTCCTAGAAACGCAGCAGATTAAAAAATGGTCACAGCGAAAACTGACACGATTAAGTCAAACAAAAATACACACACAGAGCGTTTGAAATCAGTACGATTTTGTATTTATATATGAGCATGATGCCAATAAAAGGTCCAAATCAGTTCAGAAGATATTTTCACCTTTAATCGTCTTTGATTTTTGAAAAATGCGACGACGGAGCTCTTCTTTTATTTTCCGTTTCATCACTCTCCCTAACAAGACCCCAGCAGTAGTCACCCATCGTCAAAGGGTTCCAATGGCTTTGGCAACGGAGTTCCATGATAAGAATGTCTTGGTGAAAACGTTCACCGAGCTCAGCGCTTACGGCTCCCAAATTTTCCGGGAAGAAATCAACATGAGAATGTAAAAAGTGAATTTTAAGCGACAATCTATACCCCATGTTCTTACAGTTGTCCATCAGATCATTCACAATGGTAACATAGGTTTTGTCTTTTCTTTTACCCAAAAAGCCCTTCACAATTACTTTAAAAGAAGATCAAGCAGCTAATTGGATATCTGTGAGTTTGGTATCAAAGGTTGGATCTTTCAGCAACAACAAATATACCCTCTTTCAGCTTTGCCCCTCTTAATTTGGAAATTTTTTCTCTTAAGTAATTGAAGACCTCACTTTCTTTATCCAAAGCTTATACAAAGTTCTTGATAAGACTCAACTTGATATGAAGGGGAGGCAAAATGATTTTATCAGGCTCAACCAGTGGGTTATTGTTCACATTTACGTTTCCAGGAATATATTACTTCCTTATAGGCTGTTCCTTGAATGTATAGTGCTTCTTGGTGTCACGGCTGTCCCAAACGCACAAAAAGCAGTAGTATTTCGTGAATCCAGCTTATAAAACTGTAAGGAGTGCAACAACTTTTAGATCACAGCAAAGCTGCAATTCATGATCCTTATATTTGATTGCCTCTAGCAGAAAAGCCATGGTTTCATTAATTTCTTCTATGTCTACTGCGTAAGTCAAAGATACCGATGGAAATGCAGTGCTATTATGTAGTAGTACTGCTTTAAAAAAAAAAACATTGGAAATGTATGGTAAAGTCTTACGGGACAAACTGCTGTACAAATAACCCACCACCTAAACTAATTAGTGGTCCATAATTAATACAATAGTGGATGCAGCTCATGCTAATTGGTGTCTGGCATTGTTTCTATGGACAAGGTTAGTTTAATGTACTAGTGTACTCTAATGTTAGTTTGTTCCGCAGAGTTACAGGTGTACCAGTTGTACTACAAACCTACTTTTTTAGCCTGCCCACCAAGCTAATCCCAGTGGGTGTGCCCCTGGGACTGGGCTTGGCCAATTACTTAAAATCTCTGCAGTCCCTAATGTTGTTAGCGTTGTTAGTTTGTATCTGCTTTCTAACTTATATTTCTAAGACCTAGTTGGATGTGCTGTTACTGTTGATGAGATCTGATACACCTGCCTGCCTGATCCTAAAGCGTCCAGTGGTCTTGGGCAGGTACACCTCAGTCTTCGCCGGTTTGTTGTTTATTGACCATTTTGGTCTCTAATAAATTCCCTCATAATCTTGCGTGATACCTCGTTTACCAACCTGTTTAGGACATGAAAGGTGTCACCACGTCGTATTAGGGAATAGGTGTCTTTGTTCGGTAGCTGAAGTCTTGAATCATTCGCCACGTTGTCATATGTTGGGCCGTCATAGATGATGTGTTCGGGTGTGCCGTCCTGAGTGCCACAGTCATACGCCGATGGCCCGTGCCCTGTGAGAAATGCAGCAGACCTCTGCTTGGCTCAAAGTAATCCATCTCTAACCTTTCCTTAATATGAGACAGCAGTTGAAAAACCCTTCTCCCCGATTCTTCATTTTCCCATGATTCATGATTCCTACCATAACTCCTCCCCCCTTCTTCTAACAGCAAACCTGACACCTACTTGTACCCCCGTGATTTCCCTGGTCATTTCGGTCTTCCCTCTGGTTATCCAGTACCATGCTGCCTGTTACCGAATCTTGATGTCTAATGGATACAGCCCCATTAAAACCAACGAAACCCCCCCCAGGAGTAGTTCGATATGCCCCAAGAGAGCGTAACAGCATATTCCGCTGCACCCTTCTTACAGTCATGACAGGCATCATCCTCGTGGGCCTGTGTGCCCAGACCCCTCACCCGTATCCTGCTATAGATATTTAAATACTATTGTTATAGAGATTAATGAGATTGCGTGGCAGATGGAATCTTCTATGACATATGTTGATAAATTGTTTAAAACTTCTAGGGCTCGTTGAGATATGGTGTCTATATGTGATGCATAATTCCATTTTTCATTAATTATAAGCTCTAGATATCTGGCTTCGCGGCGCCGAAGAACTGGTGTTCCCTCAATTCTAACGGTTGGATTTCTAATTTGGGTGGTCGAGCGGTTCTAGGCGCTACAGTCTGGAACCGCGCGACCGCTACGGTCGCAGGTTCGAATCCTGCCTCGGGCAGGGATGTGTGTGATGTCTTTAGGTTAATTAGGTTTAAGTAGTTCTAAGTTCTAGGGGACTGATGACCTCAGAAGTTAAATCCCATAGTGCTCAGAGCCATTTGAATCATTTTTTTCTAATCAGGCTACCTTTCAGCAATAGACACGTGGATTTGTGTCGTGCAACCTTCATTTTCGTTTCTTGGCACCATTCAACAGATGATGTTATTGTTTGTTTCACTTTCGGTTCAGAGGGTCCAAATGGCTCTGAGCACTATGGGACTTATCATCTGAGGTCATCAGTCCCCTAGAACTTAGAACTACTTAAACCTAACTAACCTACGGACATCACACGCATCCATGCCCGGGGCAAGATTCGAAACTGCGACCGTAGCAGTCTCGCGGTTCCGGACTGAAGCGCCTATAGCCGCTCGGCCACACTGGCCGGCCTCCATTCTCGGTTGTAGGTCCTCTCGGCTACGGCCGCCAACTAGCAGGAGGAGGTCGTCTGCGTAGGCTGTCACGTCTAGCACGTCTATCAGTTACATACCTTTGCGCTAAGCGTGATGCAAATTAGGCATTTCCTCTCATTCGCAAATGCCTTGTGGTCAGCATCTGCACTGATATGTTACCGGCATTTGTTTCATCTGCAGATTAGAGCCGTCAGTCAATATGTTCAAACTGTAATGAGTCTAATAACAGTCTCTAAGATCTTAATATTAAATAAAATCGTAGTAATGTGGAATTAAATTCTCAGGTCTAGGGTTGCTCTTCCACTCAAAAACATTGCAAACTGTTACATAACATCCAAAAGAGAGAACCGTGTAGTTAATAAACTTTTTCTAGCATTCATCTGACTTACACATTTTCTTTAGACTTTCACAACTTGTCACCGTTTCGACCAATCAACAGCCATCTTCAGAGCATTGTACACGAGGAAGCATACCCTAACATGTCGTACTGATTGGTAACATAAAACTGGCCCCTAAAATATTTATAAGGCTGACCCAAAATTTGCCCTTGTTATTGAACAGGAGAACTGCCCGTCACGTTTGTGCTCACACATCTCCCGCATGCTCTGTCTCGAGTACTTCAGTGTGTCATTAGGTTTGAGTGGGTTATAGCAGGAAATGTGCTTATTGAGCAGTTGAATGCAACATAAAATGGAGCTCACGGTAAAACAACGCGTGTTCACTACCCTGTGTTATGCGAAGCATAATTCGTACAGAACGTCTGTGGAACTGTTTGTGCATACTTGAGAGTGGAAGTGTTCTCGCAAAATCTCCTGTAAAGACTGTAATGCAAAACGTGACATCAAAACGGCCCTAAAAACGGGCTCTGTAATGAGTACAAACAGTAACAAGGGTAGGTCACCCGTCAGTCTTGTAAATATTTTCCAACCCAGTGCCATTTTCACATCCTGTATATGCAGAAGCCACATACTGTCACTTTTTTTCGATTCAGTATAATTTCTGTTCTTCATAATGGTAACTGTATAAACATAATCTCCATTTTCATCACTGCATGAGTTTCGTTAACCATAGCAGTTTTAGTTTGCTGTTTGTTATGTATATTCCAAATATGCTACTACCCACATGAACACAAACACACAGACCCGCAGACACACACACACACACACACACACACACACACACACACACACAGTGCTTAATTCCTACAATTTTAGCTGTCTTCAAGTAATACAACCCCCCCCCCCCCCCCCCACCCTGCCATCTTCCCCCCCCTCCCCACCCCTCCCTCAAGTCAGAAAATCACAATCTTCAATTTTTCAAAACTTTTAATAAAACGAATAGCGAGAATTCATTTTGTACTAAACACTGTTCTGAAATTCTGGTTTTTAAAACGTAATTTCTTATACTCAAAATAATAAAACCACAGGATTTAATATCAACATCACTTGCTACAGTCTGTCTCCGTAGCAGTGTCACTCTGCTTCATAGTTGGAAATTTGTGGTAAGGTCTTATGGGACCAAACTACTGAGGTCATCGGTACCTAAGCTTACACACTCCTTAACCCAACTTAAATTAACTTATGCTAAGGACGACACACACAACCATGCCCGAGATAGGACTCGAACCTCTGACGCTGGGAGCCGCGCGGACCGACACAAGACGCCCGAGACCACGTGGCTACCACGCGTGGCTCTGCTCCATAGTTCTGTTCCACACATATCGACGCAAGTCGGTACTCTTTCTTGACTATGACGTCATGTTTTCAACTGTTGCGCAAGATTCTGACTGCTACGTTGTAGCTGCTGGGTGAAAGTGTGTCCATCATTAATCAATAAAAAAGCCTTTAGGAGTGAATGACGACGAAGACATTTCTGACCGATCGAGGTCATGTAAAAATCCGATTTCACGAAGAGTTAGAAAAGAAAAAAGAAAAAAAGAGAGAAACACGTTGTGATATGAGACACGGAGTTAACATGTTTAGTAAATTTTTTAATGTTATTTTTCTTCTACGAACCCACAGCGGCAAATTATTGTTACGTTGTGATTTAATATATGTGTATTATTTTAAATCTCTGTGCGCGAACTTCTTTCGGAGGATTAAAAAAAATTCCCTGTAAGCTGTCGGAAAGCCGTTGTGCGGGCCGTAAATTGAGCCCTGAATGCACAAAATTTGTTTCTGACGATGGACGGCATTTTCTCAGAAATGGGTAATAATGTTCCAGTCCACCAGTTCCCAGAAAGGTTTCGGGCGGCTTTTCCTCCGAAATATTCCCTCTGCCTAGTCCCAGGCCACTGGGATATTTGGCAGGAAAGAATCTAAGTTCTGCAACAGCCTCCCCTCTATTTTCTCTTCGTGAGTTGGGAATGAAAGATATAAAAGAAAAGCTTCAGAGTGTCTTTCTCCTCCGCCGTTAAGCCTCTATCTTATGCACTACCCTGTAGTAAGCCCTGCAGCAGTTCAGTGCAAGGCCGTGGAGAGAGCGCCAACGCAGTAGGGCCTGGTCGGAGTGTCTCAAGATGCCGTCAGTCGGTCGGAGCTCATTAGCAGCGTCCGCTAACGGGTTCTTAATTGGAGCTCCGGGCGCGCTAATTGCTCCCACGCCTTCCTCTTCGGCTCGCAGACCGCCGCTCACTTCGCAAATGCGCCGTCTGAGATCGAGAGGTTCTCTCCGAACGACATGTCTGTTGCGTAACAGTGCCCGTGGGCGTGGTAATGAGGGATTAATATCGCGAGAGCGGCAACCGTGGTAGTGGCGGGTCGTAGCTGACGCCAGTCACAGCTTGCGGTGGAACGGCTTCTGGGGCATTTACTATCTCTCACAGTACCGAGTTCGGTCAATAACGAGCTGCCAAATACAGTAACGTGTTCACAAGATGCACTGCCTGAGAAAAAAAGTGAAGCACCTAGAAGACATGGTTGGATGTCAGTGAAACTTCGTACCCGTACACACCATTGGCGGGTAAGCAAATGACCAGAGTTGTAGTTTTCTGTGAAAGTAGAATGGCCACCAGACTGTGTTAGTTTTATCCATGTTTAGTTTTACAAAGAGTAGTCTACGGCATTGGCGCTTTACCTAGCTTGCGTTTATCGTGAATCTCTAGCCCAGCACAATGTTCCAAGCGACTGAAAAAAAAGCTCAGATGACTCCAGTATATAAGAAGGGTAAAATAATGGACCCGAAAAATTACACACCAGTATCGCTAAAACGTGTCTGCTGTAATCCGCCCCCGGTAGCTGAGTGGTCGCCGGCATGGTAACTCAGCGTGTTCGGTCAGAGGGTTTAGCTATCCTCTGTAATAAGAAACTGAGTGAACGAATCAACGAACAACCTGACCGGGTGTCATCGGACGTCCGCCACGAACAAATTTAACCAACATTATGCGACAAAACGAGATCGAAAAAAAAAAACGTGGTCAGCTTGACAAACTGTCAATCCTAAGGGCTCGGGTTCGATTCCCGGCTGGGTCGGAGATTTTCTCCGCTCACGGACTGGGTGTTGTGTTGTCGTAATCATCATCATTTCATCGCCATCGACGCGCAAGTCGCCGAAGTGGCGTCAAATCGAAAGACTTGCACACAGCGAACGGTCTACCCGACGGGAGG
The DNA here is from genome assembly GCF_023864345.2 of Schistocerca serialis cubense. Taxonomy (NCBI): domain Eukaryota; kingdom Metazoa; phylum Arthropoda; class Insecta; order Orthoptera; family Acrididae; genus Schistocerca; species Schistocerca serialis. Next base: position 208,475,965 of record NC_064642.1, read on the forward strand.
CCCTACTCACACGACGTTTTATTTTTGTTTGCTGTTGAAACCTTGAACATATTCTCAGTTCGAAAATAATACATTTTCTTGAGACTGAGAAGCTTATGTCCATGAATCAGCGTGGTTTCAGAAAGCACTGCCCGTGTGAAACTCCGCTTGCTATTTTATCACATGATGTACTTCAAACTTTGGCTGAAGGGCAACAGGCAGAGTCCACATTTTTGGATGTCTGGAAAGCGTCTGACGCGGTGCCCCATTGCAGGCTGTTAACGAAGGTACGAGCATATGGAATGAGTTCACAGATACGTGATTACCTCGAAAGCTTCTTAAGTTATAGCACACACTATGTTGTCCTAAACGGCGAATGTCCATGAGAGACATGGGTATCGTTAGAACAAGACCTGAGGAACTGTGATAGGACAGCTGTAGTTCTCTATATACATAAAAGGTTTGGGGTACAGGGTGGGCAGCAGTCTGCCGTTGTTTGCTGATGACGCTGTAGTGTACGGTAAGGTGTCGAAGTTGAGTGACTGTATGAAGATTCAAGACGACTTAGACAAAATTTCTAGTTAGTATGATGAATGGCAGCTAGCTCTAAATATGGCAAAATGTAATTTAATGCGGATGAGTAGGAAGAATAAACCTGTAATGATCGGTTCAGTATTACTAGTGTACTGCTTCATACAGTCAAGTCGGTTAAATATCTGGGTGTAACATTGTAAAGCGATATGAAATGGAACGAGCTTCTGAGAACTGTCGTAGGGAAGGCGAATGGTCGACTTAGGTTTAATGAAAGAATTTTAGGAAAAAGTGGTTCATCTGTAAAAGAAGACCGCATATAGTAAGCTGGTGCGACCTACTCTTGAGTACTGCTCGAGTGTTTGGGATCCGTACCAGGACGGACTGAAGGAAGACATCGAAGCGATTCAGAGGCGGGCTGCTACATTTGTTACCGGTTGGTTCGAAGAAAACGTAAGTGTTAAAGAGATGCTTGGGGAACTCAAATGTGAAACCGTGGGAGGAAGGGAACGTCCCTTTTGAGAAACACTATTGCGACAACTTAGAGAACCGGTGTTTGAAGCTGACTGTTGCACGATTCTACTGCCACCAACATATATTGCGCGTAAGGGCTACGAAAATGAGATTCGAGAAATTAGGCCTCGTACAGAGGCATATAGACAATCGGTTTTGCCTCTCTGTATTTGCTGGTGGAACGGGAAAGGAAATGGCTATTAGTGGTACAGGGTACCCTCCGCCACCCATCGTACGGATACTTGTGGAGTATCTACGTAGACGTAGATGTAGATGCAGATGCAGGTGTAGATCTGGCCTGTAAGAAATTACATGCAGTTCTGCGTGAGTGCGCGCATGTGTGTGTACCATAAACAGCACTCTCTTTCCTCCTGTCTCCCTAGGCCCGTAGGCTCGTGCCTATATAGCCTCTGCGTAAACCCATTGTTGAGTTGGTTCCAGCGTCTGCCCTCAAGTTGAATCAGCATTCTGTTTGTCGTAGCAGAGCATCCATCGTTTCTGTTCTACCCGATAGTTAACGAGGAGTGGTTTACACTAGATCCTTGCAAGCGTCCGTAAATAATGTATTTCTGAAGTACTGAAGGCGACTTATTCCAGTGGAAAATAAATAAAGTAGCTTAAAGGAAACGTCATAATTACGCCAAAGGAAACTTCACGGTAATTTGCAGTATTGATTCATGTCTAATTCTTCCATTTCTCTCTTTCCATACAAGTTTAAATTTTGGACTGGAGTGTAGTCTATTTATTTCGCACATGGAAATCATCACATAGTTCCACGACCCACGTTTCGTTTAAGGAAAAACATCTCTTCACTTGTGGTACTTGCTGTTGACACAGAATTGCTCACATTTTTCTTCCCCTTTAAGCTAGCATTCAGCACTGATGCGATCCGTCTCAAGTTTGTTTTTCCGACAGTGTTAGTTGTAAGTTAGCAGTGATACACAGCACTGTGTATAGATTTATTGATGAAGTGTTGGCAAATATTCACGTCGTGGATGGTTAACTGAGTGCAGTGAAAGAGTAATGCTACAACGCTATGATGAACTGTTCCCGCAACGTCGGCAAACGCGTCACAGTACTTTTACATCTTTACATAGACATCTACAGGAAACGATATCCTTCTGCAATTTCATATTACGGTTGTCTTCGCTGTTGTGACGGTATTTTCATAAATACAAATGCAAAAACCGAAAAAAAAACTGTAACTGTATGATTACTCTGTAGCGATCCACCAGACACTACGCGTTCCTTATACCAAAATATTCAGAAAATATAGCAACGACCTTTTTCCGGTGGAGTTAGAATTCTCACCATGTATGCAGAATCTCTAGATTGCAACTATGTTGCTTGCTTACACACTGCGGCAAATTTTACTTGCTTAAAAAAAGCAACAACAATAGAAAAATGTTGCGCTTATTTTTGTGACGATATTCCGTCCTGGCGCATTCCCCAAGAGTCCACATGTAACAAGGAAAATAAAAAGTGAAAAAGAGGTAATTTCACCATGTTATAGAATTTGTCTTTAAACTAAAAACTAACTATTTGTCGAACTAGAATATATGCCACAGAACTACATGTACGGCTCCAGAGGTGTTCTAAACATACAGCTCCATCAATGTTCATAAAATACCTGTGAACTGTATTGCTGATGATACTTCTCTCAACAAATTCTTGCATCAGATTCAAGTCTGCAGAATGTGAAATGTGTGTTAAGGTAACAATAGTATTCATAATTTCCTAAAGAGTAGATTGTTTAGGAAAGGTAGATCATATTGGACTGTGTCTTCACCATGACACAAATTATAGCGAAACAACGTCAATTCTGTATACCAACTTCTCTTTCCTTCATTGTCCACGACAAGATGTTTGATAAGGTAAATCGAAACAAACTGTGCGAAATATAAAGAAACAGAGGGAATATAGCTCATCTTGTAAGATCTGTACAGGGTTTTTTGAAAGAATAACAAAATACAAAAAAAAAAAAAAAATACCAGGCAGCAGATATAATACGTCTGAAATAAACCGAGGAGTTACACAAGGGCGTCCCATCTCACACCCTCTCTTTAGTAAGTATATCGACGATGTAACAAAAACTTGGGTATAGGCATTAAAACACTTTAAAATTAACGGGGTGGATGTTTGTACACTACCTGTTGAGGACGACCAAGTTAATTAGAATGAAAATGACTTACAAGGAGTTGTTTTTAATTTAATTAAAATAGGCAGAGAATACAGTCTGAACGTCTCCATCACAAAGACCAAATTCGTGGCATTTTTAGGACATCAGCCCATGCCAGCCAGTTAAGACTGAAATTGACAATCAGATCACACAGTAAGTTAATACATTTAAATGCTTCGGGTGCAGTATTACATACAGGGCAAACAGTGAAATACAGAATGAGTTATACATACTTAACTATTTTTGGGGAACTTCACGCAGAACACTGCTAAAGAACATCCACAGAGATACTCTATTAAAGTTCTATAAGGTCATGGCTATACCAGCGCTGCTTTGTAGACGCAAAAAATGGACTACCACAGCCATAAAACAATATAAACTAAGAGGCAAAAGATTTTCAGGAAGTTCAACGAAGAGGTGACTTGCCCAATTTCAGAGGAGACGGAGCGGACCAAAAGGTCCAATCCTTGATCTAGAAGAAGAAGAAGAAGAAGAAGATGATGATGGCTAAATGGGTAGACAGCATAAGCAATGAAGGTGTATTGAGTAAAATCTGGGAGGGAGAACGTTATGGGACAATTTTACTAAGAGGAAGGGATACGCAAGTTAGTACACCACGAGGAATACTTAATATTGTAACAGTGGGGAGTGCAGGGAGCAAAAATCGTAGAGGGAAACCGAGGAGTGAATACTCAAAGCAAATTCAAATAGATGTAGGTTGCAGTAATAATGCAGTTAGAAGCAGACTAGTGTCCAGTGAAGTGGTCGTTAGACCGCAGACTGGGACTGTTCCATATCTTCGAAAATACGATTCTTTAAAATGACAAATAAATTTTGATGAGTTCTCTTGTACCTTACTGGGTATATATTCGACGCAGATCGTTTAAAATCCTCCTGAGTCTCGTTATCGACTATCAAAAGCCTGTGAGAGTCACCTGAAAAATAATTTTACGCTTTTATGGGGGCAGGTGTTCTTCAAATTGCCCTAACGTTCCACTGGCGCCAGCAGCCATCAGTATCAAACACTAGAGAGCTGCCACAGGCGTTATCTGAACGCCCAGTGGTTAGTAATTTATTTGGCGCCATTGATTTTTGATGCAACGCCAACGCATACCAGAATTGAACGATACGTGGGTGCCATCATTAAAAGGTAAATATCCACCTACTCTTCTTTAGTAAGTCTACTCACTGCAGCGACGTGAGGTAACTAATTGAAGCTATCGACTACGGACACTCATTAGCAATTAAAACTGCTGCCCACCAGTGGCAACGCATATTTAGCCAGCAAAAAAGGACACAACAGCAATATAAAACCACATAAGATTATTGTGGTTCTAATAGCTCCTTCGACGTATGTGAATATCTGAATAATTTAACAGAAACTTGATACCACCTTCTCTGTACACATCAGTTATTCACTGTTAACTGACTGTCATAAGAAAATCACACAGTTATAATAGTGTATATGTTTTTGACATGTTCTTCTTGCGAAGAAGTGATGCAATTGAAGACCTCGAGGGAGTAATAGGGAAGTCGACATTTCTTTGCTCCATTCGTGTAGTTTATGGTCCATATATCACATTGTACCAATGGTTTAGTTAAGAAACAGGTTAGGCACAAAAATATTCTGTTGTTTTAAGCTAAAGGAAAAGGGTACACGAGCAGTGTCTGCTGGGCGTAAATGTCGCAGGGAACAATATTAACAGTGCACGTTTTGTGATTAGCGTTTGCTCACCTGTAATTAACTGTTCAATTGACCTACTTCTGAACTCTTAAACCACATGCCCAGTTTCATTGTGTTTAACCTTGTATCATTCCTCGTTGGACAGTCATCTGTACATCGCGACTGTTTTCGTACAAAAGAAAATTCACTTTCATTTTCTTGCACGACAGTTTTAGAGGGCTTATTCTCACATCATCTTTCCCTGGATGAAGCTAGTTGTACGTCTGAACCTCTGTTTTGAAGATATTAGTGATAAAAGCGCACTGAAAGTCGTTATAAATAAACGTTTGTATCACTGAAAAGCATAAAAACACAAAACGAAATCTAATAAAAGTAAAAACATATTATTGTTTCATTTTACTAATTGTATTATTTCACCGTACATCATGAGTTGCATAGTGACGACAAAAGAAGTAAGAAGACCTTAGTCAGAAACGGACGAAGCACTCCAAGAGGAATTTCTACATTCTCAGGGTAGGACTCACTTGGAGAAGAAGGTACACCTGCAATGTTTCACAGCTGCTATTGACATTTTATTTGGCCGTACAGAGAGTACTGGCTTCTCCAGTTTTCTGTCAAAAATATCAATATAAATTCGAAGACTTCACGAACATGCTATTCTTTCGAGGAAGTGATGCAATTTAAGACCTCGAGGGAGAAATTGGGAAGTCGACATTTTTATGCTCCATTCGTGTAGTTTATGGTCTATGTATCACATTGTACCTTTTACGATATACCAAATATAAATCGTATCCATAGTTAAAGCTCCAGTTTAAAAACATTTTAGAAAGGGAACACGTGCTCAGAATGACACAAAATTTGAACAGCATATTACTACGCAGTCGGTAACGTCATGGAACAAAAAAATTAACGAAATTTACCAATAAATGGCGCTGAAAGTGCCTTAACGTGGATGGGATCGGCTAAAAGTGACAGATCATCGCATTATACTGTCCGTACTGTTCAGTGATGACCGCACAAGTTCGGCAGTCAGTTCCAGCGCTGTTAGTTAGGTAATCCCATTCAACACCGCAAGGTCGAGCCACATAGTATGAAAAAAATGGTTTTTGGTTGACTTGGGGCCAAAAATCGCATAATAAGCAAAATGAGATCTGTTTTCAATTATCGTGAGACTGGCGCAAAACGTGTTCAGTATGCTCAGATCCTGGAAGTCCATTTTGTAGTGGACGCGGGACAGCGGCTGATGATGTAAGTAAACAAATCTAGTCGTCTGAAGTTTAGCTATTTGATGATACGGCTGTGGTCGTGTGTTTTCTGTACTTGTTCAGTATGCTGTCCACTGTTTTCTGCTTCAAGTTAAAATCGAGAAACAGTATGTTTCACACTAGATCAGAGTGTCTCGCAGGCCACACTCAGAATGCGTTGCGCAGTGTGTACCTCCAGCTACATTCCTAACTGGAGCACTGAACACAATATCTTTCAGATAACCCACAGCCAGAAGTCACACGGATCAAGATCAAAAGATCTAGGCGGCCAGGCTGTTGGGAAATGACGGTTGATAACTGTAACATTGTCGGAATGCTCTGCAGCAGCCTCTTCATTGGCTGTGCAATATGCGGGCAGTGCCATCTTGCACAGAAATGATCCTATCCACACGTCCCCGCTGTCGAAGGGTTGGAATGACGTTGGTGCGGAAAAGACTCTCATAGCGTTTATTAGCGACGGTGCAGGTAATAGGATCAGCAGGACTCATCTCCTCGAAATAATACGGCCGTACGATAACAGTGCCGTCGTGCCGCACCACCTTTGCAGAGTCAAGTGGTGCCCTTTCATGTGATTTCCCTAAATCGCTCCAGGCAAATGCCGGGATGGTTCATTTGAAAGGGCACGGCCGGCTTCCTTCCCCGTCTTTCCCTAATCCGATGAGACCGATGACCTCGCAGTTTAGTCTCTTCCCCCAAACAACCCAACCCAACCTTTGGAGATGGAAATGGTCTTCGTCTGTCTACAGAATGTTCCATGGTCATTCATTATTCACTTCCAAGTGAGGAAGAAATTGCAGAGCGAACGTTTGTCTTGCTGGAAGATCCTGAACATGGGTGATTTCGTATAGATAGCAACACAGGATGTTTCGTAAGATTTTGTGCACCGTGCTCGTGGGCAAGTCCAATGTTTGAACAATTCCCCGTGCACTATATATCGACACGCCAACGCTCGACCTGCGGTAGCGTTCTCGCTTCCCGAGCCCGGGTTCGATTCCCGGCGGGGTCAGGGATTTTCTCTGCCTCGTGATGACTGGGTGTTGTGTGATGTCCTTAGGTTAATTAGGTTTAAGTAAGTAGTTCTAAGTTCTAGGGGACTGATGACCATAGCTGTTAAGTCCCATAGTGCTCAGAGCCATTTGAACGCTCGACCCTCCAGCACACCAATACTGTGGTCACTTCTTCGACAGACTACGTTACCCCCCCTCCCCCCCACCCTCTGTCACAGTGAACTTCAAAATAACATATCATTTCGAATCTTGTATTCATTTTCTCAAGACCCTTAGAAGACTTTGGTTCAATGCCTTTTTTCATAACTTTGAGTGTCCGAAACTTATGATGGGCTACTGATGCAGTCACCGTTCTTGTAAAAGGGCTTTACAGCAGCGCGCTATCCTTTATGGAGACATTCACGTTGGGCGTCTCAGGCACAAATTGAGTAACAGCCATGTGCCGTGCGTTTGTTGGTGTGCGTACATTCTGACGCTTACAGCGCTATCTACTGGTCAAATTTTCTATAAGTTGTTTTTGTTAGATGACATTTCTCTCAGTGTCAATGCCGTTCAGATTTGATGTCATTATGTGGTTCAAATGGTTCAAATGGCTCTGACCACTATGGGTCTCAACATCTGTGGTCATCAGTCCCCTAGAACTTAGAACTACTTAAACCTAACTAACCTAAGGATATCACACACATCCATGCCCGAGGCAGGATTCGAACCTGCGACCTTAGCGGTCACGCGGATCCAGACTGACGCGCCTAGAACCGCACGGCCACACAGGCCGGCTGTCATTATGTTCTCCTTCTACAGCGTTTGGAAACTGGATCTTTAATTATGGACACCCTACACACACGCACACACACACACACACACACACACACACACACACACACACACACACACATGCGCGCGCGCACATGAACACATACGAACACACATTCTCAATGGAGAGAAGTCTTCCGAAGTAAGAGTGATTTCAGGGGTGCCGCAGGGGAGTGTCGTAGGACCGTTGCTATTCACAATATACATAAATGACCTTGTGGATAACATCGGAAGTTCACTGAGGCTGGGGACGGATGACCTAAGTAGTTTGGCCCCATAAGACCTTATCATAAAATTTCACTGAGGCTTTTTACGGATGAAGCTGTAGTATATCGAGAGGTTGTAACAACGGAAATTGTACCGAAGTGCAGGAGGATCTCTAACGAATTGAACGCATGGTGCAGGGAATGGCAATTGAATCTCAATGTAGACAAGTGTAATGTGCTGCGAATACATATAAAGAAAGATCCCTTATCATTTAGCTACAATATAGCAGGTTAGCAACTGGAAGCGGTTAATTCCAAAAATTATCTGGGAGTAGACACTAGGAGTGATTTAAAATGGAATGACTATGTAAAATTAATCGTCGGTAAACTAGATGCCACATTGAGATTCATTGGAAGAATCCTAAGGAAATGCAATCCGAAAACAAAGGAAGTAGGTTACAATACACTTGTTCGCCCACTGCTTGAATACTGCTCACCGGTGTGGGATCCGTACCAGATAGGGTTGATAGAAGAGATAGAGAAGATCCAACGGAGAGCAGCGCGCTTCGTTACAAAACCGTTTAGTAATCGTGGAAGCGTTACGGAGATGATAGATAAAATTTAGTGAAAGACTCTGCAAGAGAGACGCTCAGTAGCTCGGTCCGGTTTTTGTTGAAGTTTCGAGAACATACCTTCACCGAGGAGTCAAGCAGTATATTGCTCCCTCCTACGTTTATCTCACGAAGAGACCATGAGGATAAAATCAGAGGGATTAGAGCCCACACAGAGGCATATCGACACTCTTTCTTTCCACGAACAATACGAGACTGGAATAGAGGTACTCAAAGTACCCCCCCGCCACACACCGTCAGGTGGCTTGCGGAGTATGGATGTGGATGTAGATGTAGATGTAGATGTAATGTAGATATTTCCTAAACACAGTAGAGGAGCTAGTAAATTACACACCAGCCACGAAGGAATCGCGTAAATTGCTGGATGTAGGAAATCAGGTTATCACGGACGCGCATTTCAAAACATACGATGACATCCTGCTGTAGGATGCCTCCCAATAAATAACCCATAGCTATTGCTCCTATGGACACGTCCTGCTGCTGACTCCAGCGAGACTCGACTGACTACGATGTAAACGAGTCTATAATGGAAGAGGAGGCACCCTTTAGCGGAGCTTTTCCAATTCTACGTCAATGTTTTACAAATTTTTATAATTTGTGTATTATATATGTGTGAAATCGATGGAACACATCTGGTACGCTACTGGGCATCATGTCCGCGTCTATAAAACACAGGTCCGTAACTTGTCTAGCATTGTGCCAAATTCTAGCATTTCTAGAAATATGGATCGATTGAGGCTGAAACATAACGCTTGAAAGACAGGAAGAGCTAACTCACGAAAGAGCACTGGGTTTCGTTGCGAGACTAATGAGGGAAGCTAATGGGCCGACAGCGACGGCACATTTTTTCTTATGCTGCGGTACCTTTCACTGCTCCACTCGCCATAACAGTTCTTAGTAACGTATTCGCCTTCGAAAAGCGGCGAATCTGATTGAAATAATGTGGGATATGTTTAGTACATTATCTCATTGTCATGCGAGCTTATTTTTGAATGTTTTCAGTGCAGAAAAAATCCATTCCTACAGATGAAGAATGATGTGAGTACATGATGGCTATTGGGTGTGTAAAAATTTAAAGGAATTTGCAGGTGGAAACTGCAATGTACACGCAGCTAACTGCCACCTTTCGGACTTTGAGGAAGGTCGAATAATTAGCGGAATGGACACGACAGCATCATACCGACAGATTGCACAGACAGTTGGCTGTAGAGCAGTGACCATCAAAGTATCGAAGTAGTGGTGACGTGACGGATTCGGTGAAAAGAGTGGTAAGAACATTCCAGGAGTAATACACTCTAAGATAAATAAAGACGCACCACAAAGGAGTTATCCGAATGGGACGGAAATTGGGAGATATGATGTATAATAGAAACAAAAACAGGATGATTTATTCAAAAAGATCTTCACAAATTGAGCAAGTCACGCGTTGGTCCACCTCTGGCCCTTTTGCAAGCATTTACTCGGCTCGGCACTGATTGACAGTCGTTGGATGTCCTCCTGGCGGACATAGTGACAATTCTGTCCAACTGATGCTTTAGATAATCAGAAATCCCGAGATGATTGGAGGACTCTGCCCATAATGCTCCAAATGTTCTCAATCGGGGAGAGATACAACGACCTGCGGATGACAAGCAAAGTGTCCTGCTATGAAATGAAATGGCACCCCAGTATCACTCTTGTCCGGACGTATGGCAGGTGACTCTCAGATTGGTAACCCACCGCTGTTCGTGGCGTCTCCAGACCTCTTCGCTGATGATCGGGACTCAGTTCGAAGCCGAAGTCATCACTGAAGACAGTTATACTCCAGTCAGTGAGATTCCAGGCCGAAATTTCCCGACACCACTGTTAAACGGTCTTGTCGTTGTACAGGCGTCAATGGTAGTCAACGCGAGGGACGCCATGAGCTCAGCCCCCTTTCTGTGAACAGCCTTTTATAGTCTTTGCAGACAGACACTAAAGCACCATTTCCACGTCGTATCAATAACAATGACGAATCCAAGATTCTAATTGCTTCTCGGAGAACTGCTGGGACTTCACGTTCTGTCACCTCTGTAGATCGACCTCTTCGTTCTTGACGTTATGCTCGGGCATGGTTCACCCATTCCTGCCAACAACGTCAATAATGACATTGCTCCTATTCAAATGTCGACTGATTCACCGGTTACTCCAACCGACTTCTTGGAACCCAGCTACATGTCCATTCTCAAACGCTGACATCTGCGTACATTGTTCACGCCCCTGTCTGCGAGGCATAGTTACTGTGCAACTGAGTACACGGAATGAAATTCGGAAACCATTTAAGATCTAGTATCGACATGTCCTCTGTTAACTACTCTTCACAGCTGGGTGGCGAAATTGCGTTGCACGGTCACAGTATCATCCATCGGCCGCCAAACTTTACAGTTTTGCATTTTCAGCCGATACCCATCAATTTGTGACCAATTTGCATAACTCTTTCGTGGTGTGTCTTTTGTCCTAGAGTGTACATCACGAGAAATGGAAATGAAATGAGCGTATGGCATCGTTGGCCGAGAGGCCCCATCCGGGGAAGTTCGGCCGCTAAGTGCAAGTCTTATTTAATTCGACGACGCATTGGGTGACTTGCGCGCAGGTCATGAGGATGAAATGATGTTTACGACAACACAAGACCCAGTCCTCGAGCGGAGGAAATCTCCAACCCGGCCTGGAATCGAACCCGGGCCTGCTTGCATGGGAGGTAAGCACGTTACCACCGAGCTATGAAGGCGGACACATCACGAGAAGATCGTACGATTGTTCGTCTAGCTCTGGTAAATAGACGGATGACAACAACTGAAATCCGGCCTGAGGTTGCAGGCAGAGTGCCACCCAGAACTGTCGAGAACAGTTTGTTGGGATCTAGTCTGAGATCTCAAGCTGCCATTCATCGACTGATATACAGGACATAAAATCCCGTCTGAGGCCTGCGATCATTTTTATGTTAATAATTGTCAACCAATGCTGTACAATCGCAATAATCTCATGAGCTGTTCAATTGACTCTTTTATTAGAACATGTTACGCGTTTCGGGATTACACCCATTTTCAGACACCACAAACTTCAGCTCCTTCCTAACCAACCAGGTGTACAGCCTTGACAACTCAAAGAAAGTGTCCAGTAACATATGAGTATGACTGCGACACAAGCAGTCCTGAAGCAGAGCTCTGAAGATGGGTTTAAAACCGAAACGTGTAACATGTTCTAATAAAAGAGTCAATTGAATATATCATGACCTTATAGCGATTGCACAGCATTGGTAGCCAATTATTATCATTCATAGATTGCCGCTGACAACAGACCACAGGCGCCAGAGAATTGTGAGGTGTAGAGCCGAGGTCAGCAGTGACGTAGAATGGCATCCTTGGGTATTCAGTGACGTGTCTTGTTTGTCTCTGTGGCAGTGAGATCGACGCCAACGTTTCCGCAGATTACCTGGTGTAAGGCCACAGGAAGCAGCGTTTCTAGAGTCCCACACCAAATCAGCTCCTGGAATCACGGTGTAGGGAGTTACTGGATAGCACACTGGGACTGATTTGCTGAATGTTAAAGAGAGGCTGAATGCTCATCAGTACGGAGCAAGAATCATAAACCCTGTTGTGATACCCTTCCTGACCATGGTAGCAAACGGCATATTCCAGCAGAATAATACGAGACCCCATATTACAGTCCACACAACAGACGCGTTGAGGAATCCACAGAACCTTAACTGTAGTGAATGACCTCTAATTTGTCACACACACACAACATGTCTGGCATACAATAAAACAATATTCATGAACAGGCACAGCAAGTTTTTCAGATATGGCAAGAAATTTCCCTATATGATAATCGGAGGCCTTCTAATATTGTCCATCTGAAGGAACAGAGGTAGCGGTTGTTGAGGTAATCGTTATAAATATTTTAGCATACAGCCACTAATAGTAGGAACATAATCCACAGCAATGCGTTTTGGGAATGAAGCTTCCGTCATCTGACTAAGTTAATTCTACATAAAATGCACTTCAGAAGCACACACAGTCAAAATATAAAAACAAATAAAAATTTTCGAGTATGAAGTCCTCGTCTTACTTTAAATATGCAATACAGGTTTCCTTGTTCTGCTGTTAGGGCACATCCTCCAAAGTTTTGCTCCCGTAAGGCGGTAAACACCGGTGACATCAGCTGCTGTTCCACAGAGATCTTGCGAAGCTCAGCTCGCTCTGTTCTTCCATGAGATCCACAGCGCAGTGGACAACGGCGCTCAGGTTGACGTCATGTTCCTTGATTTCAGGAAACTATTCGACACCGTCCCTTACTGCCGGTTAGTGAAAAAATATCAGCTTACCGAGTACCGGACCAGATTTGCGACTATATTCAAGACTTCTTTGCAGGTAGATCTCGACACATCGCCCGTAACGGATCAAAATCGCCAGTTGTAAAGATAATTTCGGGACAGGATCGTTATTGTTTACGATGTACACAAATGATCTGCCAGAAAGCATCGTCAGCTCTTTAAGGCTGTGCGGAAATGAAGCGGTTGTCTATAGGATAGTAGCAACGTCAGAAGACAGCATCGACTTGTAGAAGGACGTGCAGAGGATTTATAAATGGTAGAGGCTGTGGCAGTTGTAACGTATCGTGCATAAATTGGAAAAGAAGTACACTATTGTACAGGTACATTATTGTTGACTAACCACTGGACACAGTACCGACCGTAAAATATCTAGGAGAATTTGTCGAGAACGACCTTAGGTGGAGTGACACATAAAACAAGTAGTAGGAAAAGCAGTTGCTAGAATGAGATTCATAGGAAAAATCTTAAGAAAATTTAAATCAATGACGAAGGAAGTGGCGTACAAGAGATTTTTCGACAGATTCTTGAGTATTATCCATCAATATGAGATCTTTACCAGGTACGACACATAGACGAGATAGAGAAGATCTAACGAAGAGCGGCGCCTTTCGTCACGAGATTGTTTAGTCGGCGCGAAAGCGTTGCAGTGATATTCAACAAACACCATTGGCATATCTTACAAAAGGTGTTGTACGCCACGGACGGATTTACTACTGAAATTTCGAGAGAACACGTCCCGGGAAGAGCCGGACAACATATGACTTCCTCCCACACATATCTCGCGGAAGACCACGAAGAGAAAATTCGAGAAAATAGAGCTAACACGGAGGCTTACCGACAGTCACCCTTCCCAGGCGCATTCGCGAATGGAACACGGAAGGAGGGATCCGTTAGCGGTACCAGAAATGCCCCTCCGCCACCTAAGTTAGGTGGCTTGCCGAGTATGATGCAGATGTAAATATATGTACGGCTGTGACAGATTACACTGTGCCTTCAGTTTGTTCCGCAACATCCCAAAGAAGTTACAGAGGGCTAGTGGAGACACCTGTGCCGAATAGTTCACATTTATCGTACTATCGCCAATCTTTAAATATACCTAAAATACCGTTGAAGAAGGCATTACTATTCTCTCCAGCTTTAATATTAAGTACATCATCAAACTTAACCAAGTGGATTGATATGTTAAGTTTCTTAAGCAGGTCTAGTTTCTTTCGTTTCTTGTCCACGAGTATCACCTGTACGGCATCTTCTGCGCCTTTCAGGGGGCCACTACTCTCCTGTAAAAGTTTGGCAACTACGGATATGACTTAGCTGCCCAGTCTAAAAGCGTCTGCATTCTCCCTATACCTAGTCGAAAATTTTCTACCTGTTTGTCCTATATATTTAGCTTCACACGACACACAGTGTGATTCCCGAAACGCGTTTCTGTGTATTATGTTCCTAATATCACTGATTGTTTGCTACAACTTTTACAACGATAAGGAGGCTGTTTGTTTCCACTGCGACAAGGTACTTAAGAGTTTATTCTTACTTGTGTGGGTCACACCTTATACTAATGTTTATGATGGACATCACATACAAATGGAATGAGAGGTGTTAATTTAATACCCTTTATGCGATGAACATTTCCACAAAGTTTTGTAAATAGAGGACCGGTATTTCATTGGTTGCACTATCACATTTGCTTCAACATACTTTACCAAGCTAATAATATGAGATTGTTCTATAATGTTCTTAAGCTTTAACAAATATTAATAACTTTTTCAATTTTGGAATATATTCGAATGTTGTAGTTTACAACTTGGATACGGTACATATCTCACTGATCCGCAATTCGGCAAAGTTGTCGTACGATGAGTTGTGCAACGTACTAAAGACATAGGGGCACTCATCGAAAAATAGTATGCGCTCATTGACAGAAACTATTTAAACATCACGGTTGTGTGAGTGAAGAACTTAAGCAACAACAAAACGCCGTATACAACAAAAAAATCAGCAGATACAGAATATGACACCAGGAGGAGAAGAAAAAATTAAATCCATTGATGCAGTGGTGAACCAAGACAGAAGAGTGAGCTTCCCAGCAGAATTTCTAAATTCACCAAATATTCCCGCTAACTTGGCAGAAAAGTTTCTAACAAACGTCATACAATCGAAAATATTAACCAGGAAAGGAAGAGGCTAGCGACTATTCATACCGCTAATTCCACTCACTTGAACTGAGTTACCATTTAC
Organism: Schistocerca serialis cubense; assembly: GCF_023864345.2. Taxonomy (NCBI): domain Eukaryota; kingdom Metazoa; phylum Arthropoda; class Insecta; order Orthoptera; family Acrididae; genus Schistocerca; species Schistocerca serialis. The sequence goes on from NC_064642.1 coordinate 208,491,360, forward strand.
CTTTAAAAGTCTTCATTGCACAGTAAGATTAACGTCCAGTACGATACAGGGGCAGAAATTGCAGCATTGTGAAGTAAATTTAAAAGAATAGTGTTTGTCGTACGGAGAACTATAGTTGATTGTTCACATACTGAACAACTACAAAAAATGTTTGTCTTTGCAGACGAAAGCAAAACAGGAAATGTAGCTTTTTAGCAACATAGCAATGAGTTAAATGCTATAAAATGAGATGATTAATCGAACGTATTTTCAGAATGAGCAAACAAATTAAAAAAAAAACTGAAGCGACCTGTGTTTAGCAATTTTTGACAACGTTTATCTTGAAAAACAGTGGTCTGGCAAAAAGTATTTTAAAATGGGCGGAAACAATCTCGACCGCAAAAAGCACGTACGTGGAGTTATAAAAGCGGCTCTATTCACTGCCACGGCCTACCATCATGGTAGGAGGTCTCAAGATGGTGAAAGTCGTGTGTTTACTTCAGATAGTCCCTTTATGAAAATTCTAAGTACTAGAAAACGTTCAGATATCCACATATTAGAATATCTTTTCACAGGTTGCCTGAAATATCCAGCTCCCTGGCCAGAGCATAAATTGTAGCATTATGAGCTATGTCCTTACCTGTCATCTTGTCTCAAGAAAATTCATGCCATCTCGTTGGGAGTGTCCCAGTATAGTCCAGAGAATCCCGAAAGAGTGAGCGCCTGACCCGGTCCCCGTTATGTTACCCGCAGAGCTCTCTAGACAGCTAACGTGCGGAGATTGGTCTGTAATTAACCGTCCAAGCGTAAACCACTGATAACTTTCCTGTCAACAAGGCACTAAATTCCTTCGCTGTCCTTTTCTCTCCCTCCAGTATAGTGGTTGCTTTAAGGAGTGTACTAATTCCTCTTCAGCCGTATTGCTCTATTAGGTACAGCGCTTATTTAACTTCAAGCACGGCTTTCATCTGCCAACGCAGCAGAATTTCGCAGAAGCAGTTCAGACGCTGTTTGCTTTCTTCTTGTTTTCAGAGCGTTTAACTTCTCAGACGAAACTCTTCGTCAGACTAAGCACCGAATGGGAAAAGGGAAGATTTCCAGACCTGAAATACGATGCGTAAAGAAATAAATCCTCATGAAAGACACTATTATAATTGTTACAAGCAAAGCTTTGCACTAAGGCACTACATGACGTGTCCAAAATTGTTTAGTGCATGTGTTTAACATTCAAAATCATTTAGAACCACCGTCCTAGCGCCCTTGAAACGTGTTTACTGATAGCTGTGCACATTCACCATCTCCCAGAAAATCTTCAGTCCTACAACAGAGTCCTTAAGATGTGCAAACGAGACAAATTTACGCAATGTATAATCACGGCTCTGAGAATCCCCTGTAATGACTTCCTCGTCAATGGAACAGTAAACCAACGCTTTTCTTAGTTAAATTTTTGTCATGGACAACTTTTGACTCACAAGCTGTGGCATTATCGTGTAAAGGAAACCAACTACGTCACTGGATGAATGCTTCTAATCGCCCACGCGACTTCAGCCGGAATTCCTTCACTAACATTTTTCGAAGGCTCAGTACTTCGTCCGTCCAAAATGTTCGGAGACTGATTTTATTCGTGGAGTATAAGCGACGTCAGTGCAGTAACTACGGTGCTAGCTTGAACTACCAATTGTAAACAACAGACGTGCATTCGACCAGTAAGTTGTGAGCAGGCAGTGTTAATAGTGGATTTGCAACTGTAGTGTGCCAACGATGTTGTGAGACAGTGGAGCAACATCTCCAAATCAAGAATTAAAGACGTTCTGCAGATTGTTTTGAAAACGAGAAAAGTGTGTACAAATTTTGTGAAGTACACGTTGACACCTGAACCAGAACAATGACGCGTGGACGCCTGCTGCGACTTTCTGAAACGCAAAATGTGGACAATTTGTTTCTGGAAATAATCTTCATTGATGACGAGACTTGCTGTTATCAACATGAACCTACCGCAAGACGACAAAGTAGAAAAATTCACATGATTAGTTAGCGCTTTGGGGACATAATGGACATTCAAGCCATCACGACATGCGAGTTGAACCACTTCCCAAAGAAGAATTTTTATGACGTTTTCACATGGTTCTGCGAACGTTCTGTGTGTTTTACTCAAGTGAGGAGAGAAAACGTAGAACAGCTGGAGCATTACGACCAAAATTTTAACTTTGCTCCGTTTTTTATTAATCCTGTCACGAAACTTTTTGGACTGAAGGAGCATGTCGTGAATAACGAAGATTTGTCTCAGACCTAGAATAAATACCAAATTTTAAGCTTCTGGAGATCAGTTGTGTTAATCATTGGGTTGTCTGAGCGCGTCTCCAGGTCTGACCCACATTTGAAATGTTGCCTATGTTTCCACCTATGATTACCAAACACTGCTACCAGATGTGATTAAGTAGATCTTCCCCTCGTAATAAATGTTGATGCTCTTCACGGGTATGCAGCCGGATTTCGTCATCCTGATGACACATTATTTCGACGGTCCAGATGGCCGCCGTCTTCTGATGAGATTGCAAGGGCACCTGTAATCACACCTGAAGATGCAGGATATGTGGACGGATATGTGGATGCATACCCGTCAATAACCTCAACACTGCTACCAAACGTTACCCTGGGAGGTAAGTGGGAATTGCGCCACTGGGAGAACAGAGTCGCTGGAACACCATCGCTTATACTGACTCAAGATATCCACTGACGAGTCAAACATAATTATCATCAGCTTAATAGCGAACTGCTCCAACTTCCGAACCAAATGCAGCAATGATTCTGCGTGGTATGGGTTCGACAAGTCCCTGGTATATTTACCGAGGTATATGGCGTCAGATATCTACGATCAGATTACGCAATTACCAATAATTACGGCGAAGCTGGTGCCCAGTAGCATCCCAAATGTAAATAAATTTTCTATCCTAGAAGCCACATCAGCGAGCTAGATATGTTAATTCGTGACATGATTTAACATATCCATCCTGATGACATGCCACATTACCATGCTTCTAGACTACGGAACCGATTGTTAAATAAATTACTCATAAGAACAGCCAAGCGGCTGTTATTCAAGATGTCTACTTACGGCTGGGGTTGTGCCTCCTAGAGCATAGTATGTCCCAAATGTGTTCGTCGAATTCGGCTCAGCAGTGTTTCGTTATCGAAACATCAAACTGTGTTCACTGTAATCCTATTAAAGCCACTATAGAACAGTTTTGGTGGGCTTGTCACATGGAGAGTTATCCTATTCGAAGATGCCATTGCAGTCAGCGAAGACGTGAAGGGATAAAAGTGGTCCACAACAATGGTAAAGTAGTTCACAACTGTGATGGTGCTTTCAATTACTATAGTTCCCATGGCAGCCCAGGTGAATCTCCGCCATAGCATAATATTGCATTTAAGGTCCTGCCTCCGTGTCGCGATGAATGGTTCGAGTAGCCTTTCACCTACATTACGGAGTAACTGGACACAACACAGCAAACGTTATTCATCCAACCAGGTGACACGTGTTCATTGATTCAAGGTTCAATCTCGATGATCCTGTACTCACTGATATCATAAGGGGTGACGTCGTTGGGTTAATATGGGAACATATGGGGTCGCCTGGTACGGAGCTCCATGCTGAGCAATGTGCGTTGAACAGTGTGCTCCGAAACATTTGTGCCTGCAGTAGTATCGCCTTCTGTCGTGAAATTTTTCACAGATCACTGTCTGTCCCCTCCGATCTCCACATTGTGGTTTCACCGTCCTTCTGTCATTTTAAGTATACATGCTCACGACTGTAGCAAACGAACAGCCAACCAGCTTCACCGTTTGTTAAATGCTTGTTTCCAGGAGCTGGTCCATTACAATCAACCTTTCTCAAATTCGCTTCGGTCAGTGCATTTCCCCATTTGTGGCCTGTATCGCCGCTAGAACGATCCCCGTTCCTCTCCGCTCTGTTTATGCACTGTCATAATGCCAGAAAGTGCATTCTGTTTTATGGTGCATTCAGTTTTTCGTGGGCATTGGTCGTAATGGTTTGATTGATCATCGCATGTATGACATGAATTCGATTCGCTGAAGTGAAAAGAATGTACCGATGGAGATGAGATTAATAAAGATGTGACTTCATGAAACAGTGTCCGTGAAAGTCAGCCTGCAATACTGAACCTGAATGCAATGATTATCTTGGGATTAATGAAACTCTGTATCATATGTAGGCTCGAAGCGGATTTTAGTTAGCGCTTGCCTTAATCATTATGATACTTTCTTTTTATTTACTTAGAAGCTGAGCAGCGTGCATTGCTCGGGTATATGTTTATTCCAGTCTTCTATTAGTCCATCTCCTCCCTCTCTCTGCCTACCACTCACTCTCTCCGTCCATCTCCTCCACTTCCACTCTCTGCCCATCTCCTCATGCCCTCTGTCCATCTGCTCCCTCACTCCATCAATCTACTCCTCCCTCCCCCCCCCCCCCACTCTGCCCATCAGGTCCTTACCCCTCTGTCCATCTCCTCCTTCCCTTCTGTCTCCTCCTTCCCCTCTAATTCCACCACCTCCTTCCCCTCCGTCAGTCTCCTCCTCCGTTTCTCCCTGTCTATTCCTTCCTCTCCCCCTCTCTGTCCACTCCTCCACGCTCCTCTTCCTGTGAATCTGCTCACCTTCTGTGTCCATCTGTTCGTCTCCCCTCTCTCTGTCCAGCTCCTCCTCTTCACTCTCTGTCTATTTCCTTCTACCTCCTCTGTATGGCCATCTTCTTCTCCCTCATCTCTCTGTCTACCTTTTTACATCTCCTGTCCTTTCCTTTCTCTGCACCTCTCCTCATCTTCCCTTTCCCCATCCATTTCCCTCTTCCATATTTACGTCCATCTACTCCTCCTCCTGGTCGTGCCTGTCTCCCCCTTACCCCTTTCTCTCTGTCCCTCTCCTCGTCCTCCCTTCTTTCTCCACGTTTCCACACACATCCAAATAGGAGGCTGGTGGTTTTTAATCCCACAACATTTCTTTGCGGATTGTAGCTTATATGTGTACCAAATTTGATTGAAAACATTCTAGGGACTTGAGACAAATTTTATACCCATTGATTTGCTCTCTTACACGCATGTCAAATAAATTTTTCACATACTTAACATATTTCATGTGAATCCCTGCATGTCTACCGAATTTCTCCCTCCTTTCACGCAGCTTAATGTTGAACTATGTGACGTACAACGATATAACCTTGCAGGTACGACCAGTCTGTGAAATGTGTTGCGAACAGAGTTAGTGGTTCAAATGGCTCTGAGCACTATGGGACTCAACTGCTGTGGTCACAAGTCCCCTAGAACTTAGAACTACTTAAACCTAACTAACCTAAGGACATCACACACATCCATGCCCGAGGCAGGATTCGAACCTGCGACTGTAGCGGTCACGCGGTTCCAGACTGAAGCGCCCAGAAACGCACGGCCACACCGGCCGGCCTGTTGTGAATAGAGCTAGTAGCAGAGAAGTAGTAAATTACGTCATGAATGATGTAGCTGTTTTTCGCGCATCTGAATATTTGAGGTCGTATCACCTGAACTATGTGTCGAACAATTTTATGTTTGGATGTTTCTGATTTTGTAATCAATACAAAATAACGTAATTGACGATAATTTGTGTTCGCTGTTAGGTGTTCCGGCAGAAACATTATTATACCCGAATCTCTAACCTTGTATAGCCTCCTGTTTTCGATCTTATCTTCTGTAACTTTGAAAAATGTAAGTTTTTCAACTTGCGTGAGATCCCATCGATGCCTAGGCTTTGCTCATTGATGTATACTGTTTGCATTTAAACTTCTGCCTGCGGTCCTCGCAACGAAATTTTACTCTCTTCACTTATTGCAGTTATTGCAGAATACAGTTATCTTCATATTTTCTACTTTTTGACGTTTTAGAATGCTTTAAAATAGTTTTCTAACCTCAGCACGTCTCCAGGTATAGCTCCAACTTTCATTGTCACTTGTCTTAAAGTTTTCAGTTATGGTTTTCAAACACTTTAACCGGAGGTTCTCTTACTATGTATGTGGGAACAGCACGACAAGGGGAAAGGAGTTGGTCGAGGACAGTGGCTAATCCTTCCAGAAAGGCTGTACGTCAACTGAACCAGACTGGCTGAAGTAAAATTAAAAGTTATGTACATTAGTATCTAACTTTTAACTGAACTAGTTTTGCGGTAGTCATACTGGATACTGAATAAAATTAAAAGATTGGGCACTGACTTGCGACAACTTGTGGAAAGTACATGTTTATGATACCTATATCAGGTAAAAAAAATACTTGAACGAAGACTGGCAAAATTATACACGTACTTGACTACGATAATATCTCCAGTGTTTTACCTGCACTGACGTGACAACAGTCATGGGATAGCGATGTGCACATACAAAGATGGCGGTAGTATTGCGTACACTAGGTATGAAAGGGCAGTGCGTTCGCGGAACTGTCATTTGTACTCAGGAGATTCATGTGGAAAGGTTTCTGACATGTTTATGGCCGCAAGACGGGACTTAATAGAATTCTAAAGCGGAATGGTAGCTGGTGCTAGCTGCATGGAACATTCCGTTTCGGAAATCGTTAGCGTAGTTGATATTCAAAGATCCACAGTGTCAAGAGTGTGCTGAGAGCACCACATTTCAGGGGTTACCTCTTACCACGGACAATGCAGTGGCCGACGGCCTTCACTTAACTACCGAGAGCAGCGACGTTTGCGTAGGGCTGTTCTCAGTGCTAACACACAAGTAACACTGCGCGAAATAGCGGCAGAAATCAATGTGGGACGCAAGAAAAACATACCCGTTAGGACAGTGCGATGAAATTTGGCGTTAGTGTGCTATGGCAGCAGACGATCCGACGAAAATGCATCTGCTAACAGCACGTCATCGCCTGCAGCGCCTCTTCTAGGCTTGAGCCCATCGCTGGGACCATAGGTGATTGGAATCCTGTGACCTGGTCAGATGAGTCATATGGTAAGATCTGATGGTAGGGTTCGAGAGTGGCACAGATCCCACGAATCCACGGACCCAAGTTGTAAACAAGGCACTGCGCAAGCTGGCTCCAATATAGTGTGTGCTATGTTTACATGGAATGGACTGGGTCCTCTGGTCAAACTGAACCGATCATTGTCTGTAAATGGTTATTATCGATTACTTAAAGATCATTTGAACGCATTCATGGACTTCGTGTCCCCACACAATGTTAGCATTTTTATGGATGAGAATGCGGCATGTCACTAGGCCACAATTGTTCGCTATTGGTTTGAAGAACATTCTGGACAATTCGAGTCAACGATCTGGCCACCCAGATCGCCCGAAGTGAATCCCATAAACGTTTATGGGACATAATAGAGAGGTCAGTTCGTGCACTGGTAACACTTTCGTTATTGTATACGGCTGTAAATGCAATATGGCTCAATATTTCTGCAAGGGACTTGCAGCAACTTGTTGAGTCCATACTACGTCGAGTTGCTGCATTTCATAAGGTAAAAGTTGGTCCGGTCCGATATTAGGAGGTATCCCATGACTTATGTTACCTCATTGTAGCCGGCCGCGGTGGTCTCGCGGTTCTAGGCGCTCAGTCCGGAACTGCGAGACTGCTACGGTCGCAGGTTCGAATCCTGCCTCGGGCATGGATGTGTGTGATGTCCTTAGGTTAGTTAGGTTTAAGTAGTTCTAAGTTCTAGGGGACTGATGACCACAGATGTTAAGTCCCATAGTGCTCAGAGCCATTTGAACCATTTTTGAACCTCATTGTACAAGTCCAAAGAAACGTTGAAGCATTTATACATTTTTAGGTTCCTTTACAGGCCTGAACATAATTCCTCTCCTGACTCATAGAAAGGGTTGAACCTGCAAGTGATCGCACCTCACTGAACTTATATTAACGAAACTTAACATAACAAAATGATAAACATTGCTTTGTTGCTTTGCGCGGCTGTAGCTGAAGAGGACTGCACAATAAATTGCTTTTATGCTGCGGCAACAACCACAGGCCATAAGTCGTAACCTTCCATGGAGCGTCTAGGCGAGCCAACTACGAAATCCTGCTCCTGGATGCTAAGTACTGTTGTTACAGAATGCTGCAATACCGCAGTCAGCCGTAGTGCTGGGCAGGGTCTCCACATGTCATGGCACAATGCTGCGTTTACACAGCCGTCTAACTGACCAGAGGCAAGCTCCTGTCACAACAAAGCTCGCCAGAGCTAATACAAGTACTCACTGCTCCGCCTTTTTAGATTTTTATTTTCTTGAGTCTTCGTGTTCTGATTGATTTGCTGCGGCCCACCACTAATTCCTCTCACGTCGTCAAACTCTTCATCTCAGAGTAGCACTTGCAACCTACGTCCTCAATCATGTGCTGACGTACTCCAGTCCTGTCTTCCTCTGCAATTGTTACCCTCTACTGCTCCCGTTAGTACAACGGAAGTTATTCCCCCACATCTTAACAGATGTCATATCATTCTGTCTCTTCTTCTTGCCAGTGTTTTCCTCAACTCTTTTACTCTCCGATTCTGCGCAGAACCTCCTCATTCCTTACCTTAGAATTCCACCTAATTTTCAACATTCGTCTGTAGCACCACATCTCAAATGCGTTGTTCTCTTCTGTTTCGTTTTTTCCACAATCCCTGTTTCACTACCATACAGTGCCGTGCTCCAAAAGTACATTCTCATAAATTTCTTCCTAAAACCAAGGCCTATATTTGATACTAGTAAACTTACCTTCGCCAGGAATGACTTCTTCGCCAGTGGTAGTCTGCTTTTGATGTCATCCTTGCTCTGTCCGCCGTTGAATATTATCCTGCCTGGGTAGGAGAATTCTTTAACTTTATCAATCCTGATGTTAAGTTTCTCGCTGTTCTCATTTCTGCTGATTCTCATTACTTTCGTCTGTGTTCGATTTGCTCTCAGTCCATATTCTGTATTCATTATACTGCTCATTCCATTCAGCAGATCATGTAATTCTTCCTCACATTCACTTAGAATGGCAATGTCATTAGCGAATCGTATCATAGATATCTGTACACCTTGAATTTTAAATTCACTGCTGAACCTTTCATTTATTTTCTTCTTTATTTCTTCTGTGAATAGATTGTTCAGTTGCGGCGAAAGACTACATCCCTATCTTACACACTTTTTAATCCGAGCACTTGGTTATTATTCTTTTGCTCTTACTATTCCTTCTCTGTTCTTGCACATGCTGTATTTTACCCGTCTCTTCCTATTGCTTATCCCTATTTTCACCGGAATTTCTAATATGTTGCACCATTTGACATTGTCGAATACTTTTTCTAGGTCGACAAATTCTATGAAAGAGTCTTGATTTTTCTTTACTCTTGCTTCCATTATAGGCCGCAACGTCAGATTTGCTTTCCTAATGCCAAACTCGTTGTCATCTAATACATCCTGAAATTTCTTTTTCATTCTTCTGTATATTATTCTCGTCACCTACTTGATTCCATCTGTTAAGCTGATTGTGCGTTAATTCTCGCACTTTTCATCTCTTTGAGGCTTCCGAACTGAGTGGATGATATTTTTCCAAAAGGCAGATGGTATATCTAGAGAGTCATATATCCTACACTTCCCCCAGTGATTTTAGTAATTCTGATGGAATCTTATCTATCCCTTCTGTGTTATTTGGTCTCAAGTCTTCCAAAGCTCTTTTAAATTCAAATACTGGATCCCCTGTGTGTCTTCTAAATCGACTACTGTTCTTTTCTTCTATCACATCAGACAAATCTTCCTCGTCATACAGGCCTTTAATGTACTCTTTCCATCCATCCGCTCGCTCCTTTGTATTTAACAGTGAAATTCCCGTTGCACTTTTAATGTTACTACTCTTGCTTTTAGTTTCACCGAATGTTGTTTTGAGTTTCCTATATGCTGAGTAAGTCCTTCCAACAGTCATTTCTTTTTAGATTTCTTCACAATTTTTCATGCAGCCATTTCGCCTTAGCTTCCCTTAATTTCCAATTAATTTCATTCCTGAGCGTCTGGCATTTCTGTAGCCCTGAATTTCCCTGAAAATTTTTGTACTTCTGTCATTCCTTGATCAACTGAAGTATTTCTTCTGTTACCTATGGTTTCTTCGCAGTTACCTTCTTTGTACCTATGTTTTTCTTTCCAACTTCTGTGATTGACATTTTTAGATATGTCCAATCCTCTTACACTGTGCTGCGTACTGTGCTAATCTTACTGCCTCAGGGAACTTCAAGCGTATCTTTTCGTTCCTTAGGACTTCCGTATCACATTTCTTTTCGTATTGATTCTTCCTGAATAATGTCTTAAATTTCAGGCTACTGTTCATCACTACTACATTGCGATCTGAGTCTATAACTGCTCCTGGATACTCCTTCCCATCCAGTATCTGATTTCGGAATCTCTGTCTGTCCATGATTTAATCTTGCTGAAATCTTCCCATATCACTCGGCCTTTTCCAAGTACAATTCCTCCTCTTGTGGTTCTTGAACAGAATATACGCTATCACTAGCTGAAATTTATTACAGAACTCAATTAGCCTTTCTGCTCTCTCATTTCTAGCACCAAGCCCATATTCTTCAGTAGCCCTTTCCCCTACAACAGCAGTCCAGTCCCCCTTGACATTTTCATCTTCATTTACGTACTGCATTACCCGATCAATATCCTCATATACTTTTTCGATTCCTTCATCCACGGCTTGCGATGTCGGAATGTATACCTGAATCGTCGTTGTCGGTGTTGATTTGCTGTCTATTCCGATGAGGACAACCTTATCACTGAAATTTTCACAGTATCACACTCTCCACACTGCTTTCCTGTTCGTAAGGAATCCTATTCCTGTTACACAATTTTCTGCTGCTGTTGATATTGCCCTGTACTCATCTGATCCGAAACCTTTGTCTTCTTTCCATTTCACTTCACTGGCCCTCACTATATCTAGACTGAGCCTTTGCATTTCGTTTTTCACATTTTCTAGCTTCCCTATCACATTCAAGCTCCTGACGTTGCACACTCCGACTCGTAGAAAGTTACTTTATAGTCGGTTAGTCAATCTATTTCTCATGGTCGCCTCCCTCTTGGCAGGCCCTCTCGGAGATCCGAATGGGAGGCTGGTCCGGAATCTTTTGACAATGTGGATATCATCATGACAGTTTTCGATTACAGGCCACATGTCCTATGGATACAAATTATGTATCTTTCATGCAGTGGTTTGCCTTGCTTTCTGCTTCCTCATGCCGTAGATCATGGCTGATTCTTCCGCCTTTAGGGTTCCCCTGAACCTCTTTTCTCTCCTCTGCCTTCTTTGACAAGGCCGTTGACGCTACCCCTAAGCCCTTAGCAGCACTTTTATTGGTACTTGGACTTGTTCCTCGACTTAATAGTACTTCTGACACTGAAAATGTTCACACTAGATTCATTTCGTTGTGGGGCTGAGCAGTTTCAACGTCACCTAGACTTTAGGCGGTTGTCTACAAGCTAAATCTAGACCAGATATTTACAGGGACTTTAGCCGATGCGTCATTGACGACCTCTAGGGTGTCTTCGTCTAGCACTGTGCCAAATTCACAGAAGTACTCCAGCGAAACCTGCAGAACTATCATTCCTTTCTTCCACGACTGCTAGTCCTGAAAGTTTCTCAGGAGATCTTCTGCGAAGTTTGGAAGGTTGGAGATGAGATACTGGCGGAAGTAAAGCTGTGAGGATGGTTCCTGAGTCGGTAGGGGACTTGCCTGCAAAGAGCAAAGGTCTAGATTTCGAGTCCCGGTCCGGCACACTGTTTTAATCTTCCAGGAGGATGCATATCAGCGCACATTCCACTGTAGAGTGAACAAATCATTCCAGAAGTCCATATGTTCTCTCTTGCTCATTTCACTGACCTCACTATATCTGTTTTCGACTTAAGATTTTCTAGCTTCCCCAACACGTTCAAATGTATGGTATTCACACTCTTACTCGTGATATGTTATCCTTTGGTTGCTTATTTCGTCTTCATTCCACACGTTCTAAAATAGGACACCTGTTTCCTCCTGAGGGGAACAGAGGAAAGAGCACATAATCTCGGCTTGGGTAAAACGCATGACATGTAGACTATTTCAGAGTAGCGTAACGTTTTTAAGAAATGGTGGATAAGTGTTTTCCTTTCTACACCTAACGCTGGTCATCCGTGTCCACCTTTGAATTTTCGACGCAACTGCTGTGACCAGTCATCGAAAATCATATACCTACATACGTATGCGGTATTGAAATAAGATTCCAGTAGACTCGAGCAGCAATTCAGTGGTAAGAGTTCTCATAAAAAATTGGACATCCACATTTTTCTATTCCTATGTCGTTTTGCATCTTCCACATACAACAGGTCGCTCGTCATACAAAATAAGCGTACATAAATACCACATAATTCATCACGTCTAAAACAAGCGTTGTATCGAATGAAACCGGTGAACCGAGAAATTAATACGCAGCGTTCGTAATGTTGGCATGTTACGATACTTGTACTCTCGTGATCTGTTGTCTGTTCAATGTAAACACTTTTTCGTAAATACGAGTGAATTGTAGTGAACACTAGCTGAGCATTCTATGTATTCTAACTCGTTTGTGTTCTCTCCCGACTGCCTGAAAAAGATTCTTAAGAAAGGTCATATAAAGGGTGTTAGGGGCATAAGTGCGGATATACCGCCTGTTGACTAAGGACAGTGTACTGAACAACACTGAATCTGTATTTACTTCATATTCAGGCTAATAATTATAGCTATTACGACTAGTGCGCTTTTAGGTTGATCAGTACCTCCAAGTGAACATGGCGCAAGTAAGTCATTAATCTTTTTTTCCTCTGGGCAGCAGGTCGGGTATTGGAGTGTAGATGCGTTGTAGCAAAATGGAGAGTCTATACCGACAGGCGTAGTTCACTTCGCGGTACAGTTACAGCCGTGAAGAAAACATCAGGTAGCAAACTATGCGATGTGTTTGCGGGAAGACTGTTGCACAATGAGAAAAAACAGCCTAGACACTGAAGTGGGCACAAAATAATGTATCAATGATCACAATATCTGTACCTATTATACTAACACCCTGTTGCCAGTGAGCGAGTGCGGCAGTCGTGGCCAGTCCGTCAACACGAAGATCTTCGGTAAAGAGCCTGCAGGAAAAGAAAAATACTTATAAAATGGTATAGAAAAACCGAAACTAGTAAAGCACCACAGAGAGCTATGGAAATGAGCCGATTGTCGGATGCGTAACTTCTGCCACTTGAACTGAATTTCAGAAATTGGATTTCTTATGCAAATTGACGGAGTACATTTGTTTCGACTGAATTAATTCAGGTAACTCCGCGTAACTGCTGGATCGAGTTCTAGTTTTTCAGTGTTAACTGTATGACTTTATAACGACGAACACAAGAAGTCTTGTTGAACTCTTTCTAGCCTCATTTCATAACTGCTTTTGTAGAAAACTTAGTCTGCTCTGAAAGAAAATAGATTTTTCCTTAAAATGACGGTTCAAGGGAGGTAATAATAGAAGAAAGCTATGTGACTACAAACAAGGTGAATGTTTCAGTAAGTGAAATATACCGACAGAAAAAAATCGCAGAACGTGGAAGGAGTCGTGCGCCACAAACAAAAGTTGGTGGCGTGTTTCTACATCTGTAAGATGATATCTATGAAAATTTCGCGACAGTCACGTAAGAATGAAGCTAGTAGCGCCACTATGAGGATGAAATTCAAGTTTGCTTTAAATACTTGCTGTAACGTTAGTGACCTTTGAGATTGGATGTGGTGAGATGACATTAGTCAACAGCCTTTAAGGCGATAAGGATATCATTATCAGCACCTCATTGAGTTTCGGCGAGGTCATGTAGTAGGGTTGCGAGAAACTCGATGGTCCTTGTGCAGTATTGGAGGAAGACTTCGCAGTAATGTAGCCACTGTACATGACTGCTGGCAGCGGTTGTCGCTAGGATGTATGTACGGTAGCGAGGTTATCGGACTTCGGATAGAAAATTGAAATTGGTGGTAAGGTCTTATGGGACCAAATTATTTAATCTAACTTACGCTAAGACGACACACCTACCCATGCCCGACGGAGGACTCGAACCTCCGTCGTCGGGGGAGGGGGGGGGGGGGCGGCTACTCCGTGCGGCGCTTCAGATAGCCACGTTGCATTACCGACAGGGAAGACTATTGTGTTCCGTATTTGGTTCTGGCGCATCGTACCGCATATGCAGCAGCAGTTTGCGCAGCAATTGGAACCACAATTACAGCCGGCCGAAGTGGCCGTGCGGTTAAAGGCGCTGCAGTCTGGAACCGCAAGACCGCTACGGTCGCAGGTTCGAATCCTGCCTCGGGCATGGATGTTCGTGATGTCCTTAGGTTAGTTAGGTTTAACTAGTTCTAAGTTCTAGGGGACTAATGACCTCAGCAGTTGAGTCCCATAGTGCTCAGAGCCATTTTGAACCACAATTACACAACGAATGGTTTGAAATAGGTCACTTCAAGGACAGCTCCGAGCCAAACGTCATCTAGGACGTATTCCACTGACACCAAACACCTCTAACATTCTGCGTGGTGTCTGTTCTAAGTCGTGTCTCCCTACCACTTTCGTGCAACGACCCTCTGAGCGTGTTTTTTTAGGGAATTGACTAGTTTGAACCTGGGACCTGTTGCTAGTAAGGAGACGCCAGACCACACATGACATGTAGAGTTCAGAAGAGTTCAGTGAGACTAGCAATGATATAATCAAATATGTAATGATTTCAGCGTCAGCTCCACTGCACTCCCTGTAAGAGAATCTTAATACTAACTAAATTTAGTGGTAGGGGTTCAAGGCTTTCCTATTTTTAGTTAGCTGGTAAAATAACGTCGAAAAAGCAGTTAAGTTTACCATTGGAATTTTTATTCTACTCACAAAACATTGTTTATAAATTGTACTATTGATAAAAGGAAATATTTTAATACAGGATGATAAAAACTAACTGCGTTCAACAAAAATGTGAACGAATATTCCCTGAATGCGTTTCCAAGTTCTATAATGGATCGAAGGATGATCTATGCGATATCACATCTATGATCTAGGTTTAAATTAAGTTTCATAAAAGAGAAAACTATCAAAAATGGTCTACAGTGATCCTCAATTATCTTTAATTACTTATTTAACTTGTCGTAAATTACAGTGGCTGATGTGGCATCTCAAAAATGATACAACAGAAAAATCATCGTGTTTCAGATTTTAACTTCAAGTAGCAAATGTGTATACCACAAAGTTTAATTGACGATCGACACTAGTTGGTTGGTTGGTTTGTGGGATTAAAGGGACCAGACTGCTACGGTCATCGGTCCCGATCGACACTAGTACTACGTAAAAAGGGGGATGAGACTTCTGTAGTTCTGAGTGAAGCGTTATACGCTCTTATGCGGCATCGCGTGCGTTCATTACCTTGTCGGTGGTCAGGCAGCGTCAGGGGCGGCTGGCAGCGCAGCTCCACACACCTCGCCGTCTCGGTAGCAACTCTCTCGAACTTATCCTTACTACAGTTTACCGAAGTTGCTTTCAGAAAAAGGTATCTGGCTGTGTTTTCAACTGATCAATCAGCGTCTCAATGTTAACCTTAAGCTCCCCCTACAAGAATTCTGTCTATCCAATGAGAAACGTTATACTTTTCGTGGTGGGGCAATGGTTCTAATGTTTGCTACGTAACATAGACGCATTTAGTCTCATGCTAAAACTTGCAGCTGGTGTGGCCCATTTAGTGTTATCGTAAGATCTATGCTGTTCTTCTGGAGGGCTCTATCTTTTAACATGGGCTGGGGGACGGTCCTCTTGGCAGTCGGCCGGTGATTCGGGTGTCCCATTGTCCAGCTCTTATCGTAGGACCTTCAGCCTACACAGCTCTGCTCTCGGCTTCTCTTCTCGTTCTCCCCTGGGAACTGTGTCTGTTTCATGGTGGGAACGTATGACATGCATTTAGACGTTCTTGTGTTAGTCTGTGGTATTCCATTTGCTCACTTATTGATCATATTACTTTGGTTAATTTTAATGTCAGGATCTATTCAGAGCTATGTGACATATTGCCGGATTTGCTATCAAGTCAGGGTTTTCATAGAAGGTGTTGGATTTGCAACTTCAGTGGTGTCAAGCGAGGACTCATTGGAGGGCAGGGTGGAGGTCTGTTGTGTTTTCTGATGAAAGCTGGTTTTGCCTCGGTGCCAGTGATGGCCGTGTGTCGGTCAGAAGAGGCCAGTTGAGGGCCTGCAACCAACCTGTTTGCATGCTAGACACCTGGACCTACACGTAGAATACGGGGTGGGGTGCGATTTATTATGACAGCAGCAGCAATGTCGTGGTTATCTCGTACACCCTGATGAAAATTTATACGTGATTCGACCTGTTGTGCTGCCATTCATCAACAGCATTCCAGGGGGTATTTTCCAACAAGATAAAGCTCGCTGACATGCCGCTGTTGTAACCCGACATTCTCTACGACTTGTCGATGTATTGACTTGGGCTGCTCCTCACCAGATCTGTCTCCAGTGGAGCACATATGGGACATCATCGGGCAACAGCTCCTGCGTCATCCACAACCAGCATTAACCGTCCCTATGTTGACCGACCAAGTGCAACAAGCACGGAACTCTACTGCATGGAATCCACTCCGCAAACTGACTTCCGGCACCTGTACAATCAACGCAAACACGTTTGCATGTTTGCATTCAACATTCTGGTGGTTAACTGGTTATTACAGTACCAGCATTTCAGATTTGCAATGGTTTATCTCACGTTTACATTAACCTGTCATTTTGCAATGTTAATCACTTAAATATGTTACTCAAACAAATGTATTCCAGAAATTTCGTCACTCTAAATTAATCACCTTTTAACGTTGCGATTTTTTTTCGGCATTATATGTAGGAAAATGGGTTTACATCGCGTTTGGTAGCCATACCCCCTAGAAGAAACGAAACCTTTAAGTGCTGTCGTTATGCAACGGTGCAATATAGATGTGATGAGGACGTGAACTGTTCGCTCGTTACTCGTCACCTTGGCAGCTGCTCTCGAGTGAGGTGGTGAGTTACTCGTGGCACAAGTACAAGACCGAGGCGACCCGTTCAGACTCGTAGCGGAAGCGGACTCGGTTAAGTGTCATTGTGAATGGCTTGCTGTGGACGCTCCATTCATGATATGTGCACTTATAATAACCACGTTATTTCCTCATTAAGTTATTTTGATCTTTGCGGTTTTTTTCTCTTATTCATTCCATTGATCGTAATATCGGAAAACAGCCACACTTTTCGTGCATTGAGCATATGTCTCGATGTAAAATACTTCCCACCACTAGTATATATATGAAGTTATTTGGTGACTTTTGCCTGAATGTTCTTTAACACTGAACTTAATCTACAGGACTACAGGTATCGCTTTCAGCCACAACCTGGAATTAAAAATAGTAGTAATAAATGTTTGTTCTATCAAACCTGAAAACGATGATGCAAATTTTTCGGAACTAGTCGAAAGCCGAGACGATTATATTATGCTAACTACTCTTATAAAAGTTGCAGGCTGAAACTTGGACAACTGCTTCCATAAATAAGAAATATTATTCGAGTTTTTTTTGATAAAATGAAATGAAGTCTGTTTCTAATTCTCTATCGAAAGTTAATTTTGATTCTAGATTCCGTTTTACCTTCCTTTTCAACGCTTCATTTGGCGATGTCTCTGAACCTTTGAAGCTGGGCGTTTTAGCGTGATAAGGAAGGGAGGTAACTTCAGGACAATAAGCGAAAGAAATTTATAATGTTACTGTGCCACTGCTCATAAATTGTAAGAGCTTTGAAAATGAACTTTGATACTCCTATATCAAATGGCCGTGAGGATGAATAACGAAAACTTCAGGGAAAGTCCAGTAACATTGGTTTGGTCACCTCATTCATCTGACACAAATATCTAATAAAACTGAACGACTAGAAGTTAGAAATTATCGAAACTGAAACTACGCCATCTTGTTAGAGGCTAAGAAGTAAATTCTCATGGAACATCCTCCTTTGTCGTCACAGCACGTATAAGCGGCTCGCTAATGCCAACGAGAATCGAGAGTGCAGTGGGAGCTCGAACGCCCGCTGCTTCATTTGTCGGTCTTTTTTTTTTTTTTAATCTCATTTTGTTCGTTTTCGTTCGTTGCATCTGCTCGTGGCGGACGTCGAAAGACATCAGGTTCAGTTTGTCGTTGATCCATTAACTCAGTTTTTTGTTTATTACAGAGGACAGCTAACCCTATGACCGAACACGCTGAGTTACCATCCCGGCAATCATCGGCTGCTGCCCCATTGCACTGGTGGCTGCGAGTGTGCGACAAGGCAGGTTCCTTTCCTCTTCCGCTCGCAAATAGATGGAGGGAAAAACGACTGTCTAAAAGCCTTTATACGGACCCTAATTTTCGCATCTTATCTTCCTGGTCTTTAGGCGATGACTTCAACTTGTTCAATTGTTATACACATTGTAACATTATTATTAAGCATTAATTCTATTCGAATCATTTTCACGAACCTGGGAATGTCGGAACAGAAGCAATTTTTTCAGGAAAAATTTCATCTAAATCTACATGGATACTCTACCTGGCACAGAGTTCATTGAACCACCTTCACAATAATTCTCTGTCGAACACCTAAAGCTTTCCATGCTATCTTTAATTTCCCTTATTTTATTATGATGATCATTTCTCCCTATCTAAGTCGGTGTCAACAAAATAGTCTCGCTTTCGGAAGAAAAAGTTGGTGATTGAAATTTCGTGAGAAGTTTCCGCCGTAATGAAAAGCTCCTGAGTTTTAATAATGTCTACTCCAAATCTTGTATCATTTCAGTGACACTCTTTCCCCTATTTCACGATAGTACAAAATGTGCTCCCCTTCTTTGAATTTTGTCGATGTACTCAGTTAACCCTATGTGGTAAGGATCCCACACCGAGCAGCAGTATTCCGAAAGAGGACGGACAAGCGAAGTAAAGGCAGTCTCTTTACCGAAACTGTTGCATCTTCTTAGTGTTCTGCCAATAAAACACAGTCTTTGATTTGCCTTCACCACAATGTTTTCTGTGTATTCTTTCCAATTTAAGTTGTTCGTAATTGTAATTCCTAGGGTTTTAGTTGAATTTACGGCCTTTAGATTTGACTGATTTATCATGTAACCCAGGTTTAATGGACTCCTTTTAGCATTAATGTGGATGAACTCACACTTTTCGTTATTTAGGGACAGTTGTCCAGTTTCGCACAATACAGATACACTCCTGGAAATGGAAAAAAGAACACATTGACACCGGTGTGTCAGACCCACCATACTTGCTCCGGACACTGCGAGAGGGCTGTACAAGCAATGATCACACGCACGGCACAGCGGACACACCAGGAACCGCGGTGTTGGCCGTCGAATGGCGCTAGCTGCGCAGCATTTGTGCACCGCCGCCGTCAGTGTCAGCCAGTTTGCCGTGGCATACGGAGCTCCATCGCAGTCTTTAACACTGGTAGCATGCCGCGACAGCGTGGACGTGAACCGTATGTGCAGTTGACGGACTTTGAGCGAGGGCGTATAGTGGGCATGCGGGAGGCCGGGTGGGAGTACCGCCGAATTGCTCAACACGTGGGGCGTGAGGTCTCCACAGTACATCGATGTTGTCGCCAGTGGTCGGCGGAAGGTGCACGTGCCCGTCGACCTGGGACCTGACCGCAGCGACGCACGGATGCACGCCAAGACCGTAGGATCCTACGCAGTGCCGTAGGGGACCGCACCGAAACTTCCCAGCAAATTAGGGACACTGTTGCTCCTGGGGTATCGACGAGGACCATTCGCAACCGTCTCCATGAAGCTGGGCTACGGTCCCGCACACCGTTAGGCCGTCTTCCACTCACGCCCCAACATCGTGCAGCCCGCCTCCAGTGGTGTCGCGACAGGCGTGAATGGAGGGACGAATGGAGACGTGTCGTCTTCAGCGATGAGAGTCGCTTCTGCCTTGGTGCCAATGATGGTCGTATGCGTGTTTGGCGCCGTGCAGGTGAGCGCCACAATCAGGACTGCATACGACCGAGGCACACAGGGCCAACACCCGGCATCATGGTGTGGGGAGCGATCTCCTACACTGGCCGTACACCACTGGTGATCGTCGAGGGGACACTGAATAGTGCACGGAACATCCAAACCGTCATCGAACCCATCGTTCTACCATTCCTAGACCGGCAAGGGAACTTGCTGTTCCAACAGGACAATGCACGTCTGCATGTATCCCGTGCCACCCAACGTGCTCTAGAAGGTGTAAGTCAACTACCCTGGCCAGCAAGATCTCCGGATCTGTCCCCCATTGAGCATGTTTGGGACTGGATGAAGCGTCGTCTCACGCGGTCTGCACGTCCAGCACGAACGCTGGTCCAACTGAGGCGCCAGGTGGAAATGGCATGGCAAGCCGTTCCACAGGACTACATCCAGCATCTCTACGATCGTCTCCATGGGAGAATAGCAGCCTGCATTGCTGCGAAAGGTGGATATACACTGTACTAGTGCCGACATTGTGCATGCTCTGTTGCCTGTGTCTATGTGCCTGTGGTTCTGTTCGTGTGATCATGTGATGTATCTGACCCCAGGAATGTGTCAATAAAGTTTCCCCTTCCTGGGACAATGAATTCACGGTGTTCTTATTTCAATTTCCAGGAGTGTATCTTTTACAAATCGTTGTGCAATGTGGTTTGATCTTCTGATGACTTCACTGGGCGATAAACGACAGCATCATCTACAAACAGTGAAAGGCGGTTGCTCTGACTGTCTCCTAAATCGTTTATAACACTACCTTGGGGAAAGCTAGAAATCACTTCTGTTTTACTCGGTGACGTGTCGTCAGTTACCACGAGTTGTGACCTCTCTAACAGTAAATCACGAATCCAGTCGCATAACCGAGACGATGTTCCAGAAGCATGCAATTTCACTGCAGGAATCTTGTGTGCTACAGTGTAAAAAGCCTTCTGGAAATCTAAAAATACGGAATCAATTTGAAATCCCTGGTGAATAGCACTCAACACTTTTAAATAATTTTTGTAATAATCGATGAAATCACCTCGAGTTTATTGAAACGCTGCGCCAAAATTATGATTGTCATCGGATGATAAACAAAAGGTTATGTCGACAGCATTCGACAAGAAACACTAATTTCTGTAATTTTTGTACTATTGTCATCATTGCTTTGAGCCATTTTAAGTTCTGAAATTGTCACTGCGTGTCGGTCATCAAAAAATTAATGTTCTTTGAGTTGGTTAAACTTTGATTGAATAACTTCGTTTGACGTTTTAGCGAGTCGATCGGTAGAGGTCGGGTTACAGCCCACTGCAGTTGTTTCTCGGACTCAAAGTGCGAAAACAGCTGTTTTGCCTATTTTTAGGTGCATGTAGAGGCCTGCGAGCCGAGACAAGTTATACAGGGCCACCCCTGCCCACTTCCCGCCACTTACATCTGTAGGTCTGTCATCTGCCAGTATTTCGTCTAGTTTGATGGTGTCCTCTATATTTTCCTATCTTATGTCTTGTGCCAGTATTCTAAGTGTCTGCTACACCGTAAATTGTTTATCTGGGAGGTGGGATAGAAGAGCGTTGTTGGTGGTGACTGTTCATTTAAGTATGAAAGTCAGCTTGCAAAAGCTTGCAGCTTTCACTCCATTTAGAGCAAATTAATCTTTTCCCGAGTTAATGTTACCCACCACCAAGTTAACACTTCTTGGATACTAACAGATATCCCATTAAACTGCCCTATCTTTCGCTAATGATCTTCCACAGACTAGTTTCCCCACCTATCCTTTTCAGTATTTCTTTACATCGTACTCTATCCACTTAATTTTCAAGTTTCTTCGATAGTGCCTCATTTCAGATGCTCAAATTTGTTTCTGTTTATCCAGACTTACATTGTTTCAGTTTGACACAGTGACGTGCTCCAGCCGTATACTTTTAGGAAATTTTCCCTTATTTTGGCAACAATGGCAGCAAATAGAGCTCTTTTAATGAAGAAAGGTTTTTTTAAGTTACATAAATCTTCTTCCGATATCTTCCTCGCTTCGTTTATTCACATCTACATCGATTTAAATATTCCGAAGTCTACAGTCGGTGAAAAAGAGTACGTCATATCAATATTATCATTTTTCTTTCCTATTCCATTTGCTAAACTTTCTGTCCGCTGCTTGCATGCGTCTGCACACGCCCTCACTTCTCTTATCCTTTTCTCTCGACTCCTACGCAAGATATACAGAAGTTGGACAAAAATATCGACACACCGTGAGAAATGGTTGCTTGAATATAAATACAGACGCTAGTCTGGCCTCTAGGCTGCGCTATTATATTTGACCACGAACAGCACCTCTGCATTGTCCTCAATACATAGCAAATGTCAGTCTTGGTCAGAACAAAGGTCTACGTGGTTGTAAGCCCGATTATGTCGGAACTTTGTGAGAACGAACGGTCTGTGATGTTCTTAGGTTAGTTAGGTTCAATTAGTTCTACGTCTAGGTGACTGATGACCTCAGATGTTATGTCCCATAGTGCTCAGAGCCATTTGAACCATCAGCCTGTACCAAAACAACACGAAGGGAGCCACGTAAGCAGGGAAATGCATGGCAAGCTGAAATTACAAAACGGCACATCAATTATGCAAATGTCCGTAATCGGAAAACCTGGACTATGGACCAATGGAAAAATGTTGTTTGTTGGGATGAATCTTTCTTCGAACTGTTTCGAGCTTCCGGCCGAGTTTACACCTGACGTACGCCGTACCAGTTCTACTATGCAGATTGGTTGCTGAAAAGAATGAAACACGATGGGGATTCGGTGATGATTTTGACAGCCATATCGTGGTATTCCATAGGCTACAAAGTTACTCTGCAACGTCGCATTACTGCCAAGGATTATTCCTATTTTGGCTGATTGTGTCCATCCAATGGTATAATATTTGTTCCCCAAAGGTGATGCTGTGTTCCAAGAAGGCTGGGCCCTGCCGGCCGGGGTGGCCGTGCGGTTCTAGGCGCTACGGTCGCAGGTTCGAATCCTGCCTCGGGCATGGATATGTGTGATGTCCTTGGGTTAGTTAGGTTTAAATAGTTCTAAGTTCTAGGTGACTGATGACCTTAGAAGTTAAGTCCCTTAGTGCTCAGAGCCATTTGAACCAAGGCTGGGCCCCCGTTCACGCTGCTACGACGTTCCAAGAGTGAGCGCGAGGATGAACTGACCTGACCATCACAGTCACCAGACCTCAATATTACTGAGCCTTCGCGGTCCACCTTGGAAAATGTTGTCTGAGATTTATAACGATACAGAGGTAAGTCCACTGGACCTGACGGGATACCAGGTTAGATTCTACACAGAGTACGAGAAAGAACTTGGCCCCCTTCCAACAACCGTGTACGGCAAGTCTCTAGAAGAACGGAAGGTTCCAAATGATTGGAAAAGAGCACAGGTAGTTCCAGTTTTCAAGAAGGGTCGTCGAGCAGATGCGCAAAACTATAGGCCTATATCTCTGACGTCGATCTGTTGTAGAATTTTAGAACATGTTTTTTGCTCGCGTATCATGTCATTTCTGGAAACCCAGAATCTACTCTGTAGGAATCAACATGAATTCCGGAAACAGCGATCGTGTGACACCCAACTCGCTTCATTTGATCATGAGACCCAGAAAATATTATATACAGGCTCCCAGGTAGATTCTATTTTCCTTGACTTCCGGAAGGCGTTCGATACAGTTCCGCACTGTCGCCTGATAAACAAAGTAAGAGCCTACGGAATATCAGACCAGCTGTGTGGCTGGATTGAAGAGTTTTTAGCAAACAGAACACAGCATGTTGTTCTCAATGGAGAGACGTCTACAGACGTTAAAGTAACCTCTGGCGTGCCACAGGGGAGTGTTATGGGACCATTGCTTTTCACAATATATATAAATGACCTAGTAGATAGTGTCGGGAGTTCCATGCGGCTTTTCGCGGATGATGCTGTAGTATACAGAGAAGTTGCAGCATTAGAAAATTGTAGCGAAATGCAGGAAGATCTGCAGCGGATAGGCACTTGGTGCAGGAAGTGGCAACTGACCCTTAACATAGACAAATGTAATGTATTGCGAATACATAGAAAGAAGTATCCTTTATTGTATGATTATATGATAGCGGAACAAACACTGGTAGCAGTTACTTCTGTAAAATATCTGCGAGTATTCGTACGGAACGATTTGGAGTGGAATGATCATATAAAATTAATTGTTAGTAAGGCGGGTGCCAGGTTGAGATTCATTGGGAGAGACCTTATAAAATGTAGTCCATCAACAAAGGAGATGTTTAACAAAACACTCGTTCGACCTCTACTTGAGTATTGCTCATCAGTGTGAGATCCGTACCAGGTCGGGTTGACAGAGGAGATAGAGAAGATCCAAAGAAGAGCGGCGCGTTTCGTCACAGGTTTATTTGGTAAGCGTGATAGCGTTACGGGGATGTTTAGCAAACTCAACTGGCAGACTCTTCAAGAGAGGCGCTCTGCATCGCGGTGTAGCTTGCTGTCCAGGTTTCGAGAGGGTGCGTTTCTGGACGAGGTATCGAATATATTGCTTTCCCCTACTTATACCTCCCGAGGAGATCACGAATGTAAAATTAGAGAGATTCGAGCGCGCACGGAGGCATTCCGGCAGTCGTTCTTCCCGCGAACCATACTGGACTGGAACAGGAAAGGGAGGTAATGACAGAGGCACGTAAAGTGCCCACAGCCACACAGCGTTGGGTGGCTTGCGGAGTATAAATGTATATGTAGATGTAGAGACAAGGATGCGTGATCGCTCTCTTTCTCCTTCATCGTTACCTGAACTTGCCACTATTTTGCGGGAAGAATATTATACGATTTCGAGTTTGTTTGCGTGGCCATCGTCCGCAACAAACACAGAAATACTTGTTTTGTAAATAAAACCGCCTTTTCCTGCTGCCACTTAATTTATTTTTGCCCTTTTTCTTGTTTTAAGGCATCATCAGTGGGATCTATAACGATATAGTTTTGTTATTTTTTGACTATCAAACAGATCACGTCGCGATTTTTATGTAAAAAAGTAATTACTTACGATTTGCTGTGAACTTCGTTTCCTCTCATCTGGTCTGGAGATCGTACTGCCTCTTTATTACCGACAAGTTCATTACGTTTTGGAATTAAAAATAAATAAAGTATTGGAAATTTATTTTATTATATACAGATGAAAGCCAAACTTAAATACTACTTTTCTACATAGTTGCCATTTAAATTAAGGCACTTATCGTAGCGATGGACGAGCTTGGAAATTCCTTCGTCGTAAAATTCGGCCGCCTGCACCTTCAACCACGTGGTTACCTCTTCTTGAAGCTGTGCGTCGTCGTCAAAACGCTGCATCTCCAACCACTTCTTCATTGCTGGGAATAAGTGGAAGTCGCTCGGTGCCAGGTCGGGACTGTACGGCGGATGAGGAAACAACTCCCACTTAAAAGATTCGAGAACTTCACTAGTGGTATTTGCTGTGTGGGCCCGGGCGTTGTCGTGAATCAGCGAGATATTTGAGCCCAACTTTCCCCTGCGCTTGTTTTGTATTGCTCTTCTGAGGTTGTGCAGAGTTTGGCAATACCTTTGAGAGTTTATTGTAGTGCCTCTTTCCAGGAAATCCACAGAAATCACACCTTTTCTGCCCCAAAAGAAGAGGTAACCACGTGTTTGAAGGCGCAGGTGGCCGAATTTTACGACGAAGGAATTTCCTAGCTCGTCCATCTCTACGATAAGTGCCTTAATTTAAATGGCAACTGCGTAGAAAAGTAGTATTTAAGCGTGGTTTTCATCTGTATATAATAAAAAAATTTCCAAAACTTTATTTATTTTTAATTCCAAAACGTAATGTACTTTGAGGATAGCCCTCGTATAAGCACAATTCTGAGCCCCGACCTGGTCTACTTATCAGTGAGAGAATGTAATAGGAAACGAAGATTCTAAAATTTAACTGTACTGATCATCTGATATACTTCCTGATGATGTTTGGTTTGCAATTTCCCTTCTCCACGCATTCTACAAAACTTGTAAAGAGCTCGCTGAAAGCAATAGACACTGCAGACAAACAAACAATATTTAGATCCATATTCATATTAACCGCATACTTTGTTGGATACGTCTCTCCTCCGTGAATGTCAAAAAAGAAAAAAACAATCTACTTGGAACGCCCTAAAGGCGTGTGCCGCCGTAAATGCGTTGATTCATAACTATGTTAACAACAGGCAGCACTATATTCACATG
Organism: Schistocerca serialis cubense; assembly: GCF_023864345.2. Classification (NCBI taxonomy): domain Eukaryota; kingdom Metazoa; phylum Arthropoda; class Insecta; order Orthoptera; family Acrididae; genus Schistocerca; species Schistocerca serialis. Next base: position 208,517,625 of record NC_064642.1, read on the forward strand.
CCTACTGTTTCTAGGACTGATCATGTCGTGTATAGCTGTTTGTCTGCAACGTTGTTGTTTTATTTTGTACTGACCCCTTCCGAAGATTGGTCCGTAAAACTATTTCGTTTTTCAAAAACATTGCATTTGATAACGTTGCGATAAATGCTTTTGATGTTAGCCAAGTTGTAATTAAGATACACTGTGTTATCACTTGGTAAGTCATTCACGAAAGCCAGTGTATGTCGTTCAATTTTCTCTTCCTAAGAGACGTATTTTCATAAAAAATTGCATAGTTATATTCGATACCCATACCGTACAGTTAAAAGACTAATAAACGAGCATCGCGTAATTTATGAGATGGACGGTGAATTTAATTAACACTGATACTTTTAGCGACACAATTTGGTAATCTATTACCTTAATTAAATTCTTTTAATTGTTTTAAATAAATTCCTCCGTTTCGGAGGCAATTCTGCCGAAAAACCATTACACAACATTAATGGTGGTTCGTGCTCTGTTTGCTGCGAGCCCACTTCGATGTTCGCAGCAACTGACAGGTAGAGGCTCCATCATGAGATCTGTTTGGTCTTCTTTCTGTATTACAAGTGTATAGAAACTGAGAGAGCTAAGCGCATAGAGCCAACAGTTGTACCTGCACAATGTTTAGGCGTTTTTGGACTCGAAAAAGCCCATAACAGTTTGGGATTTAGTAAGAGTTCAAAAGTCTTTGGAGAATTAGCACAGAAAAACTGCAGTGTTGTACAAAACCTGCTAAATCTAACTGAAAGTAACAAACGATAAACTGAAGAGCGATGATGAAAATATGGGACTGAACTGGATAACGTACTTCGGAGAAACAACGGAGGGAGCAAAAGAACGTTTCAGAAGCGCAGTAATGTGTACTAATACAAACGGTCTCAGGTGAGAGTAGCAAAAACTTCCAGTAACTGTGGAATTGTGTATACAGATGACTTTGCTAATTTTGGGCTAAGGAGAAACGAAACAAAGACAAACGGGATGACGTAAGTACAAGTATTGGGCTGTTACACTCGAAATTTTGGGAAGACAAACCAGAACTGGAAGATTTCTACGACAGAGAGGTATTACACCCAATTCTATACACAGAGCGAAAAAGTGAAAATTTCGTATAGAGAATATTATAAAGAAGAACCATATGTAATTTAAGCAGTAAGTTATTAATTACCATCTCTTGTAACTTGTGTGCCATATTTCTGTTGTTATGATTTTTGCACTTTATGAAATGACATTATAGATTAAGTTACATTAATGACAAATTTACGAAAAGTATGTACGAACACAAGCTAGGATTTGCGATAGAACCATGTTGTGCCTGATGTGAACATTGTAAAGTTAGATTATTGACACAGTGAACTAGGTCTGGATTTGTTGTGGCTCGTTTTTGTCACGGAAAAATGGATACCTGAGATTCGCTTCTTTGAAAATAAATTAGAAGTATCAAACAATAACTAAACTAGTGACTTCAGCAGCGAAAAGGAATGAAGTTTACGACTATTGACTGGCCGGTTACAAGTCACACTTAAGACGATCGTCATTTGTACGGTTGAATGCAGCTGCGTTCAGTTTCAGTTGGTTTTATGCCTGAGACATAGCAACTGTATTTCCGCCATTCAGATGTCGAATGTGGGTCATTCCGGCAGCAGCGTCCGTGAACGCTTACGAAGAATGACATTAATTTATTTTGCCTCGAACACTGAAGACTCCTGAAAAGCTGAAATCACGACAGTGTGAAAGAAAAGGATATTCGACCATACAGTCAAAAGTGGAAGTTTACATTACAAAATTCTATATTTCGATGGTCCCAAACAATGGAAGAATCCTTTGGTTGTTTTTCCAAGCCTGAAATGACAGTCATGTCATTTCCACAAAATACGAAACTTTTCCAAAATGAGGGAATACTTGCACTTACAATTTTTTACAATGTGAGGTTTGAAGCCATACCTTTTTTGATTTCGTATTTCGACTCTCAGCATGAAAATCTTTACGATACTGTTCGACAGATGCAATAGTGAAAAGATTCAGCATTTTGTGAACTATTAACCACAATCACACTTTGTTTTGGTGAAGTGAAAAGCGTCTTACTACCTTATCTGTGGAAAATAAGAGTTACATTTACGTGTGCATCACGACACCTCACCATTATGTGGAGAACAAAAGGGCTTGCCACACGAAAACATGACAAGCTACCTGTAGTAAATAATACACAAGTGATCCGGAAAATTCATGCTCACCAAGTGTAAAGAATAAATAAAACGGAAACCCACTGATGATGGCACAGTGGTGCTGAAACATGTTTGGGTACTGAGAAAAAATGGTGTTTTGCATAACTGGTGGACCTGACATCCTACAATATTAAATGAAATCTGTAAAACACTTAACATTCGCTCTAGTGTGTTGTAATTGAACTTCATGTAGAATTTGCATTAACGTAGCTACCGCACTTCGATGATCTTTTATGACTCTCAGAGCGCTTATATGCTGAAATTTAAATTAGTCACAGGAATATAGGCAACAAGAGGAAGATTGTGGCTTTTCAGTATTAGATTTTAGCAGTTACATTTCTCTGAACAACTCTTTCTGAGTTGGAGGCGTAACAACCGGGGACGAAAGAGACAACAGTGAGCATAAAATATTACTAGAAAATTTGAATATTATGTATTTAAATAGTTTTGTTTCGGTAGCTCCCACACAGAACATTGTTTAAGCCTTGACGTAATTAAGATTATAATGTGTTTATTTAAACCACAACAACACAACAAATCGTTTTAATATCGCAATAATAGATTGGTTTGCATTGTAGTTTTTTTTTTGTGGAAATTGCTCGTAGACAGTAACATCTATCGAGACCTCCAGTCCTTGCCCTACGATTGCTTGAATATAACAACTTTTAACGTTGATGACACTGAAGAAAAGAGAATCATAATGTGCCAAAAGCATAAGACTAGACCGATGTAGTACTGGGACGCCAAGATATCGTCAAAATATAACGCTTTACCCGATGGAATACGAGAGTTCAGGGCAAGGCAGAAAGACAGTTTTGTTTTTTCTAATCTGTAATGGCCAAAGTGTAAAGATACGGCTGAAATGCGGAGAAACTGGAAGAGGAGTCAGACAAGGATACTGTCAATTACCGAGTTTCTTCAAGCTGTATGCAGAATGGCTGGCGGTTGAAGCTTTGAAAGAATCCTGAAATTTCAACATTGGAGGACGACTAATGAACAGTATCAAGTGAGCAGATGACGTGGTAGAGCTCACCATAAGTCAAAGAATACTACAACACATGATGAATCGGGTGCTGCAAACTGGAAGGAAATATGGCACGCAAATCAACATCGAGAAATCAAAACTGATGTGAATACCAAAACGAGAGAAACCTCTGAGAGTAAGTATCGACAATCGAGAACTGGAGAATGTGATGCAATTTAAGTACTTGGGAAGCTTGCTGACAAATGTTGCCCACTACACAAGTGAAATTTGAGCAAGAATCGTTATTACCAAATCCGCATTTAACGAGAAGAGGTCTCTGCTAGCCGGCAAGCTGAGCTTGGAATTAAGAAAGAAACAGGTGAAGGCTACATTTATGGCATTTCACTGTACAGAGGAGAGACGTGGACCATGAGAAAAATGGTGAAAAAATACCTGGAAAGTTTTGAAATGTGGTGCTGGACGGAAAAGAGGAGGTCAAGTGGACGTATCTGGTGATAAACGACGATGTACTGAGAAGGAGAGAAGAAAACTATTCTGAATACTGTTCTTCAGAGAAAGGCCAATTGGATTGGACACATACTTCGACGCGAGGGGCTCAGCAACGTCGTCATCGAAGGGAAGATCAAAGAAACTACAGGATGAGGAGGAAGAATAAGAATTCAACAACTGCGTGACATGAAAAACGGGAGTAGGTACGTACAGCAGAGTGAAGGAAGAACCTGAAACAACGGAACATTGGCGTTAGAAATTTTCCGTACGAAGAAACTGACCTGCCACTAGACAGAACGCTACATAACAATAACGATCCATTGACATCATAGAAATGTGTGTGTGTGTGTATATGTGTGTCTGCGTGTGTGTGTGTGTGAGTATGTGTGTATGCGTGTATTCCACATTCCATCCTAAACCACTGGAACTACTTCAACAAAACTTCGTACATATATCCTATACTCCATGGGGGTAAGACACCTACCTAACCTAGATCGGGAGATATGACGTCATAAACAATGAGATATCTGAAAAACTGCCGCATCATGCTTGTCGTTTACATTTATTACTCCTGTCCTACTATTTCCAGCATATTTCGCAGACAGTATCCACATATGACGCTGAAAGCACCTACACAAATACATTACTGTAAGAGATATACAGTTCGTGAGATATAACTTCACGAGCAGTGAGATGCGTGAAAAATTGGCACATTTTAATACATGTGCCATTTACTACTAAGACACTCGTACAGTAGAGTCAAATTATGGAAATCCCTGACATCCCGCTGTGCTTTTAGCAGCTTCATACTGTGAAGTGCAAATGGCTGTAGGCCAAATCACCACCTGTCTTTAGATCTATGAAGGGGGGTTGCAATAGAGGCAATTACAAAATAGCGTTGTGGATACGCAAAGTAGCTGCACCCGGGGTACAGAAACTGTCCTGGATCATGTTTCTTAATCTGGATACAGTACTTATCCATTTTTATTCTATGCATATTCCTTAGTTCGACTGTTTCAGAATTTCAAAGGTGTTTTCACAATACATGAAAATGAAATTTTTTCGGTACTTCACAATAAACACAGTTTATCTTTTTCTTTTCGTTTCTAACAGAAAATTAGAAAAATGAATACCCGGGCAATGCCGGGTTGTCAGTTAATGATCAATAACCAGTGTGATGAAAGGCTCTGGGTCTCTTGCTAGGTAACAGGCTTCAGATACCGCAACGTTTCGAAATGTGCCGTATTCACCATCTTTTGGTAGTGCAACGACGTTAAACTTTAAATTTAGGAACAGTACATCAGTACTCATACAGAGAATGATGAGGCTTTTTTTTTATTTTTTTATTTTGTGATACGGTACACTACAGCATCACCAGCGTTCCACGATCTAACAGTGTTGGTGAGCCAGTAAATGTAAACCATAGGGCAGTGACATTGCGTCACTGCAATACACCTTGGACGCTAACAGTAATCTTCGGTACGACATAAGAACGTAGTCCGACATGGGCAGGTAAGATTGGACGTGGACGTGGAATGGAGAGCTAGTTCTGGCAAAGGAGGCCGTCGTGTTGGGCGTGCCAGGCGCAGAGCTAGTCCTGTTCGGAAGCCGATTCCTCGAGGATGGTCAGCAGAACCGGATGGCGATGCCAGCGACGTGGCTGTGTAGTCCCAACGTGGCCTAGCCCATGGACAGTGTCCCATAGGGCCGCCACTTTTTCATAGAGCTGCAGCGCACTGTTGCGCATGGTCTCCTTGAGGGGGACGATATCTGCTTCCTCATGGAGAGTCACAATCCGCGTGAGTGGCGGGGCGTACAAGCTCCACCTGGGAACCTTGTTCTGCAAGCGCTGCAAGGTCCACATCCTGGTGACACTAATCGTGGCCCATGCAGTGGAGCCATATGTGAGGGCAGGCAGGATAACGGTCCGGTAGATACGGAGATTGGTAGGCAGGTTAAGTTCCTTACTGCGGAAGAGGGGGCACAAGGGCCTGGTCAGCTTTTACCCCTTGTTGGCGACATACTCTGCATGACAGTGGAACAGCAGCTTGTGGTCCATCCGGACCCCGAGATAGGTGGTCGTCGGGGACCAGGGCACATGCACGCTTGCAATCGAAGTACTGCGGCGGAGGACTTGGCGCCGTTACGTGAAATAGACCGCCGTAGGAGTCCCAGCTGTCAATGGGCGAATGCCAGAACGTATTTCCCGGTGAGACACGAGGAAAGTCCTACTGTGGAGGAAGTCATCGACAATCTTCACATAGATGTCCGGTATTGGGGTCTGCGTCAGCATCTTGTGCACGAGGTTGTCGGTCCAGATCTTATAGTAGGCTTTCTGCAAGTCCAGAAAAACCGAAACTGTCGACTTGACGGCGTTGAAGCCTTTGCTGACGTGTTCAGTGATTCGGAGAGCCTGAAGTTCGGCAGAGAGGTGTGAAGTAAAGCTGAACTGATCAGGTCGGATCGCACCAGCCTCCGCCAGAGGTTGTGAAAGTCAGTGGAGGATCAACGATTCAAGGACCTTCGCCATGGTGTTTAAGAGGCTGATGGGCCTGTTGTTGGTGGAGACTGTAGGGTCCTTCAACGACTTGGGGATCGCAATGAGCTTGGCTTGCTTCCACTGAGAGGGGAAAAGGCCAGACATGAGACAACCATTTAAGATCTTGGTGAACAAGAGTAGAGGCGTGTGTGGTAGTTGGCAAAGATGTTCATTTAAAATGCTGTCCAATCCAGGGGCTGACCGGCCACATTTCCTTCATAGGATTCGCTGGACTTCTGCCATGGATGTCAAGTGGGGGGCAGACTGAGGCAGACAGGTGCGAAAAGCGGCAATAGCTGTCAAGACATCGTGTTCGTCCTGCAGTTCGTCTGGCGAAAGGTCCTGGACAAGGAGATGGTTTTGGGCCTCGAACGCATCCGCCAGTGTTTCCACAATTTGGAGGGTATGATATGACAAGCCCACTGCCGTGCGAAGAGGATGGGCAGTCACTGGCATAGCACGTTGCAGGGCGTGATTCACAGCCCAGTCGGACTTATGACGTAGGAGAAAAGTGGACATGCGGTCCTCCCACTGTTCGGACCTCCAGTCGGCGAGATGGAGGCAGAATTCGCGCTGGAGGCGCCTCATTTGGCGTTTGTCCTGAGGATCGCGGAACTGCTTTCAATGCTGGCGGTAGCGGTTCTTGTGCACTTTCAGTTCCTGTAGCAGGGGAAGCAAAACGTCCAGGGAGGTTAAAACCCGAGGGACAGTGGAGGTGGAGAGCTTCACTGCTTTCTGGATTTTGGCGGTAAGGTAATCCACAGTGCGGACGATATTGGCCGGTGTCGTGAAGTCGAGGTCGTGCCTAGTGGTGTTATTAAGTACCCTGGCGAATTGGTCCCAATAGGTGTGGGTCACAGTGGAACGAACATCCAATGAAAGAGCAGAATCAGTGAGGTGTAGGAGGACTGGGTCATTGTCAGAGGCCAGTTCATGGAGAACTTCCAGGGAAAACTGAGTGGCGACGTTTTTGAATATGGAAACATCCAGAATGTCTGGCTAGCAGTTGGAACGGACTGGGATATGGGTAGGTTCGTGGGGGCCATAGACCGACAGTGCTAAAGTGTCATCCAGGTCTTTGGGGTTAGAGAACCAAGAATGCGAAGCCTGGCACTTGGCATTGAGATCTGACCCAATGATGAGCCTGTTGAAGGACGTTAACGTGTGAAGGTCTGCTTTGAGCAGTGGCTTGTTTGGCCTCAAGTATGCTGCTGTGTAGGTAATGGCACCAAGGCATGTGGAAATGGTAACCGCAGTGGCCTCTATGTGTTCCATTGGCCGGAGAGTCTCCTGGGCATGGCAAAGTGCTTTGTGGAGGAACAGAGCCATGCCCCCACCATGGCGGTCGAGGCGGTCAGAGCAGTAACACACAATGTTGTGAAGGCGGAAATCGTCTGCCAGTTTAAGGTGTGTTTCTGAGACCAGTAAAATATTCACACTATGGTCATGGAGGAAGGCGTTCAGCTCTGTCTTCATCCGTTTAATGCCATTGGCATTAAAAATGCGGGTGACAAGATCCTAAGTGAGCTGGTCGGATTGCGGTGGTCGAGCCGCCATTACAGCAATATTTGACTTAGCCCTTCCACAAGGGCAATGACTGTGGAGAGCCCGTCCTCTGACCGATGGATTTTGTGTGCAGTGTCACGAATAACAGCCCGGATTTGGGATCGCATGAAGAAGCTGATGACGTGGAGGATGTCGCGCATGTCCTCCTGAAAGGAAGCCTCATCTGCTGCCACCGGAGGAAGGTCCCAGGTGGGCTGCTTGCCCGTGCAGTGGGCAGGGGTGGGTGTAGTAGTAGGCAGAGTGGGGTTAGGGGCAGAAGGCTGGGATACAGCCACAGGTGGATTGGAGGGGGCTGCAGCTGGCTCATGTAGTGGGTGTGCAGCAGAAGCCATCATGGAAGACAGTCAGGGGGAGACTGGCCTGCAGCAGCAAAGTAGGACTTGGGAGTCTGGGCCAAGGGGGGAACAGGTGCCTCAGAAAAGGCCAGTGTCTGAGTGCTGGTCCCACAGCAGCTGCTGAGGCACTCCAGGCTGGCCCTGAAAAACATTAAAGTTGGTGGTGTCCCATTGCGGTAGGGTTGGGCGATTCGTTCTTGGTTTCTTTTTGGGAGGATATGATGACTTCAATGCCTTCTGGTAAACAGGGCACCCTCTCCAGGATGCCATGTGGTGGGGATCATGGCTCGAGCCCAAACACCTGGCACACGTAGGTTTCTCTGAGCGGGAGCATGGAGTTCTCCACTAAATATGGGCTGGCACACTTAACACACCACATGGCAGGTAATTCCCGGTATATTGTAGACGCTGGGATTTGCGACAGATGACGGGCCCATTTCGGCCCTCTTATGATTCAATCCTGACCTTCGTGTACAGAAGGTACCAGCTTTGGTAAATCAACTCTACATATTTCCTTCGGGAAAGGGAGACAACATGGGTAGGACAGGGTATCAACACCCGGGTCTCAGGGTCTCTCTTGCTATATTGGTGAACCAAAGGATCCTCAAAACAGAGCCGAAGCAGTTCCTTCTTGACCTCCCCTGCTGTAACTTCTGGGGCAAGTCCGTGATGACGATTTTAGTCCGGCGATTGCCCGGCGTCTGGTGGGTAAAATAAGGCACCACCCTTGTTTTGACAAATTCGAGAACGGTAAGATAGTCGTCCCTACTGTTGAGCAGGTATTTCACATGATCCTTTTGGTATACAGCCTGCAACTGACCGAAGATGAGCTGCTGAAGCTCAGAGTTCAGTTTTGTATAATTAGTGACATTATAAACCACAGTAGGGGGTATCTTCTCTTTTTTCAGAGGGCTGGAGGGCATCTCCTGCGAAGGAGGGTCGGGAACAGGAGCCATGTCCGAATCGACCGGACCATCCGGTATGGTGTCCCCCGCGAGGGAGGCATCGGAGCTCGATCCGCGACCACCACTGCCCGCGTGGGCGGACGAACGCTCAGAGCGTCTGCAGCGACGGTCAGAGAACTTTCCAACTGGGCCAGGGCGCCCAGAAGACTCACCACGATGGCGGGACAACGGAGGAAGGGGTGCACTCATAGATACAGCCAAGTGGTGGTCAGACACAGCCGAGGTGGCCGCCGCCTCTTCATGGCAAAGGTCAATTACTACGCGATCAGAGGAGTCGTCGGACGACGACGACACTGAAGAACGGTCCCTGACACGGGACGGTGGACAGTCGTCACGGGGGTCGGTTTCACTGCCAGTGGTATCCACTGGAGATTTGTGACGACTGGCGTGATTGAAACGATCATTCGCCGGCTGCGAGGTGGGCGGAACATCAGGCGCGATCGGAAGCCGGGGTGAGCCACGTCTCCGACGCGATTCACCACAAGTGGCGGCAGTCGACGTATCGGAAAGCCGCGGAGGTTGCTCCGCGGACTTCTCCACGGTGGACATGGGTCCACCTGACGTAGCCAGGGACCCAGCACAAAAGGACTACGCACACCAAAAACATCCCAGCTAATCTGGGGTGAAAACTACGAAATATCAACGCCGAAAAGGGAGATCGGCAATGCTGATATGCAGTGAAACGTACTACGATACGAAACGCAAACGCACTCGTGTAACGAAACACTTACAGGGATCCAACCTGTAGCATGATGATGAGTATGCCATGTCACGGTATATGTAAACACTGCCAACCATCTGCAAACCAAGAGCTTGTCATCAGTGGAATACGTCGGCCAAAGTCTACATTCACAGATATTTTGAGTTCGTTTCTATAGAAAATACTGTTGCATATCAGAAACTTCGTGTTATTAGCATGGACATTATGTGATCAAAAGGATCCGGACACCTGGCTGAAATTTACTTACAAGTTCGTGGCGCCATCCATCGGTAATGCTGGAATTCAATTTGGTGTTGGCCTTGATGACAGCTTCCATTCTCGCAGGCATACGTTCAGCCAGATGCTGGAAGGTTTCTTGGAGAATGGCAGCCCATTCTTCACGGAGTGCTGCACTGATGAGAGGTATTGATGTCGGTCGGTGGGGCCTGGCACGAAATCAGCGTTCCAAAACATCCCAAAGATGTTCTATTGGACTTAGGTCAGGACTCTGTGCAGGGCAGTCCATTACATGATGTTACTGTCGAGTAACCACTTCGCCATAGGCTGTGCATTATGGACAGGTGCTCGATCGTGTTGAAACATGCAGTCGCCATCCCCAAATTACTCTGCAATGGTGAGAAGCAATAAGATGCTTAAAACATCAATGTAGAGCTGCGCTGTGATAGCGCCACGCAAAACTACAAGGGGTGCAAGCCCCCTACATGAAAAACACGACCACACCTTAACACCATCGCCTTCGAATTTACTGTTGGCACTACACAAAGCGGCAGATGGCGTTCACCGGGCATTCACCATACCCACACCCTGCCATCGGATCGGCACATTGTGTACTGTGATTCGTTACTCCACATAACGTTTTTCCACAGTTCATATGTCCAATGTTTACGCACCTTACACCAAGCGAGGCTTCGTTTGGCATTTACCGGCATGATGTGTGGCTTATGTGCAGCTGCTCGACCATGAAATCCAAGTTTTCTCACCTTCCGCCTAAATGTCATAGTACTTACAGTGGATCCTGATGCAGTTTGGAATTCCTGTATGATGGTCTGGGTAGATGTCCGCCTATTACACATTACGATTCTCTTCAGTCGGCGGTCTCTGTCAGTCAACAGACGAGGTCGGCCTGTGCGCTTTTGTGCTTTACATGTCCCTTCACGTTTCCACTTCACTATCACATCGGAAACAGTGGACTTAGGGATGTTTAGGAGCGTCCGAATCAAGGTCACGCGCTATTGCGCGTCTATAAAAGCGAGCGCAGCCCGCGGAGCGGATCATTCGCGCTGCTGCTGCTGCACGGGCAACTGCATTGAACGCTGCCAAGATGCCTTACAGAAGATACCGTCGTCGTGCAAGACAGACAATATATAAAACAACTGAAGACGTGGAAATGACAACATCGGCTGCTGACAAGAAAAAGAATACCATCAAATCTGTTGCTGCACATTCTCTACTGGATGGACCTGCTGTCTTCTGTGGATGTAGATTGAACTTCAGTATTGATCTGAATGATACATTTTCGCATGGTAATGGCTGGTTAACAGTCGCAATTGTACGAACCTGTGACCACGTTCGAAGTCCGTGAGTTCAGCGGAGCGCCTCATCTTGCTCTCTCATGATGTCTAATGACTACAGAGGTCGCTGATATGGAGTACCTTGCAGTAGATGGCAGCACAATGCGCCTAATATGAAAAACGTACGTTTTTCGGCGGTGGCCGGATACTTTTGATAACATGGTGTACGTATGGTGTTTTACAGACGAGTAGACTGAGAGCAAGCAAGGGATATTAGTTCGTCAAACAGACGGCGATGTCAGACTACGTAATAAAGGAATGCCTGCCAGCATCCGACCATGCGTCTACTACAAGCGCGGACCTACTTTCATTAACTGAATCTTATTTTGGTACGATTTTGCTGATACAGTGTGGTACCGTCAGTTATTGAAAGTTTTGCGATGACACTGCCAAACCGAACATTATTCTAGACAAAAGACTTGCTTATTTGAGGACCTTTAAAGTGAACGTTCGGGCACCAGCACTTATTGAATGTCTGATGCTAAGTGCTCAAGTTATTTGTGACCAGGCTATTGAGCGAAACATCGGTCATTGTCATGTTGTAACTTTTCATTAACTTGGCTTCTAATTGCTAATGCTTAAGTGGGATATTATGTACTAATGTGTGGCTTCCCATAAACAGTAAGCGAGTCATGGAGGACGTCGCACATCATCCCAACAAGCACTTTGTGTCGAGTGGCGCATGACGTGCCTCGACGATCGTATCCTATGCCGTATTCTTATTATGTACGTCTCTTTAATATCTGCTATTGTGGTTAATGTACTAATTCACCTTACGCCTTATGTGCTGTTACGCAGGATAACAGGGCAGAATATTGTTTATATCGACATCTACATTGCATGACGACTCTGCTATTCGCACTTAAGTGCTTGGCAGAGGGTTCTTCCAATCACCTTCATACTACGTCAGTCATGTTCTACTCTCTAACAGCGCGTGGGAAAAATGAAAACCTAAATCTTTCTGTACGAGCTCTGATTTTTCTCATTTTATTATGATAATCATTTCTCACTGTGTAGGTTGGCGGTAGTAAAATAGTTTCAAATTCAGGAGAGAAAGCTGGTTATTGAAATTTCCTGAAAACATGTCACTGCAACAAAAAACTCGTTTGTATTAATGGTTGCCATCCCAACTCGCTTATCATGTCCTTGATTTCTCTTCGAAACGAGCTGCCTTTCTCTGAAATTTTCTTCTTTAAGACAAGACCGGTAACGTGTCAGAAAAATTGCGTTTTCGATTGTTTTAGCACAGTTTTTGATCTGGCGAGACCAATGCCTTATTTCATTCGCCTATCTTTCACAGCTCGTCACTTACAGCCACTACTTCATGCAGCGAGAAGCATTGGTTTTCAGTACTGCATTCATAAGTTTGCTTGACGTAAGGACTGTAGCTGAATATCAACTTTACCTGAACGTGCAAACGAAATAAAAATTGTGAAAAATTTAGGACTCGTCGTGATAATATTTATAAACTTCTGCGTTGTTTGTTTCAGTTTGCCAGTGCCGGGTTTGCCTTGTTGTCGTCGGTGTAGACCTGGAAACGACATCAACTCTTTGAGTTACCAGGCGCTACCGCTCGAAAACACAGACTTCCGTGCTTCGCAAAGATGTATGCTTGTGTATGTATGTACGTATGTGCGCGTTCTTGTGTGTGTGTGTGTGTGTGTGTGTGTGTGTGCGAGAGGGGGAAGAAGAGAGAGAGCGAGATAGAGGGAGAGAAAGCTGTCGTCTGTGGCCCGGGCTTTTGAAGTTCGGATTAAAACTGGAAGCGCGGAGAACTCGTTACTTACCACCACAATGAAACAAATTAAAAACGTTGCGTTATTAAATGCGTTTCTTGCTCAGTTCTGTAATGACGCAGCCTTAATTGGTTTCAGCACACGGTAGCGCTCTGTGCCGAGGGCTGCATGAGGTGCCCGTTGTCCAGATGTAGAGTGTCTCCTTGCTTTGACCTCGACCTGTCCACGTGACCGCTACCACATTTATTCACGAAGGCGGGTGGAACTCCTGATGTCATACGCACCTGCTAATGAGCTATTCGACAGCACTTCTTTGGGTTCTGATGGTAGAAGAGAAAATTCTGACTTTGGTACTCGACAGACTCATTAGCTTCGACGATTTAGAAAACAGGTGACTATCAAATATTCTGTCACAATAGCACATCGTTGCGACAGGCAACGTCCAGTTTCCTCTGAAGTTAACAGCGGCCTCTCTATTGGTGCTCAGGAAAAAGGCAAAAACTGGAGACAAAGATAGGGTTGTACTTCAAAAGAAGATTCTGTACGTGCTGCGGTCGTATTTCTCGTTTTGAAAGTAACACTTTTCAGAATGTTTGGAAATTATTTCTGAAGGCTACGTCGCACACTGCTTCCTTATTTCTTCCACCCAACCTGTTCAAAAAATAAAAACGTATTTTATATTCAAATGCTGTTCAAAACCGGTGAAATTTTTTAAATTATCTACCGTGTTCCTAGGTGGCTCACATCGAGGAAATGATACAAAATAGTTCCGTTGGACAAAAGTTGTTAGCAGCTTTGAGGGACGGCAGGCTGATATGGCCCGGCACTGGGAACGAGCATATCGGAAACAAAGAACCTGGTAGGCTTTTTCCGTGCAACCCACGTGAGCATCTGTGGACAGTGGTTGAAGGACGGTAAAACGCTTTCTCACAGAACGTGGAGGTCGGACGCTTGGATGCTCTGTACGAATATAATTATGGATTTCATTTGAAGCAGCCATCGTTACTGAACTTGACATGTTCCATATTAGATTTAAGATTACGTCTCATAAAACCAACTTCATGTTTGTATCTCAGCTACATGTGAAAGAAATATTTAACTTTTTGGTTAAACTAATAGAACTGATGTTCATTCCTTCTTCTTCTTCGAGTAACGGTGATAGAAGGTGGTATCATTCCTGTAATTTGCATTTTGTATTAAATGGTAATGCTGTCTGAATTATCCTGTCTTAATTATTTGGCAGCGTAGTAGGATATAATGCATCTCCGTACCAACGAAGTTCGTTTTTTTGTAAATTTTGCCCCTGTAAATTAGTTGCAAGTAGTCAATTCAGTTATGCGACGATCGTTTTCCCATTTCAACATTTGTAAGTCTAGCTTGCAGCCTATGTTTTAAACAAAGACCGTTTGTCGTTATTATTATAATTATTATTATGCAAAACCACCTGTTATTGTTGACAATTAACGATAACAGTGTTTCTCGTTACGAAATCTGCTGCTTTTCATGGACGACTGCTTGGCGTAATGTAAGTTCTCGCATGAAAATGAAAGGAAACTCAGACGAGTAAACATCATTTTATGCCGTAAGAAAAGACTAACAAAGCTAGTACCTTCTTGCCAGTTTTGTGATTGCATGTTTTATTTCTTAACTGTATCTTAATGTATTCTTTCTTCTATATCACTTTACTTTCGTGAATCAGTTTATAATAAGAGAACCCATACAGGGTAGGATAGCTGATACATCACATCTGTAAAGCTGGAGAGGCTGAGATCTGTGTCAGATTTGGGGACGAGTACAATGCTGGTGCCGGCGCAGGTGTTCCAGAGCATACCGTTGTTCCAGAGCACACCGTCCAGCGCACGTTATTGAACATCGGGCTCCACAGCAAACGACTTCGTGTTCATGTGATGACCCAACGACACCAACAATTACGATTACAACGGGCACATTATCATCGGGAATGGCCCACCAATCAAAGGAAACTTTTCGCCTGGTTGAATGAATCACGTTTCCTCTTGTACGAGTTCGTTAGCCTTGTCCGATTATCATCCAGGGGAATGTCTGAACGAAACATGTAGCACGCAACTGACTATACCCGATAGGGGATGCATTATGCTGTAGGAAAAGTTCACCTGGGCTTACATAGTACCTGTGGTAACTGTGGGGATTTACGGAAGATGACAAAATACATTGTCGGTGCAGGAAAGGAAGTTTCGAAGACATCACTAACCGCACATTACTGAACACGGGGATTCGTAGTAGATGATTGCTAGATGTTCTCATAAGGACACAACGGCATCGTTAGCTACTATTGCAATCAAGACTGGACCTGGATCAATGGAAAGACGTGTTGGCTGATCAGACAAACCATTTATCTTTTTACATCTGATCGATGGCCATGTACGGATAAGCCGTCATCCAAGTGAACTATTGCTGAAAACATACACCACGCTATGGGCGCAGGCCGGTGGGGGGAGTATTATTCTATGGAAGGCAACCACGTAGTCCTGTATGTGGCCAGTGACAGTAAAACAAGGTACTATGACAGCTATGGACTATATGAAAATTATTGCGGGCACTTGTATCCTCTCAAGCTTGATCCTGTCCTCAACGGCGACAGCATCATCCAGCAGAAGCTGTCCATGTCACAAGGCCAGTGGTTTCAGGAGTTTGATAGTGAACTTAAATAGTGCTGATGTCAACCAATTCGCCTGATCTAAATTCTATGGAGCGCATCTGGGATTCTATCTGCGTGCGATATGAGTAACGTTCAGCGCCACATACCTCCCGCAACCTATCAAGAACTTGTC
Organism: Schistocerca serialis cubense; assembly: GCF_023864345.2. Lineage (NCBI taxonomy): Eukaryota > Metazoa > Arthropoda > Insecta > Orthoptera > Acrididae > Schistocerca > Schistocerca serialis. Next base: position 208,533,585 of record NC_064642.1, read on the forward strand.
GCAGTCGCGCCACTTAGAATCGCAGCTGTATTATGTTTCACAGTGAAGAACCGCGCTATTGTTTACGTGATAATAACACAGTGTAGAGACAACTGAAGACTATACAAGATAAAAGGAAAAAGCTGATCTAATACGAGATAGCTTCGTTATTTTCCGGCCGCGCGGAGTGGCAGCGTGGTTAGAGGCGCCGTGTCACTGACTGCGAGGACACTAACGCCGGAGGTTCGAGTCCTCCCTCGGGCATGGGCGTGTGTTGTTCTTAGTATAAGGTAGTTTAAGTAGTGTGTAAGTCTAGGGGCTGATGACCTCAGCAGTTTGGTCCCTTAGGAATACACACACATCACATTACATTAGTTATTTCCGGAAGGTATTTTCTGATAATAGATACTGATTCAGTTGGCAACATTGAATAATTGTTGTAAGTCTTCTTCTCCTTCTTCTTCATCCTCATTATCCATTAATTGCTCAAAGAAAACCTCTTTCACAAACTTCTACATCACTCGGTTCTGTGCGTCAGGGGCTCTGCTGTCGTCTTCTAGTCGTCTTTTCTTACGTTTTCCAGCGCTTTCTTTCGTCTCCTTAAAATCTCCAGTGAACCCGGTAGTGCGGTGCCCAAAGTCGCTATTCTCAACCAAGTAGCTCTTCAGTTGGCCTCATAAGGGCTGAATGCATCCCGCTTGCCAAAAGCTCTCGGCAGACCCAGTCGGTGACCCATGCATGTGCTGAGCAAGCCCGACATCACTTAACTTCGGTGATCTGAGGGGAACTGGTGTTACCACTGTGGCAAGGCGATCGGATCAGAGAGAAAAGAAATTTTGCAGTGAACACGTGGTGTGTCGTGAGGCGATCACTCTGTTTTTAAAATAATTGAAAAGCCATGATCGCTTCAATCGTTTATTAGATGACCAGTTTCAGCACTCTGAAGGTGCCATCATCAGATCTGTGAAGGTATAACATAGCAGGTTTGAGGGAGGGCTTACATGAGTTAACTATATACATTACAATTATTACAGAACCACATACATAAAATGTACCGGATGATCAAAAAGTCAGTGTAAAGTTGAAAACTGAATAAACCACGGAATAATGTAGAGAGAGAGGTACAAATTGACGCACATGCTTGGAATGACATGGGGTTTTATTAGAACCAAAAAAATACAAAAGTTTAAAAAATGTCCGACAGATGGCGCTTCATCTGATCAGAATAGCAATAATTAGCATAACAAAGTAAGACAAAGCAAAGATGATGTTCTTTACAGGAAATGCTCAATATGTCCACCATCATTCCTCAACAATAGCTGTAGTCAAGGAATAATGTTGTGAACAGCACTGTAAAGCATGTCCAGAGTTATGGTGAGGCATTGGCGTCGGATGTTGTCAATCAGCATCCCTAGAGATGTCGGTCGATCACGATACACTTGCGTAATCTCAAAGTCAATAATCGCACGGACTGAGATCTGGGGACCTGGGGGGCCAAGCATGACGAAAGTGGCGGCTGAGCACACGATCATCACCAAGCGACGCACGCAAGAGATCTTTCACGCGTCTAGCAATATGGGGTGGAGCGCCATCCTGCATAAACATCGTACGTTCCAGCAGGTGTTTATCAGCCAGCCTGGGGATGATGCGATTCTGTAACATATCGGCGTATCTCTCACCAGTCGCAGTAGCAGTTACAAAACCAGAATCACGCATTTCCTCAAAGAAAAAAGGCCCGATAACGGTAGATGTGGTAAATCCAACCCATACCGTGACTTTCTCGTCGTGCAATGGAGTTTCCACGACAGTTCTAGGATTTTTGGTAGCCCAAATTCTGCAGTTATGGGCGTTGACAGACCCTCGGAGCGTGAAATGAGCTTCGACGGTCCACAACATGTTACTCAACCAATCGTCATCTTCCGCCATCTTTTGAAACGCCCACAACGCAAATGCTCTCCGCTTCACTAAATCACCAGGTAACAGTTCATGATGCCGGTGGATTTTGTACGGATAGCATCGGAGGGTACGCCTCAGTGCCAACCAAACAGTAGTGTACGGAATGGCGGTGCGACGTGCGACTGCACGAGCGCTGACTTCCCCGTGCATAGACGAACCCACTAGTCTCCATTTCTTCCTGAACTGTCTCAGCAGCATTGCGCCCTCTGCTCGGTGGGCCACTACGAGGTCTATCGTCTAAACAGCCCGTGGCTTCCAACTTCGAAATCATTTTCGCCACAGCTGCATTTGTCAACGGACCTTTACCCGTTCGAATCCCCTTCTTATGGCGATAGGATCGTAACGCTGAACTAGCACATTCCCCATTCTGATAATACAGCTTCACTAAAAACGCCTTTTCAGGTAACGTCAACATTCTGCGACTGCTGGCGCATCTGATTCTCTCTCTTTTTTTTTTTTTTTTTTTTTTTTTTTACTTTATTGTTATTTTAAAACCTGTACAACAGGCAGGCTGTCAGCAGCACACTACGCTGCTCTTCAGCCATAGAAAACACAAGCAGCAAAAAACAGGGAGAAGACACATAAGTCACAGAGCGGTGGGCAATAAAACAGGAGACACATAGAGACAATCACGGAGCCGTTCACACTCGTCGATAATCCACACTGCTAGCTGATGAGACGACGCACAACCACTGAAGATGATGATGGCACTGGTGAACGATGGAGGGGACGGTGAACACTAAACACTAAACACTAAACACACAAAACACTGATGGCGGCGACCTCCGGCGCGCGAATGTCCACGTAACGTGTGCGAGTCCGGGGACCTGCCAAGAGGGGTAGAAGGGGGAGGTGGGGGAGAGGGGAGAAAAAGATGCCAATGGCTGAGGAGTCGGGGGCAGGAGGAGAGGAACAGGGGAGGGGAGGCCCGGGGGAGGAGGGGGGGAGAAAAGGAGGAGGGAGGGAAAAGGGAGAGGAGGGAGGGAGGGTGCCCAGAGGAATAAGTACAGGAGGAGGGCGGGAGGATCAAAGTTGGTAGGAGGGGTAGATGGAAGGGAGGAGGGCATCATCAGGGAGGGGGAGCTGGCGGAAGCCACCTTGGGAGAGGGTATGGAGGGTGGAGAGATGGAGACCGGGTGGGACGTGGGAATACAGGCGCGGCAGCGGGCGGGGGTGGGAGAGGATCGGGGAAATGAGCGGGTGAGGAGGATCAAGTTTACGTGAGGTGTACAGGATACGTATCCTTTCAAGGAAAAGGAGGAGGTGGGGGAAGGGGATGAGATCATACAGGATCCGCGTGGGGGAGGGGAGACGGATGCGATAGGCAAGGCGGAGAGCATGGTGTTCAAGGATTTGGAGGGATTTATAGAAGGTAGGGGGGGGCGGAGATCCAGGCTGGATGGGCGTAACAAAGGATAGGGCGGATGAGGGATTTATAGGTGTGGAGGATTGTGGAGGGGTCCAGACCCCACGTGCGGCCGGAAAGGAGCTTGAGGAGACGGAGTCGGGAACGTGCCTTGGCTTGGATTGTCTGGAGATGGGGAGTCCAGGAGAGGCGACGGTCGAGGGTGAGGCCAAGGTACTTAAGGGTGGGAGTGAGGGCGATAGGACGGCCATAGACGGTGAGATAGAAATCAAGGAGGCGGAAGGAAGGGGTGGTTTTGCCTACAATGATTCTCTCTCTCATTACAGCTCCTTTTATACACGATTGTCATGCGCAGTCACTGACATTTTGCAGTCCAGCGCCATCTGTCGGACACTTTGTGAACTTTTTTTTTTTTTTTTTTTTTTGTTCTAATAAAACCCAATGTCATGCCAAGCATGTGTGTCGATTTTTACCTCTCTCTCTCTCTACATTATTCCGTGGTTTATTAAGATTTCAAATTTACACTGACTTTTTGATCACCCGATAGGATTGACATTTATAAAACCATATGGACATCAGGGGGTATGAGGCAGACCATCTGATAAAAATCATTGTCACAACCAATAAAAAATAATGAAAAACTGCTCTCATGGTCGTTCTTTCCATAAAATATAAAACTGAAGTCACCAGATGAAACTACCACTGCTCGCCTGACACCGGTCGGCATCATCACTGCCCTATTCGGCGCAGGCTTACCTGCTGTGATTCTAGCGGTTCACAACCGGCCACCAGATAGCGCTGTCCAGGCAGCGCATACGCAGTCCCATGGTATAACCACTCATTACTACTAAAACACAACTTTACTATAACTGCTTGTCACATACCCAAGCAAAGCCCACATTTGCGCATACATTTCCTGTACATATTACAATCACTATAAAGTACGTCAATTACAAAGTAAAAGCATCTGAAGCACAGACATTATCCATTAGCGCCTTACAATATTACATATTATAATTTACCTTTATTCATATAAGGACGTCAGGAATATGCACACAGAAAGCTGTTCGTAACACGACTTAGGCACAATGTGACGAGCGATTAAAACTTGTATTCTGGGCTTTACCTGTCTAGGCACTATGGTATTAGGTATGTGTAAGCGCTAAAAAAGAACACATTTACTTGCTATAAAGTCTCTCACCATCTATACATTAGTTATGAGCAAGGTACGAATCAACTACGAAAACCTGCATAGGCACATGGAGTTAAGGAATGTCAGTTCAGATGCAAACCGAAGGGCACAAGAACGGAGGGGAAAATGACGTGCGGGCCAAGATGCACAGTGACTCCACGTACGCTCCCATCGGCATGGCACTCGTTTCGTCCACGGGCCTCACCGAATGGGGAATAATGACAAACTATATTACTATGATACCAAAACCACAAGCGTTCTGGCTTCATACACAAATATATCTGTACAATATAAAAATGGCTCTGAGCACTATGGGACTCAACTGCTGAGGTCATTAGTCCCCTAGAACTTAGAACTAGTTAAACCTAACTAACCTAAGGACATCACAAACATCCATGCCCGAGGCAGGATTCGAACCTGCGACCGTAGCGGTCTTGCGGTTCCAGACTGCAGCGCCTTTAACCGCACGGCCACTTCGGCCGGCTGTACAATATAAAAATAAATAAAATAGGAACGTAACGAAGACACGCTTGGCGGGCAACGGTAATCATCGAGTAAATTTTACTGGCGAAGCTGGCCAACTACACTTCAAACATTATAACAAGTATTTACTTTACCGAAGTAGTTCCTCCTAAAAAACATAAATAACATTAGCAGTATTCTAAAGGTGGCTTTCCGAGCATAATAGATACACAGCACCCATCGCAATGTGTGAATAGGTCGCACAGGGTCTCTACAGCACCGCATCAAATGTGTCAAAGAAATTATGATCCGCCGATTCTAACTGGCCTTTCAACAATTTGCTCGGAAACCTCTTTCTGTTTTTGTAAATTTCGATGTTTTCCAAAACAATGAGTTTGCTTCCTTTATGCATGCCTTGCTGCATATCAGTAATTTTATGATTCGAATCCCGCAGATAGTCACCCAAAGCGGATTTATTGTGGGCACTCATGTACTCACGAAAACGCGTAAAAACGATCTCCCTGTCTGCTCCACATAACAGCCTTCACACCCGCCACATTGTAATCTGTATACCCCTGTGTTTCTAAATTGATCAATGCTTTCTTCAATCATATGCCTAAGTTTCGAGCGCAAACCATTTTTCTTGCTAAATGCCAGGGCCACGCCGGACTTACGAAACTGTCGGTGTTGTCATACAGCTGCCCTTGATATGTCATTGGAACATACTTTTTATCCCTACTATTGTAGGATAAGGAGGAAAGGCCATCTAACTCTCGAAATTTGGATACAGACTAAGCAGCTTAGAACCAGTCTTACCTGCGCTTCTATGTCCGTTCTCCCTCCCTCTCCTCCCCCACTGTAGGTAGGGATACCAATTTTCCAGACCTATTCTAACCTGTCACTGATGGTACACAAAGAGATCCATCTGTTGCCAGTGTTATACTGTTTATGATCTGCAGAAATCCATCACAGACGGACAAGACTCTAGAACAGAAAGCTTCCTGCAAGTTGTTAAACGTATTCTTCAGAAAGACTGGCCCCGTGGAACAATAGCGAAGTACCTTGGATGAAGAAATGAACAGTCATCAGTGGCATGCTATGAAACGTTCCGGATTTACCGGCACTGTCTGAAAGTGGTCCTTGGTTAAGTAAAATCAGTTTCATGAAGGAAAAATATTGAAATGATATATCCCGTATAAATGAGATACATACAGATCTTTATACTAGTTGCCTCACTGTGCACCGACCTGTCTGCTCTGACCCCAACAGGTGGAGAGCAGCGCTCCAAAGTTGTTAGCTGTCGCTGCTGCCTGCGGCTATAGACTGTGATTGCTCACATTTATCCTACTTCTGCATCAGGTAAACTGTCCAAGGAATTTCTGGACAAGGCTTCATACACTCCACTCCACCGAATAAGAGATTTGTGTGTGTGTGTGTGTGTGTGTGTGTGTGTGTGTGAGAGAGAGAGAGAGAGAGAGAGTTCTCGTATAATGTGGAAGGATGGGATTCCTGCTGTAGAGAGAGTGGAGGGAGAGACAGTGGAGGAATTTTACACAGTTCACCTACTGAAACATCCTGGCAGATTAAAACTGTGTGCCGAACCGAGACTCGAACTCGGGACCTTCGCCTTTTGCGCTCAAGTGCTCTACCGAATGAGCTGTCCAAGCACTATTCAAGACCCGTCTTCACAGCTCTACTTCCACGAGTACCTCGTCTTGTTCCTTCCAAACTTCACAGAAGTTCTCCTTGAAGGCCTAGCACTCCTCGAAGAAAGTGTACTGCGGAGACATGGCTTAGCCACTGCCTAGTGAATGGTTCCACAGTGAATTTGTGCTCTGCAGCGGAGTGTACGCTTGTATGAAACTTCCTGGCAGAGTAAAACTGTGTGCGGGACTGAGATTCGAACTCAGGAACTTTGTCTTTCGCGGGAAAATGCTCTACTAACTGAGCTACCCAAACACGAACCATGAGCCGTCCTCATAACTTTACTTCCACCAGTACCTCGTCTCCTACGTTCCGTACATTTCATAAACCCACCTGCGAACCTTGCAGAACTAGCACGCCTGGAAGAAAGGATACTTCAGGGACATGGCTTAGCTACAGCCTGGTTGTGGGTCGTGCTGGGAAGCTTAGTCGGTAGAGCACTTGAACACTAAATGCAAAGGTACTTCGTTGCTGAGTGTAAATGTCATTCACGTCATCTACCCCTCGTGGAGTAACACACTGTGTTTCCGCCTAAAGTGTTGCCATTATTAACAGCTCAACTCCTGTAATTGACTTCATTATTTATAAAAAAAGTGGTTGGATAAACATGAACACTCATTTGCTGCGTGAAGTATTACCATCGTTCATTCTCCAGATGTGACTCCTATGTTTGCTACAGCTTATGTTGTACTGAGATACGTCACCGCACATCGTGTAAGGGTGTAGTATTGTGCTTTTAAAACGGGTACTGTCTCATGGATACAGTACCAAAATCAATGAAATCTCCAACTAAATAAGTACAAATTCACTCTCAAGATGCGATTCTTATGCTTGTTACAACTAATGTTGTACCAACAGACCTCCCTACATAGTGTAAAAATGTCTTATATTTTTAAAATAAATATTGCGACGGCAACAGTGCAAATCGCGGATTTACTACTAAGATCAATGAAACTCTAGCCAAACAAGTGCAACTTCACTTTTCTGGCATGAACTTGCTGCTTTGGATAATGAAACGTGAGCACTGAATCTGCCATTGAATCTTCTACAAAACAAGCACTTAACAGCATCCAACCGTTCTTAAACCTACATTCAGGTAGCAAGTTCCACACGGTAATATTAGAAGAAGACTGGTAGGTCCAACCAACAACATGATAACCAATACTGAGTGAACATTCCTGGACAGGTAAACATGTTGTTCTTGTGAGTGGTAAAAGCGTGTCTTCCGAGGAGAGAGAAGTAATCGTCTTATGAGCTAGCAGCTACTAAAAGAAAAGACATAGTAACAATGACTGTTTAATGATATGAGTGTATCCCAACCTTGGTTCTACAGGAAGACCAAATGCTTTAATTACTCCACAAAAGTGTCGAAAAAAAATTCCATCCACCAGAACAGTGCATGTGTGTTCACCTCGATGTGTGGATACAGACTAAGCAGCTTATAACCAGCCTTACCTCTCCATTTACTTCCCCTCCTCCCTCCTCCTCACCCCACAGGTAGTGATGCTGATTTTCCAGACCTGTTGTAACCTGTCGCTCATGGTACAAAATGAGGTCCATCCACTGCTGGTGCTCTGCTTTGTTCAGTGTTGGGCTGACAATGATATCTTCGTCCCAGAAGAACAATGACAAAACTGCAAATTTCGACAAATCGACTTCGTTGCTGCAGTCTTCTCAGAAATAGGGAGGTCATACGGTGGAACAACGTCACAGAGCTGTTACACATAGTGCCGCTTGAGGGTGGTTGGGTCTTTCTGGAAATATGTATTGTTGAGGCTTAGATTCGGAGGAACGTCTTCATAATTATCAGTTGCGTTTTTCAGTTTGGTGAGTGAAGTGACGTATCCAGTGAAACAACAACACAATTGTTGAATAATGGAGACTGACAATCATTTCAGACGATATCCTAGGCGCGATAACGACGTAAATGAACTTTGTGTCACTGTTTTCCAGACGTTTGATTTAATTTCTGCATTATAATCATTCTTAGCGTCATTGTTTTCTCGACATTTAAGTTATTTTTGTGTCACAACTTTTCTTAGGAGGACTGTTGAGGTGAGCAAAATGGATGGAATTCATTTAAGTCAATTTCATTTCTCTTTTTATGGGCAAAAATGAGCGATCGAGCAAAGGAGATTAACTATGCACCTTGCTTTTGAAGGGCTAATCCTGGATATCGAAAGGAGAAGTAAGGTAAATTGCTCCATGATAAGCGATACACACACACGTCAGCAGTATAGAGGAGCAGCCATCAATTCCACACTAGGAAATAACATGAAACAAGTAAGCAAGTTGGAGCCACAGCATCACCATCTAAACATAGGTTCACGGTGACACAAATCATGGAAGTTTCTAAAGTGTTTGTGGCTGAAAGAGCAAGCGAAACATAATCAGTTTTGAAATGAGTGCCAGTAACATCCTTTTTGTTGAGCTGCAGTTCCAAAATAGTTCAGATTTCTTCTCTGGTTCAAGTGACAGTTATCAACCATAAGGCAGCTACGTATCGCCAAATTCAAGTGAAAGATCACTCACCTATAAAGAATAATTTCCATTAAAAAAACTAAAAATAGAACGTGGAATGTTAGAAACTGTGGCAGAGTGAAAGCTAAAACGCTGAGAAACCGTGGTTAAAGCTATTCATCAAGAACACGTAAAACTGTCAAGGGTACTGCGTGTACTAATATGTGTATGCTCTCTTGCACAAAGAAAGTATCAGAACACTTCAGACATCAGCTGTTCACGAATTACTGTGCACTGTGATCGTTTCCAAGGCAACAGGATTTTCTGAATTGATGCACTGAAACGCCTGTTCACAAATATCGTCGCACTATTGCCTCAGAACTAGAAAAACGAATAGTGTTATACTTGATGAAAGAAGAGAAGACTCGTGTATGCAATACGTTTTTGATAAATTCTTTGGCAATCACCGGAAGGGAAATTCAGTGTCACTATGTAATAAGTCACACAACAGGAGAATTCATCGAAGAAATGCACAGAAGTGACTATTCAGAGTGATCATGCGCTTACCTGCACGCTGCAAATGTGCGTATATTCAATGCCGAATTTAATATTGGGTTCTGTGCCAAAGAAGGATCGGTGTGACCAATTTATGTACCCATTCAATACATATCACTCATCTGAAAAGCAAAAAAGAAGGGAAATCTTCTGCATCTTAGAGAATTGGGTTTTTCAGATATCAAGTACACTAAAGCGTTGTATGATGAGATGGCTTCTTACACGTACAAAGACGTTGACAGGAATGTATTCGAAGTGCCTGAAATTAAATAATTTCTATTTGAAAAAGGAAGTGATGTGTCTCAATATACGAGCAGTTACAGAAATTCCTAGTGGAAACAAGTTCAGTTCTAAGGTAGAAAGAGGCGTTTAACAGGGAATGTAGATGAAAGTGACATGGACTTGAAACCTGCTTATACTACGAAAATGATGCGCTGAGGAAACAAAACTCGAGATTAAAATAAACTGGTTAACAGCAACTTTATTCCTAAATATTACAAGAATTTCCGTGATCCTCTTTCCACATAAATCTCATTTGTAGCTTCTTATGTCATTTGGAAGTTCTTTCTTTCGCTCAGAATAAGATGCAGATAATAAAAATGATAATACAACAGTGCAACTCTGTAAGAATGACCAAGAAATAATGATTTAGGGATACATTTATGATTTCCCCATTTCCCGTTTTTTGGCCATATTTGATATTTTGGTTAACGTCAGAAGAACAGTGATGCATTTGTCAAAAGGGGTGCAATAAAGCAGAAATATTTTTGTATTTTGTAGAGAAGACTTTAAATGTTACAGTTAGGCAAACTTTCAATTCCATAGATAATTTTACGTTCTTTAGTGAAGTTATAAACAATGCCGTTTGGTTTTCTGCACCTCCTGCAAGCTTTTTATTTTGGCAGTTATATTATTTTTCTTCCAGGTGTTATACTGTTTCCAGTATCCATAAATCCATCATAGAAGGGCAAAAGGCTCAAGAAACTCAGAACAGGATGCTTCCTGCAAGCTGTTAAACGTATTTCTCCGAAAGATTCGCCCCCCCCCCCCCCCTGGAACAATTGCGAACTGAAAGTGGTCCTCAGTAAGCAAAATTAGTCACATCTAGGAAACACACTGAAACAATACACCCGCAGTAAATGACATACACATGGATCTTTATACTAGTCATCTCACTGTGCACCAATATTCGTGCTCTGTCCATGACAAGTGGAGCGGTAGCCACACTCACTAGCCTCGGCCACTGCACACAGTTATAACCCCATCATCACTCACGTTGTCCACCCCTGGTGGCTCAGTGGTCAGCGCGACGGAATGTCACACCTAATGGCCCGGGTTCGATTCCCTGCTTGGTCGTAGATTTTCTCCGTTCAGGGACTGGGTGCTGTGTTGTCCTTATTATCATCATTTCATCCCCATCGACACGCACGTGCCAAAGTGGCGTCAACTCGAAAGACTTGCACCAGGCGAACGGTCTACCCGACGGGAGGCCCTAGCCGCACGGCATTTCCATTATCAGTCACGTTTATTCTACTGTTAGGTTTCAGATCCTCCACTGTACTGAATAACGCTTGTGTGTGTGTGTGTGTGTGTGTGTGTGTGTGTGTGTGTTTCATCTGTGGAAAGTGAAATGGGATGTTAGGGCGACAGTAGATTTGGTCAGTCAATTTCTTTCTTCCAGCCCTCACCTGCAGCACATCTTAAGGGCTTGGTGGAGGCGTCCAAGTGTGGTGTCACTAGAATGCCACTGTCAGTCGTGTCTCTGACTGTGGCCGTGATGACAGGGTGACGGCGTAGCTGACAATGGCCGTGAATTTCCTCCAAAAAGCAGGCACGTCCCTCATGACTCAGGGTAGGCTTCCTTGTGTTGTGGTTGAATGGTGGATCCTGTATTGCATTCCGGAATTTCGCTCTGGGTGTCACAGGCTCATGGTGTTGGCTGTGATGGTAATACCAGAATGATTTAGTACACGAATGGTAGAGTACTTATACGCTCCAAACTCTTTTCATTTAGGCTTAAGGCCCATACTCCAATAATTCCTTGGTGGCAAAGTAATGAAAGGCTTCCATCAATCTGATAGTGTATTGGAGTGTCAGCTGTTGCTATAACGCACCCAGATGGCTCCCCTTCCAAACGCCAGTTGGCCATGTTTTGTTTTGCAATGTATAACACTCTCCCCCACCAGCAGCTGGCTCTGTTGCAACTCATTCCCACTCTGACATATTTTTTGAGCTAATACATTGATACGCTACAAAACGAACACTCATTTGTTGCATGCAGTATTACCATCGTGTACTCTCCAGGTGTGATTCTTACAAACCTACAACGAATATTATACCAACAGACCTAACCTCACATCCTGTTAAGGTCATAACCTTACACTTTTAAAACGAATACTGTGAGAGCAACAGCGCAAATAGTATGTATAGTTCTAAAATCAACTAATCAACTATATTTATAACTAAATGAGTGTGAATATACTCTCGTGGTATTAACTTATGCTTATGAAACCGAGAACACTGACTATTTGTGTTGAATATACTACAAAATAAACACATAACAGCATCCAACAGTCGTTAAACATAAATTCAGCAAGCAATTTCCATGCTCTATAGTGAGTAGAAGACTTCGTCAGTTACATAATGCTGGTAGAGCCAAACAGCAACCCGATAACCAGTATTAAACAAACATTCCAGAATGGAGAGACCTGTTTTTCTTGTGAGTACTACCAGTGTGTCTTAGGAGGAGAGAGACGTAATCGTCTTATAAGCGAGAAACTATTAAGAAAAACACAATACCAATGACTATGAGGGCATTCTGGTCTTGGTTCTACAGGAAGACCAAACACAACTATTGAAAAGAAACAGATCTTCCACCAGAACAATGTATGCTTCTTCACCTTGATGTGCAGATACAGACCAAGCAGCAAAGAATCAGCCTTACTTCCTCACCTACCTCCCCTCTTCCCTTCCTCTGTTCGCTAAAATCGGTAGGGATATTGGTTTTGCAAGGCTGTTGTAACCTAATACTGATGGTATACAAAGAGGTCGATTTGCTGACGATGCCCTGCAACGATCGGTGCTATGTTGACAATGATATACTGTTCCAGATCTGTAGAAATCAAACTTTTTTCTAGGAAATGCCAACTCCAGAGGCAACAGCAAAATACTTAAGTTTTTTTCATATAGAGGGCAGAATCAGCCTTCTGGAAAAACAATGGCCAAAAGCATGCTACAGCCTTAGTCTGTCTCTAGCGGTGGGAAGAGGTATCTCCAGGGGATGCACATGCCAAAAGGGTCGCCACTTTGATCAGCAGCCGTTGAGGCAGCTGCGGGCAATCGTTATTCAATACACCAGTGCTGACCACAACCGTTTCTGCTTGGCGCTTCCAGCACCCTCACATAGGCCACACTCTCACCTAGTCTCACTGCACTTGGAGTTAGCGTCTGTGGAAGTCTTGCAAATAAATTGTTAGGTCTTTATGTGTACAAAGACAAAGTGCAAAGAAGCAGCTCTTGTTAATACTACATCTAAATACTGGAAACCTAATTTGACATGATCACTTGAAGTTAGAAGAAGATATATAAGTACAATATAAATTATTGTTCCCACTCACTTTTCTAAATTGTCAAAAATCGCAAAATTCCTCAGAATTTCTATGAAATTTTACAATTTTTTCCTATATTTTGAAAAATTCCGCAGAACTTATATTTATACTCAACTGCAGCATCACGAATGTTAACGAAGGTAAACTACACGCTTTTTCAACTATTTTCAATGTTTTTAAAGAGTTTTCATCATTTTTCACTTATTTTCCCCAATATTTTTCAACATTTGTGTCATTTGTACGAAGATATCTCAAAAATGTTTCACTTATTTACAGGAAAAATCGTGAAATTAAAATCATAAAATCTGTATATACATGTTTCTAGGCATAAATGTTTAAAATTATATTCTCATTTTTGTTTTAGAACATCTTTATTGTGATATTCATAATAATCTCCAAGTTTTTGCCTTTTTGTATCTCAGTTTAATATTTTAATATTAAAAAAATTGAGAATTCTATCCACTTATTAGTTTTTCTTTGTTGGAGAAAATAATTTTAAATGTATTATTGAGCGCCATCAAAATTTTCTCCCTATATATTTTCTCTATAACACATTAATTTTCTTAAATAGTTTAGTGCTGTTTATGTTTCTGAGTTTTTCAGTAGACACTACATTTATATAGATGAAATTTAATAAAGAAAATTTAAATTTATTTATCATCAAGATATTTCTTTAGGAATTTATATATATCATACACAAAACTACTTTTGGTAACTACATTATATGTCTTCTAAATGAAATCAAAAAATGATGAAAACGAAAAATGCAAAATCAAAATATTATACACCTGAAGAGACAATATATATGTTATATGACAATATAGTCATTTTTCAGTTATCTGAAAATAAGAACAAAAGCTTGAAATTTATAGCTTTTGTTGATGAACTTGAAGAGTGCAACAGATAAAGGTTAAGATGACATGATAATTTAAAAAAAGTGTCTAAAATTAAGAACAAATAAGAAATTCTGAAGTAATATTATATATTTGTGTCATATGTTAAATCTTTTTTCCATACCTAATTTCATACTAAAGTGTATTAGCTAGTATTTATCATTAAAATTAATACATAATTTCTGTGTCATTATTAGGTTTACCTTAGTATTTTTTTCTGTAGGTCATGTCTAAGACATAAAAGGATAACCTTTAATAAAATTACATGGATTTTTTCAGCAGCTCCCTTTATTTAGGAATTTAAAATCTGGAGTGAATTATAAGTTTTCAAAAAATTTTCTGGTTGCTTTAAATACCACGTTTCTTGTGAAAATATTTGATTTATTCCATTTTTCAAATATAAGAAATGTAATTTGACATCATCACAAAGTCCAGAACCAAGCAACTGATTATTTTTACTATTTCTTGCAAACACAGCAAAAGTAACTAGGTCATAGGAAACTCCATTGAATTCTACTAATTTGTCAAATTGATCTCTAAATTCTCTTACCACTTAATCATATTATTTCTGAGTCTGTTATTTGTAAACACAAATCGGTAACTTAGGATTTTTTAATGTAATTTCTTACTGTGCACCTGAAACACGAATTTCTGTATTCCTGGTTACAGTTTTTCATTGTTTTGGTGAAGTACTTTTTAATCTGACTCCAACATCAGTAAAATCAGTAAAATGAAAAAATAATGTCATTCTGACTTGAATTCAAAGTGGAAATAACAGCTTAGTTTCCTCCCCACATTACTTCTTTATTATCTTCAAAAATTCTTCCAAAATTTTCCACTGGTTATAATACTTCATCTTTCTTCCTTTTTATCTTACCGTTACTGATTACAAGCCCCCCATACAGACTTAATCAGTATGAGTGAAGTCAAATATTACAAAACTGCTGATAAAATAAAAGGATGTTCGATTGTAGATAAAATATTATTTCCTTTCTTCATGTGACAAAATCAAATAATTTTGCTACATGGTTTCTAATTAAGTTCTTATGTGGTTTGCTATCATATGTCAGCTAATCTGTTCCATCAACTGTTGTAACATTTTTAAATTTTTGAAGAACTGAACATTATTTGACTGCAGCTAGCCATTGCCAATATTTATACTAATCTCTACATCTTTGTTAGGAATATTTAGGTTATTTTTCTTACTCATTCACTGGGAAAGAATAAAACTTACAGCCCTAAATCTTATTCATTTACATAGGATAAAATTTATTAATTCATTTCTAAGATTACTGTTATAGCAGCACCGCTAAAGGCAATCAAATAATTATTTTTGACAGTAACATTTCTTTCCAAATCCCAGTTTTATCATCAATTGGAATAAATCAACGGTAATTCGAGTCATAAATCGTTAGCACATCAAATTCTACATTAGAGTTAAATGAAACCACAACATAACTTTCAAAATGAAAATAATCATAATTTTTACAAATATTCCATCACCTAAATTGAAATTAACATTAATTAATGTACGTGTTTGGAATACTGTTACCAATAAGTTTTTCATTGGTTGCCATCATATTTCATTAATAAATCCTAATGAATTTCCAATAATACCTTCTATTACCATATGAGATTAAACACAGCATTCACTAAGAACTCTATTTAAAATTACATCTGCTTTAATGTATGTGTTAGGTTCATTTGCATCAAGAAATGTTTTTAAACTTTTTAAACTATATATATCTCTGTCACAATACAGTTTATTGTTTTTGATCTAATATTTGGAATGAAAAATGTCGCATAAAACCACCTAATCCAACTTCTTTACAACTATCTCTTATGGGCACAGTATATCATTTTTTTGTGAACTGATGAACTACCACTTCATTGAAAGAATCAACAGCTAAAACTGTCTTCAGGTATATGAAGTGACTTATTTATTACTAATAAATCTTTTCTAATGAAATGAGCCAAGCAGGTTGCGACCTAAAAAGACGAATTTAAGAGAAAAATAAAAAATTGACACGGTAAGCTTTTATGAATTCATTTCATCACCCAATAATTGGTGCAAAAGGAGATGGAGAAACAATATTACTGATCAAATACTATATTTTAGCTCCAGGTTGGTTAAACTGCAATTAAATAAATAATGTTTGTGTCTATTTTAAATGTTTGGATACCAAAATGTTAAGAGTTTATGAAGCTGTGTGAAAAAGTGAAAGAGACTATTGCTGTTTTTCTTGAAAATAGTGTTGACATTATACCAATCTTTTATTTGATGATTTCACTCTTGAATAATAAGATACAGTTTGAGAATAGTTTGGCAGCTATAGACATAAATTGTGTGTATGTTTACATGCTTTATATACTTGATATTACTCTAGAACTTCAGCAACACCTATTGCCTTAAACAAATGATCATTGTTTTCATCAAGTAACATAAAACATTCTTTATTATTATTAGAAAGACAAAAATATATTACATAATTGAAACTCATCAAAACTGCATTATTAACAGATAATGAAAACGATGTATATTTATTAACAAATAAAGATTGTATTCCCATATTATACCTTCCAAAAGAGTAGCCAAAAAGTTAATGAGTTAAATATGGTGAATATAAATTAAGGAAAGGGGCAGAACAACTTACAATTGAAATTGAAAATAAACATAAAACCAAAGATCGAGTATTACAAGTAATAAAGAGAGAAATATAATGTTTAGTAAGATTAGTATTAAAAGTCTAAAATAGAAAAGAATGATATCATACACATTGGTAGTATGAAACTATTACAAAAATATCACATTTATAGTGTTGTGAAACAATGAGAAATATAGATCATCAACATATCATATGATCTGACAAGAAGAAGGGATCAGTTGGAGGGATCAGTTGGTAGTATACATTTTGAGGCAGCAAGGGATCACCAATTTAGTACTGGAAGGAAGTGTGGGTGGTAAAAATTGTAGAGGGGGACCAAGAGATGGTGTAGGTTGCAGTAGTTACTCACAGATGAAGAGCCTTCACATGGTAGAGTAGCATGGAGAACTGCATCAAACCAACCTTTTGGACCGTAGACGAAAACATCGATACAACTACAGTTAGCAACAAGGTGTTAAAATTGAGTTAGATAATCTCAGTGAAGAAGAAAGAAAACACGTAATAAGAGAGTGTTATTCAACAAACAAAAATAATCAGATACGTTTTGAGAAACATTTATATGATAGTGGTTGTAAAATAAACAAATAAAGCTATATTCATTTTAATTAAGGAAATATATGGGGAGAAAGTAAAGTTTGTATATTAGACTATCATTTAAATAATGCTAAGCAATACATATTCCATAACCATTCAGACTAATTAATAACTGAATGAGTGAGAGTATTATAATCCTAAAGTACACTTTCCTGAAAATACATCTTTTATTTTAGTTCAAATTCTATTCAGCAGAGGAAGATACCACAAAAATATTTTAACTTTCACTTTCTAGGCAGCAGAGCCATTCACACTTGTTGTCCTCATACAATGAGGAAGTAGTCTTCTTTCGGTGTGACACAACCCAATGGCACGGTAAAATGGCGCTTGCAAAGAAAAGGTTATTTCCATACACAACCAAAACAAGAAGATTCAGAGACAGAAATGGCTAAAGAAGATTATTCGTCCAGTGGAAGCAGTTATTGTCCTTCAGATGGATATTCACCTGAGAATTATATGGTAAGTCGAAAATACTTAGTTTTTTAAACATTTAAAACATTGAGGCTTAAGACTGTGTCAAAGTTAAATATTATTCCGTAATTATAACTATGATATACTTGCTAATTAAAATATATATTTGTGTGTGTATCATGAACAAATTGTACTCCTCATATGAATTACTGCATTACTGTTAATAATTTTAATATTATAAGTTTATTTGAATAATATATTAAGGTATGTTATGTGTGTTAAAGTGGCTTTTGTCTTTCTCATTCTGAATACTTTGTTTGGCTTAGGATGCTGAAGAATGTAAAAGTCTTCCCAGAGTAGCACCTGAAAAAGAACTCAAAGGTAGAATAAATAGAAGAGATATGTGCAATTTGAAAAGGCAAAAAACGTAAATGTCATAGAAATTCTGACAGCGAATATATGTCTGATAAATCAGGAGAAACTGTTGGTGCTAAAATTCGTGGTTTTCGATGTAAATGTAAAAACAAGCGTCAGAGCAAAATTCATGAATGTGTAGAGCAGATATACAACACTTTCTGCGATGTGGGTGATTTCAGTTTCCAAAATAGTTACCTTCTGAGCAGTATTAAGATGAAACAAGTGCAAAGGAGGTAGCTACGATTCCTTAAAATCTGAAATTGATTTTTGATATCATGTACATTTTAGAAATAAAATTGTTGTTTTTGTGATTAATATATTTTACTTTTTTAGGTACCAAAAAAAAGGGCATAGCAGTTTCGCTGTGAATGGTTAGTTTTTTGTACCAGGTTAAGGTTAATGGCTGTGCTATATTGGTATGCAGAGAAGCGTTTTTAAGTGTGCGTAAGCTTCAGAACAATGAAGGACTTCTTAAAACTTCCAAAAACACTTGTGTACTGGGCACTCCATTTCTCCGAAAGACAGAAGAGATATTTAAAGATTAAATTAATGTTGCTTCCCAGAAAAACTATAATTCTGTTCTGTTCTGCTTATTTACAACGTGTTTTTCTTTATGTACCGTATTCGAACATAAATTCACTAAATTTCTCTTTCCTGGTCATGTATCTTTAAAATAACTGTCATTCTTTTTCTTCCTTTCCAGGAAAAGTAAGGGAATCCATCAAGGGAAATTTCACCAGAAACAGTTCAGACAGTTCACAACTTTATGAATAATATACCTAAGTATGCCAGTCATTGAAGCCACTTACAGAACCCTAATAATATGTACTTCGATGTGATATGTTGATTTATTCATTGTATGAAGACCATTATTTGCAAAATTGTGAAGAAAATAATGCATCACAATTAAAATATTCCAAACTTTGACATATTTTAACCACAATTTTGATACTGATTTTAGATTATCTCGTTCAGACACATGTCATGTACATGATGATTTTAAAATTCGAATAAGAAATGCACAATTGAAAGGTATCTACATCATGCCAAAGCATCTGCTGGACAAAATATCATTATACAGCTTTCCAAGTTAACTAGGGAAAATCTGAGGAACATCTTACAATAGGCTTTGATCTACCACGAACACCAAGGCTGACATCTGGGCCTGCATTCTATAAGAGGAAGTTGTGGATGTATAATTCTAGTATTTGTGATTGTTTGTCTGAAAAGGAACATATACTCATGTGGAGTGAAGATGAAGCAAAGCATGGATCTGATGACTTAGGACGCTGGTTGATAAAATTCCCAGAAATAGAAAATTCTCAAGCAAACGTTCTTCACATTATTCGTGATAATTGCAGAGGCTGAGGCAAAAACTGGGCACTTGTTGCACTAGAAAAACCACTAGTGCATTCAGGAAAATTTAAGGCTGTGGAACATTGTTTTCCACAAGTTGGACACACACGATTAACCTGTGACCGAGATTTCGGTCGAATTGAGAAGCATGTTAAGAACAGAAACCCCAGTGTGTGCACCCCTGACGATTGGATTGCGGTCATTAAGCTATCGTTCAACAAGAAGCTGTTTTCAGTCATTAAAATGAAGCAAGCAGACTTTGTAGATCTGACACTTTTGCTGATACATACTGCAAATAAGAGCGAACATGTTGATGGATCTCAGTTCCGATTTTCTGATGCGACAGCTTTTCGTTTTCATGAAGGAATGCCATCACATTTAAAAGTGAAGTATCAGTGCATTGTTTTTGAAGAATTCAAAAGTGTAAATATCACTAGAAAAGGACGAGCACATCAGGACCTCAATCTGTTCCAGCTGTCAAGGAAACACTATCACTGTAAGTTATGTTGTATGTTGATGTTCAAATTTTTGTAAACCTTTTATTCATTTAGAATGAGAGAGGTCAAAGCCCAATGTTTTGTCACACAGGGATAAAATATTTTTTGATTAATGATATTTAACTTTTTTCACAATATAACTCTGCACACATGTCTATTAACACATTGGAGAAATAAACTACCTTTGTCAGATACCCAGAAAAGTTGAAATACACTATATGTTCAAAAGTAACAGGACACCACATAAAACATACGTTTTTCACATTAGGTGCATTGTGCTGCTGTCAACTGCCAAGTACTCCATATCAGAGCCTCAGCAGTCATTAGACATAGTGAGAAAGAAAAATGGGACATTCCGCAGAACTCACGGACTTCGAAAATGTTCAGGTGCTTGGGTGTCACTCGTGTCACACGTCTGTATGTGAGATTTCCACACTCCTAAACATCCCTGGGTCCACTGTTTCCGATGTGAGAGTAAAGTGGAAACGTTATGTGGCATGTAAAGCACAAAAGCGTACCAGCTGCCCTAGTCTGCTGACTGGCAGAGACCGCGAACTGTTGAAGAGGGTCTTAATTTGTAATAGGCAGACATCTATCCAGACCATCATACAGGAATTCGAAACTGCATCAAGATCCACAGCAAGTACTATCAAAGTTAGACGGGAGGCGAGAAAACCTAGATTTCATGGTCGAGCATCTGTTCTTAAGCCACACATCAAGCTGGTAAATGCCAAACGATGCCTCGCTTGCTTTAAGGAGCGTAAACATTGGACGATTGGACAATGGAAAAACGTTGTGTGGGATGACTAACCACGGTACACAATGTGGAGATCCGATGGCAGGCTGTGAGTATGGCAAATGCCCAGTGAACATCATCTTCCAGCGTGTGTAGTGCCAACAATAAATTCGGAGGCGGTGGTATTGTGGTCTGGTCGTGTTTTTCAAGCAGGGTGTTTGCATTCCTTGTTGTTTAGCGTGGCACAATCACAGCACAGGCCTACACTGATATTTTAAGCACCTTCTTGCTTCCCACGGTTGAAGTGCAATTTGGGGATGGCGATTGCACATTTCAACATGGTCAAGCACCCGTCCATAATGCACGGCCTGTGGAGAAGTGTTTACACGACAATAACATCCCTGTAATGGACTGACCTGCTCAGAATCCTGATCTGAATCCTATAGAACACATTTGGGATGTTTTGGAACGCCGACTTCGTGCCAGGCCTCATTGACAGACATCAGTATCTCTTCTCAGAGCAGCACTCCGTGAAGAATGGGCTGCCATTCCTCACGAAACACTCCAGCACCTGATTGAACATATGCTGGCGAGAGTGGAAGCTGTCGTCAACGCTAAAGTAGGGCCAACACCATATTGAGTTCCAGCATTTCCTATGGAGGGCGCCATGTACTTGTAAGTCATTTTCAGTCAGGTGTCAGGACACTTTTGTACACGTAGCGTACATGCTAATAACAGATGGTTTGTGATATGCAACAGTATTTCCTATAGAAATGCACTCAGAATTTCTGTGAATATAGACCTTGGCTGATGTATACCACTGATGACAATGTCTCGGTTTCCAGATGGATGGCAGTGTTGAAATATTGCGACGTTTCGATGAGTGGCATACTCATCATTTTCTGTATGAGCACTGATATACTGTGGATGTTCCTAAAATTAATATTTAAAGTGCAACATCTAAAGTACCTCTTTAGATACCAGGAGATGATGAGTATAACACTTTTCGAAGTGTTGTAGTATCTCGACCGTGTTACCTAGCAAGAGACTTGAGACCTTTTCATCACACTGGTTATCAATCAATACGTAACAATCATTATTCCTTTCAACCATTTTTTTAACTAAATCAATCTACTTATAATGGCATTTAGGAGCAAATCCTATTAAATTTTTTCTACAACTAATGCTTTTAGCTTTGAAAAAGTTGTATAATGGTAAATTTGCATTTTTTAGTTCTTCAAATCGATGTAAAATTCTTCCCATTATCTGTTTAAAAATTTATTGACAATTTTACTACACATTTTTTTTAATCACAAGCTTATGAAACACTCTCACTTGTTTTATCTTAAACTGAAGTAGCCCAAGCAAATTTTGAACAAAATATCAGATACACTAGATATTTATTTGTTTCTGAATTTCCTTTCAGTTTTTTTGGACTCAAATACTAAAAAAATTGCGCATCATTAACTATCCATACCTACAGGAACATTTCTTTTTACAAACAACTTTACGTTATTGGCTTATATAATCCAATCAGAATTTCTTCAAGAATATTATTGCTTTTTTTTTAGCAAATTTCCTTTTTCTGTCAAATTTTAGATGTTCTTTGAGGATGATGTGTAACAGTAAACTTTTCTTAATTAAGACACCAAAGATGGTAGTGACTATCCATTTATGTAAATTACTTTTCAAGAAATAAAATTATTTTTACATCTACTGGTGAAGTTTTAAGTCCATCTTTACATCTCACAGTTAGAAAATTGGATAAAGCACTATTATTGTTAGATTATTACTGTATGTTTCATACAGATTACTATATGCACATAAAGTAATATCAGAGTCCGTAAAGTTCCAGTGTTGACAGTTTTGCAAATGAATATATTATTTTCATTTTTATAACATACTCAAAATTATACATTTGTAGCTCATTTTCTGTCAAAAACGAAAATACAGTAATCTGTTTATCCTATATCTGTACTTCTAGAACATTAACAAGATTTTTTGCATAAGATTCTAGTTGTCTAATTTTTCATTAAAGGTTGTTATAGTGACGTAATTATGATAGTGAAACCGATTACTTTATACATTAAGCTGTGTTTAATTGATGTAGTTCTTAAATCGTGTTAAATAGTTGTGTATTGGGCCTTTATAACAAGAGAGTTTAAGTTATTTTCCAAATGCCTTTTATTAGTGACATCTTTTTTATCAGTTGGATAATTAACATCTACTAATCTTCTGTCAATAAAATTAATTTAACCTTGAGTGTCTTGAAAAATGTTACTCCATTCACAACAAAATAGTTTAATAAATTCTGTATTGTTGGAGCAAGTCTTTTTGTAATATCAGTTTTTCATTATTCTGTTTCTCTTAATTTTATTTCTCAAGTACCTTCCACATTTATTTTATTGCCAAAATAGTCAATTAAATAACTTTAAAATATTATAAAATTTATAACGATCTGACAATAGTTTTAACACACATGTACATAAATGACCACTTATTAATTCAGCACATTTTTGTATTAATTCATTACAGTAATAAATTCAGTCTGACACAAATATTCTGGTACGTTGTCAGCAAAAGGAGTGAAACACTATTTTTGTGTTATTTGTTTTATAATAAGAAATCCAATGTGTAGCAATATGATTTGAAGTATCTAAATTAATTGTTCCAGATTCAAAAATTTTCTATTTAGTAGGTAATACTTCAAGTGTAAGAACACCACAGTGATGTCTGTATTTCATTTGTTTAACAAGTTTTCTATATAAAAATTTATAATTATTCTATTACATTTCTTAATCATTTCCTCAAAATTTTTATTTTTGACAATTTATGTTTCCTTTTGCTAATTTTTAGCAGCTTTTTGTTCATCATGGACTGATATAATAATAGGTGCTACTGAAGCAGCTATTGAACCAATTACTCCTAATGCTGAATTGGTGAAAAACCTTCATATTTATTTAAATGTGCTCCTTTTGTCTTTTATCAAATATTGAAATATTTTTTTCATAACAGATATACCCAACATTATGAGCAAATTTCTTACATTTTCCTTTTACACTCTTCCTTTATTGAACATCAGTTAAGAAATAGTCAATATTATTTAACCTTACATTACGGGGTTTAATTTCAGTTAATTTAGCTTTACATTTGCCATTGATTAGCAAAGAGTAATCAATGATAAAATTATTCATTTCTGTATATCTAAATTTTATAAAAATTTTATAAAATTGTCTTACTGAATTTTGATGAAGAGAAGCTTACAATCCCTGACTGTACTTGTCAGTTTGTAATCCTTGTCCTAATTGTCTTTTATCACACATTATTCCTCGAACTGCTGCTGCAGCTAATTTTTCTCCTAATGGTGGCAGTTTTATAAAGTTTTTTGTCTGCTTCATGTCTAGATTCTACATCTTTGTAATCTCTAAATGAAATATCTTAATTATTAAATGCTTTGTCTGGTTTATTTATTCAGATCTCCCATAGTTGATCATTCATTTAATTTTGTTACTGGACCACAACAATTCTTGGCAGTTAGATGGATTTCAAGTAATAATTTGCTGCTTATTGAGTTAACTAACCTTTTATTGTAGTTTTCCTTTTTCCAAAATGTAAGAGGTAAATTAATCAAAAATCTAATGGACAATGAAACAGATAGACATTTTGGAGATAACCACCTTTTCATTATGATAATTCTAATTTCCAGATAATTGTTAACAATGAATTATATTAAATCTGTCGATTAAATCTGTAATATCATTAATCAAAACATATTTCGCTGGCTTTTCTATATAATTTTTTATTAATCCATCACCTGCTTTCTCACTTTCTGAAGAATCTGCTGCTAGTTTTGGAAAACTATCTACAACAGTTCCCTTTATCAAATTATTATATATAAATACTCAACTTGGTTTTATTTAATTTGAATTATTTTTGCAAAATATAATGTTGCTGAATCAAATAATATGTTAATATAATTCGGTAAATAATTAGAAACAAATTTTGGTTATGTATCATCTATGCCCATATGCTTTTTAGTTAAAAGATTCATTATCAGTCCCTAACTTCACCAATTTCTTGTCAATAACTATTATAGCTTCACCATGTTTTATTGGTAAAATATGAATATAAATCAACACAGAACAAATTGTGATCTAAAAATTTAAGTTAATTGTGATTAATATGTTTCATCATTCTTTCCTTCACATTTTTTTAAATATTAGAGACAGTCTTCAAATTATATTATTTTGATTTTTATTCTCTTCTTCATATTTATTCAAAAATCGTTTATTTATGACTCATGTAGTGCATAACCAGTCAGTAGTATATCCTCAACTTTTTTCTGAACTATGATAAGAAGCAAATTGTTATTCAGCTTCTCTATATTCAATAGCTTGGAACTTGTTAATGTATAAACCTTTCAGCATCAGTAAGAGGTTGATCTGTTTTGAATTTCCCACATTTTCTTCTCAGCAGTTTCTTCAGTTTTTTTAAAAAAATTTCTGTTACTTTGTCATCCTCTTTTTTATTTTATTTGGCTATTTTAACTACAATAAAGAACATTAATTACAAATTTTTAACTGTTGTGTTTAGGTTTAAGAATCAATAGAGTCCATCTACATTTATATGTATGTATATCTTCATTTTTATATTTATGTCTATGTTTATGCAGTGAATACTGCCATTGTTAGAAAAGTTTCGATGTGATTTCCATATTTTCCATTCATTAACTTTTGTTGTCATATACATGTTAAAAATGCAAAAAAAAGTTCAAATGTGTGTGAAATCTTATGGGACTTAACTGCTAAGGTCATCAGTCCCTAAGCTTATCTACTACTTAACTTAAATTGTCCTAAGGACAAACACACACACCCAGGCCCATTGTAGGACTCGAACCGATGCCAGAACCAGTCCATGACTGTAGCGCCTAAGACCACTCAGCTAATCCCATGCCACTAAAAATGGAAAGTGAGTGTCATCCAACATTACATACAGTTTTTTTTATAGAACCATCAAAACTCAAATATCAAGGAACAAATTCATGCCAATTATGATTTACATTTGTATCATCTTGTGTAAAAAATTTTAAAAATTTAAATTCTCTCTTACAAATTGCTTAGGTATTGTTGAATATGACTGAGATACATGAAAACAGTCTATCATTTATGTCTCTATCTAGTAACTTATTCTCTAAGTATGTCATTATTTTCAAGAATAAAGTGATGAAATAAAACAAATGCACTAACTTCACATTCACCCAATAGTATAATTTCATCATTATTTTCAGTAAAACTAGTCGTATTTTCTGGATACATTTTCATAAACTGTTGTTACTTTGGTTAATGTTAACATTTAGAATCATATAAACGACTGGTTTTATTCCAATTTAACTTTCCTGGCGCTAAAATATTATTATTGATCATTAATGTTCATTATCCATATCCGCTTGGACCAAGTACTGTGAATCGAATATGAACTGGGTTAGAGTTTACCATTTTATGTATTGACTTTTCTCTCAAATTTTTTGGATCCCAATTTGTTTCACTCATTTAAGTAGTAAAGCTGAATTAGCAATAAATGAGTCAGTTCATGCAGTTTGAAGACAGCTTTGGCTGGTGCTTATATCAATGAAGTGATAATTTGTAAGATCTCAAAATAAGATTAACAGTAATAATGAATTAATAAAATTGATTTTATAAATGAACAAGATAGAGTGCTACTAGTTTATTCTTTTTTGTGAATGAGAAAAGTAAAAATAATCTAAATATTCCTAATGAATATGTAGAAATTGACATAAATATTGTTTATGGCTGACTACATCCAATTCATGTCCAGTTGTTGATGAAATTTGAAACTCTTACAGCTGATGGAACAATTATCCAATGTATGTCAGATAACCATAAAAAAATCTACATACATCAATGTTGGAAAACTATTTGATTTTGTTGCCATAAAGAAAGAAAGTAATACTTTATCTAGAATCGGAAGTTTGGTCTGTTATTCTTAAAGTTTATGTGGAAGGACAAATAATTAATAATTATAAAATAATAATGAAGAAATATGAATTATTATATCGATTGGGAATTTTTGGGGCTTTTTAAAATATGTAATGTAGGTATGATATAACAGTAATATTTACTATGAGCTTAAGTTCAGAAGATATGATTTTTCGTTGGACCGATTTTATTGATGCTTGAGTCGAAATAGAAGATAATTTACCAAAAGGAGGGAAAAATATAATTGAGGGTATGAAAATTTGAGCTCCAGTTGTCAAATATGGACCAAATTATGAGCTCTGAGAAGGGAAAATTACAGCAAAAATCGAAAGATATTTATTTATTCTTTGGAATAACACTCCAGGATTGAAGGATTGAGCAGTAATAAAAATTTTGAGATCGATATCACATATTGCAATAATTCAGAGGAAGTTTGATATGCCATATTTTATTTTTGTTGTATTTCAGACTAATGATAAAAATAATTATTTCATCAACTCTTTATTATATGATCATGTTAAATAATGTATATTTGAAAAATTGGAGCAATGAAATATTTCCACAAGAAATGTGGAACTTAGAGCCACTGGATAGTTTTTGGAAGCTTATGATTCATTTTGTGATTTTAAATGAGTTACACAATTACAACAAGGTAATGAAATGAATATATATAATATTATTAAATTTATCCTATTTTTTCATTAACATGATACATATAAAAGTATTGTTGCAACACAGTAAAGTCTGTCAAATTATGTGCTACTTTTAGTGTTAAAATAACAGCTGATATACTTTTGTATTTAATTATACGTGAAAAAAATTTTACATATGACACACAATGTATTATATTATATGAGAATTTTTAACTATTTCTTAATTTTTACATGTTTTAAAATCATAATGTTCTCTTAATCTTTTTCTATAGCATTCTGCAACTTCACTATCAAAAGTTGCGAATTATCTGTCATTTTTTCATTTTCAGAGAACTGAAAAATATCTCATATATCATATGTCTCATATATTATATTATATATTATATTTTATATATATTATATACTATCTCATCTCTAGTAGCAATTTGTTCTGGGTATTACGAATTTTTAAAGGTGATATACTGAACAAATGCAAGCAGAAATAGTTATTATAAAGTTGTTATTATGGTTCTTTGAAGTTTTAAGGATGTTATTTTTGAAATTTGAAATGCATATGATAATTACAGAGCAGCGTAATGCAAAGGCACTGTATACAGAACAAAATAACCAAAGTGAATAGTTACATGAACACAATGTTGGGTCGTAGATGAATAATCTGTGCTTTCATGAGCCTTAGTAACAAAACAGGATATGTAAATATAGAGTGTCACAGCGCTCAGAAATTTCAGACCTATGACTTCAATGCAAATGATTAAATTTGTGTCAGGTACCAGTCATTTATCACAAAGTAGGCTTTTATGTCTCGATAAACATGACGCCATACACAGCTGCATCACAAACTTTCGTGTAGTTAGTGGCACCTGAGTATTATGCACGATGGAAAGACCGTGCTATACTCCTACACAGAGCATCGAAATTTTCTATTTGTCGTTCCCAACTGCTTTGTGAGCGCCACGTTACAAGCCCGTCAGAGCACGGATGAGAGCTGCGCTAACGCGATTCAGATAATGATCAAATTTGGAATGACATTTCCCGGCCCGCAGCCTCTTGCGGCGCGGCCATTCGGAAGAGCAGGAGCTGGGAAATTTGTTAAGAAAGTTGCCCGTCACGGGTCCGGGAGCGCCGCGCTCCTCTTCTCTCCTCTGTTCTTCCGGGCGCGGCGTAATTGTATTTGCCTGGAAGCCCAGGGCAAACTTGGCGGATATCGCTACATTCGTTCTCCGGGACTCCTTTTTCAGACCCTGCCGCCGCTTCCGACCGGAGACGGTTCTTTTCCTTTTGTTGCAGCGAAGATTGCAGAAGGGCATACCGGTCGTTTCTTTAAATTTAGATGCGGAGTGCGATGAGAAACTCCGGCAGCTGTGCCCGGAGGAAAGCTCCCGGATAATATGGCGTCCAGTTCCCTGCTATGAAGTTCCGTCTGCTCGTGCTACGGATTGCCTTGTGAGTTCCACCCTGCACCGTGGAGTAATTCGCATTTACGCAGGTGCAACCTTATTTCGAACTTTGATAATCTAAACTTGATACCATACAAGGGGGCACACAACCCTGGGCTTCGCCGTAAGTAGTTTGCTTGCCGAGGTGCAAATGAGAAAAGTTGACGATCTGAAACAGTTTGCTGTATGCGAAATTTGTGACATACAGAAACAACTGAGTCAGTGGAATAAAACATTTTTATTCACATTCTGCGGCTACAGCAGCACTGTCGGGAAAAAAGGCAGTACCCTCAAGGACAAGGTCATTTTGTTGACAAGCGAGTTGGCAGCTATCCCATCGCTGTAGGAGTATATGACAAAAATGTCAGACCAAATGAAAAATACATGTCACAGTAAATGGTTCTTATTACACAGTCTGTGGGGCAACGGTATTCTCGCGTGCAAACTATCATAAAGTAGCCTATTGGCATCCTGTGAGAGATTGTCCCAAGCGTCTTGCCTATTTTGTTGCAATTCCGCTACGGTTCTTGCAAGCCCCGGAGGACGAGTAAGTTCCCGCTTCGTTACGTCCCATACACATTCTATTGGCGAGAGATCTGGTGATCTTGCTAGACAGACCAGATGTAAACCACGAAGAGCTAGTTGCGACGCAGCGTCTGTATGTGGATGTGCTCCTGCTGAAAAAGCTGAGAACTTTGGTCCCTGTGCACATAACAAATAAATTAAATTGTCTTACCTCTAAAGCAGCAAAGGAGTAACGCGATATATTCTGGTCTCTCATTAAATAAAATATGAATGCTAGCTGCAGGCTCAGCAGTGTGCAATGCTGGCCAAAATACTTGAGATGCACATGAAATCCTTTTGGCTGATAAACGAGAACATTTAAGAAAATTCAACTTCTTTAAAAATTATATGACCTAGACTGGAGCCGGTACCGATTATGGTGCAAGCTAAGTTTGGCTTTTCAAAAACATTCGACAGTTGAAGTAACATTACTCGCAAGCAATGAGATTTAAACAGCAAGTATTGTCTAACCTCTTTAAACCAGTATCAATGCAAATCATCAAATTACTTATAGCTCTGTTGCGAAATCTTGCCGCGCGGGATTAGCCGAGCGGTCTGGGGCGCTGCAGTCATGGACTGTGCGGCTGGTCCCGGCGGAGGTTCGAGTCCTCCCTCGGGCATGGGTGTGTGTGTTTGTCCTTAGGATAATTTAGGTTAAGTAGGTGTAAGCTTAGGGACTGATGACCTTACCCGTTAAGTCCCATAAGATTTCACACACATTTGAACACACATTAAGAAATCTTAGAAGAATTACAAAATGAAATACCTAATTAGCCTTTTTTTCAAAACAGTTTACGTACATTCTGGGGTTACTCAACAACTACAAATTATCAGCCAACTCATCTATGTTAACGCGCTGGCAAAAACAGATATCATAATTATTCAACATCTTTACCTTGCTTCCAAGTTCAAAAATATTGACATACTTAAATTAATCTAACTCTTGGTGGCTTCACACAGCACACAACAAAAACTGCATCCTCCACCGTCTTTCCATCACACTACCTACAACTGAGCGCCAAGCGCTCTCTTACTCCAGCACTGTAATAATCTCAGATCAGAAGCTGTGTCTGTAGGTCTCTGGTCCTATATAAATGTGGCCCATAATTCTCCTTCCAAATTGGAGTGCGTACTCGCTGGTGGGGCATGGTTATGCCCTAGCATGACTGCTGCAAGTACTGTTCACGTCTATACTGAGCACAGTCACTGCCTGCATAGTCAAAACAAAGGATGCACAGACAGGGACGCTGAGCGCCATCCGATCGTTGCTGACCGTGACACGTAAATCACTAACCACTGCAGTCCGTCAGTATGAACATATTATGAGCCGGTGCTACCGAACACAGTCGTTGCGGGTGCTGAATTTTTTTCCCAGAAGTGTACTTACATGCTCCGTGAGTTGCGCTACAGTTTATTGTGAAAGATTGTTTGTAGGATTGTTGGTCATTTCCTTTGGTGTTCCGTTCGCAAATGGAACGTGAGAGAAACGATTGCCTTCATCCCCCTGGACGGGTATCTAGTGTGACTGCATTTTAGTTGACGTTTGTTAAATATTTATTTAATTTTCACTTGAGTGCGGCACTTACACAATTGGGAGCGGCAGCCACAATATTGGAATTCCATTGACAATAATGTTTTGGGCCACGACTATAAATACTTTACGAATCACTATTCCATTACTACTAAGGAACTAAAATAATATGGCTATTATCAATAATAGCAAGCTCTCTGTGTGGTCACCATAGGTTGTTTTTTAGTCATCAGATGCGGCCCTCCACGAATTCCTCTCTTTCGCTAACCGCTTCATCGTAACACGTGTACTATCATCCTGCCCCTTCGTCTTTTTAGTGTTTTTCTTACGTTCCTTTCTTCATCGACTGCAGAAAATGACTTCATTCTTTATCTTATCTAAAACTAAACTCCACCCGAACAGGCCATAAAGGCCCAACGGTACCGATCGGCCACCGTGTCATCCTCAGCATACAGGCGTCACTAGATACTGATATGGAAGGGCATGTGGTCAGCACACTGCTGTGGTTCAAATGGGTCAAATGGCTCTGAGCACTATGCGACTTAACTTCTGAGGCCATCAGTCGCCTGGAACTTAGAACTAATTAAACCTAAGTAACCTAAGGACATCACACACATCCATGCCCGAGGCAGGACTCGAAACTGCGACCATAGCGGTCGCTCGGCTCCAGACTGTAGCGCCTAGAACCGCACGACCACTCCGGCCGGTCACACTGCTCTCTCGGCCGTATGTCAGTTTACGAGACCAGAACCACTACTTCTCAATCATTTAAAAACGAACAGTAAAAATCGCAAGATTTCTTTATTAACAGATTTCGGGTTATCTACAAGCCGAAACCGGTTAATAAAGAAATATTGCGATCTCGACTGTTAATTTTTAAGTATTGAATCTGGTCGCTGCTCCCCGAGGGCTATGTTATCAAAATTTATGAACTTCTCAGTCAAGTAGCTCATCAGTTTGCATCACAAGGGCTGAGTGCACCCTGCTTGCCAACAGCGCTCGGCAGACCGGATGGTCACCCATCCAAGTGCTAGCCCAGCCGGACAGCGCTTAATTTCGGTGATCTGACTGGAACCGGTGTTACCGCTCCAGCGAGGCCGTTGGCTTCTTTATCAGACCACCTAATTTTCAATATGCTTCTCAAACACCACATCTCAGACTCTTCGATGCGCTTCTGTTCCATTTTCCCCACACATTATGATTCGCAACCGTACAGCGCTGTGCTCTAATCCTGCAGTCTGAGAAATTTATTGTTCAAACTAAGGACTATGTTTGACACGAGTAGTCATCTCTTGGCCAGGTATACCCTCTTCGCCTGTGCTAGTCTACTTTTTATGCCCATCTTGCTTCGTCCGTGAAAGGTTAACTTGCTTGCAAGGTAGCTATTCCTGCTGAATTTAATTACTTCTGTCTTTTTCCGGTTTACTCTCAGCCAATATTCGTGGCTACTAACAGGCGGATTTCGATGGAGGTGATGGGTACAATTTACGGGACGATGGTAAGGATGGTAGTGGCTCGGCTGAATGACCGCTCTGGCAGCATCTGCGGGCGTGAGCGTTAAAGCGGAAGAAAGTACGTATCCTTCGGCTTAGGCAAGAGCTGGATGTTCGGCATTAACGGCAGTGGCGGACGCCAAGTTTCATCGAGAGCATCAACAGTGCCTCTACTCTGCCGCCTGGAAGTGATTTCTCTGCTTATCGAGTTTCACCGGGAAGCCACGCAGGTGAGAGCATCTGTGAGTTTCGGCTGGTTTTGAAAGAACGTAAATTTTCTTTCGGACAGGAACTCCTTCATTGTGAATTCTTTGTTTTGGCGGGGAATGAGGCAAGGTTGTTAGGGAAACAAAAGTCTCTTATCTTAAGTGTCTTGATGAACCAACAGAAGAGAATCATTAAATTTACAAATGCAGCAAACCGAACAGCGAAACGGCCTCGTCAAGAAACTTGGTATAGGTTTATCTGCGTAAAAGAAGAAGGAAGGCAGATGATAGCCTATAAAACAGTGGAAATACTCAAAGCAAACAGAAGAAGAAGTTGCTCAAATAAACAACGTCCAACAAACGAAATTGATAGAACATTACAAGAACTTGTGGTATGAAGAGACATGGTCCACAGAGAATACGGCGGATGAAATTGAAATAGGACGTATAGACAATTTAGGTATGTGTGCATTAAGAGAATCCCTCAACCCAACAAACAACGGAACGCTGAACTGTTAAAATGAGATTCTCTACTACGAAAGATATTACATTATTTCTTTAATACGTGCTTGAGAGAAGGAGATAGTGCTGACGCATGGTCACAAGCAAAGATGATAATCCTACACTGCTTACGAGGTTTATGCAAGAATAGTGAACAAGAGGCTGAAGGCTATAGCTGATAATATTTTAGGTGAAGTACAAATGGGATTTCGGAGGAGCAGATGGACAGCAGATACAGTAGTGATAATAAAGCAAATAATCGAAAAACAGAGAGGGTAAATAGGAAATGTCATTTAGCGTTCCTTTATATTATTAAGGTATGTGATAGTGTTAGCAACTATGGAGAACTGTGATCCAAAGAGTCCTCAATACCTAATAAACACTTCAAAAAGTCTGTACAAACACACGACTGTAATTTTAGATATAAATAGCACTCTGACACAGCTTATAGCCACAAACAAAGGACTAAGGCGAGGGTGCAGCGTTTCACACACACTTCTTAGCATTTATTCAGATGACACAATTCGGGAGTGGAAGGAGATTCTTAATAAGATTAACGGTTATTCCCGCTTTTAAATGCAGACGATATGACACAGCTGGCAGATAATGAAGATGACCTACAAAGGGGAATACCTTTATTTGATAGGGTTTGTGGAGAGTACCATTCAGAAAAGAAGAGAAAATAAGTGGCTTCCAAAGGGAAGTATAATATTTGATCTTTTTATCGAAAAACTGTGATCAACAATAAAGCAACAGTACAGATCAAACATTTTACCTATTTGTTATTTGACGTCACAAATGAGTAGGACGAAAACTTAGACTAGAAATTAACAAAGTTTTGCAAATATATGTGGAACAATAAACAGAAGCGTAAGAAATAAAAGAAGAAGAAGAACAAGATTGAAATTTTATAAGACAACGAAAGTTTCAATGGTTATTTAACGAAGTCAAGAAAGCCGACTGCAAGCGACAGAGATGAGGTGTCTAAGTGTAGTAAAGGGATGAAGAAGACCCAACGGATTTCGAAACAGGAAATTAGGGAAGTACTGAATATATTTAATATAATTAACAAAATACAAGAAAAAAGGAGAAACTGCAATGGAAACCTGGAAGGAAAGACCGATGAAGTGATGGGTACCGTAACAGACCAAACAAAAAAAATGCATATGGTTCAAGTGAGACGATAATGATGATTATGATGATGTGCTGCGACGTTGTTTAATCAACTCATATGTGCTATTGCAGAAGTTATTGGATGATTTGATTGATTAGCTTCATTATTATTCTTTCATTACGTGGGTCCATTACGTCTTCAAGAACGTCTACATATTTACCCCTGAAAATGAATGCAAATTGTGTCATAGAGCGCTCTTTTTATTTGCAGACAAATTCGCTGATTAAAAATTCCTTGATATTAGCTGTATTAGGTATGAAGATTAGTGCCTTACCGGGACTCGAAATCGGATTTCCGGCTTATAGCGAGCGGCCACCTTTACCACTTTGGCAGTCTGTGCATACACCCGCAGCGACCAAACCTTCCATACATCGTACTTTCTAAATCCTTATATCGTAATCTACGAAATTCATCGCCTAATGCTCCCAAAATTATTTGTGGTCTCGCAATAGAAAGAATGAGACAACGAGGACTCGAGACTAACGTCGTAGTTGTCGTGTGCCCGCCTACGCTTGTAATAGTTATATGCATGTCTGAAAGAACAGTTACTGTTGACGACCCTCAACTGTGCAAAATAATTCTAAATACATCCGCTGACGGTGAATTCCTTGGCATCACCTGCCTTAAATGTAGATTTACTGCTCAGTGTGACATATGAAAATTTGTGCCGGGCTAGGACTGTAAACCAGATTTGCTTCTGTAACTTTCTGGCAGATTAAAACTGTGTGCCGGACCGAGACTCGAACTCGGAAACTTTGCTTTTCACGGGCAAGTGCTGTACCATCTGAGGTAGCCAAGCACGACTCCCGCCAGTACCTCGTCTCCTCCCATCCAAACTTTACAGAAGCTCTCATTCCGGATTTGCTCCTTATTGCGTGCTGTCGCCGTGACGACTTACCCGTACACGCCCCCAAGACCGACCCAACCCTCCATGTCACACTGGCTACATCCTTATATATTTGGTGCAGCTCTAGATTCTCAACAGTGTCTGTTCTGTCAGACATGCAAGTAAGTTCTTTTTGTTGTTGTTGTTGTTGTTGTTGTGGTCTTCAGTCCTGAGACTGGTTTGATGCAGCTCTCCATGCTACTCTATCCTGAGCAAGCTTCTTCATCTCCCAGTACCTACTGCAACCTACATCCTTCTGAATCTGCTTAGTGTATTGATCTCTTGGTCTCCCTCTACGATATTTACCCTCCACGCTGCCCTCCAATGCTAAATTTGTGATCCCTTGATGCCTCAAAACATGTCCTACCAACCGATCCCTTCTTCTGGTCAAGTTGTGCCACAAACTTCTCTTCTCCCCAATCCTATTCAATACTTCCTCATTAGTTATGTGATGTACCCATCTAATCTTCAGCATTCTTCTGTAGCACCACATTTCGAAAGCTTCTATTCTCTTCTTGTCCAAACTGGTTATCGTCAATGTTTCACTTCCATACATGGCTACACTCCATACAAATACTTTCAGAAACGACTTCCTGACACTTAAATCTATACTCGACGTTAACAAATTTCTCTTCTTCAGAAAATATTTCCTTGCCATTGCCAGTCTACATTTTATATCCTCTCTACTTCGACCATCATCAGTTTTTTACTCCCTAAATAGCAAAACTCCTTTACTGCTTTAAGTGTCTCATTTCCTAATCAAATCCCCTCAGCATCACCCGATTTAATTTGACTACATTCCATTATCCTCGTTTTGCTTTTGTTGATGTTCATCTTATATCCTCCTTTCAAGACACTGTCCATTCCGTTCAACTGCTCTTCCAAGTCCTTTGCTGTCTCTGACAGAATTACAATGTCATCGGCGAACCTCAAAGTTTTTACTTCTTCTCCACGAATTTTAATACCTACTCCGAGTTTTTCTTTTGTTTCCTTTACTGCTTTCTCGATATACAGATTGAAAAACATCGGGGAGAGGATACAACCCTGTCTCACTCCTTTCCCAACCACTGCTTCCCTTTCATGCCCCTCGACTCTTATAACTGCCATCTGGTTTCTGTACAAATTGTAAATAGCCTTTCGCTCCTTGTATTTTACCCCTGCCACCTTCAGAATTTGAAAGAGAGTATTCCAGTTAACATTGTCAAAAGCTTTCTCTAAGTCTACAAATGCTAGAAACGTAGGTTTGCCTTTTCTTAATCTTTCTTCTAAGATAAGTCGTAAGGTTAGTATTGCCTCACGTGTTCCAACATTTCTACGGAATCCAAACTGATCTTCCCCGAGGTCCGCTTCTACTAGTTTTTCCATTCGTCTGTAAAGAATTCGCGTTAGTATTTTGCAGCTGTGACTTATTAAACTGATAGTTCGGTAATTTTCACATCTGTCAACACCTGCTTTCTTTGGGATTGGAATTATTATATTCTTCTTGAAGTCTGTGGGTATTTCGCCTGTCTCATACATCTTTCTCACCAGATGGTAGAGTTTTGTCATGACTGGCTCTCCCAAGGCCATCAGTAGTTGTAATGGAATGATGTCTGCTCCCGGGGCCTTGTTTCGACTCAGGTCTTTCAGT
This sequence comes from Schistocerca serialis cubense, assembly GCF_023864345.2. Lineage (NCBI taxonomy): Eukaryota > Metazoa > Arthropoda > Insecta > Orthoptera > Acrididae > Schistocerca > Schistocerca serialis. The sequence goes on from NC_064642.1 coordinate 208,570,507, forward strand.
GCTCTGTCAAACTCTTCACGCAGTATCTTATCTCCCATTTCATCTTCATCTACATCCTCTTCCATTTCCATAACATTGTCCTCAAGTACATCGCCCTTGTATAAACCCTCTCCTTCCACCTTTCTGCCTTCCCTTCTTTGCTTAGAACTGGATTGCCATCTGAGCTCTTGATATTCATACAAGTGGTTCTCTTTTCTCCAAAGGTCTCTTTAATTTTCCTGTAGGCAGTATCTATCTTACCCCTAGTGAGACAAGCCTCTACATCCTTATATTTGTCCTCTAGCCATCCCTGCTTAGCCTTTTTGCACTTCCTGTCGATCTCATTTTTGAGACGTTTGTATTCCTTTTTCCCTGCTTCATTTACTGCATTTTTATATTTTCTCCTTTCATCAATTAATTTCAATATTTCTTCTGTTACCCAAGGATTTCTATTAGCCCTCGTCTTTTTACCTACTTGATCGTTTGCTGCCTTCACTACTTCATCCCTCAGGGCTACCCATTCTTCTTGTACTGTATTTCTTTCCCCCATTCCTGTCAATTGTTCCCTTATGCTCTCCCTGAAACTCTCTACAACCTCTGGATCTTTCAGTTTATCCAGGTCCCATCTCCTTAAATTCCCACTTTTTTGCAGTTTCTTCAGTTTCAATCTGCAGTTCATAACCAATAGATTGTGGTCAGAATCCACATCTGCCCCTGGAAATGTCTTACAATTTAAGACCTGGTTCCTAAATCTCTGTCTTACCATTATATAATCTATCTGATACCTTTTAGTATCTCCAGGATTCTTCCAGGTATACAACCTTCTTTTATGATTCTTGAACCAAGTGTTAGCTCTGATTAAGTTATGCTCTATGCAAAATTCGACAAGGCGGCTTCCTCTTTCATTTCTTCCCCCCAATCCATATTCACCTACTATGTTTCCTTCTCTCCCTTTTCCTACTGACGAATTCCAGTCACCCATGACTATTAAATTTTCGTCTCCCTTCACTACCTGAATAATTTCTTTTATCTCGTCATACATTTCGTCTATTTCTTCATCATCTGCAGAGCTAGTTGGCATATAAACTTGTACTACTGTAGTAGGCATGGGCTTTGTGTCTATCTTGGCCACAATAATGCGTTCACTATGCTGTTTGTAGTAGCTAACCCGAACTCCTATTTTTTTATTCATTATTAAACCTACTCCTGCATTACCCCTATTTGATCTTGTATTTATAACCCTGTAATCACCTGACCAAAAGTCTTGTTCCTCCTGCCACCGAACTTCACTAATTCCCACTATATCTAACTTTAACCTATCCATTTCCCTTTTTAAATTTTCTAACCTACCTGCCCGATTAAGGGATCTGACAATCCGCGCCCTGTAGAACGCCAGTTTTCTTTCTCCTGATAACGATGTCCTCTTGAGTAGTCCCCGTCCGGAGATCCGAATGGGGGACTATTTTACCTCCGGAATATTTTACCCAAGAGGACGCCATCATCATTTAATCATACAGTTGTTACAAACTACTAATCTCCATCTCCATCTCAGTAATCTGTAACATAATGTGTGGAGGGAGAGGTGGGGGGGGGGGGGGGTGGCAGTAGGGCGCATACGCAGGGTACCAGTATCACTTATCCCTCCTATGCAGAGTCGAAGACACTTGTACTGGCTAGACTAGCGTGGGGAGCTGCATCAAACCAGTCTTCAGACTGAAGAGCGCAGCAAGAATAACAAGAGCACTGTTTCATAGGCACGCCCGTTACTATTGTTTTGTTCACTAGAGACCACCCGAAGTCGCGTCGCTACGGAATGCTGAAGTTTCTAAGAACATCAAAGGAATTCGCGAGTCAGCCGCAGGGTTGAATAATGGCGAAGACCGCGCAGATAGCGGGCAGACGTGCCTCTAGGTGAGGGCGTGCATAATGTAGGGAGGCGCGCCTGCCGGGGGTGAAATCTCCTCGGTAGGGAATAATTCATCCCGCACTTGAGCTCGCGCCCCACCTGCGCCTGAAAAATTACTGCCCGCAGCGCCTGTCACCGCCGCCACGCTAAGTGCTGCAGCAGCCGTGCCGCCCCGGGGCTGCGTTCTGGGCCCGCCATGCTGCCAGTGTCTTTTATCTTCCTCCGATCTCCTTTGTTGTGTGTGGGCCATCGGTGATATTGCAGGGGCACTATACGATATGTCAATCCCCTGCTTCCCTGACAGTTGTGTAAAATTCATACAGGGTGAAAAGTATTTAAACCGACAAACTCTGGTAGGTTCTAGGGGACATCAAAACAAATATTTTTCCTTAATATCATTTTTTCCTATGAGGATTATTTAAACCGTGGCGGCCGTAGTTGTTAGAGGCCGTATTACGATCTTCAGTTGTTAGAGGGCGCATTACGCTCTTCAGTTGTAGGCAACTGCTGTCCACCAGTGTAGTAGTGCATTGTCTCTGTTTACTAATCGAGCGATACGCCTGGAGCGAGTACACTGATATGGCTGGTGCGTACTACGTAGCGCAGCACAACGGAGGAGCTGCACAGCGGGTTTATCAACAACAATATCGTAATCGCCGTATCCCGCATCATACGACATTTGCTGCTGTGTACCAACGTCTGCGTGAGACGGGGTCATTTAGCAGATTACCTGGACAGGTACGCCGTCGCACGGTAAGAACGCTGCAATTCTGAGGAAGCTGTCTTGCAGCATGTGGAGCGGTATACTTCAGTCAGCACTCGTGCAATTGCACATAACATGGGGAGAAATCAGACGAATGTAAGAACAGTCCTTCGAGAGCAGTTGTTACGGCCATATTGCTTACAGCGTGTCCACAACCTGGAACCAGCCGATTATCCACGCAGAGCACAGTTTTCGCAGCGGTTCTTGGAAGCGAGTGAAATGGATCCTACATTTCCATCCTCTGTATTGTTTACCGATGAAGCAACGTTCGGGCGTAATGGAGTCTTCAACATGCTCAATTCACGTCTTTGGTGTGAGGATAAGCCACATGCCACAGTTACTAGCGCTCATCAAGTGCGGTTCTTCGTTAATGTGTGGGTCGGTGTTGTTGGGGACTGTTTAACTGGGCAATATCTGCTAACTAGGTCATTAAATGGCAGGTACTATTACAATTTTATCGCCAGAGCATTGCCGCAAAAGCTGGAAGACGTCTCGCTCCCTACAAGACAACGCATGTGGTTCCAGCATGACGGGTCGCCGGCACATTTCAGTTGTCGTGTGCGTCGATTCCTGGACCGACGCTTCCCAGAAACGTGTATTGACAGAGGTGGTCCTATACCATGGCCTGCTCGATCACCAGATATGTCCCCTCTGGACTTTTTTGTGTGGGAAGAGATGCGCAAACTTGTTTACGCAACCCCTGTTGCATCAGAAGAGGATCTGGTTGCCCGGATAGTAGCAGCAGCACGAACAATTCAGGATACTCCTTGGGTTTTGCCGGTGTCAGACAGAACATGAGCCGACGGTGTAGCCTTTGTTTACGTGTCAATGGAGGAATTTTTGAAAATCTGCTGTAATTGAAATTGCGTTGTGTTAATGTGTTGTCTCTTGGTCATAAAAAATGGAAAAGTGTTTGATGGTTTAATTAATTTGCCACCAGAGAAATCTTCCTCTACCGGTTTAAATAGTCATCATAGCAAAAAATGGCATTAGGGAAAAATATTTGTTTTGATGTCCCCTACAAACTCCCGGAGTTTGTCGGTTTAAATCCTTTTAACCCTGTGTATTCACTTATATGTTCCATTTAACGACCCTTTGTTTTCTGGCTTAATGCCGATGGAGAGCAACGTGATATGTGAAATAAACATAAACAACTTGGTGAGCTTATGAAGGTAATATAGCTTTAAGAGTTTTACTCAACACAGGACTACTATAAATTATTTGCAGAAAAAGGAAATTCTGCCTGAAACCCGGGAATCCTGCTCACTAGGTAAATGCATTAACCACTACGCCCCCCTGGCACGGTCACTTTGCACAACTGCAGGTACTACACTATCACGCCTCCCTCCTCAATCGAAATGATGGGTTCTACCCGTAACGCCTCAAACAAACGCATTGGTTTATCAGCTGGTGGCTTCTCGTTTAGTGCAATACAGCAACTGCGCAGTACTCCTACTGATTTGGAACATGGTGGGATTCTTGGTGCGTGATTTTATGTCACAATTCCACGTTAGAGGATAGACAATATGAACCTGAGTATACCATTTTTATTTATCATCAAAAGTCTGTAACATAACAGTGATATATTAGTCACCTAACAACAGTTACACGAACATAAACAACGAGAATGATAATGTCTTTCGTATATTTTTAGTCACCTACTGGTTACATAGCCCACGGCCTTGCCGCATCACACCGGTTCCCGTCAGATCATCGAAGTTAAGAGCTGTCGGGTTGGGCTAGCACTTGGATGGGTGACCACCCGGTCTGCCGAGCGCTGTTGGCAAGCGGGGTGCACTCAGCCCTTGTGAAGCAAACTGAGGAGCTGCTTGATTGAGAAGTGGCGGCTCCGGTCTCGGAGACTGACCACATTCCCCTCCATATCCGCATCCGTGACGCCTATGGGCTGAGGATGGCACGGCGGCCGGTCGGTACCGTTGGGGCTTCATCGCCAGTTCGGGGGGGGGGGGGGGGAGTTAAATTTTATTAATGGTCACATCAGAGGGAATTCCCGTCCACTGAAGGTCGTTCGATTGTGTTCGATCCATCGTAAGCCAGGTTTCATAAAGCGCAACACCAAAGGACACGCTAAGTGACGAAACATATACTGAGCTAGAAAGTGCTAGGGCGTGAACAGCTAATGACATATACGTAGAGCAGCGAAATATTTAAAGTGTTGCTTGTAAGTGTAAGTGCGTGAACAGACTTAAAAAAAATTAGAAGAAATGCGTATACCGAAAAAACGAGCTACATTTATTCAGTGGCTCACAGACATAATCTCAAAACTTTAATAACGAAAATCAGGGTTTTTAAACTGCTTCTTAAACCATTGCGCCACACCAGTTGGTTAGTATACGATTGGAGAAGTAAGTGGCTTTGCCAAGAACAAATTATAAAATCATTCGTCCTGGCGTTTGAGGTTGGCATCGTCCGTTGTTCTAATATTCTGCAGCTTTTTGCAGATGCGTGTTTATAGAAATCCGAGGTGACTTTGGCGCGGTTGATGAATATTCAAAGTTGCGCGCGAAAACTTTCTCGCCCTTGGACGTAAGCCCTTGCTCGCCTCCCCGACCCGTCGCCGTGTTTGGAAACTTCGCCATTTTAATCCTCGGCGGCTGCCCGTAATGCGGCCGCAACTTCGCAGTCGGGTGCGTCGCCTCCCAGGCCGCTGCTCCATCATGCCGTGCAGAACACAGGTCGCAGCCCGCGGATCTCGTCTGGTACCGTTCCGGCAGAGGCTGATACAAAGGCTGCGGTCAGCCAAAGTGAACCAGGCAAGCCCGATGCGATGTAGGCAGCGCAATGACGAGTGCAATAACACCCGGAGGCCAGTGTGTAACGAAACAGGATGCCCTCTAATATTACTTCTGCCTGAAAAGACCTTTGTCCACGTAAACTTATAATTAATAAGATGATCATTCAAATTAAGACTGAAGTTTGCAATAGAATCGGTAAAACTGAGAGAAATCCTGATGCATTAATGGAATGAGCTTATGATCCGTGTGTGCAACCTTCATTTTCTCATTTATGTATCTTATCAAATCGTCGCTCACTATGATTTTCATCTTACTATTAAATCAACGAACTTACATACCGTGTGATTGTAACTAAATTACAGGTACTCACAGAGGTCCAGTATTGGCTGTAATTATTATATTAAGAATTATAAAGGAAAGCTGTAACTGCTCCCAGAATTAACGAAATTTTACATTACTGGTATTCACCGAAAAAAAAAGTTCAAATGTGTGTGAAATCTTATGGGACTTAACTGCTACGGTCATCAGCCCTAAGCTTACAGACTACTTAACCTAAATTATCCTAAGGACAAACACACACACCCATGCTCGAGGGAGGACTCGAACCTCCGCCGGGATCAGCCGCACAGTCCATGACTGCAGCGCCTGCGACCGCTCGGTATTCACCTAAAAGATAACTACGTTCCCACATTAGCTTTAGAATACTGCTGTTGCAGTGCCAGGAAATTTTCGGACATTCGCTACCTGTAATCGCCAACTCAGTGTCTGTAGAAGTCGTTTTACAAGCTGTAATTATATTAAAACTAGCAAAACAGCGCTTGTAACTTTACATTAATGGAACTGGTTGGTTTGAGCTCATTTTATCACATTGGTTCGTTCAGTTGAATGTACAAAACTTATAACACCAATAAATATGTATTGAGGATTGAAAGCCAAACGATAGTTGTTCTGGATTTGGATTTAGTCAGTGTTATGGAGTAGAATGGAATTAACTTCATCAGAAGAATGTATTTTAATTTTTATTATACGCTGGAGCACGGAAAAGAGATTATGAAACCAAATGCTGGTGACTTATTTAGATATCTGAAAACAGTTTTAAGACATAAGAATTTGATATGACATTTTTGAACCGTATGTAGGAGTTCTGTACCGCTCAGCAGCGATTTAATGGATGATACTGACGACAGGGGACTCCAAGTTTATCACAGTCACCATCTCTGTGACATTATCTTAAAAAATAGTTCAAATGGCTCTAAGCACTATGGGACTTAACATCTGAGGTCATCAGTCCCCTAGACTTGAAACTACTTAAACCTAACTAACCTAAGGACATCACACACATTCATACCCAAGGCAGGATTCGAACCTGCGACAGTAGCAGCAGCGTGGGTCCCGAGTGAAGCGTCTAGACCCGCTCGGCCACAGTGGCCGGCCATTATCTTTTCCTTCTCAATAATTGTACAAACCAGAACTTGCAATCTAAAGAATGAAAATTAATATCAGTGAATAAGGAACTTTGCCGCGCCCGGGTTCCCGGGTTCGATTCCCGGCGGGGTCATGGATTTTCTCTGCCTCGTGATGACTGGGTGTTGTGTGATGTCCTTAGGTTAGTTAGGTTTAAGTAGTTCTAAGTTCTAGGGGACTGATGGCTGGCTCTGGGCACTATGGGACTCAACTGCTGAGGTCATTAGTCCCCTAGAACTTAGAACTAGTTAAACCTAACTAACCTAAGGACATCACAAACATCCATGCCCGAGGCAGGATTCGAACCTGCGACCGAAGCGGTCTTGCGGTTCCAGACTGCAGCGCCTTTAACCGCACGGCCACTTCGGCCGGCGGGGACTGATGACCATAGATGTTAAGTCCCATAGCGCTCAGAGCCAATAAGGAACTTTGGTACATAGTTGAGAACATAGAACTCTGAGATTATTTTTGTGTATTGTTCAACAGACTTAGACAAAATATAATCAGCAAAAGTTACGATTAGACGACAACGCTACTCAGTATGTAAACGAATTCTGCTGTCCAGACGTAATAGCAAAATTCTCTAGCAGTCCAAACACATCATCAATGAAAATACACCTGCTCTTTGCTGGTTGCTAACCCAATGGTGGCGCCTAAGCCCAACGGGATGAAACAGTAGTCACACCGCTAATATTCCACGTTGGCCGCTCTGGAACTCTCTAGACTATGTAGAGTTGGAACCAGGCTCTCATGTGGCCCTCCACCGTTGGCGAAAGTCATACTGGTTGTGGATTACTTTCATAAGAATCGTGTTTGTTGTAGTCCTCTTCTTTCTTTAGTTCATTCGTCTATTAAAAATATTGTGAAAAAAGTTTTAAATTATTTGCACACATAATCGAAAAAGAGTTTTTCGTTTATATGTGTATATTTGGTCGTCGTTCACTATGATGTTCATCCTACTATTAATTCAACAAACCTGCATGGCGTGTGGTTGTAATTAAACTGCAGGTAGTCACAGGGGTCCAGTGTGGACTGTAATTATTGTATGGCTGCTAAACTTGCTAGACATTCCCCTGGCTTAATGTGGAACGAATTTATGCAAGGAAAAAATTAGTTCCATTATTGGCCACCAGGTGAAAATCTGGCGCTGTAAATGAAAAAAAAAATTGTATAGAAATGTTTCCATATGTAATGGATTAGGAGCGGGACGTGGGCAGAAAATGTGACACAAGCGAGAAAGGCATAATGTTGATTTTATTATTAAACGCCGCTTATACAATTAGTTAAATATAAGCACAGGAGAAGACGAGCACCGCAGATGTCGGCGGGAAGCTGAACATCGCCAGATTTGCACCTAGTGGCCAAAACTGGAACAAATTTTTCCAGCTTAAATCGGTTTCGTATTAACGCATTAGCATATCTACATAGTTTCGCTGCCATACGATAATTACAGCAACCTTTGGAGCTCCGTGAGCAGCCCTAATTATAACCACCCGGTACAAGTAGCAATAAATGATATTTCTATAAGAAAGACACGGGTTAACTTGAAAAAAGCTGACTGATACGAAACTATACACCATATCATGAATGCCACAGACTGATTTTAAACGTAAAGCTGACTGATATGGAAATTTTCAGCTTGAAAGTTGGATGCTGAATGAGTACAAGTAACGTAGTTTTGGTATCTGGACGGGAATGATAGCGCTACGGAATCATCGCTGTCAGAACAAATGCTAACTGTACTAGCCTACGGGTGATCGAGTATCAGCCATGGATCTGTACTCCGGAAGAGGAAACGAATCTAGATGTGCGTGTCAATCTACGGGGAAGCAGAGAGTCCGAACACCCTGCAGAGGAAAGCAAAACACGCGTGACCTGCGCGAGTGACTGACAACCGAGCACACGGAAACAGAGCATTGCGCGAGCTGTGGCACGGTCCGCGGGCGTCGACATCAGCGTTAGGACTGCCGGGCGAGGCCTATCGCCACCGGCAGGTAAACATCTGGGTCAGTAGCTCTCCCACGCCACGCCTCTCCCGCATCCTCAGTGACAGCCTTCTGAACTATTCGGCTGCGCTAACCAGTCCAGCTCCTCCGCATCCATCTCGATGTCTGCTGATGGTGATACGAAAATAGTGATTGTGTGCTGTTTGGATGCTTACCGCCGGCGAACTTAATACAGTAAAAGCTAACCACGGGCTGAGTCTAAACAAGTAGTTATGTGTAATGACGACTGATACGGAAATGCACCTGCTGAATACTGGGCGCACAACACCCATCTAAAGACGCTCTTAGGACAGTTATCATAAAATGTTAAAATATTAAGCTATTACTAGTAAAGTAAAATCGAGCGAGATTGCACAGTGGTTAGCACACTGGACTCGCATTCCGGAGGACGACGGCTCGAACCCGCGTCCGGCCGTCCTGATTTAGGTTTTCCGTGATTTCCGTAAATCGCTTCAGGCAAATGCTAAAATGAATCCTTTGAAAGGGAACTGCCGACTTCTTTCTTCATCCTTCCCTAATGCGATGGGTTTGATGACCTCGCTATTTGGTCCCCTCCATCGCATCAACCAACCAACCAAGTAATGCAAAAGACAGGAAAAGTACACATGATAGAAGCACTGTTTTGATTAGCGATTGACTGAATGTCCTTAAGTTGGTACCAATAACGGTTCCATTATGACTAGTGGAAGCCTGGGTGTCAACTGGGATTTCCTAAATGTGATCAGACTTTTCTGCAAATCCACATATTACAAAAGAAATATCTCGCATACTAGAATCATATTCTAAACTAATTAAATATTGTTGGGAAAAAAATTAGGACTACGAGATAATAACACTGAAACTGTGAATGGTTCACTCTCTTCGATTTGAACTTTCCAGAAACCGACAATTTTGACGAGGGGTAATGTTTGAAATACACAGATTTCCTCATAGGTAAGATGCTCTTTAGAAAGAGGCGTCTGAGAACTCTCAAATAAGGGACGCCAATCCTAAAACAAACAATGACTGGGTGGGAGGTGCAATTTCAATGTACCGGGTGATCAAAAAGTCAGTATAAATTTGAAAACAGAATAAATCACGAAATAATGTAGATAGAGAAGCACAAATTGACACACATGCTTGGAATGACATGGGGTTTTATTAGGACAAAAAAAAAATACAAAAGTCCAAAAATGTCCGCCAGATGGCGCTTCGTCTGATCAGGATAGCAATAACTAGCATAACAAAGTAAGACAAAGCAAAAATGATGTTCTTTACAGGAAATGCTCAATATATCCACCATCATTCCTCAACAATAGCTGTAGTCGAGGAATAATGTTGTGAACAGCACTGTAAAGCATGTCCGGAGTTATGGTGAGGCACTGGCGTCGGATGTTGTCTTTCAGCATCCCTAGAGATGTCGGTCGATCACGATACATTTGCGACTTCAGGTAACCCCAAAGCCAATAATGGTACGGACTGAAGTCTGGGGACCTGGGAGGCCAAGCATGACGAAAGTGGCGGCTGAGCATACGATCAGCACCAAACGACGCGCTCGAGAGATCTGTCGAACATTTTGTGAACTTTTTTTTTTGTTCTAATAAAACCCCATGTAATTCTAAGCATGTGTATCAATTTTTACCTCTCTATCTGCATTATTCCATGGTTTATTCAGTTTTCAAATTTATACTGACTTTTTGATCACCCGGTACATTATTTTTTTGACTCGTAAGATACAAATACTTCTTTAAATAAACTGTAAACAATGCACTTAGTCATAAGGTTTTGAAAAATGCTCCATGGATTATAATTTGGAGATATGACACACACGCAGTACATAAATAAAGTACGGAATAGAGAACAGAAAGCACAAAAATCGTAGATACACTGAAGCGCCAAAGAAGCTGTTATAGGCATGCGTATCAAATACAGATATATGTAAAAAAAAACAGAACACTGCGCCGCGTTCGGCAACGCCTATATAAGACGACCAGTATTTGGCGCAGGCGTTAGAAAGGTTACTGATGCTACATTAGCAGGTTGTCAACATTTAACTGAGTTTGAGTAGTGGTGATAAAGTCGGCGCACGAGTGATGGAACACAGCATTTCTGAAGTAGTGATGAAGCGGGGATTTCCCGTACGACTATTTCACGAACGTACCCTGAATATCAGGAATCTGGTAAAACATCAAATCTCCCACATCGCTGCGGCCGGAAAATGATCCTGCCTAAACGGGACCAACGACGACTGAAGAGAATCGTTCAACGTGACGGAAGTGCAACCCTTCCTCAAATTGCTGCAGGTTTCAGTGCTGCACTATCAGCAAGTGTCAGCGTGCGAACCATTCAACAAAACATCATCGATATGGCCTTTCGGAGCCGAAGGCCCATTCGTGTACTCTTGATGACTGCACGACACAAAGCTTTACGCACCGCCTGCGCCCGTCAACACCGATATTGGACTGTTGATGACTGGAAACGTGTTGTCCGGTCGGACGAGTCTTGTTTCAAATTGTATCGAACGGTTGGACGTGTACGTGTATGCAGACAACGTCTTGAATCCATGGATCCTGCATGTCAGTAGGGTACTGTTCAAGCTGCTGGAGCCTCTGTAATGGCGTGGGGCGTGTGCACTTGGAGTGATATGGGACCCCAGATTCGTCTAGATAGGGCTCTGACGGATGGCACGTACATAAGCATCCTGTCTCATCACCTGCATCTATTCATGAATATTGTGCATTCCGACGGACTTGGGCAATTCCAGCAAAAGAATGCGACACCCCACAAGTCCAGAATTGCTACAGAGTGACTCCAGGAACACTCTTCTGAGTTTAAACACTTCCGCTGGCCACCAAACTCCTCAGACATGAAGGTTATTGAGCATATGTGGGATGCCTTGCAACACGTTGTTCTCCATCCCCTCGTACTGTTACGGATTTATGAAGAGACCTGAAGAATTCATGGTTTCAGTTCCCTCCAGCACTACTTCACACATTAGTCGAGTCCATGCCACGTCGTTTTCGGCACTTCCGCGTGCTCGCGGAGGCCCTACACGATAATAGACAGGTGTACCAGTTTCTTTGGCTCTTCAGTGTATGTTAGGAGTGGGAATATAGCAAATGCAGATTTTCCACCTTGCAACTATTTTCTTAATTACATTTATCTTTCTTGGATTATACCATACATTCTGACGTATCGTCGTACTGAGGAGCGATCGATGACGCTTATAAAAGAACAACTTTATTAATACGTCAAAGATCCGCCTCAGTTGCGAAAAGTTAATGGTCTTTATCCAGGTTTCAGCTAGAGTAATCAAGCCTTCTTCAGCATCCGCGGCTAACCGACCGCTTTCAGTGAAGTGAGGCAGGGGCTGTTCCTCAGCTAAGTGACGTAGTTTGACATGGTGCCACGGTACTTCAGCATTTTTTGTTTGACCGTGCCTTATTCTGGCATGTATTAGTTTATTTTATGCCTTTGAAGAAGGCCAGATTACTCTAGCTGAAACCTGGGTAAAGACTAGTAACTGAGGCGGATCTTTGACGTATTTATTTATCACAGTTGCTGACAGGGCTACAACATGTTAAAAATTCTTAACAAATTTATTAAAAAAACCAAACTAAATTATAGTATCCATAGGTGAATATCCATACAACTACATACAACAGAAATGTTGCTCCCGTGATATTGTCTGTTGCCTGTACGACGTATGCTAGACTAGTGATAGGACGTTACTTGGCCGGTGCTGCGGCGTGCGACGGCTGACTCGCTGCCGGTGCAGACCAGGAAAAAATGGAATGGGTCTGTCGGCGTGGAGCGCTTAGGCTAAACTGCTGGTACTGCCAACTTGTAGCGCTGACATGAACTGCTGGTGCGGCCGGACGGAACTGCTGCTTCTGTCGACTTGAGGCGCAGTGAGTAACCGTCTTCGCAGTAGCAGAAGCAGCATCGCATCTTCTCTTGAGTATGTGCTGGGTTTTAGTGTTTACCTTAACGGCGTTTTACTGCTATATCTGTGTAAGAACATATCGTTATTTTGTGTGCTATCGGGTGTGCGTAGGAGGTGCTGGGATAGAGCAACCATCTATGATGGGTTGCACCCTACTTAGTAAGGCAACTGGCAAAGGTCTCGAGCGTCATCGGATCTCTGTAAGCGGCGAATGAGTGCGTTAGTGGACCCACATGTCTGTCTATAGAAAGACTGGGCAGTCTGCTCAAATCGGTCTATATCTATTCTGACGGCTCCAAAACCAGTGGCTGTATTGAGCTGTGGCGGGTCTCATAATCTCGATATTTCTTGATTAATTGGTACTGGTTAGTCGTTGTTAATATTGATTTCTTCCTGATCTCAGGGCGTGGTATTTGTTAGTTTGTCTTTGCGAAGAGATGCCATAATTTACTGCCTGTAAAATTCATCGTAAAACAGGGTTCGTAGCTGAACTGAATATTTCGTAGTGTCTTTCTCTCTTTAACTTTGATGGATTAATAAAGGAATAAAGACAATCTTTAGGCAAGTCCTTTCCAATTTAATTTTACGCTCTTTCAAGTACGTTAAATTCATGTCAAAAGTCATTTTTGCGAGTTATTATCAAGTCAATGTTGATTAGTGTTGGAATGAAAGATCCTATATCTATGTTAACTTTAGTTCGATTTGATGCTGCGCTTCGTTGGGTAACGAAAATAATTACAGTTCTCACATTTTAAGCTTTGAATTAATTCTTGCCCTCTGAAACTCCCTATCTCACTTCCCTGAAGTCACTTAAAAAATTAACTATCTGTTCTTTATAATAATAAAACTTTTCTCTCCCAAAAAAATAATTACTTAGAGATAAATTGGAAGGTACTTCTGAAATTAAAGTTTAGAATACTTTCTATATATATTCACAATAAGCGCTCACACGAGCTAACACAATGCAGGGAACATGAGACAAGATGAACTGAGACGAAATGAGAGCGTGACACTATTGTCTCGACTGTTTATAGACTTATAAAAAACAAAAAGTGACGTAACTATAACTTCTGACGAGTAGAAGTTTTTAGTACACTACTTATTCTTTTGAAATTGTTATTCTTAAATAATTGACTACTATAAAGAAATATTAATGGCATTATTTAAAATAATGGATTATGTCCTGTATAAGAGTGCCTTCAAAGCGCGTACTAAACACTACATTTTCAAATGACTGGGCTACTCAAATTACAAACAGAGGCAAAAATAACACGGCCTTGGAACTTGTTGCGATACTAAAAGCTCTTTGTTTCTGCTCGAGAATGTCGGCATTTCTATATTTCCTATTCAATGACTCTTTATCTACTCTGAGACGACTTTAAAGTTTTAGCATCTCTTTTACTGAAAACCCCTTTGTACACGTGTTTGAATCGATGTGCGAAGAAGTTCATTCCGTTAATATTGGTTGAGTGAAAGCACACTGGCAATGAAGCAGTTGACTGCAAGGCGAAAAAAGCTGCTGAGCATACCATCTGGACTCGAGTACAAATTACCGATGTATACTATACAGACGTGTGATAGAAAACTGTCAATGGAAATGGAAGAAAAGAACAAGACATAAAGGTAAGAAGTAGGCATCAATTCACTCGCTGGTCACGTAGTCCACGAAATTCCATATATATTCAATCCCTAGGCATCTCGTGTCTCTAAGAGCCACTCTCAGACATTTAGCCACCGATATTTCCGTAAACATCTTCACAGGTTGCACGTCATAGAGACGAAGAGGTCTGAGATTATCTTCTCTTTGAGTGCTACAGACTACACGGTAGTACTAGAATCTTTTTACAAAAACTTGTGAAGCTCGGTCACCCACTGCCAACCTGCGGGACGGCTTCGTTAGCAACATAGAATGAGACTTTTAGATGTGATGTAATGGTTCACTGTTCCCACAGGTATCCACATACAAGATCAACGTAGCGCTGCCAATGGACTGTTACAAACATTGGAATTTACAGTGGTTACACTGTTCTCGTATTGACCTATCTGCAAATTTGTATGATCAGTTTACAACAGCTGTGTGTGTGTGTGTGTGTGTGTGTGTGTGTGTGTGTGTGTGAGAGAGAGAGAGAGAGAGAGAGAGAGAGAGAGAGCAAATGAGGAAACAAACAATTCTTCCAACAGAAATTTTCTGTCAATTCCTGCATATTTTATTTAAGAACGAGCTGGCTGTATTGTTTCCGATAGTCGTTTCCACCACACACCAGGCAAGCAATGCGGGCAGCCGCCCCGCCAGGAGGATGTGCGTAAACGACTCTCCTTCGCCACGTGGATATCCATCCGCTCCCGACTACTTAGGTCACAGTCGGATCGTGCAAAGTTAATAACATATCTTCAGGGTTACACGTTGTTTTCCGCATCGACATAGCGACATCCACCGTGCGGGATGTACTTATTGGCGTTCAGCAGGGATCGGTGCTAGGACCAATACTTCATTCTTTGTACATGTCCGACATGCTGACGAACCCGAGGATCTATAGAGCCCTAGAGATCCTCAGGTTCGTCTATGAGGACGATACGGCGCTGCTGAGAAGCAGGTGGCCAGCTCCGCTACACCTTCGTCTCCCAGAAGCCGATGACGCCCTTGGCACCTGAGCGGCGAAAGGGCGCTTTGGGTTTAATGCTACAAAAAGCCAGGAGCCGATATTATCCTCGAAACATCCCTGAAGTGGAACTTTTGAGTAAATCAATTCAACGGACCACGTTGGTCAAATACCTATACGTGATTCTCGACACTCGACTTACCTGGCAGAGGTCTAAGAAGTTCGTAGCAAGGCGTCACAGCGATTGGAGGCACTATACCCTGTACTTAATGAAAGGTCTGTGTTCTCCGTCCGTTGTGAACTCACGATCTAAAAGCCCTTCCTGCTACCCTTGATGGATTACGGATGTGTTGTCTGTGGTAATGGAACGAAATCCCACATTAATCGGCTGAAAACCCTCCAGAATAAGGCACAACGAAGGAGTTTTCATGTGCCTTGCAACTTTCCTTCGTGGAACCATCACGATGGCGCAGGATGCCGTTTTCAGAACTGCGAAAAAGGTTTATCATTGATGTGAGCCTCATCGTCAAAGGTATTTCAGATTGCTACGTTAGGAAAGAGACGCTAAAACTACCTGGTTTAGGTAATCTAATGATATTATTTGTAATCTACTAGTATCTTAAGAGGCTTGGACTAGGCGATCTTGCTAGGTTCACGATGACGTGCCCTTTATGTGCCCGTCTGTTGTATGGGAATTATCGCAAGTAAGATGGGTCAACCTGGTGAAGTAGCAGAATAACAGAAATGAACTATCCTGTATGGACGTACCCATGAGCACACCGTGATATTAGACCAATTTGTTCATGTATCAATGCGAGATGTCCAATGTGTCTGTAAGGAATAGTGTACCACTCCCAGCCATGTAGCACAGCGTATGAAACGTGGTCTTAGTTGGCAGGAACTGGAGATAGTTCCAGCCCGAAAGGAATCGCTGCTGTTAATGAATGTAGATCCAAAGTAACTAGTTTCTAAGGGAACTCCATGCAAAATGCCACTTCTCATTGTAACACATAAAAGTAGACGGCTTCGGTGGGGCATACCACATAGAAACTGTGCACAGTAGCTGAATAGAGTAGTGAAATGTTGTCCTGTGAGTCGCCATTTTGCCTCTTTTCAGTTGATGCAAGGCGTCCAGAGCACCGACGACCCAATGAACAGTCTAACCCATAGAGTGTGGAGCGTGTAGTTCAGGAGGACGGAAACGGCTGAGCGATATTTTGGGGGTGTTTTCCATATCCTGATTTCAGGCCACTTATTCAAGCTATCTTGAACAGTATATCGTACCGAGACTCTAACTCGGGACCTTTGTCTTTAACAGGCAACTGTTCTACCCACTTTTTTTCATATCTTCATGTTTTTGGCTCCGACCACATTTTTCCTTCGCCCATTTTCGGGCTGTCAGTTTAAAGAAGAGCAAACATGCAGATGCAGTATAGTAGACCACCAGAGAACTTGGAACCCTCAGCTAATGCAGCTTTTGCCTCACTTGGCAGTCACATTATCATTTTTTTTCAGACAGTAAGCAGTACATGTTTGAAGTTTATACCATACTTTTCACAAGGAAGCACATGTAAAAAAAGGAAAAAAGTACAATATGCCATAAAGGCAGAAAACTGTAACAAAGTAAACAGTTACGCACTCACGTAACAAATGAAAATAACCGACTTGCAAATTTACGTCAAATAAAAGAACATCCGAATCTTCAACTCTCCAATAGAGGAGGACAGTAGGTTTCTCGAATCCACAGTCTGTAAGGATTCGTCCGTGGATCCAAGCAAAACTAACCAGGCAATAAAACTTATTAAGAACTTAGCATAATGCGTCCCATATTTCGCCAGGCGCAGTATGTTTTCGTGTTGTTAGTATAAGTACATCCAAAATTGCAGCTCATCCATTCCATTGTCGTTACAAATGAAATTTATCGCCAACCCTGCGATCCAGTTGATCGCACTGGCTTTTTGTCGGGGGAAGTATATCAGGTCTAAATAAAGAATTACCGTCAGTGGGAAAGCCTTTGGTAGGACGTGAGAATGCGTACGTCAACGTCGTTAGTGAGTGGTTCATCCTGGTGTGGACCCTCCACATCGCTGCGTGTCACGTCACGCATTTCTACATCCACATCCTACTCCAGTCTTCCTTCGACCGCGGCTGGTACTAGCGGTGATTGCGGTAGTTTGTCGGGAGTAATTGCGATCGGTGCCTCCTCGGTCGTTTGCAACAGCATTGTCGCCACATCCTGAGTAGGCGAACAATAGAAAGCTTCTGCATCTGTGTCAGCATCGGTGTCGTCGTATCCCGAAGTGCCGCTACGTATATCAGCGGAAGAGACGTCTATCATTTGTAGAACTTTAGAACACGTATTATGTTCGAGTATAATGACTTTTCTGGAGACTAGAAATCTACTCTGGAGGAATCAGCACGGGTTTCGAAAATGACGATCGTGTGAAACCCAGCTTGCGCTATTCGTCCACGAGACTCAGAGGACCATAGACACGGGTTCCCAGGTAGATGCCGTGTTTCTTGACTTCCGCAAGGCGTTCGATACAGTTCCCCACAGTCGTTTAATGAACAAAGAAAGAGCATATGGACTATCAGACCAATTGTGTGGTTGGATTGAAGAGTTCCTAGATAACAGAACGCAGCATGTCATTCTCAATGGAGAGAAGTCCTCCGACGTAAGAGTGATTTCAGGTGTGCCGCAGGGGAGTGTCGTAGGACCGTTGCTATTCACAATATACATAAATGACCTTGTGGATTACATCGGAAGTTCACTGAGGCTTTTTGCGGATGATGCTGTGGTATATAGAGAGGTTGTAACAATGGAAAATTGTACTGAAATGCAGGAGGATCTGCAGCGAATTGACGCATGGTGCAGAGAATGGCAATTGAATCTCAATGTAGACAAGTGTAATGTGCTGCGAATACATAGAAAGAAAGATCCCTTGTCATTTTGCTACAATATAGCAGGTCAGCAACTGGGAGCAGTTACTTCCATAAATTATCTGGGAGTACGCATTAGGGGTGATTTAAAATGAAATGATCATATAAAGTTGATCGTCGGTACGGCAGATGCCAGACAGATTCATTGGAAGAATCCTAAGGAAATGCAATCCGAAAACAAAGGAAGTAGGTTACAGTACGCTTGTTCGCCCACTGCTTGAATACTGCTCAGCAATGTGGGATCCGTACCATATGGGGTTGATGGAGGAGATAGAGAAGATCCAACGGAGAGCAGCGCGCTTCGTTACAGGATCATTTAGTAATCGGGAAAGCGTTACGGAGATGATAGATGAACTCCAGTGGAAGACTCTGCAGTAGAGACGCTCGGTAGCTCGGTACGGGCTTTTGTTAAAGTTTCGAGAACATACCTTCACTGAAGAGTTAAGCAGTATATTGCTCCCTCCTACGTATATCTCGCGAAGAGACCATGAGGATAAAATCAGAGAGATTAGAGCCCACACAGAGGCATACCGACAATCCGATAGAGGTACTCAAGGTACCCTCCGCCACACACCGTCAGGTGCCTTGCGGAGTATGGATGTAGATGTAGATGTAGACGCATCTGTATCTTGTCGATTGCCGCTAGGCAGCTGCGTTAAACTCCTCTGGAGGCATTCCGACAGAACACGGCCCTCACTGCCGCATCCGGAACAGGTCCGTGACTGTCCGTCGTATGTCGCTATGGCTCTGCAGGCCCTGATGCACAGATCTGAGGACACGTAATTTGCCTACTCAAAATGTAGCTGTCGGACAACGTAAAGTACTGGATAAGGTCTAAAATTTGTCCAGTTTTCGACGGTGTGACTGATAAACGTACCATATTGTCGCTACTTACTGTTGATAAATGGATGCCAATAAGGTCGTTGTAATTCGTATTTCGTCTCGCAAAAAAGCGTTCGATTTCATGCGCCTTAGGCCTCGCATAATCGCTACAGAACGTTAATTTGTACGTGATTTTTCTGGAAGTGTGCGCCATATTGCTCGTATAGAAGAACACAACCTTGACCGCGGATGATCGGAGCCGGGAAGTGGACAGACAGTACGTCCGAGCTGCTTCACTACGAAAGGCAGGCTGACGATAGTGCTGCCCAAGCACGACTCATTACCCGTCCTCATAGCGATACTTCCGCCATAGTATCCTACCTTCCAAGCGGGGTACTGGCGGAATTAAAGTTATGAGAATGGGTCGTGAGCTGTACTCGGGTAGCTCAGTCGGTAAAGCACTTGCCCGCGAAATGCAAGGGTTCCGACTTCGAATCTCGGTCCACCATACAGTTTTAAACTGTCTGCTGATTTTATATCTGCACACACTCCGCTACAGAGTGAAAATTTTACTCTGATGAGCCTGGATGTTTCTTTCAACGTTGTCTGTTACCAAGCGTTGTCCTTCCTTCTATACCTTCATGATTATTAGACTCTCAAGTGTTCCAAGGAGACACCAACTTTGTGTACAGGACTGTACGCTTACTTTTGTGGCCAGGGAAATACTCAGACACACTTTCATACCTCAACTCCCGATAGATTACTCGATCTTCCCGTGGAGTACATCTGGGGCGATTTGGAACAGCGGGACAAACGTACCAACGAACTTCCCGCAATTTGGAAACTCTGCGGAAAATAATAATCAAGGAGCTTCTTTATCTGGATATGTCATTCCTCGAAAAAAAAAAAAAGAAAAAAACAGAAAACACTCTGATTATAGCCCCCTCCGCCGAATTGAGGCCATTATCAAAGCTAAAGGTAGTATTATACGGTGTTTGCGTGATGCCTGAGAGGAATAAATCCTTTTTCCGCTCTACTTATCTGAAACGTGTCATCTTATTTCATTAAATACCTCAAACATAGACAGGAACATACGACAGACACAAAGATAAAGGAGTGACACTCATACTCTAAATGTTCTGATTGTTCCTCAGAAGAGTCGTCAGTTGCATTTCCACTGATGTCTCGGTACGTATTTGCAATTTCGCTTTCCAATGTGTAAATAGAGTCAACCCAAAAAAGTACTGCTCATCACGTCTTTCATGTGACGCCTGGTGTCCTAGGAGAGCATCAGTTTGCTTCCGTTAGAAATGAAATGACTTTTAAAGCAAAATTTTAAATGTAAATTCTACAGAATGGTCCAAAATTGGTCTAGAGGGATATTTGGTTTATCGTTAAGTATTAACGGTGGGAGTAAAACACGAAGAATAACCAGGACACCAGCAGCGATTGATCAGCGCCGCCAACATGCTTGTAGCAGTCGGCGTGGGGAACATCCTTGTTGTACTGTCCCTGTTAATACACTCCTGGAAATTGAAATAAGAACACCGTGAATTCATTGTCCCAGGAAGGGGAAACTTTATTGACACATTCCTGGGGTCAGATACATCACATGATCACACTGACAGAACCACAGGCACATAGACACAGGCAACAGAGCATGCACAATGTCGGCACTAGTACAGTGTATATCCACCTTTCGCAGCAATGCAGGCTGCTATTCTCCCGTGGAGACGATCGTAGAGATGCTGGATGTAGTCCTGTGGAACGGCTTGCCATGCCATTTCCACCTGGCGTCTCAGTTGGACCAGCGTTCGTGCTGGACGTGCAGACCGCGTGAGACGACGCTTCATCCAGTCCCAAACATGCTCAATGAGGGACAGATCCGGAGATCTTGCTGGCCAGGATAGTTGACTTACACCTTCTAGAGCACGTTGGGTGGCACGGGATACATGCGGACGTGCATTGTCCTGTTGGAACAGCAAGTTCCCTTGCCGGTCTAGGAATGGTAGAACGATGGGTTCGATGACGGTTTGGATGTACCGTGCACTATTCAGTGTCCCCTCGACGATCACCAGTGGTGTACGGCCAGTGTAGGAGATCGCTCCCCACACCATGATGCCGGGTGTTGGCCCTGTGTGCCTCGGTCGTATGCAGTCCTGATTGTGGCGCTCACCTGCACGGCGCCAAACACGCATACGACCATCATTGGCACCAAGGCAGAAGCGACTCTCATCGCTGAAGACGACACGTCTCCATTCGTCCCTCCATTCACGCCTGTCGCGACACCACTGGAGGCGGGCTGCACGATGTTGGGGCGTGAGCGGAAGACGGCCTAACGGTGTGCGGGACCGTAGCCCAGCTTCATGGAGACGGTTGCGAATGGTCCTCGCCGATACCCCAGGAGCAACAGTGTCCCTAATTTGCTGGGAAGTGGCGGTGCGGTCCCCTACGGCACTGCGTAGGTTCCTACGGTCTTGGCGTGCATCCGTGCGTCGCTGTGGTCCGGTCCTAGGTCGACGGGCACGTGCACCTTCCGCCGACCACTGGCGACAACATCGATGTACTGTGGAGACCTCACGCCCCACGTGTTGAGCAATTCGGCGGTACGTCCACCCGGCCTCCCGCATGCCCACTATACGCCCTCGCTCAAAGTCCGTCAACTGCACATACGGTTCACGTCCACGCTGTCGCGGCATGCTACCAGTGTTAAAGACTGCGATGGAGCTCCGTATGCCACGGCAAACTGGCTGACACTGACGGCGGCGGTGCACAAACGCTGCGCAGCTAGCGCCATTCGACGGCCAACACCGCGGTTCCTGGTGTGTCCGCTGTGCCGTGCGTGTGATCATTGCTTGTACAGCCCTCTCGAAGTGTCCGGAGCAAGTATGGTGGGTCTGACACACCGGTGTCAATGTGTTGTTTTTTCCATTTCCAGGAGTGTATATGCTGATTAAAAGACATATCGTGTTAGTCTAATTAACGAGCGCTCTATCGAAGAGGTACGTAATATTTCGCTTTGTGAATCATTTTGTTTGTAACGGAAAAGAAACCGACGGTTTCCGTCTACGCTGGGCGTCGCATGAAAGAAGTGATGAGCAATGGTTCCTGTTGATGGTATTGGTAAGTGGGAAGTCACAAGACATGGCCGGCATCTCAATAGAATACATTTCACATAAATTTTCTCAGCATGTTATAGTCTTAGGTGGAGATTTCAATTTACCAGATATAGACTGGGACACTCAGATGTTTAGGACGGGTGGTAGGGACAGAGCATCGAGTGACATTATACTGAGTGCACTATCCGAAAATTACCTCGAGCAATTAAACAGAGAACCGACTCGTGGAGATAACATCTTGGACCTACTGATAACAAACAGACCCGAACTTTTCGAATCTGTATGTACAGAACAGGGAATCAGTGATCATAAGGCCGTTGCAGCATCCCTGAATATGGAAGTTAATAGGAATATAAAAAAAGGGAGGAAGGTTTATCTGTTTAGCAAGAGTAATAGAAGGCAGATTTCAGACTACCTAACAGATCAAAACGAAAATTTCTGTTCCGACACTGACAATGTTGAGTGTTTATGGAAAAAGTTCAAGGCAATCGTAAAATGCGTTTTAGACAGGTACGTGCCGAGTAAAACTGTGAGGGACGGGAAAAACCCACCGTGGTACAACAACAAAGTTAGGAAACTACTGCGAAAGCAAAGAGAACTCCACTCCAAGTTTAAACGCAGCCAAAACCTCTCAGACAAACTGAAGCTAAACGATGTCAAAGTTAGCGTAAGGAGGGCTATGCGTGAAGCGTTCATTGAATTCGAAAGTAAAATTCTATGTACCGACTTGACAGAAAATCCTAGGAAGTTCTGGTCTTACGTTAAATCAGTAAGTGGCTCGAAACAGCATATCCAGACACTACGGGATGATGATGGCATTGAAACAGAGGATGACACGCGTAAAGCTGAAATACTAAACACCTTTTTCCAAAGCTGTTTCACAGAGGAAGACCGCACTGCAGTTCCTTCTCTAAATCCTCGCACAAACGAAAAAATGGCTGACATAGAAATAAGTGTCCAAGGAATAGAAAAGCAACTGGAATCACTCAATAGAGGAAAGTCCACTGGACCTGACGGGATACCAATTCGATTCTACACAGAGTACGCGAAAGAACTTGCCCCCCTTCTAACAGCCGTGTACCGCAAGTCTCTAGAGGAACGGAGGGTTTCAAATGATTGGAAAAGAGCACAGATAGTCCCAGTCTTCAAGAAGGGTCGTCGAGCAGATGCGCAAAACTATAGACCTATATCTCTTACGTCGATCTCTTGTAGAATTTTAGAACATGTTTTTTGCTCGCGTATCATGTCATTTCTGGAAACCCAGAATCTACTATGTAGGAATCAACATGGATTCCGGAAACAGCGATCGTGTGAGACCCAACTTGCCTTATTTGTTCATGAGACCCAGAAAATATTAGATACAGGCTCCCAGGTAGATGCTATTTTTCTTGACTTCCGGAAGGCGTTCGATACAGTTCCGCACTGTCGCCTGATAAACAAAGTAAGAGCCTACGGAATATCAGACCAGCTGTGTGGCTGGATTGAAGAGTTTTTAGCAAACAGAACACAGCATGTTGTTATCAATGGAGAGACGTCTACAGACGTTAAAGTAACCTCTGGCGTGCCACAGGGGAGTGTTATGGGACCATTGCTTTTCACAATATATATAAATGACTTAGTAGATAGTGTCGGAAGTTCCATGCGGCTTTTCGCGGATGATGCTGTAGTATACAGAGAAGTTGCTGCATTAGAAAATTGTAGCGAAATACAGGAAGATCTGCAGCGGATAGGCACTTGGTGCAGGGAGTGGCAACTGACCCTTAACATAGACAAATGTAATGTATTGCGAATACATAGAAAGAAGGATCCTTTATTGTATGATTATATGATAGCGGAACAAACACTGGTAGCAGTTACTTCTGTAAAATATCTGGGAGTATGCGTACGGAACGATTTGAAGTGGAATGATCATATAAAACTAATTGTTGGTAAGGCGGGTACCAGGTTGAGATTCATTGGGAGAGTGCTTAGAAAATGTAGTCCATCAACAAAGGAGGTGGCTTACAAAACACTCGTTCGACCTATACTTGAGTATTGCTCATCAGTGTGGGATCCGTACCAGGTCGGGTTGACGGAGGAGATAGAGAAGATCCAAAGAAGAGCGGCGCGTTTCGTCACTGGGTTATTTGGTAACCGTGATAGCGTTACGGAGATGTTTAATAAACTCAAGTGGCAGACTCTGCAAGAGAGGCGCTCTGCATCGCGGTGTAGCTTGCTCGCCAGGTTTCGAGAGGGTGCGTTTCTGGATGAGGTATCGAATATATTGCTTCCCCCTACTTATACTTCCCGAGGAGATCACGAATGTAAAATTAGAGAGATTAGAGCGCGCACGGAGGCTTTCAGACAGTCGTTCTTCCCGCGAACCATACGCGACTGGAACAGGAAAGGGAGGTAATGACAGTGGCACGTAAAGTGCCCTCCGCCACACACCGTTGGGTGGCTTGCGGAGTATCAATGTAGATGTAGATGTAGATGTAGGAAAGGGAAGGGTAAACTGGGTGGGATGAATCTTTAACTGGGGGGGGGGGGGGCACTGAAACACATGGGAGTGCTTTTTAGACTAAGATAAGTGTCCAGTCATCCTACAGTACATTGACTGAAATTAAGCTTAATGAGAAGTTCAGAGAGGCAAGTATTAGAGTTGTTAAAATATCACAAAATTCTCATAACAGTACAGTGAAAAATAATGTTAGTCTGTCACAAGATTCACACAAAAGCACAGTGAAAAATAATGTTAGTATATTGCATAAGAATATCACATGATTAAAAAACAAAGCTTTCAGCACATATAAGTAGAGACACTATGGAGAGAGGAGGAGTTGCCATTTATGTTAAAATCTGTCATAGTGCGAAAAATACGGAAACTAGAAAATTCGGCGTCAAGCAACATGTAGAAACATTTACGTGTGATCTTCAACTAAATAGTGGCACTTTTATAAATGTACCCATGTATAGGTCCACATTGGGAAATTTTAAACTATTTTTGAAAAACTTTGATTCTTTGTTGTGCTGTCTGTCAGACAGAGGAAAGCAAATTATTGTTTGTGGGGATTTCAATGCAGATTTTCTGAGAGTCCAATAGAAAGCTTGACCTCAAAGTATTACTTGGTTCTTTCAACCTGACATCAGACATCCTAATGCCGGGAGGATGGCTGGCCACGAAGGGCAACAAAACTGTCCGTAGAATATCGTTGACGTACCGCTGTGCTGTAAGGATGCGTCGGAAGACAACCAATCAGGCCCTGCTATGAAAAAAAGTGGCACCCCAGACCATCACACCTGCTAGTCGTGCCGTATGGTGGGCGACAGTTTGGTTTCCCACCACTGTCTGGGGCGGCTCCAGACACGTTGTCGGCCTGGAATCTCATTGACTTGAATAGAACTGTCTACAGTGATGTGTCCCCCTTCGAAATGAGCCCCAACTACCAGACAGCGGTGGAACACCAACCTGACTGGTGTGAAATATCTTTTCGTAGCAGGAACCGTTTGGTTGTCGCCGGCGGCACGACAATCTTCCACGCCCGGCTTTGTTGCGCTTCATGCCAAACCAACCTCGGGTCACATTTTAGCAAGATAATGCCCGCCCTCACACGGCTAGGGTCTCTGCTGCCTGTCTTTGTGCTTGCCAAACCCTACTTTGACCAGCAAGGTCGCCGGGTCTCTCCTCAGTTGAGAACGGTGGGTCCCCCAAATATGTCGAGTTTTCGACGATCTAACGCGCCAGTTGGACAGACTTTGGAACAATACCCCTCAGGATAACATCCAAAAACTCTATCAGTCAATGCCAAGCCAAATAACTGCTTGCGTAAGGGCCAGAGGTGTACCAAGACGATACTGACTTGATAAACTCAAGGGAATCGTTCTCTTGAAAGAATCATCCAACTTTTTCTGAAATTTTAATCGTTTGTTAGGACACGTACATCACATCTACTGATTTCCGTCCCATTCCGATAATTCCTTCATGGTGCATCGTTTCTATTTTTTTGTCTTAGATTGTATCTGATCATAGATTGTCGAGAGACTGACATGCCCCACTTCTCAGCGACTGTGACTAACTCTGTCACAGATTTGAAGCAGCATTGAGTACCACATGTACTAAATGCCACACCCTATACACATCCAAATTACTCTCAAATTTAACCACCTACTGTATACGCACAACAAATAAAAGGTCTTTGTTTACTATCCTTCCAAATGTAGCATTTTTAATGGCCAGCGGTGTAATATTTTTGTTGGATCCACAACCCAGAAATCTAAAAACGGTTTAATTATAGTAAGTACAGTGGAAGATACGAACTTTTAAACACAAGGACGTTAACAAAAGTACTTTTGACACTCATGTTGTAGCCAGAAATTTCGGGCAGCCATCACGACGTTTCTGCTGCATATCGGACTACACGTCGAAACGCCACATAGTCTGATTTGCCGTCAGCAGTCTCTGTCATGATCGGTTGTTAGAGAGGGTCGCTGGCACCAAGCGCCGCGTGGATCAGTTAGCGCGCTGAACGCTGCGGCAGCATTTACTGGGCGGCGCGGCACGTAATTTTTGGCGAGCGCCAGTGTTTCCGGACGGGGGAGCGGCGCACGCCATCTGCAGCGTGCTGGCGCCAGTTTTTCAGGGGCGACGCGGCCGTAAAAAGACTAAAAAGTGGCGTCCCTCCGCTTATCGCGCGGCACGGCCGGCAACACCACGGCCTGCCTATTTATGTGTGTGGCGGGCGAGCCACAGTGCAAGCGCAGGCGTAGGATCTACGTCACGCCGAGTGATAGCACACTGCCACGGCCGATGAAGTGCACGTGGTATGTGGTTCACCGTCCTCATCAGAGCTCACTCGGGGTTTTTACTAACCATTTACAGCGTCCAAAACGGTGTGCATTCCGTAGCCGAGAATAATTTCCCATGTATTCCTACATGTTGATGTTCGAATATGATTCGCGTCCAGGGAAGAGATGCGATGATGTTTTCAAATGGTTCAGTCAGATTGGTTTAAAACAAAAAGTTTGTTTGAAACTATTTGCTAAAGAATTTAAACGGTAAGCTTATGGACTGCGGAAAGTGAACTACAATAAAAAAATAACATGTAGAGTTTCAAGTGCAGAATTTACAGGTCTTGTTAAAGTTTAAACTCAAATATATTATTTTACTAGTTTGCTCCTTTATTCCAGGCAACATTGTTACAGTTGCACTAGAGAAAATATCATATTCTCAGAACTCGAAGGGAGAGATAATTTCAAATGTAAAATAAATTCACAGTGTTACTGACCTAGTCCGCAAAATACAAATGTTCATTAAATTTACGCCTAATCCGGTAAAGGGAAGGTATTTTATGGGGGATCTTATGTACACTACTGGCCATTACAATTGCTACACCACGAAGATGACGTACTACAGACGCGAAATTTAACCGACAGGAAGAAGATGCTGTGATATGCAAATGATTAGCTTTCCAGAGGAGTCACACAAGGTTGGCGGCGGTGGCGACACCTACAACGTGCTGATATGAGGAAAGTTTCCAACCGATTTCACATACACAAACAGCAGTGGACAGGCGTTGCCTGGTGAAACGTTGTTGTGATGCCTTGTGTAGGGAGGAGAAATGCATACCAACACGTTTCCGACTTTGATAAAGGTCGGATTGTAGCCTAGCGCGATTGCGGTTTATCTTATCGCGACATTGGTGCTCATGTTGGTCCAGATCCAATGACTGTTAGCAGAATATGGAATCGGTGGGTTCAGGACGGTAATACGGAACGCCGTGCTGGATCCCAACGGCCTCGTATCACTAGCAGTCGAGGTGACAGGCATCTTATCCGCATGGCGGTAACGGATCGTGCAGCCACGTCTCGATCTCTGAGTCAACAGATGGGGACGTTTGCAAGACGACAAACATCTGCACGAACAGTTCGAAGACGTTTGCAGCAGCATGGACTATCAGTTCGGGGACCATGGCTGCAGTTACCCTTGACGCTGCATCACAGACAGGAGCGTCTGCGATGGTGTACTCAACGACGAACCTGGGTGCACGAATGGCAAAACGTCATTTTTTCGGATGAATCCAGGTTCTGTTTACAGCATCATGATGGTCGCATCCGTATTTGGCGACATCGCGGTGAACGTACATGGGAAGCGTGTATTCGTCATCGCCATACTGGCGTATCACCCGGTATGATGGTATGGGGTGCCTTCGGTTACACGTCTCGGTCACCTCTTGTTCGCTTCGACAGCACTTTGAACAGTGGACGTTACATTTCAGATGCGTTACGACCCGTGGCTGTACCCTTCATTCGATCCCTGCGAAACCCTACTTTTCAGCAGGATAGCGCACGACTGAATGTTGCAGGTCCTGTACGGGCCTTTCTGGATACAGAAAATGTTCGACTGCTGCCCTGGCCAGCACATCCTCCAGATCTCTCACCAAATGAAAACGTCTGGTTAATGGTGGCCGAGCAACTTGCTCGTCACAATACGCCAGTCACTAGTCTTGATGAACTGTGGTATCGTGTTGAAGCTGCATGGGCAGCTGTCTCTGTTCACGCCATCCAAGCTCTCTTTGACTCAATGCTCAGGCGTATCAAGGCTGTTACTACGGTCAGAGGTGGTTGTT
The DNA here is from genome assembly GCF_023864345.2 of Schistocerca serialis cubense. Lineage (NCBI taxonomy): Eukaryota > Metazoa > Arthropoda > Insecta > Orthoptera > Acrididae > Schistocerca > Schistocerca serialis. Next base: position 208,599,392 of record NC_064642.1, read on the forward strand.
CTGGGTACTGATTTCTCGGGATCTATGCACCCAAATTGCTTGAAAATGCAATCACATGTCAGTTCTAGTATAATATATTTGTCCAATGAATACGCGTTTATCATCTGTATTTCTTCTTGGTGTAGCAATTTTAATGGCCAGTAGTGTATATATTCGATCAGAATTGTATCTGAGTTTCCACTGCACTGAATCCAGTTTTTCTGTCTGTACAGGACTAAACCTGTTTCGGACTTTTGTGTGAATCCGAGCAGGAGAGTACCAGTTGCATTCTGGTGCAGCTAATGTTATTGGTACATTTGAAGTCGTGGGTGCCAAACTGCATGAAGGTTTCTTAGTGCATAGCCGTCACCACCCCCTCTCTGGAGACACGTGATCAGCAGCCACCCAGAGACAATCTTTCACGAAGTAAGTAACACTATCTACAAATTCCGCTAGATTTGCCACGATAATTTCCCAATAAAGATGAAGCAAATTACTTAGTGTTTCTACACAGTGCACAGCTTGACTTTCAGCATTTGCAGTAAGGACTGTTCGATTATACCGTGCATCCAGAAAGTTTGCTATTGTAGGGATCGTTTGACAAATAAATTCCTTTCCTACGTTTCACGATTGTTTTTATAAGTAATTAGTTTTCTGCAGAAAAATTTTACTCCCTTCAGCACTGCTTCTACAATAGCTAAAATCACAGTAAGAGGCTAATGTACGTTGTCTGCTTCTGTTGGCTTTATAGCGTCATGCGTATGGTTCAGTAACCGTAAACCTTCTTCTTTATGCCATGTCATACACATCCTCTTCACGGACTTGTCAAACTGCACACTGCAGCCAAAAGTTGTATCCGGCACAGTCTCCCTGTTGTTTAACAAGATATCGTAACACGCAAATCCACTTCTCGGGTTTGCCTTCGGATTATATTTTTCAAATCCCGCAATATTTGATTGATACAGTTGATCGACATCTTCAGGTGGTGGTAGACGCTATTTGTACAATCACAAAACGCGACTGATAATAATTGAGCGGCAGCGTTCATGTTTACCAGGCCAGAAGTAGGCAATACACGTGCGTGAGAAGACAGACGCAACTGGAGGTAATTGACGCTCATAGAGCCTCCTGCAGGGAGTCGCAGAAAGGCCTTTCGCGCGAGCGCTGTGAGCAAAAACTGTACTGCCGGACGCTACTGTGGTTAAAAGCTGAATTAAATCTCGGCAGTGCACTGAGTCTAATTATGATTGGAAGTTCTTGTTGCTGTTGGTTTAATTAAAAGGGAGCCATTTCTGGATTCCAGGTGGCCCTTAATGGAAAACCTACATCCCTGTTGTTAAAATCGTCTGACGTTTGGGTATGTATGGCCTCCTTAAGAACACAGTCAAAAAAGATGACGCTGGGGATAAAACTTAAGTCTTCTCGTAAAACGTGATGCCACGTTTCCAGGCAGTGCTCCGCTACAGCTAATTTATCTGGCCGCCCCAGGCCTCTTTGACGATAGTGTTCAACCCAGCCGGCCGAAGTGGCCTTGCGGTTCTAGGCGCTACAGTCAGGAACCGCGAGACCGCTACGGTCGCAGGTTCGAATCCTGCCTCGGGCATGGATGTGTGTGATGTCCTTAGGTTAGTAAGGTTTAAGTAGTTCTAAGTTCTAGGGGACTGATGACCTCAGAAGTTGAGTCCCATAGTGCTCAGAGCCATTTGAACCATTTTTTGTTCAACCCAACGTTCTTGCACGGTTCGGCATGTGTGCCCAATATAAGATTTCCCACATTGGCATGGGGTCTTATATATGCCACGTTTCCTAGGGCTAAGATCGTCCTAGGCCGAACACAACAAATTCCTCATTTTTGCTGGTGGCTGAAAAACACACTTGATGTCGTGTCTCCTGAGAACTATTTCTGTTCTTCAAGACACGCCGCCAAAAATTACAAACACGAGAAGTGTATTTGCGCGGGATCCGTCGGATAATCCTGAAAAGTCATATCGCAACATATTACTACACAACCCCATCGCGTTCGAGACGTAAGTCTGAGCGTAACGGATGATGTAACATATCATTCTTTCCTCTTAGCCTCTAATACTGCAGTGGGGACATGACTGTATTTCTGTGATTTAATTATCTTCTACAATACATGATTAAGTTAATGAGACTGCTTCTGGAGCCGTAAAGTATTTTTTCAGTAGACTAATGCTACGTGCTGCCCAATGTGCGAATATCGGTGATGAAAATGTTGCATGCATCCGCAAGATTTTTTGCCTTGTCTAACAGCAAGGAACTTTTCACTTACTATTTCATCGATAACGTCGATGATAGTATACGCACAGTATTAGGAAGTTTCCTTTCGCTCTGTAGGACGAATCTTCTTGTACAATATTTGGAGTGATTATTTTGAAATTAGCCACACTATGGCCAGCCACATCAATCCAGTCAACCACGGTTCTTGTGAGCGAATGTGACTACTGGATCTTCTGCAGAGTAGCTGCTTGGACACGTCACTGTTCATCGTCTAGAAGGTCTTAATCTACTGCATGAAGCGTATGTGGTGGTAATTAGGTTTTATCTTGCATATCACCATTCAACATATAAACCCGTACACTGTTGCACGCATTGTTCTAGCAATACTTTTCGCCAGATTCGTCTTCTGTGACAGCTATGTTTGGAATGGTAGATGACGGTAAGGGAAACAGCACATCAGTCAACTTAGGTTCTACGAACTTGCAGCGTGCTGGAGTAACTTGAGTCAGCAACTTCTGTTATTCAGTAGAACGAAAAGCCAGTCCGTGTTGCAAATATTTTATTTTTCATTCCATGAATAGATTCGGGCAGAGACGCATTTCCAAATCAACATAACAAAGCCGAAAAAGGCATTTTTGAAGATGTCAATAAAATGTGTAATGTACTTTCATAGTGCATACAGATAAATCAAGAAGTCAAGTTATCTGAATGCACTGTCACTGTAGGCCTACATTACACATTTTGTTGACACCTTCGGAAATGCCATTTAGACTTTTTCATGTTGATTTGAAAATGGGTCTCGGCCCGAACTAGTAATAGAATGAAATATAAAATATTGGCAACTTCGACCGGTTTTTTGTTCTAATCCGATTCTCCTGCAAACTCGACGTACCCTCTAACGTGTAGAATCAGCAATACTCCTTTCGACTGCTGTTTGTAATTGCCTTTTCGTCGTTGTAACGAAATAATGCAGTTAAAAGAGTGTATACATATCTGACATTTATTGAGATGCTGGTGCATTCATGATGCAAGTACATAACGATAGAGCTTGTTGCTATGGTTACCTCTGGCTTGTGTTTGCCACCTGCAATTCGTGCTCCTCACACTGTAGCAAGGGCACAGCACTGCAGAAGAGCTGATAACTACGATGACTAGAGACATTGCTCCGAATTTAGGTACACGTGCAGCGAGTAAAGAAGCCCGTCATTAGATCTAATGTCGTAGCTCCGGCACGTTCACATCTTGCACGTCCTCCAACGAGCGCAGGTAGGCGTGTTTCGCTACCCACAGGACGCATCGGTCTAGCGGGTTGCAGCAATGTAGGAAACTGAATAAACCTTTGATGAAATACAGTAGAGCGTCGATTATCCGAAGTAATTGGGGAACATGGGTGTTCGGAAAACTGGTTTGTTCGGATAATCGAACTTTACATGTTTATTTGCCAAAAAGAAATACTGTACAGTAAATTTATTCATAAAAACAGGCATCTATTTTAGTATTACAAAGTAACATACAAAGGCAACTTCATTAGGAATATATACTAATAATCTCGCACTTGTCCCTCATAGAAAGGACAACACGTTTACGTTTAAGCATTTTGTATCGTCAAGTTCACTTCTTCACGCAGCAGCGCACAAGTGGTCGTAACAGAGAACAGAAGGTGATTACACCGTGAGAAGCTCTTCTTGGGGGCGCGCAATCCTTCAAACTGCGCGGAGCGGCACGCCTCAACTCTAAGCTGGCGCAGCTGTTGCTGTGAGCAGCTTTGATACTGCCGCTACTTCTACTGCCAGTGCCGAGCCGACAGAAGTGTGCTGATTGTTGAAACACAGCGACTGGCGGCTTGGCCGGTCAGCAGCGCCTTGTGAAGGCCCGATTAGCAGCAATGTTCCGCCAGCGGAAACTGTGGGAAACTTGGTTTGGGAGTGAGGGGGATGATGGACGGTAGGGTGGGAAAGTAACAGGTGCGAGCGAGTACACAGTTCGGTTAAGCGGTCGTTCGGTTGACCGACGTTCGGATAATCGACGTTCTACTGTATTGTAATTTACAACCATGCTTATTTCAATTAAACCGTTTTAGCATCTCTATCCAGCGTGCAACTTCATTGGAATGTTGTACATGTGCATTTACATACATGTCCGCAGGCGACCATGTGGTGCATGACGTATCTTGTACCATTACTAGTCATTTCCTTCCCCATTCCAGTAGCAAATGGAGCGAGGGAAAAACGACTGTCTGTATGCCTAATACTTCTGATCTTGTCGCGGTTCTTATGCGAAACGTACGTTGGTACAGTAGAATCCTTCTGCAATCAACTTCAAATGCCAGATCTCTAAATATTCTTAACAGTTCTTCACGAAAAGAAGTCGTCTTCCCTCCAGGAATTGCCATTTGAGTTCTCAATGCACCACTGTAAAATTCTCGTTCTGATAGAACTTATAGGTAACAAATCTAGCAGCCCCACTCTGAATTCCTTCGAGGTCTTTCTTTAGGCTGATCTGGTGGAGAAAGCAAAAACTTTGGCAGTGCTCAAGAAGGTGTTGCACGAGTGTTCTACAGGCGGTCTCCCTTCATATATCCACTACACTTTCTTAAAATAGGAATGACCCATATCACTAACATCGATTTGCTGTAAGGTTCTGGAACATATACTATATTCTAACATTGTGAATTACTTCGAAGAAAGAGACTTTTTGACAAATAGCACGTGTTGAGAACACATCGTTCTTGTGAGACGCAAGTACTTCTTTATTCGCACGATAAAGGGGAATGTCAAATTAATTACATATTTTTAGATTTAGAGAAGGCTTTTAACACAGTTTCTCACAAACGTCTTCTAATTCAATTCTCTGGCTATGAAGTACCAGCTCAGTTGTGCGACTGGATTCTTGAGTTCCTGTCAGAAAGTTCACCATTCGTAGTGACTGGCGGAAAGTCATAGAATAAAACAGAAGTAACATCTGGCGTTTCCCAAGGAAGTGTTATAGGTCTTCCTGTGTTCCCAATACACATAAACGACATAGGAGACAATCTGGGAAGCCGTATTCCCATGTCCGCAGATGGTGCTGTCATTTACCGTCTTATAAGGTTATCAGATGGCCAAAACCAATTTAAAAATGATTTAGACAAGATATCTGTATGATGGGAAAAGTGGAAACTGACTCTAAATAATGAAAAGTGTGGAGTCATCCACATGAGTACTAAAAGAAATTCGCTAAATTTCGGTTACATGATAAATCACGAATATCTAAAGGCTTTAAATTCAACTAACTACTTAAGGATTACAATTACGAATAACTTAAATTGGAAAGATCAAATTGATAATTTTGTGGGTAAAGCAAACCAAGGCTGCGATTTACCGGCAGGACACTTGGAAAGTGCGACGGGTCTACCAAAGAGACTGCTTACACTTCTGGAGTATTGCTGTGCGGTGTGGGACCCGCATCATATGGGACTGACGGAGCGCACCGAAAAAGTTCTATTATCGTAAAACAGGGGAGAGAGTGCCACGGACATGATACGCAGCCATTAAAAAAATATGCCTTTTTCGTTGCGGCAGGATTTTCTCGTGAAATTTCAATCATATTCTCCCTTCACTGCGAAAATATCCTGTTGACACCTACCTACATAGGGAGAGTCAAATACCTTTCAGCCGTCTAAATTCCCAAATTGTTATTTTGTTGGGCTAGCAATTTCGGCAATACATTACACCATCTTCAGGCCCTCCAGACCGACGTGTAGGAAGATTCCCACCTCTAGTACAGAAACTGATAGCCCAATAAAATAACAGTTTCGGAATTTAGACGGCTGAAACTGTCTGAATTGACGTTCTGAAGTCAACCGTTCTCGATCCCTATTATCGTCCTTCCGTGCTCGTTCCGTTTCATACGGCCTTGCAATGTTACGCTTAGGCATTTAATCGGCATGACTGTGGTAAGCAGCACATCATTCATACTGTATTCGAACATTGCCGGATTTGTTTGCCTAACTATCTGCATTATCTTACATTTTCCTATATTTAGAGCAACCTGCCATTCACTGCACGAAATAGATATTCTGTCTAAGTCATCCTATGCCATTATGCAGTCACTCAAAGACGATATTTTCTCGTACACTACAGTGTCATCATATCCACCAGATCATTTATCTATACAGAGGGCAAGTGTGGTCCTGTAACATTTTCCTGGGGCACTCCTGACGAAACCCTTGTCTTCGAGTCACTCACATATCTGGGTACATGTTCCGCGTGCTCGGATTTCGTTAACAGCCTGCAGTGGAACACCCCACCAAACGCTCTCCGAAAATCCAGGAATGTGGTATCTTACTGTTGCCCTTCATCCATTGTTCGCAGGATATCATGTGACAAAAGGACAACTAATTTGTCCGGAAATGCTTTATAGATCTGTGCAGTTTTGTGGACAGAAGCTTTCCTGTCTCACTGAAAACTCTTATATCTTCCTACCACATGTTTTCATTTATGTGGGAAACGCTGGTATCGTAAAAAAGTCATACATAATATTTGCGAAAAAGCAATTCGCGCTCGAAATGCCTTACCTGCGACGACCATTTGTCCAAATGCAGCCAGAATTGTCCAACAAGTTCTGACTGCAGAGCAAACATCACCTGAAACAATGTCTTAAACTACAATACCCTCACGCAATTAGAGTAGCATGGAGAGCTGCATCAAACCAGTCTCTGGACTGAAAATACAAATAATTCTATAAAAGTAAGGCAGAGCCTCCTATCACCGAACCTCAATTATCCGTGTCTGTTCACCCTGTCGCGATACCACTCCTCCAGTACACCTGCTTACACTCCACATTTATCTACAAACATTTTTCCAAACACTGAAGTTATCGCCTACTATCCACCCCTTCGGGCGACATCATATCATCCATAAATTACCTACCGGCCTGTCGGATATTTCGCCTGCCATTAGTAGTCATAAGGTTTAAATATTATCAAGTTGAAAAATCGTGTTGCGTCTGTGAAATTTGATGATGGTGTTCATTTTCCACCTGCTCACCCTTCAATGCAACACATTTTCCCCAGTGATGGATAACTTGCCAGAGTTTATGCGTATGAGGTGGACCGGATAATAAAGAAATGCAAAAGAAAATAGAATGACATGGGTCAAATGTCACAAAAGGACACACATTCAACTTATTTTCACTAAAACCCACAAGCGGTATATTATTTTGTAATAAATTTTATCCCGACATTGAAAAAAAAATAGCGACTTTTGTACATTGAAATCATCAGTTTCTTTTGCACTAGACTCATACCACATTGTGCAGTAAGATCATTCGATAGTACTAGCCACCATGGGTTGTTTCCACCCGACATTCCAGATATACCAATATCTAGTCCACCTTCGTTCTTGCCTCTGTATGTATCACAATGTCTTCAGACTGAACAATGACTTTGTTAGCTAATCCATTAATCACTGTCATCATTGTTTGCAGACGAACAAATGGCGATAACTTTATCAGAAATCATATCGTAGCGAGCGTCTTTTTCGTTTCACAGACAGTCATTAAAAATTATGTCTGCCCATCCTGGAATGTGTGAAAATACTTCAAGGAATCATTATTTTCACCATGGCAGCAACACCAGCAACCGTTACAAAATTGTCTAGAATGAAAAACAGCCCACAGTTGCACTAATTATGTTTATTCTAAATCTTGACCATGGTTTCAACTATAATAATATAGCCTTCTTCAGAAGTTGTAAGCGTTTAAAAATGAAAAACGTCTTAGCCCAGCGGCTGCGTCAAGATCAGTAAAATAAAATAAGTTCAACAGACATAAGTCTGTTTCGATCATAAGTGAAACTACCGTGCGCCTAGTATAACAGATGTACTGGCGGAGGACATAGGGTGCCATATGTAGTTTCACTTATGATCGAAACAGGCTTATGTCGAAGTTATTTTATTTTAATGATCTTGACGCATCTGCTGGGCTAGGACATTTTCCATTTTTTACGCTTACGGCTTCTGAAGAAGGCTATATTATTACAGTTGAAACCATGGTCAAGATTTAGAATAAACATAATTAGTGCAACTGTGGGCTGTTTTTCATTCGAGACAACTTCAACGAATCCCTACGAGTCAACATCTTCACCAGTTTCTCTGTTCCATGAGCAAAACGCATCTTTGGACTGATAAATGACTGGTCATAGATTTATTGGGGACTTCATGGTTGTTGACTCGGAAAACTGTCATTTGTCAACATTCTGTTCATCCAAACAGGCACTGTTTAAATTAGACCAAATCGGTTTTCAACAATTCTCCTTTATTAATATCGGGCAGTAGACTGAAAATTTTGCCCATGGGCACTAATTCCTTCTTTTTCTTCAATATCATTTTAGAATCCGTACCAGCGGTTCAACAGAATACCGTATGACTCAACGTTAACGTCTTAGCTACCAGAATCTGTGTATGGCGGTTGGCGGTTTTTAAATTTAACGACTGCCATTGCCGATTATTGCCAATATTACTTTTGGAGGCAACTAGATTACTGAGGGCCGTATAAAAGAGATTCCACTAAAGCTCGAAAAAAAAAAAAAAAAAGATTTCCACCAGCCAGAGAATTCGCCATGTTATGCGTTGCAACTTAGCGAAAACTGCACCTCAATTTATGTACTCATTCAGTATGAATTAGGTGTCTTTAGCTGCCTATGTACCAACCTGGAAACACACCCATGTGCAACTGAACCAACGATAGCAAGAGAGCGTTCTTATCACTTGGCCAAATGTAATATGATTGGGATGTCATCAGACCTTGAACTGGCTGTTGGTCGACAAATTAGCATACAGTGGACAAGATGTGATATGTAACTTCCTGGCAGATTAAAACTGTGTGCCGAACCGAGACTCGAACTCGGCACCTTTGCCTTTCGCGGGCAAGTGCTCTACCATCTGAACTACCCAAGCACGACTCACGCCCCGTCCTCACAGCTTTACTTCTGACAGTATCTACCTTCCAAACCTTACAGAATCTCTCCTGCGAACCTTGTAGAACTAGCACTCCTGGAAGAAAGGATATTGCGGAGACATGGCTTAGCCACAGCCTGGGGGATGTTTCCAGAATGAGATTTTCACTCTGCAGCGGAGTGTGCGCTGATATGAAACTTCCTGGCAGGTACTGGCAGAAGTAAACTTATGAGGACGGGGCGTGAGTCGTGCTTGGGTAGATCATTTGGTAGAGCTCTGGCCCGCGAAAGGCAAAGGCGCCGAGTTCGAGTCTCGGTCCAGCACACAGTTTTAATCTGCAAGGAAGTTTCATATCAGCCCACACTCCGCTGCAGAGTGAAAATCTCATTCTAGAAGATGCGATATATCATTTGATCGTTGCCTTATCCGAGATCATTCAGCGACTGGGCACTGCAAGAGAGCACCATGAATACCTAGATTAGAGAAAATCGATGAGGTCAGTTCTGTCATGTGAAGCATATGGGTCGACGGTAGCTGTGAGGGGTATAACAAGAAGACACGCGCCGCTGTGCTTAAAATTAGCACCTAATTCAGTGCTTTACACTAAAAATGCAACTGAATTGTGCCGAACCAGCTCTTCGCGAGGGTCTACAGATCGCCCCGGAACTGACGTAAACCTCAGTTCCCTAGAGCTCAGGGGACACAGAGAATGGCGTGGTTGCAGCAACTAAATCGGCCACTCGAAGCACTGCAAATGCCAGCTTCAATTATGACTAGTGGTACAAGTCATACACAGGGCAACTGTACGTCGTAATACACGTTAGACGATGCATTGCAGTTACCAGCAGAACACAACTGAGGTAGATGCCGCAGGAATTGCCAGCCGGGGTGGCCGAGCGGTTCTAGGCGCTACAGTCTGGAACCGCGCGACCGCTACGATCGCAGGTTCGAAGCCTGTCTCGGGCATGGATGTATGTGATGTCCTCAGGTTATTTAGGTTTAAGTAGTTCTAAGTTCTCGGTGACTGATGACTTCAAAAGTTAAGTCCCATAGGGCTCAGAGCCATTTGAACCATTTGAACAGCAGGAATTGTGGCTCTGAGCACTATGCGACTTAACTTCTGAGGTCATCAGTCGCCTAGAACTTAGAACTAATTAAACCTAACTAACCTAAGGACATCACACACGTCAATACCCGAGGCAGGATTCGAACCTGCGACCGGAGCGGTCGCTCCTCTCCAGACTGTAGCGCCTAGAACCGCACGGCCACTCCGGCCGGCCGCAGGAATTGTCGAGGAGCGGCTATTCACATGTGAATAAACGGATTTTCTGACACACTTGTCAGCGTCTGCCACCACGGAACGATACTAGATGCTACAGGCCGATCAAGACGATCTGCTTATTCACTTACATGCGACCCCTTAAGTAAGGCATTATCCTACCTCTGCCGTTCTTTTGAAGGAACACTGGAGAAAGTTAAGAGATACGGCATTTGTGAGAGACTGCAGAACGAGTCTACTGTCACCAACGTACTTCTCGCGTAAGTATAAAGAATACAAGATAAGAGACGTCAGGGCCTGTACAAAGGCATATAGACAGTCGGATTTCCTTCTCTCCTTTTGCGAGTGGAACAGGAAAGGGAATGACTACAAGTAGTAGCAAACGCGAACTCGAGCGTCAGAATCACTTATTCTCCTTGGCGTATCAGCATCCTTACTTGAAAACGCAGAGCTACCGTCGTTCTAAAATATATCTGCACTGTAAAAAATATTTGTCACAAAACCAAAGTCACTGCCTGATACACACGTAACTAACGTGTTTCTGCCCGACACTAATCCCTGACACAACTCAGAAGCTATTCCGGAACACTCGGCTTAGCCTCCGAAATGTGATAGCACTGTACTAGCTCTGAGGCTAAAATTTTTGTCCAGTGTTCGTGTACGCATCCTTCCGTTGTGGAAGTCAGGTATCGAATCTACGAGGACTGCACGCCAAGACGTTATCAAGCCTCTCTCTACACCTTACGTACGCTTCCGTGACTTAAACAACATATGCCAATCTAAAATTCATTGACTAATAAGTGGATATTAGTTACTGCAGTGCAATTAACGTAATTAGTGGCAAGATATTTCTTCTGAAGCCAAGAGCCCTAAATATTATTTATTTCACTATGACCGGTTTCGACACAAGCTTTCTCTCCTCTTCCGATCTTCTGAAATGTATAGTACATACATATGAATCATAAAGCGTCAACACTTTTTGCTCATAATACAGCGTAAGCACATTTGTTTGTCAGCAATGAGAAGATGAAAATATAAAATACAAATAGCGCCACTGTATTCGCTTAAATGTCATATTCGTATGTGTAAAATTCCACGTCATAAATCGACATCAAGGTAGAAATCAAGGTAGGAACTGCCTCGATGTTGTTGGTTTACAACATGATATTTTACACCTATGCCACTTAAGCGAATGCACTGGCACTATGTGTAATTTATTTCTTCACTTTCTTACTACTGACAAACAAATATGTTCATGCTGTGTTACGAGAGGAATATGTTCCCGTTATTTCAGAAGATGGCAGTATGGATGAAATCAATAATATTTTGCTGACATGGCTTCAGAAGAAATTTCTATCCATTAAATCGACAGATCCCGCTCATCACACAAACATGAGTAACCTTCATTTCGTAATTAGGTTTCACTGTCAGTATTCCGCTTTATTTTGTGACCTACAGACTGAATAAAGTGATAGAACTACTTTATGACGTCAGCGGTATCTCTATGTGCTGGACAGCGTACCTCGTCCAGGAATTCCCGTATGACAGAGTAGTTCTATGCGCTTTTCTCGCCACGGAAGTTACGCAGGCACCAAAAATCTTCTGGGGCATCCGAGGAAGGTTCTGTTTTCTCCACGCACCTGATTCACCATTTCAGGCCACTTGCTCCTTAGCGAAGCCTAGCCACCCCGTAGTGGTTCGACGCTTACTATACGTAACATTTTGGCTATACACTGACAGCATAGTTTCTGTACTCTTTGTCATTATTGCAACTGAAATTCAATAAATACAATGCGTTTCTAAATAAATATTTCATCCTATCGTATGACGGATACTACGACTATTTTGCACTAAATTTAGGTGAAGCCTCTAGTTCTTATTACTACTTATAGCAATTTCGTTGAATTAAAATTATTAAATATAGCTTTGAAATTTAAAAAAAAAGGAAGGGAAGACATTTATATAATACGACAGCGTATTTTCTAGGCTACAAGTTGTACTGAGTGTGGATATTATCTGTACGTGCAGATTGAACTGTAAAATATTGTGTGATTTATAGTTCAGTGTATACGGTCGATAATTAGAATTATTACAGAAGGGCAGAAACACTCTGTGTAGGAAGTCAAAACTGCGTCAGAGGAAAAAATGGAGGGCGTGCAGACAGTGTCAACTGAGAACGAACTTCCACTCTATATTTAGGCATCGGGCCGTATACAGGGTGTTACAAAAAGGTACGGCCAAACTTTCATTAAACATTCCTCACACACAAAGAAAGAAAATATGTTATGTGGACATGTGTCCGCAAGCGTTTACTTTCCATGTTAGAGCTCATTTTATTACTTCTCTTCAAGTCACATTAATCATGGAAACACACAGCAACAGAACGTACCAGCGTGACTTCAAACACTTTGTTACAGGAAATGTTCAAAATGTCCTTCGTTAGCGAGGATACACGCATCCACCCTCCGTCGCATGGAATCCCTGATGCGCTGATGCAGCCCTGGAGAATGGCGTATTGTATCACAGCCGTCCACAATACGAGTACGAAGAGTCTCTACATTTGGTACCGGGGTTGCGTAGACAAGAGCTTTCAAATGCTCCCATAAATGAAAGTCAAGAGGGTTGAGGTCAGGAGAGCGTGGAGGCCACGGAATTGGTCCGCCTCTACCAATCCATCGGTCACCGAATCTGTTGTTGAGAAGCGTACGAACACTTCGACTGAAATGTACAGGAGCTCCATCGTGCATGAATCACATGTTGTGTCGTACTTGTAAAGGCACATGTTCTAGCAGCACGGGTAGAGCATCTCGTATGAAATCATGATAACGTGCTCCATTGAGCTTAGGTGGAAGAACATGGGGCCCAATCGAGACATCACCAACAATGCCTGCCCAAACGTTCACAGAAAATCTGTGTTGATGACGTGATTGCACAATTGCGTGCGGATTCTCGTCAGCCCACACATGTTGATTGTGAAAATTTACAATTTGATCATGTTGGAATGAAGCCTCATCCGCAACGAGAACATTTGCACTGAAATGAGGATTGACACATTGTTGGATGAACCATTCGCAGAAGTGTACCCGTGGAGGCCAATCAGCTGCTGATAGTGCCTGCACACGCTGTACATGGTACGGAAACAACTGGTTCTCCCGTAGCACTATCCATATAGTGACGTGGTCTACGTTACCTTGTACAGCAGCAACTTCTCTGACACTGCCATTAGGGTTATCGTCAACTGTACGAAGAATTGCCTCGTCCATTGCAGGTGTCCTCGTCGTTCTAGGTCTTCCCCAGTCGCGAGTCATAGGCTGGAATGTTCCGTGCTCCCTAAGACGCCGATCAATTGCTTCGAACGTCTTCCTGTCGGGACACCTTCGTTCTGTAAATCTGTCTCGATACAAACGTACCACGCCACGGCCATTGCCCCGTGCTAATCCATAGATCAAATGGGCATCGGCCAACTCCGCATTTGTAAACATTGCACTGACTGAAAAACCACGTTCCTGATGAACACTAACCTGTTGATGCTACGTACTGATGTGCTTGATGCTAGTACTGTAGAGCAATGAGTCGCATGTTAACATAAGCACCGAAGTCAACATTACCTTCCTTCAATTGGGCCAACTGTCGGTGAATCGAGGAAGTACAGTACATACTGACGAAACTAAAATGAACTCTAACATGGAAATTAAGCGTTTCTGGACACATGTCCACATAACATCTTTTCTTTATTTGTGTGTGAGGAATGTTTCCTGAAAGTTTGGACGTACCTTTTTGTAACACCTTGTATATTACAGTGTGGCTGCAAGGCTAAAGTAGCTTCAGTTTCAAGATAAGTTGTAGCCTCTAATGGATGTGTGTTCTGCATTTAATGATACATGGAATGCCAATATTATTACCCATGGTGACTGATAATTTGAAAAACAGCCATGTGTGAGCCATATGAATTATGAGGCTGTTTCTACATAGTATTCGCTGACGCCGACGCATCGCTGCTCATGGTTGCCTCCAAGCAAATTACCATTTCCATTGGAAGTGAAAAAAATGCATAAGCCTGTTTGTATTGTCTGTTTTCTTGTGACTACACTGACAGAAGTTAACTTACGTGTGTATTCAGATTGTCACTGATTCAAGTCACGTTATCTATGCTGTGATCCATGTGCGAAACATACAATCTGCTTTGGTGTTGTAACTTTAAAGAACAAGCAGTAGAATTTATTCTAATAAAGATTTTGAGAGTTCACTGAAGTTGGTCGAGTTGCATAAGAAGTAAGTTAAAGATTTAGCAAACCACAAAAAAATGTTTTAAATGACCTATAGCTTAATACGGAAGTACAGTATGAGGTTACCTAAAATTGGAAAATAGCTCGAATCTGACGGTACCGTTCAAAAATTTAGGACAAGTTATTAAATTTTGTTTAGCATTGCACTGTTTTATGGGTGGCAAGGATGTGTTCATCTATGTTTACTTGTGCTATGTACAGAAAGTAGATCTTCCAGTTAACATCCATGATAACTTCAAATGTTGATTCATTAAGAACCATCGTTATCGTGAGTGTGAGGAAGTTATTTCTGGTTAATTAATATCCCATAGTTCATTCCATGAAATAAATCTCATTTGAAACTGCTATTGAAGAAATTTAGTTTACTTACTGAAAGTTTGTGTTTAAAGATCGTAGTTGCCTTGTTCACAAAAAATATATAGTATTTTAGGTGTATAAGTTCAGATGTTTTTACTGGTGACTAAGGACAGAGAACTTAATAATATAAAATCAGAATTTAACTCATTTGCCAACTAATAATTATAGTTATTAGCAGTAGTTCCTTTTTAGGTTGGTTGGTACCTCGAAGTACCATTAATGCTTATTTTCCCTGGGCAGCACGTCAGGTGTTAAAGTCTGCATACATCTACATTAAACGGTTAGTCTATACTGACAAGCCTAGTCCACTTACTGGTACAGTTACGATCGTGCAGGAAACATCAGGTAGTAAATTATGTGACACGTTTTTGGGAACACTTTTAGACGCATAGAAAAAACAACACCCTGAACTGGGTACATACTAAGGTACAACGCTCACAACATCTGTACTTATACCCTTAGCACACCGTATGCCAGATTTCAACAAGTGACAGTCCTACCATCTCGTAACAAGTAGTTAATACTACCGCGTTTGAGCCAACAAAAACGTTTCAGAATCTTAGTTACGGTGCATTTTGTAGTTGAGTAAATAACTTTTGTTCCGATCGCCTAAATAAACCGATTTCCATATGGTAGCTAATATACAGAGTGAATAAATGAGAGACATAAAAATGACGTTCGATCCTCGGATTCCTGCGACCTTGGCACACCCCTATAAACGAATGAAGTAGTCCGCTCGCTCCATTGCAAGTAGTGGGAAGACACGGCACACAAATAAAACACGCTACTATTTGGCTTAATTAAGTCTGTGGAATATCTCCCAGCACTCTCTGTCCAGCTGTGCCGCTATCGGGCAATAAAATCGCTGATTAATAGAAATGGCTTCTACTGACAGTACTCGAAATCGTAATGCATTTCCGGACTGGGAGCCAATTCGCTGGTGAGCTATTGGCACGAAAGAAAAAAGGAAATAGAAGTACCTAGCTGCGTTAATCCCGCCGATGGGCCACAGACTGGCATAGCAGAGAATCGGAGCAATATCGTCCGGCGTTAATCACCTGTCCCATACGCAGCTGGTGCTAAACAGATAGCGAGAGCGGACGTTTCTCATTCGGGGCGCCCGCCGCGCCGTACAACGGCCGTGTAGCTCTCCGCAGTTAACCAGCGCTGTTGGCGAAGATCCGGAAGTTTTATGAACAGTGCCATCCATTCCTGCATCGCGCCGCCGCGCTCCTGAATAACTGCAAACATTTCCACTTGCTGCGCCGTTCCGCCTGGAAACGGCGGTGTGGCTTTAACAACTATGTAAACTCGTGCCGGAGCTATTCGAATGCAAAGTACACAGACCGGTGGACTCTGTTTAGCCAAACACGAGGCATCGCGGGCGCCGCCGGCGGAATTGTTTTTGTTTGCAGACGTTACGTTTAAAAGAGCAATTTAGACCGGCGATATCTGTGACATAAAATGTTACTGTAAGCAGCTGCCACGTTGCTCTCCCCTCATATTTTCCCCGCGCACTGAAACTGCACTTCTCTTGGCTTGGTAAACGTATCCGCAATTTGTGGTACTACTCCAGAATGAATCTTTCACTCTGCAGCGGAGTGGGTGCTATTCTGAAACTTCGTAGTGAGTTCCAACTGTCTGTGGGACTCGGACTAGAAACACGGGACACCCACTCTCGGGCAGAATGCTATCAATGAATCATCTTTTTATTCCCCATAGCCACCCTGCCCCCTTTAAGCTCACCAGAAAGTAACCTCCTTCTGTTCGAGATTTAATTTCCTATCGAAATTTTTCCTTTCTAAATGAACCTTTCTTGCTTTTCTACCCAAGGTTAAAATTCTCTGTAAACTAAACGTCTCCTGCGAAACAAATCTGTCTCGGGCTGAAGATTCTTCTTGCAAACGCAATAGCCTTTGAGTTTGGGAGTTCTTAGGCTGATAGAATTTTCTTTGCAACTATTGGAATTAAAATCGTGTTGCAGACGAGTCAACTTCAGGTGACAGTGAATTCTTCGGAAAAACGATTTTTTTATTAATGCTGATAAACTCAAATATACCCATAAAATAGAATTCCATATCGACTAATGCTTGTGGCAGGGCCGCACCACACTTGTTCTGTAGGATGCACCAAAGGGAACCCTGTATAAATATATTTTTTCTTCTTTTCTCTTTATTTATTTCGTTTTACGTTGCTTAGTTTTGTTGCCGGCCAGAGTGGCCGAGCGGTTCTAGGCGATCGCAGGTTCGAATCCTGCATCGGGCATGGATGTATGTGATGTCCTAAGGTTAGTTAGGTTTAAGTAGTTCTAAGTTCTAGGCGACTGATGACCTCAGAAGTTAAGTCCCACAGTGCTCAAAGCCAATTGAACCATTAGTTTTGTTAGTGTTGGTGTTCCTTAATAACTGAAAATACAGGGTGTCCATAATTAAAGTTCCAGTTTCAAAACGCTGTAAAAAGGAACCACTGCTCACCAATGTCGTCAAATTTGAATAGCATATTACTGACACAGGGGAGCGTCAACGAGTACCAAAATAACGACAATTTTACCAACGTCTTAACGTAAATGCGATCGGGTAGCAATGACAGATGAATCGCTTTACGACAGTTATGGTTTGAGTTGCACATTACACATACAGCACTGTTCAATGTGCATGACTAAACAAGTTCGCCAGTCACCAGTTCTGACGCTTTTAGTTAGATTATCCTATCCATCACGGCAAGACCGTACCACGTCGAATGGGAAAAATCGGTTTGTTATTGTCTTGAGGCGAAACCCACATAAAAAGCAAAATGACATCGGTTTATAACTGTTGTGAGACTAGTTCAAGAGATGTTCAATATGCTGCTGTCACAAGTTTAAATCGAGAAACAGCATATTCCACAACAGATTGGAGGTGTCGGGAGCCAGACTACGTTGCGCAATGCGCACCTTGATTCAGCCATGTCTCTAATCGGAGCACTGAACACAACATCTTTCAGATAACCACGCAGTCAAAAGACACGCAGATTAAGGTCAGGTTATCTGTACGGCCAGCTAGGGAGATGACAGCAGGTAGTTCCAGCACCTCGGAAATCCCTTTGCAGCAGCCGCTTCACTGGCTGTGTAATGTGCCGAGGAGCATTATCTTACATAAAAATGATCCTACCAACACATCCGCGCCGTTGAAAGGTTGGAATGACATCGTTGCGTCAGAGACTCTCACAGTGTTCACCAGTGACGGTACGTGGAACAGAACCCACATGGTTCATCTCCTCTAAAAAATATGGCTCTATGATAAACGACGCCATCAACGTGCACCACACAATTTCCTTCGCAGAGTAGTGCTACCGTTTGACCAGTGAGCGGATTTTATTTGTCTGTATTCTGCAGTTTGCGTATTGAAATGTACTTGGAGATAGGAATGCACTTCATCTGTCCACAGAATTTTCCACGGGCAACTATTGCCAATTTCCATGCGAGCAAGAAATTCCAGAGCGAACGTTTGTCTCGCTGGCAGGACAGCAGGAAGCAACTTCTGAACATCAGTGATTTTGTAAGGGTAGCAAAGCATGGTGTTTCGAAGGATTTTATGCACCGTGCTCGCAAGCGTCAGACATTCCGGGATCACCCCGGGCAGTGCATGTTTGCACACAACTGCCCGACCGCACCTGCAGTGCTATGACCCAAACTGCGACAGACGTCGGGTCAACTGATTTCCTACCTTTGTTACATAGCACTTCAAAAGAACCTGTCTTTCGAGTTTTGTTATCCTTTTTCCCGGACTCCCAACTCCTTTTTTCATACCTTCGAATGTCAGGAACTTCTGCGGGGCTACTGGCGTACAGTCACCGCTCTGGTAAAACAGCTTCACCAACAGTGCGCGATTCTTCATGGAGACAGTCATATTTGGCGTCTTGGACGCTAACAGAGGAACATCAGTATGGCACGCGCCTATTTGTGTGCGTATTGTGACGCTTACAGCGCCATCTGTTAATTGAATGTTTGTTAAGTTTTGTTTTTATCAATAATGTCCCCCTCTCCCTCCGCGTCAATAATATGCTGTTCAAATTTGACATCATTTTGTGCAGTCATTCTCTTTCCACAGCGTTTTGAAAGTGCAATTTTAATTATAGACATGCTGCATTACGCTTACACCATCTAGTTTCAATGTGCGAGTAAGTGATCTATATCATTAAAGCTAATAGAAGAGTCGACAATGAACTATTAATAATGAACAGGGTCAATTTCGCAGGTATTATGAACGAAACTCCTATACCCGCAGTTGAAACAATGTGTCAACAGAATTCATTCGAACAGCTCGTTGACTGTCAGACACATATTGATAAACTCACTCATGTACTCTATATTACAGAATACTCAATATATCGGTCAGACACATATTGGTAAACTCATCCATTTATTCCCTAAAACAATGATATGAAAACATACACACAAACTTGCTTTATTAACTGCTACGTGTTGATGAGCGTATGCTGAATTACACTCCTGGAAATGGAAAAAAGAACACATTGACACCGGTGTGTCAGACCAACCATACTTGCTCCGGACACTGCGAGAGGGCTGTACAAGCAATGATCACACGCACGGCACAGCGGACACACCAGGAACCGCGGTGTTGGCCGTCGAATGGCGCTAGCTGCGCAGCATTTGTGCACCGCCGCAGTCAGTGTCAGCCAGTTTGCCGTGGCATACGGAGCTCCATCGCAGTCTTTAACACTGGTAGCATGCCGCGACAGCGTGGACGTGAACTGTATGTGCAGTTGACGGACTTTGAGCGAGGGCGTATAGTGGGCAAGCGGGAGGCCGGGTGGACGTACCGCCGAATTGCTCAACACGTGGGGCGTGAGGTCTCCACAGTACATCGATGTTGTCGCCAGTGGTCGGCGGAAGGTGCACGTGCCCGTCGAACTGGGACCGGACCGCAGTGACGCACGGATGCACGCCAAGACCGTAGGATCCTACGCAGTGCCGTAGGGGACCGCACCGCCACTTCCCAGCAAATTAGGGACACTGTTGCTCCTGGGGTATCGGCGAGGACCATTCGCAACCGTCTCCATGAAGCTGGGCTACAGTCCCGCACACCGTTAGGCCGTCTTCCGCTCACGCCCCAACATCGTGCAGCCCGCCTCCAGTGGTGTCGCGACAGGCGTGAATGGAGGGACGAATGGAGACGTGTCGTCTTCAGCGATGAGAGTCGCTTCTGCCTTGGTGCCAATGATGGTCGTATGCGTGTTTGGCGCCGTGCAGGTGAGCGCCACAATCAGGACTGCATACGACCGAGGCACACAGGGCCAACACCCGGCATCATGGTGTGGGGAGCGATCTCCTACACTGGCCGTACACCACTGGTGATCGTCGAGGGGACACTGAATAGTGCACGGTACATCCAAACCGTCATCGAACCCATCGTTCTACCATTCCTAGACCGGCAAGGGAACTTGCTGTTCCAACAGGACAATGCACGTCCGCATGTATCCCGTGCCACCCAACGTGCTCTAGAAGGTGTAAGTCAACTACCCTGGCCAGCAAGATCTCCGGATCTGTCCCCCATTGAGCATGTTTGGGACTGGATGAAGCGTCGTCTCACGCGGTCTGCACGTCCAGCACGAACGCTGGTCCAACTGAGGCGCCAGGTGGAAATGGCATGGCAAGCCGTTCCACAGGACTACATCCAGCATCTCTACGATCGTCTCCATGGGAGAATAGCAGCCTGCATTGCTGCGAAAGGTGGATATACACGGTACTAGTGCCGACATTGTGAATGCTCTGTTGCCTGTGCCTATGTGCCTGTGGTTCTGTCAGTGTGATCATGTGATGTATCTGACCCCAGGAATGTGTCAATAAAGTTTCCCCTTCCTGGGACAATGAATTCACGGTGTTCTTATTTCAATTTCCAGGAGTGTATAATCCGTGGTAGCTTACGTAGAGTGTGTGTATGCGGAAGCATACAGTTTTAAATTTCTTACGATAAAACTAAGAGGACGAGAGTCGGAAGATTATCTGAAACGTATGCTAGAATAACCTGGAGAACGTATTCTCAATATCAGGTACATCGAATACCTGCATTCCAGGGAAAATCTTAGGAAACTTTGGAATCCAGACACGAGGTACATCACGGCCAGCGCAGAGGCAACCTTTTAGGGAAAGGAAATTCTCTTGTGCAAGTTATCTATGGAAAGTGTGTTCACATTGTCCACGTGGGAGCGTACAGTGTTCTCTAATAGAAAGCGAAACTTGTGCCGTTCGTAATAAATAAAAATAGTGTGTCCAAACATAGATGATTTTGTAAATATACAGCTGATTTGGCAATTAAGAAAATTTCTTTTTCCGCTCCCTATCTTAATTAATTAACCAGCTAATCTTTGTAGTTTGAAACTAACAAACATTAACTTTTCGAGTGCCTAAAAGTAATTGCAGCAGTACTACAGGTTACCAAAGGCTTCTACGTAATGTCATATTGCGTCTTAGCAGCATCTCAAGATGATTTTGTTTTGCGAGCAGATGCCAAACTGATACCGACAGACTACAATCACGGTAGTTAATCGTAAACACGTATAGCCCCAACAAATCACACAATGTACTTAATAATTTCTCAAAAGCACTTACCGCAAATTTATTTTTGATTTCCATGCTAGTGTGCACATCCAGTAACAGTCTTTCAGTGTCAATTTGAAAATCGTCATGTTGGAATTTTACCTGTTATAAATAGTTCTAAGCTTAATCTTTCACCTAGTCACATCGACTGCGATCATTAGGGGACGCTGTGTCCAAATTTGAAAGCCGGTTTGGCTGTTTCCTTTTTCTTTTTTTTTTTTTACTCGAGTTGCTTATGTCTGGGAAGATTTTTTTTACATTAATGCACTTGTGGCCCTATGAAATCGTGTCATCGATCAGTGTTATATCTCTGTTTTCACGGACTAATAAACTATGTGATCAAAAGTATCCGGACACCTGGCTGAAAATGATTTACAAATTCATGGCGCCAACCATCGGTAATGCTGGAATTCAATATGGTGTTGGCCCACCCTTAGCCTTGATGACAGTTTCCACTCTCGCAGGCACACGTTCAGTCGGATGCTGGAAGGTTTCTTTGGGAATGGCAGCCTATTCTTCACGGAGTGCTGCACTGAGGAGAGGTATCGATGTCGGTCGGAGAGATCTGGTACGAAGTCGGCGTTCCAAAACATTCCAAAGGAGTTCTGAACGATTCAGCTGAGGACTCTGTGCAGGCCAGTCAATTGCAGGAATGTTACTGTCGTGTAACCACTCCCCCAGAGGCCGTGCATTATGAGCAGTTGCTCGATCGTGTTGAAAGATACAATCGCCATCCCCGAAATTTCAACAGTGGAAAGCAAGAAGGTGCTTAAAACATGAATGTAGAGCTGTGCTGTGATAGCGCCACTCAAAACAACAAGGGGTGCAATACCCCTGCATGAAAAACACGACCACACCATAACACCACCGCCTCCGAATTTTACTGTTGACACTACACACACTAGTAGATGACGTTCACCGAGCATTCGCCATACCCACACCCTGCCATCGGATCGCCACATGGTGTATCGTGGTTCGTCACTCCACACAGCGTTTTTTCGACTGTTCAAGCGTCCAATGTTTACGCTCCTTACATCAAGCGAGGCGTCGTTTGGAATTTCCCGGCATGTGTGGCTTACGAACAGCCGCTCGACCATGAAATCCAAGTTTTCTCACCTCCTGTTTAACTGGCATAGTACTTGCAATGGATCCTGATGCAGTTTGGAATTCCTGTGTGATGGCTGGATAGATGTCTGCCTATTACACATTATGACCCTCTTCAACTCTCGGCGATCTCTGTCAGTCATGTCCTTAGGTTAGTTAGGTTTAATCTAGGGGACTGATGACCATAGTGCTCAGAGACACACATTCTGTCAGTCAACAGACGAGGACGGCCTGTACGCTTTTGTGCTATACGTGTCATTTCACGTTTCCTCTTAACTATCACATCGGAACCAGTAGCCCTAGGGATGTTTCGGAGAGTGGAAATCTCGCGTACAGACGTATGTGGCACAAGTGACACCCAGTCACCACGTTCGAAGTCCGTGAGTTCCGCGGAGCGCCCCAGTCTGCTCTCTCATGATGTCTAATGACCACTGACACAGCTAATATGGAGTACCTGGCAGTAGCTGGCAGCACAATGCACCTAATATGAAAAACATATGTTTTCGGAGGTGTCCGGATACTTTTGATCACATAGTGTAGTTACATTTTTTTTGTTTTTAATTCTGTAGGTGACGGCTGTTTCGATTGTTTGAGTACCGGTATAGTACCAGTATGTGAAACAAGTTGAGCTGATTTTGAGTTAGAAAGTAAATTAATATTGTTTGCTTTGCTAATCGTAAGATCAGTTTTGACTAGCACATTCAAGTAGCATATTGTAAGCGAAACAAGCTTATATCACCACTTGTTTACACGGTTCTACTACTAAAATCAGGCCGACCATCACCGTTTTGTTACAGTTTTCCCTTGGGTCTTGAGTTGACACGTATCTGTGTGCTTCCATTCTGTGGTTCTTTTTCCACTACGATTTAGTTCTGATATTTACAAAAGTTTGATAGGTGGCTTGTATTTGTTTTGTAGATGTCGTTTCAACTGTCGCTGTTATTATTTGAAGAATAGCTGAGAAAACTCTTTTGTTGGATTGAGTGTCTGTGTTGTGTGTTGGGTACCATGTCCGATTAGCCAGGTGTGAATGTTGTGTTCTGCTGACTGAAAGGTTTTCCAGTCCGGTTGAAATACGCACCCCGCTCTCTATTTGTTGTGACAGCTTTCTGTCCATCACAACAAATTTACGTCTCACCAAGTTCGAGATATCTGTTGTCACTTTAGAGGGGAATAACTGAGCTGGACTGGCTACCATGTTGCAGATGGTGCAGTGCGCGGTCCTTGCTGTGTGTGTCCCGTGCTTTTTCGTCATCGTGTGAAACGTTTCCATAATCGTGTCGAACCAAACTGATGAGTTCCGAAAACTAAGTGGCGCACGCATTCTTACATTTGAGTTCAGTTAGGTTTCTGATATTTTGTATTTCATACGATGCTGTGGTCAGTTCTTTGTTGCAGATGAGTCGGTGTAAGTTGATCCCCTACAGCTGCAGTCGGCTGGGCTTGGTAGCTTCGCGGTCCTACCTCAACCAATAACGTAATGCTGTTTTGTAAAAGTCTCTCTGGCAACACCTCAGCGCTGTCACAGCTCGCTAGATATCTACTGTTTTCGCCTGCACCCGTTAGTGCATCGCAGCTGAAAGCTGGCAACAGTGCTGCGAATCGTCAGGAACTTACATACACGCTGTGTCGATAACGTCACGGTGTCATCACCAGTCCCATGTATTGGCTAGATAGCAGCGTTCACATATTCCATTGTTATTCCGAAAACGGAGTCTCTCCTATCCTCTTATTGGAAATAATGAAACAAGTATTTATTACCGTATCATTATGGATTTAAGTGATGCTACACACCACATTCTTCCCACGATGATATCGTGACTGGAAATGGTCTTCAACCATACCAACCAGATACTTTAGTAGTTAGTACGTTGAGATATCAACGAATTCGGGGCTACCTGTTAATGTGTTAACCTAATACACCTTTGTACGCTATATTTGTTAAGAAATTTTTAGCAGTTGTTATTCTGTAAGTCGGGCATGAAATGTACTCCTAACCGATACTTCAACTGTGTGTGAATTGCCGCCTGTAGCTTCAGGTAACTACCCCTGTTACTAACAGGCGCAACCGCGCCCAAATAAGAGAAGAAACTGAGAAAAAATTGTCTATAGTCTTAAGAATTAGGATTTTCAATGTGAAGGAACTTAGAGGCAACATTCTCGCTACTCAAAAGTTCAGGTTCTGTGGAAATGTAATTGAGCACACAAAAGGCTGCTATTTGCGTAGATTGTTACTGATACAGTTT
This sequence comes from Schistocerca serialis cubense, assembly GCF_023864345.2. Taxonomy (NCBI): domain Eukaryota; kingdom Metazoa; phylum Arthropoda; class Insecta; order Orthoptera; family Acrididae; genus Schistocerca; species Schistocerca serialis. The sequence continues at coordinate 208,624,417 of NC_064642.1, forward strand.
TTAAATACGTTTCCGTTATGTATTATTATTATTATTTTAAGTTCAATATGAATGGCTTTTTAACAGATAGTTCTTCCTATAATGACGTCAACACACTAGAATAAAATGCAATTGCGTATCAAGTACTGTCCAGTAATACCAAAGATTAAAATCCATAAATTGATCAAAATTAATATGAAATTATTTTGCCTCAATACGTATGTAAGAAATAGCGTTCTACAACTGTTCCTATAACAGAAAAAATTAATTTTCTTACTCACAGCTTTTTAGAATAGCCAAGAATCTCTAGTTTCAATACACACGTCAGACCGCTCTTTAACGTAAATGAACTCACTTCCCTATTGAGCTTTTAGTAAAGTCACTGTAAAGGTTGATATATTTTGCTACACTTTTACTCACGCATACTACCATCACCAAAAATCCAAAATATGTTTCAGATATATTAACCTTGCCGTTGGTGGGGAGGCTTGCGTGCCTCAACGATACGGATAGCCGTACCGTAGGTGCAACCACAACGGAGGGATATCTGTTGAGAGGCCAGGCAAACGTGTGGTTCCTGAAGAGGGGAAGCAGCATTTTCAGTAGTTGCAGGGGCAACAGTCTGGATGATTGACTAATCTGGCCCTGTAACAATAACCAAAACGGCCTTGCTGTTTTGGTACTGCGAACGGCTGAAAGGAAGGAGAAACTACAGCCGTAATTTTTCCCGAGGGCATACAGCTTCACTGTATGATTAAATGATGATGGCGTCCTCTTGGATAAAATATTCCGGTGGTAAAATAGTACCCCATTCGGATCTCCGGACGGGGACTACTCAAGAGGACATCGTTATCAGGAGAAAGAAAACTGGCGTTCTACGGGGCGAGGAATGTCAGATACCTTAATCGGGCAGGTACGTTAGAAAATTTAAAAAGGGAAATCGATAGGTTAAAGTTAGATATAGTGGGAATTAGTGAATTTCGGTGGCAGGAGGAACAAGACTTCTGGTCAGGTGAATACAGGGTTACAAATACAAAATCAAATAGGGGTAATGCAGGAGTAGGTTTAATAATGAATGAAAAATAGGAGTGCGGGTAAGCTACTACAAACAGCATAGTGAACGTATTATTGTGGCCAAGATAGACACGAAGCCCACGCCTACTACAGTAGTACGAGTTTGTATGCCAACTAGATCTGCAGATGATGAAGAAATTGATGAAATGTATGATGAGATAAAAGTAATTATTCAGGTAGTGAAGGAAGATGAAAATTTAATAGTCATGGGTGACTGGAATTCGACAGTAGGAAAAGGAAGAGAACGAAACGTAGTAGGTGAATATGGATTGGGGCTAAGAAATGAAAGAGGAAACCGCCTGGTAGAATTTTGCACAGGGCATAACTTAATCATAGCTAACACTTGGTTCAAGAATCATGAAAGAAGGTTGTATACATGGAAGAACCCTGGAGATACTAAAAGGTTTCAGATAGATTATACAATGGTAAGACAAAGATTTAGGAATCAGATTTGAAATTGTAAGATATTTCCAGGGGCAGATGTGGACTCTGGCCCACAATCTATTTGTTATGAACTGTAGATTAAAACTGAAGAAACTGCAAAAAAGGTGGGAATTTAAGGAGGTGGGATCTGGATAAACTGAAAGAACCAGGGGTTGTACAAAGTTTCAGGGAGAACATAAGGGAATAATTGACAGGAATGGGGGAAAGAAATACAGTAGAAGAAGAATGGGTAGCTTTGAGGCATGAAATAGTGAAGGCAGCAGAGGATCAAGTAGGTAAAAAGACGAGGGCTAGTAGAAATCCTCGGGTAACCGAAGAGATACTGAATTTAATTGATGAAAGGAGAAAATACAAAAATGCAGTAAGTGAAGCAGGCGAAAAGGAATATAAACGCCTCAAAAATGAGATCGACAGGAAGTGCAAAATGGATAAGCAGGGATGGCTGGAGGACAAATGTAAGGATGTAGAGGCTTATCTCACGAAGGGTAAGAAAGATACTGCCTACAGGAAAATTAAAGAGACCTTTGGAGAAAAGAGAACCACTTGCATGAATATCAAGAGCTCAGATGGAAACCCAGTTCTAAGCAAAGAAAAAGCAGAAAGGTGGAAGGAGTATATAGAGGGTCTATAAAGGGGCGATGTTCTCGAGGACAATATTTTGGAAATGGAAGAGGAGGTAGATGAAGATGAAATGGGAGATATGATACTGCGTGAAGAGTTTGACAGAGCACTGAAAGACCTAAGTCGAAAGAAAACCCCGGGAGTAGACAACATTCCATTAGAACTACTGACAGCCTTGGGAGAGCCAGGCCTAACAAACCTCTACCATCAGGTGAGCAAGATGTATGAGACAGGCGAAATTCCCTCAGACTTCAAGAAGAATATCGTAATTCCAATCCCAAAGAAAGGAGGTGTTGACAGATGTGAAAATTACCGAACTATCAGTTTAATAAGTCACAGTTGCAAAATACTAACGCGAATTCTTTACAGACGTATGGAAAAACAGGTAGAAGCTGACCTCGGGGAATATCAGTTTGGATTCCGTAGAAATGTAGGAACACATGAGGCAATACTGACCCTATGACTTATCTTAGAAGAAAGACTAAGGAAAGGCAAACCTACATTTCTAGCATTTGTAGACTTAGAGAAAGCGTTTGACAATGTTGACTGGAATACTCTCTTTCATATTCTGAAGGTGGCAGGGGTAAAATACAGGGAGCGAAAGGCTATTTACAATTTGTACACAAACCAGATGGCAGTTATAAGAGTCGAAGGACATGAAAGGAAAGCAGTGGTTGGGTTGTAGCCTCTCCCCGATGCTACCCAATCTGTATATTGAGCAAGCAGTAAAGGAAACAAAAGAAAAGTTCGGAGTAGGTATTAAAATCCATGGAGAAGAAATAAAACTTTGAGGTTTGCCGATGACATTGTAATTCTGTCAGAGACAGCAAAGGACTTGGAAGAGCAGTTTAACAGAGTGGACAGTGTCTTGAAAGGGGGGTATAAGATGAACATCAACAAAATCAGAACGAGGATAATGGAATGTAGTCGAATTAAATCGGGTGATGCCGAGGGAATTAGATTAGGAAATGAGACACTTAAAGTAGTAAAGGAGTTTTGCTATTTGGGGAGAAAAATAACTGATGATGGTCGAAGTAGAGAGGATATAAACTGTAGACTGGCAATGGCATGGAAAGCGTTTCTGAAGAAGAGAAATTTGTTAACATCGAGTATTGATTTAAGTGCCAGGAAGTCGTTTCTGAAAGTATTTGTATGGAGTGTAGCCATGTATGTAAGTGAAACATGGACGATAAATAGTTTAGACAAGAAGAGAATAGAAGCTTTCGAAATGTGGTGCTACAGAAGAATGCTGAAGATTAGATGGGTAGATCACATAACTAATGAGGAGGTATTGAATAGAATTGGAGAGAAGAGGAGTTTGTGGCACAACTTGACTAGAAGAAGAGATCGGTTGTAGGACATGTTCTGAGGCATCAAAGGATCACCAATTTGGTACTGGAAGGCAGCGTGGAGGGTAAAACTCGTAGAGGGAAACCAAGAGATGAATACGCTAAGCAGATTCAGAAGGATGTAGGCTGCAGTAGGCACTGGGAGATGAAGAAGCTTGCACAGGTTAGAGTAGCATGGAGAGCTGCATCAAACCAGTCTCACGACTGAAGACCACAACAACAACACCAAATAGCGCACCAATGGTTTTCTGAGAAACATTGCCTAAAACTCGTTTCCACAGTAGCGTGCAGGTTTTTGTCTGCCCAGACGTGAGAGTTGCGGATATTACAGTTGCCACTGCGAATAAATGTCGGCTCATATGTGGAATACAGCGTTCCGTACGGATGAGCTCAGATTAGGAATACAGCAGCTGTCTATAAGAGCTGCAAAATGCGTTACAGTTGACGGCGGTCTTTTCGAACGTCTTTTTGCGAGAATTTGACGTTTTTTGTTTAGGATCATTAATAATATCAACCCTCAAAACATGTACCTTCCTCCTCACTCGCCCTCTATATTGAGTCTCGGCTTGAAACTGCTATCAGTGGCCGTGAGGTAGTTGTAACAACAGTGATTACCAAAGTCAAACGGTAACTAAATCAAGTAGAAAGATTTATGTGTTCAGTCTACTAGATAGTATCATATCTCAATGATGAACTTGAAATTTTTAATTCAGAACAGGAGCTTATAGAGGAACTAGTGTTCAAGTTTAAAAGAACATCTGACAGTGTTGTGGATGGATAAATACCTAGCAGAACAGTTCGTGATGGGAAAGACCCTCCATGCTACACAGCCACCGTAAAGAAACTAATAAAGAAACAGAGACTACTGCATAACAGATGTAAAGGAAACCATAACACTGTAAATAGAGAGATGCTGAAAGAAACGCGTTTGGCTCTAAAGATGGCAATATGTCTTGCCTTCAATGATACCGTAACAGAATACTTCCGAAAGATCTTTCACAAAACCCGAAGAAATTCTGATCGTATATAAAGTCTGTTAATGACACCCAGGTTAGTGTCCAGACAAGGAAAAGACAGGAATTGAAACACAGGGCAGCAAAGCAAAAGCAGAAATGAGTAACACTGCTTTCAAACTTTCGTTCACAAGGCGAAAACCAGAAGTAAAGCCCCACTTTAATTCTCGTACCATTGCAAAGGTGAGTGAAAAGCAGGGTGTCCCAAAAGAACACTGACAACGATTAACACATTGTACGGGAAGGCGCGCTGATTCGTATTTGAGGAGGAATCCATACCCGGTAACGCACAGCTTGGGCGTCGTGGAGTGTCGAAGTCTGAGACGTGTGTGTGTTCCACATTCCGTCAATAAACCAACAAGCGTAATTCTGCCTAAAATTTTATTATTTAAGCAACTAGTTTTGACACTTCGTTAGCGTCCTCTTCAGGCTCCTATGCGGAGAACGAATGCAGACACCCAAACATTGGTGCAAATAGAATAGATACTATTCACTAGTTGAGTCGCCTAAAGCTTGCACCGCAAATATTGCGGAAACGGGAAGTGCTATTGGTGTGTGGTTTTCAGAGAACAGTTTGTAGACAGAGGTTCGTATTGTTAGCCCATCAACAGACTGTTATAACACCTGAAAAGTTGTGCAAACACAAACTTTTTAAATGGAGCAATGTCTATTGACATTAAAAAACAGGGTAAATTAGAATGTCAGTGGTGTTTGTTGTACAATACCCGTGGTAGGACACACTAAAGAACGACACAAGTGCAATACATGAATTATATGGATTCTGACAAGTAACGATACAATTGATCATCACAGGTTTTGTTCAGAATGACCACAGACAACAGCAATACACGCTTCCAGTCTGGTATGGAACGACTGCTGCACTCTTACTAGCATTGCATCGGAGATATCCGAGTAGGCTGCAGTAATACACCGTCGCATACCATCGGGTGTAGTTGGCATGTCCTTGTGGTTAGCATCTCTTAGATTTCCCCCCGTAAAGAAGTCTACAGTCGTCAGATTCTTGGAGCGTGTCTGTCAAGGTACAGGTTTTCTGTGTCCAGTCCAACGATTTGGAAACAGGTCGTGAACACATGCTGTAGCGCCTCGTACATTGTGGTCTGTCCAGCAATCATGTTGGTACCACAGGTTCCTCCTAGCCTGCAGAGGAACGTCCCGTAGAATCTGTGGTCCGTTAGGAGGCTATGATGCTTGTACGCGTTCGGTGTTCCTTCTATGAAAAACGGCACTGGTTCACTATCTCACACCACACCCTTACACTCATGGAAGGTGAAGTTCCACCCGACGAAGTCAACGGGGATTGTCCACAGACCAATAGTGCGTGCTTTGGCGTTTTAACTGGCCATGATTGGTCAATGTTGCTTCATCACTAAACAAGATACATGATACATCTGGAGTGTCCTGTCTTAATGCCCGTATACAGAAGTTAACACGACTCTCATAATCGTTCCCGTGCAGGTCTTGATGGAGAGAGATGCGATAGGGATAGAACCTATATCGATGGAGAAACCTTAGGTTACTTGCCTGACGCATGTCATTTCCTAGAGCGATTGCGTGGGAGCTAACTTGCGAATCAACTGCAACAGCAGCAAGAACATTAATTTCCCCCCCTTCTGTTCTCACTTGTTTCCGTCTGTTACATTGATTAGGTGTTATACTACCATTTTCACATAACTGTTTCAAGAAGATGATAAATAACTACAGAGATGGTTGACGCCTTTTGGGATTAAATGCTGCATAAACCGTACAAGAACGAACTGCATTGTTCCTACATTCTCCATACACAAGAGCAAACCGGCTTTTTCTGCAATGGTAAATCCGATGGTCCACTCACGACCTACTGATTGGATTGTCACATACTAACTGAGTAGCAAGTCACAAGAAACGCAGAAGCAAACATAACATCAGTACTGCCAACTACACAAATTGAATGGCACAATTAATTGTCGGTGTGGAAACTTTTCAGAATACGATATCTACTAAAAGATTCGTACCAGAATTATGCAACAAGCACCACTGACATTCCATTTTACCCTGGTTTCAGTCTGCTGATGTCAGTTAGCGTTGTTTCATTTTGAAAAGTTTATGTCTGCACAAAAATTACATTTTTTAAGTGTTACTACTATCTGCTTGTTGGATAACAGTGCTAGTCCGTAACTATCAATCATTTCTGCGAAAACCGCACATCAACGGCACTTCTCTTTTGAACAATATTTGTGGTGCAAGTTTTGGGTGATTCACACTGCATTTCTGTGAAAACCGCACATCAACGGCACTTCTCTTTTGCACAATATTTGTGGTGCACGTTTTGGGTGATTCACACTGTATATTGAACTCGATACCGTGGATGTCTTCTTATTCTACATGTACACTCCAGCTGTCACAGTTGAAGTGTACCCGACGAATAAATAGAGGTCCACGGTATGCGGTTCAATATACATGGTATCTATTCTATGTGCGTTAATGTTTGGATGCCTCGATTCGGTTTTCGTATGATAGCCTGAAGATGACGCAACTGAAGCGTCGAAACTGGTTGCGTAAGTAATAAAATTTTTAGGACGAAATGCGGATGTTGGTATCCTTTTTGGTTGGTTGACTGATTCGAGGGAGGAGACCAGACAGCGAGGTCATCGATCCCATCGGGTTAGGGAAGGATGGGGAAGGAAGTAGGCCGAGCCCTTTCACAGAAATAAACCCAGCATTTACCTGATGTGATTTAAGGAAGTCACGCGAAACCTAAATCAGGATGGCTGGACGCAGATTTGAACCGTCGTCCTCCCGAACGTGAGTCTCGTGTGCTAACGTATCCTTTCTCTAAAATGTATTGATCAGCCGCAGTCCAGCTTCTACTCTGTATGATGGATCTACACAAACTCAATTATTTACGGTTTTTCCGTCTTAAGTTTACTGCAATTAATTAAACACAATTTTACAGCAAAAGCGTTTCGCATTTATTATTGTTGAAATATAGGTACATATGTCTGTATATTTGTATAAATTAAAAGCAGTATTTCTTTACAACGTTTACGTGTATTTTACCTAGTGTTTCTGCCATCTGTTCACATATTCTACAAACCACTGCTGTTTCGCTCTGTGTTAACGGGGTTGCAGCCGAAAGAAACTTCGTTATACATATATACTTCGCAGAATTTTTGCCGTTTTTCACTTACTCTTACCCTGCTCTGGCGTTATTTGCTTTCAGCTCACCTTTGAAAATAGAACTGCAGTTACATGTTTATGCACTCAGAAGAGTATTGCAGTGTTTATGGTTGTTCGTTTGTTTTTCGTGTAGGTTTTGAGCGTTGCCAACTTGTACAATATTCTTTTTATCTACAATATATAGTTCGTGTGCATGTATACGTGTTAAAATCATTTTAACTTGTTGCACATAAAAAATTTTCAGATTAAATCCACTGAAGATGGCTTAACGTGAAAGTGTAAACGGGTCTGCAACATGAATAAACAGAGACTGCAGCAAGCAACAGGCGATTAAATTTATTACACGAATGTTAATACACACTACAGGCGAAAGAAAGTTTCCAACCGAATTCTCATACACAAACAGCAGTTCACCGGCGTTGCCTGGTGAAACGTTGTTGTGATGCCTCGTGTAAGGAGGAGAAATGCGTACCATCACGTTTCCGACTGTGATGAAGGTCGGATTGTAGCCTATCGCGATTGCCGTTTATCGTATCGCGACACTGTTGCTAGCGTTGGTCGAGATCCAGTGACTAGTAGCAGAATATGGAATCGGTGGGTTCAGGACGGTAATATGGAACGCCGTGCTGGATCCCAACAGCCTCGTATCACTAGCAGTTGAGATGACAGGCATCTTATCCGCATGGCTGTAACGGACCGTGCGGCCACATCTCGATCCTTGAGTCAACAGATGGGGGCGTTTGCAAGACAACAAACATCTGCACGAACAGTTCGACAACGTTTGCAACAGCATGGACTATCAGCTCGGAGACCATGGCTGCGGTTACCCCTGACGCTGCATCACAGACAGGAGCGCCTGTTATGGTGTACTTAACGACGAACCTGCGTGCACGAATGGCAAAACGTCATTTTTCGGATGAATCCAGGTTCTGTTTACAGAATCATGAAGGTCGCATCCGTGTTTGGCGACATCGCGGAGAACGCACATTGGAAGCGTGTATTCATCACCATACGGGTGTATGACCCGGCGTAATGGTATGGGGTGCCATTGGTTACACGTATCGGTCACCTCTTGTTCGCGCTGACGGCACTTTCAACAGTGACGTTATATCCATGGCTCTACCCTTCATTCGATGTCGTGGGGTTTCCTACCGTGGGGTTTCCTACCGTGTGGTTTGTAAGTAGGCTGTTTAGGTTTTTATATTGGTAACACCACGTACCGCTCTTTATGAAAATCACTGTCTGTGCTGCGTGCAGTCTGAGGCATTGTTGCAATATTCGCCATTTTAGTGTTGGGCTGTTGGCTGTTTAACAGCGCGTAGCGTTGCGCAGTTGGAGGTGAGCCGCCAGCAGTGGTGGATGTGGCGAGAGAGATGGCAAAATTTTAAGAGCGGACGATCTGGACGTGTGTCCGCCACAAAGAATAAGTTTGTAATACTGGATGGCATGAACTGATATATATATTATGACTTTTGAACACTATTAAGGTAAATACATTGTTTGTTCTCTATCAAATTCTTTCTTTTGCTAACTAACTAGTTATTGCCTGCAGTAGTTTGAATCTTTTATTTATCTGGAAGTAGGGGCGCTCGCTGTATTGCAGTAGTTCGAGTAACGAAGATTTTTGTGAGGTAAGTGATTTGTGAAACGTATAGGTTAATGTTAGTCAGGCCATTCTTTTGTAGGGATTTTTGAAAGTCAGATTGCGTTACGCTAAAAATATTGTGTGTCAGTTTAAGCACAGTCGTGTATAATTCAAAGGGGCGTCTCATATGTCGACCCTTAGCCGAGGATACCTCACTGAAATCTTCAGATTTTTTCTTGTAGTTTGTGTAATTAGTGTAGCTTTTGTTTATTGCTGGCACGTAATTGTAGAGAGAATCACCTTTGTAGTTGCAGTCTTTCATTGTTGTACAGTAAAACAGGTGTGGCATGCGTGTAGAATCGCACCAAGTATTTCGCAGCTGCGCTTGCGATTAACTAGATATTATTTTCAGTGCTATGTTAATGTGTTTTCTTAGTTTTGCTCTTCAAATTGTGCTTTTCTGTGTTATCGTGTGAAATATTGTGACAATAATGGCGTGTGAAAAACGTAATACTAGGCTCCAAAGTAAACTGTGAAATGACAGTGAAGACGAAAACAGTGTGTTAGCGCCACCAAGTAATGAATTAACTAATGTCCAAAGTAGTAATTTGATAATTGTGCATAGGGAAATGGAGTGGGCTGCAAATAATGGTGTAGACAGTAAAACAATTAGTGAACAGGGAAGCATTATCGATCGATCGGTCTGCAACAACCCGCCTCAGGACTCCGAAATGACAGGACACAATCTTGCAAATACTGTCGATTCAGGTTTTGGGTCCTCACCGTTTTCTCAAACAAGTTAAGACACATTTTCTGCTTGTCAAAATGTGAATGTTGCCGGTGCAACTTCACTTCCGAAAAGCACTGAGGAACATGTTTCAGACACCAGTGCATTGTTACTACAGTAAATGCAACAAATGGGACAAGGCTACAAAAGTTAGACACAACGCTTGAACAAAATCAGAAACAAATGGAACAAAATCTTCAAAATTTAGACAAATGGAACACAATCTTCGAAGGTTAGACACAATGGAACAACACTAGAGACAAACACAGCAACAGTTAGACGCAATGGAACAAAAGCTTCAAATACGCTTGAACGAACACGTGAAGATTTAAATACTGAGTTACATAAAATCGAATCGAAATGTCAAAAAGTCTGTAATGACGTAAAAACACAAATTTGTGAGCATTTCCAACCTATTTTTTCGCGGCATGAAAATATTTACAGAATCACGAAGCAGCCATAAAAGAACTGCAAACTATTGTTCATGAAAATCATGAGACCTTGCAAGCTAAAATCTACCGCTTCGGTTACGCAACTTGCAAAAACTCAGGAAAACTTAAAGGACACAGTAGATACGATTTCAACACAAATGGACACTATGAAACTTGGTTCAGAAAAACACACTGAGGAAATAAGTACACCATCGGAGAAAGTAGCCGAACTTTCGGATCAGTTCACTAACTTATCTGCAAAGGTAGATGATGATCTGAATGACACAAGACCTGTAGCCATCACTGACACAGAAGGGTATGAACAAATTAAGAAATTCAAACAAAATCAGAATCAAATTAATACGCAACACAAAAGAGAAATCCGGGAAGTACAAGATCAGTTGGCACAAGTAAGACAAAATTTACATATTTCAGAGGACACTCGCGCTCCAACACGGGAAGAGGGACATAGAAATACGGAAAAGCCACAAAATAATAACACAGGGCATTTCGGAAATTATGAAAGAAATTGGTAAGGTACACCGAATTTTGAGATGGGACCGCCGACACGACGTAACAATGACCGATATGCTACTCGCCGACACGATGATTTTGACTATAAGCTGTTAATTACTACATGTAAAATCAAAACATTTAAGAATTCTGGCAACGACATTCATCCACAAGCGTGGCTCCACCAATTCTCTCATTTTTTTCCTCCCAACTGGTCATTAGAGCACAGATTAGAATTTATGTGTGGCTACTTAAAGAATGAACCAGCTGAAAGAATGTGATCGGTCATTCACGATTGTCACAGTGAAGGAGAATTTTATCATGCCTTCCTCTCAGCATATTGGTCTCAAGCTACAAAAGACCGAGTAAAACATAGCATCATAATGATGAAACATTTCGAACTATCTGAATTTTCCAGTCTTGTGAAATATTTTGAAGACATGTTGCACAAGAATCAGTACCTTTCAAACCCATACAGCCCCTCAGAACTTATCCGCATTTGCTTAATCAAATTACCTGAACATTTACGACATATTATTTTGGCAGGACGTTGCAAAGACGACATTGAAGCTTTTCAGGGACTGTTACAAGAGTTGGAAATCGACACTGACAATCGCGGGACGCGAAAACAGGAGCACAATAATTACAGGTCACATCCGTCACAATTCCGCAATGACAGAAATAATAACTGGACACGACAAGGCTATTCTTACAACGTAAATCGTGACCGAAACAGACACCACCCGTATGACAACCGTTGGCAGAGTAAAAATAATTACAGAGAAAGGTCGCATTTCCATAGTGATGACTATGACAGAGACTACCATAGAAACAGACAATATGGGAACCAAAACAATTATTATTACGGGAGACAGAATAACTTCAGACGCAACGGTCCATCGTGCAGTGATAACTCAGGGAGAAATTCTCCACCACTCAACCGACAAGAAAGAAACTACAGGAACTATCGACATGACGACAGACTATATAATCATAACGACAGACCTGAATTTCATCAGAACTGGCGGGATTCAAAGGTGGAAGGGCCCTCTCGGCAAGGTGAATTTGTATAAGTTAGGTCTCCTAATCCCAATAACGACGCGCGCCAACAAAGAAACAGACAATGAATCGCACCGGCAGGCAGCCATGTGAGCCGGCTGGGCTTGAGAAAAATAACATAAGCTAACCTTGAGAAAAATTCCAGTGTTTCTTACCGACGTAACCACATGATAATTGCGTTGAAACTGAAACTCTGCGTACTAGGAAGAGTAAACGTTTGCACCACATGTAAAACCGTTTATTGAAAGATAATCTGCTTTTTAACTTTGTCTTTGCCATAAAACTTTTCACTTCACATTTTTAGTATGCTTTGTCAGACTTAAGAAACTATTACCTTGCAACAATGTTTGAAGTTAAATATCCTGTCAAGAACCAACAGAACTTATTTAAACAGAAATTACGAATGCATTGTTATAGTGAACAGACAACACAGTGTTGTTATCTGTACATTCTTGCTTGTTAGTTGCACGATTACGTAAAGACTATCAGGCTTACATAGTTAGAACTTATACTGATAATGAGATTTTAATGCAACATTTTGGTTTACTTGAAAAGATACTCTTTATTTGAAGTACATTCGGTGAGATTAAAGATGACCTAGCATTTGGTTTCTTTGAGAGCTACACGATTATATCACGACGCTACTAATATGTGACACAATTTACATAGTTGCTTTTGCGGTGTATCTGTTTTATATCTGCACAATTCATCTGAATTCTTATGGAAGGGAAAACATGTTTTAGTAGTAACTTTTGTGGTATAGCTAAAATGAGACAGCCTTTTCTGTAGCACAACAATACGTTACTGTACAGTACTTACTTCATCACGGCAATAAGCCTAACAACTACGATATCTATATGAATAGCAATTCACTTTGTTTATTACGAGGTAAGTACAGTACATTGACTACAGAACTTTGCTTACAGATGACGATAATTACGACACTTGGCACATTTTTTGCCCTTAAGTAATGACAGAGATTATTGTCTTACAGCAAGACCCACTGTTTAGCGCTACAGTACACGTATTTGAGTGATTGATTTTGTACTTAAAACATTTATATTTAAAAATTTTTGAATTACAATGATACGAAGGTTTTCCGTGATACATTTTACTCCATTGCTGTAATCTGTAACACCTGAGGCTATAATTACATTAATCCCCAGGGGGGTACACCCTTACTTTGTGTACCATGTGTTTGGCAAGCACAAGGAGCCTTAGCTAATATGGTATTTGCTTATACAACTTTACACATCGGTACCATATTTCTCTAACACATAATTACACAGCCTTTTCTGTAGCACAACAATACGTTACAGTACAGTACTTACTTCATCACTGCAATAAGTGTAACAACTACGATATCTATACACATAGCAATTCACTTTGTTTATTACGAGGTAAGTACATTGACTTCTACAGAACTTTGCTGATTTAACTGGGAGAGACAAAGATTTATTTTAATACATCAGTGACAGATGTTTACGTAATTACACAGTTGGATAACTTCACACTTATGAAATTGTATTTTGTCTGTACTTTGTGAACTGTTCATATTTTTTCGGAACCATTGTGATACTATGAGAGCTTTGAATGAAGTATTTGGTAAGGGATCATGATTTTTGAAGTACGTTTGAGGTAGATGGCTTTATTGAAGGCACTGAAATTATTGAAAGAAGCTGCGATGATTCTGAGATGTGATTGATCTGTTATGATGTTATTATTATGATGACGATGTGTATTATGCTGTTGAGGTATGTTTGTGATCAATAAGCTGAGAATCGTACTTTAGGAGTTATGAAATGTGTGTAAATGCGTGAATGTATTACAATGCAGGCAAAAATTTTTTGCACACTGTTATATTCATAGGATTCTGTTTCTACACATTTGCAACGCAAATTCTCGACTTGTGAAATATTTTATATGAGACTATCACTGTAGTGCAAACTGGTGTCCTAAATATTTCGGTAATAAAGTTAAGTGACCTTCACGTAATGCGTCGTGGACACCCAGCTGTGCGACAGTCGCCTGGAAAAAAGTCATTAGTGTGTGCCTTTCAGAGGCACAGGTGGAGAAAAAAGGAGGCCAATATCCTCGCTATTGACATTTCTTTGTAGAAAGCATCACAAATACGACATGCTCAAACTTGAAAACATATGATTATACTGTGGAGCTCTTAATTTATGATATTTACTAAAATGCCTAACGAAATGATGAGAAACATTTTACATCTATTGTCATTCTAGTTGAGAATTTGCTCATTTTATTAAATATCTAGTTTCTAGTTGCACTGCAGCATTGGTTAAAATAAAATTTTATAGTTGTACTAATATAGATATTTTATGGCTACAGATCCAGTAAATAATAACTATATGATCTACTTAAAAAGAAATTACAAAGGAGCACAAAAAGACATTTCCCTTCACAGGACTTGCATACATAATTTTTCTTTTCAACTACTTGGTAATATTTTTCTTTCGTAGAATAAGTTGTGGTGTACCACTTTAATTACATAGACATTAAGATGTGAATAGACATTTCCCTTATCTGCATTGTTGTCTTTAGTGTAATATTTTTTCTGCTTGAGCTTTGCCTTGTTTAGGTATAAGTTATAGCATTTGCTGCTGATGTTTGCCATGCATAGTACTACTGAATGTCACTTTGTATTACTCTGTTAAGCCAGTTTTACTACTGATTTATTTTTCTTGTTGCTCCACATTGGCTCATATTAGTTGTAATGTTGCATTTGCTCTGCTAATTTAGATTTGCTGCTGCTTGCTTTGACAATTTCCATTTTTTTCATTGCTGTTTGTATTAATTGTTTTGTGCTGCTGCATTGCCTCGTCCCTTAGTTTAGCATCTGAGCTCAGTAGATTGAAGTTAGCTTTAGAGAGGGTTGACTATATAAGAGAATGAGTTGCGATGAATTGGAAGAAATGCATTGAGAAGTTATATGAAAAAAGTACAGAAAGCAGGTATAGGTAGGATTTTCTTGGAAATAAATGATGAGGTAAGACAATGGAAAATAAATAATGAGGTAAGAAATATGTGAACATATAAATACAGAAAGCATGCTTGGATAGGATTTTTTTGATGGAAACAAATGTTGAAATAAGACGAAAGATCTGTGTTATTCTGTGTTATTCTGCTATGTGTTTGTATACTCTTGTGTATGTGTGTTTTTCCTGTCTTTATGTGTTTAGCTACTAAGATTTATGTTGTAGAATTTTTCTAGTACTAAGATACATTCACTATGGTGAGGAATACTGTTATCCTCAAATATAATTTGCATTAATAATATGTTATTTACTTTGTAAAGATGTTTAGACATTATTAATTCTGTTCTGTTTCAATGCTCATATGTGAAATTAATGTTTCGAAAACTATTCACATTATTTTATGTATGTACTTATGTTATAATTCCTGTAACACTGATGTATATGTTATTTCGATTCTTTTGTAAAGCCCATATCACCACAAATATTATCTGTATAATTATGGTTTTAATGATGTTTTCTGTATCTCTGTAATTGTATTCTCATGTTATAAAATTATAATTGACACCAGTTTACCAAATTAAGTAACATTGCCCACTGCCCAAAACAATTTGTAAATTTTTTTGTGGGAAGCATGGGGGCTATGTAAGTAGGCTGTTTAGGTTTTTGTATTGGTAACGTCACGTACCGCTCTGTATGAAAATCACTGACTGTGCTGTGTGCAGTTTGAGGCTGGTTGGCATTGTTGCAATTTTCGCCATTGTAGTGTTGGTCTGTTGGCTGTTTAACAGCGTGTACCATTGCGCAGTTGGAGGTGAGCCGCCAGCAGTGGTGGATGTGGCGAGAGAGATGGCAGAATTTTAAGAGCGGACGATCTGGACGTGTGTCCGCCAGAAAGAATAAATTTGTAATACTGGATGGCATGAACTGATATATATATATTATGACTTTTGAACACTATTAAGGTAAATAAATTGTTTGTTCTCTATCAAAATCTTTCTTTTGCTAAGTATGCCTATCAGTAGTTAGTGCCTTCAGTAGTTTGAATCTTTCATTTATCTGGCAGTAGTGGCGCTCGCTGTATTGCAGTAGTTCGAGTAACGAAGATTTTTGTGAGGTAAGTGATTTGTGAAACGTATAGGTTAATGTTAGTCAGGCCATTCTTTTGTAGGGATTTTTGAAAGTCAGATTGCGTTGCGCTAAAACTATTGTGTGTCAGTTTAAGCACAGTCGTGTATAATTGTTCAAAGGGGACGTTTCAGGTTTCCTATGAGCAGTGGCACACTAAACCTGTCAGAGGCCTGGGCTGGCAAAACAAATCGAGGCTCCTCTTGCTGCCCCCTTCCACCCTCCTCACCACAGAGGATTTCTCCAAGAGTTTCAAACGCAAACGGAAGGAAGTCTCACATTGCTTATCATCTTCATTTTGTGTTGTGATAATTTACAAGGTGTAACGTTATTTTACGTAACACTGGAAGTGACTGCTCTCGTAATCTCGTTACTATTATTTAATAGCTATTATTTAATAGCTATTTAATAACTAATAATACTATTATTTAATCATTATATGATTTCTGTTGTTCGAATCTATTATTTATGCAGATTAAAAGAGAGAGGGAGCAGCAGGTAAACAGAGAAAGGGGGAGGGTGATTAATGACTAATGGAACACTGTAATAAATACATAAATTAGGGGTGTTATTGTGAATTTGATGTACTATTAGAAAAAGCGGTGGAGGAGGTGGACAGAGATGGGAAGATGGATGGAGAAGGAGAGGAGGATGGTGAGGAGGAGGAAGTGTTGTGAGAGGGGGGGGGGGGGGCAGATGGAGGAGATGGAAAGAGAGACGGATGGGCGGAAGGAGGAGGTGGATAGAGAGACGAGAGATGAGGCAGGACGGGATGAACTGACATAAAACTGGGATGAATAAATATCCGGGCAACGCCGGGTTTACAGTTAGATAAAGGTTTATGCGACAATGGGCGTGTTCATCTGAAAGATATTACAGAATATTTCCCTATGGTTAGATGTGGCATATAAAGTCTCGATAAGTAGTGTGTTGTTCTTGACGTCTGCACATGACAAAATTCGTTGCTTAATATAGATGTCTCCACCAAATTTCATCTAGTTGGAATTACATCTTTATAAAATGAACTACATAATAACCAGCTGAAAAATGCCTCTGTTGGAGCACAATAAAGACAAATATGATCATGTTTAAAAGTCTCTGACAGAAAAGTGGGCAACCAGCTGTCTGAGTCCTCATTCCACCTTCCTCACCAAAAATTCTGCAAGCTTCACAGGACGAGTGACCTTGTTATGTAAGAAATTTACCAAGGAAAATTTCAGTTCTGTTGAGATAAAAATTCAATAAATAGCAGATTGTGTATTAGAACTTTAGAAATGCCTTTAAAAGCGCACTTTTGTGAATGAGATCCGCCAGACACGAATAATTAGTTTCGTATGACATATATGACGAAACTCCAGAATCGGCAGGTTAACTTTGCGAAATTATTGATGCTGATCGACGACTACACTGTCTGAGAAAAGGTGACAACACCTGCACTGAGGGTGAGCGACTACGGTAGACAAGCAGTGGGGGATGCTCAGTTCGCAAACACCTCGTTAGGGAATCGGTTATTCTAGACAGCTTCACTACCTGCTGCTCCCTAGTAGGAAACCCCATGGTAGGAAACCCCACGTAGCCCTCCATTCGATCCCTGCGAAACCCCTTCATTTCAGCAGGATAATGCACGACCGCATGTTGCAGGTTCTGTACGGGCCTTTCTCCATACAGAAAATGTTCGATTGCTGCCCTGGCCAGCACATTCTCCAGATCTCTCACCAATTCAAAACGTCTCGTCAATGGTGGCCGAGCAACTGGCTCGTCACAATACGCCAGTCACTATGAAAGGTGGCTTTCATTTGTGACATTCATTTCGCAGATTATTCTGCATATTTGGAGTAAATAAACCCATATAATGGTTAATTAGTCTTATTAGGTGGATTAGAAAGAGAGATACGTGATGATTAAACACATGTCTGAAATAATATGGGCTTTGGTAGTAATAATATTTAGTTGCATGCTGTAGGTGTAAGTAAAGTAAATTTGCCAGTGGAGGCGAGAAGTGGTCGGGCACAGCCGGGGAGGCGAAGGCCGGCGAGCGCCGGAAGAGCATTGTGCAGGGGCCGGGGGGTCCCAGGGGATGCGGCCACTGACCGGCAAGCATCAAAATGAACACCGCCGGGTGCCAGGTGAGAGAGAGAGGGGAAATGTCGAGCAGACAGAGAGCGTCCAACGTACGCGCCGGCGCCGCCCGGTCGCGCGCTGTTTTAGCGGCAAATTGGCTGAGCTCTGATTGGGCAGTTCATAAGAAAGTGCGGGAAACGCCGAGGGTCAATGCCCGCTGTTTGAACAGAGAAATTTTTGGATAGATGGAGAAATTGTATCACTCCGCGAGGGAGATGTGGGAGACCTTTGCAGCGTCGGGATTGGCTGGTTTGAGTTTGGCGGCAAGATTGTCGCAAGAGCATCGTGCAGAGAGCGACAGGAGGCAGATCGTCTTGTGCCGTGAAAGCGGACGGTCCCAAAGTTCGGTAGCTCTCAGATAGGGACTTAGATTCTGAATACTGTGCTGTGTATGATCTAGAGTCTGCAGCTACAGTAGGACATCAGCGTCCACGATAGGCATTGCATTGACTACTAGTATAATTGCAGTTGATTCCGCCTTATAGGCTGGCAGTCACCACTGAACGTAGTCAACCAGTGCACAGAGCTATCATACTGGTATTGCACGTTAGTACAAGACACACTGGGCTGCACCTTAAAGGTTGTTGAGCCAGTCTTGAAAGCGTTTTATACTATTTAGAGAAAATATAGGGCTTGTGGTATTAGCAGTTTCTGAGTAGTTTATTCTGCTCAAGATATTTGAGAGACTTTTCTTAACTCAGCGACTTCGCAGCTGCAGTCGTCTCCCCAGCAATATCGACAGAGCCAGCACGCTGGTAGACGGTATTGTAAAACTTGCAGCAGCGGCAGTAAAGTTCAGAAATAGTTGTTGGATCGTGTCCTTGCCATCCACTGAGCATCCATGCAGTTTTGCTTACGATTCGTTATTGGTTATTTGTCATTTTGCATGTTGGTTGGTTTGTTTCTTGGTGGTGGTGTCCGAACTGCGTATTATTTCAGACACAAAAGAGATTATAGGACTGCAGTCACATCGCATTTACCAATTGATTACCCAGGGGCATAATTAAATCTAACTTCGCATCAACTTAACATTAAGAGCTGAGAGCCAATCTTACCAGTGTAGTATATACAGGGTGTTTCAAAAATGACCGGTATATTTGAAACGGCAATAAAAACTAAAAGAGCAGCGATAGAAATACGCCATATGTTGCAATATGCTTGGGACAACAGTACATTTTCAGGCAGACAAACTCTCGAAATTACAGTAGTTACAATTTTCAACAACAGATGGCGCTGCGGTCTGGGAAACTCTATAGTACGATATTTTCCACATATCCACCATGCGTAGCAATAATATGGCGTAGTTTCTGAATGAAATTACCCGAAACCTTTGACAACGTGTCTGGCGGAATGGCTTCACATGCAGATGAGATGTACTGCTTCAGCTGTTCAATTTTTTCTAGATTCTGCCGGTACACCCGGTCTTTCAAGTGTCCCCACAGAAAGAAGTCACAGGGGTTCATGTCTGGCGAATAGGGAGGCCAATCCACGCCGCCTCCTGTATGTTTCGGATAGCCCAAAGCAATCATACGAACATCGAAATATTCATTCAGGAAATTATGACGTCGGCCGTGAGATGTGGCCGGGCACCATCTTGCATAAACCATGAGGTGTTTGCAGTGTCGTCTAAGGCAGTTTGTACCGCCACAAATTCACGAAGAATGTCCAGATAGCGTGATGCAGTAATCGTTTCGGATCTGAAAAATTGGCCAATGATTCCTTTGGAAGAAATGGCGGCCCAGACCAGTACTTTTTGAGGATGCAGGGACGATGGGACTGCAACATGGGGCTTTTCGGTTCCCCATATGCGCCAGTTCTGTTTATTGACGAAGCCGTCCAGGTAAAAATAAGCTTCGTCAGTAAACCAAATGCTGCCCACATGCATATCGCCGTCATCAATCCTGTGCACTATATCGTTTGCGAATGTCTCTCGTGCAGCAATGGTAGCGGCGCTGAGGGGTTGCCGCGTTTGAATTTTGTACGGATAGAGGTGTAAACTCTGGCGCATGAGACGATACGTGGACGTTGGCGTCATTTGGACTGCAGCTGCAACACGGCGAACGGAAACCCGAGGCCGCTGTTGGATCACCTGCTGCACTAGCTACGCGTTGCCCTCTGTGGTTGCCGTACGCGGTCGCCCTACCTTTCCAGCACGTTCATCCGTCACGTTCCCAGTCCGTTGAAATTTTTCAAACAGATCCTTTATTGTATCGCTTTTCGGTCCTTTGGTTACATTAAACCTCCGTTGAAAACTTCGTCTTGTTGCAACAACACTGTGTTCTAGGCGGTGGAATTCCAACACCAGAAAAATCCTCTGTTCTAAGGAATAAAATATGTCGTCTACAGCACACTTGCACGTTGTGAACAGCACACGCTTACAGCAGAAAGACGACATACAGAATGGCGCACCCACAGACTGCGTTGTCTTCTATATCTTTCACATCACTTGCAGCGCCATCTGTTGTTGAAAATTGTAACTACTGTAATTTCGAAAGTTTGTTCTCCTGAAAATGTGCTGTTGTCCCTAGCATATTGCAACAAACGGTGTATTTCTATCGCTGCTCGTTTAGTTTTTATTGCCTTTTCAAATATACCGGTCATTTTTGAAACACCCTGTATAAGAACAGTGTACAATTTGCTTAATTTGTTTTCACTCATGATTTGTTCAATATGGTCTAACTTCTATCGTGGGATAATTTACATTAAATACAAGTTATTTACAATATCGCTTTTGATTCAGTAGTAGATGGTAGTTAGCCGTCACTGTCACATTAACATATCTTATTTAATTTCGTCTACTACCCCATAAGAAGTCCTTTACAACTACTCTTGATGAACTGTGGTTTCGTGTTGAAGCTGCATGGGCAGCTGTACGAGTACACGTCATCCAAGCTCTGTTTGACTCAATGCGCAGGCTTATCAAGGCCGTTATTACGGCCAGAGGTGGTTGTTCTGGGTACTGATTTCTCAGGATCTATGCGCCCAAATTGCCTGAAAATGTAATCACATGTCAGTTGTAGTATAATATATTTGTCCAAGGAATTCCCGTTTGTCATCTTCATTTCTTCTTGGTGTAGCAATTTTAATGCCCAGTAGTGTACTTGCTGCGGAAAATGACAACACAAACAAACCAGTGATAAAATACACTGCCTAGGGTTCTTTAAGTTACTTTAAATCAATAACGAAAGGCAGACGTATCGTAAGGATGACCACCACATAAAAATTATTCAGGTATTATATATAAAAAATGCTATTTAGCATACCGTACACTGATTTCCTTCAATCAGTAAGAAATGTAAAGGCGGTAAATGATCAGTGTTACAATGACACAAAAATAACTCGTTTCGGAACACGAATGGTTCCTCCTACATATCACTGGGTCCTCTCTAATGCTGGAACACAATACGTCGCGGACTGTTGCACGCCTCCTCTGTAGCGGCTCGGAGACATGGAAGTACGGAGTGCTGGAAACTCTGCAGCCGCATAGCTTTTTATTAACATAATTACTGCCAGTAAAGCAAGCGCAGGTTAATTAACCGAGCTACTATTACGAGAAGAGCAAGCTCTGTGCCCTGGGAGATAATACTGCTGAGAATCCGTCGCTGCGTTTCCCTTCCTTCTTTTCCTTTGCTGTCCTGCTGCGTACTTCTGTTCTTTGTCTCATCTTCTTGTCTGCTGCTCTCCAGTAGCCGCTGCGTGTTTTGTCCCTTCAAAACGGAAAGCTCTTCCCGCGTGCCCCTCGCGTCGCAGGCACCGCCATAACTCTAAATTTCACTACGCCCATCTTTTTCAGCTGCTGAGTAACGAGAGATACAGTTTAGTACTCTCTCGAAACTTCGTGGTCTTCCGATCCCGCCAGGGACTCCCCTAATCGAAATTTTACAGCGAATCCGCACGTAAATTCCCGATCAGTCGTAAAAACCTGCTCATCTGTGAAGTATGTTTCTGTTCCCTCTATTTCCCCCTCCCCTCCCCACCACCCTCTGCAGACACCCTTCCGCCATTAATTGATATCATGGCGTCGGCTGTCCTCTAAGAACGGCGCGTGACCGTAAAAAAGTTAATTGCCCAGAGTTTTGCCTCCTTGCCGATCCTAATAAAAACTCCTCCATTTTAATAACCTTTTAACAGCCCTCGTACCGTTCCACAGGCAGGGCTGAGCTGCGAGATAGAATCTCTAAAAGTTCTACAGAGTGGCAAGTCTGCCTTTTCAGCGAGAGCACGCGTTTGGAAATTTTCCCGCTGTTTTAATTAAACATCGCTGTCATCTACCGGCTGCTCTTTATTTTAGCGACAGACCTGTGCGTCTCATCTACAGTTCACAGATGAAAAATCATTTTGCCTGAATGCGTCGAGCGAGTAGGTACAGACGCACTCATAGATGCTATCTCTGGACAGGAAACATTACTTGCCGCCCAGTGTCCTAGTTGAGTTAACAGTGATAGGGAAGGATATATGTAGCGTCTTCGTTCAAGAATCATCCCAGATTTAACCACATGTGTATTTAGGGAAACCATGGAAATCCCTGGTAAAGATACTGGTGGGTGACTATAGCCTCACTCCTGTCGATTATACCCCTTAGGATACTCTACAAGCTAATTTTACACAAGACAAGTTCGCTCCACTAAGAACAACTCGATGAGTTCTGGCTATTACGGAATTATGAATCCAGTGGCACAGATGGTCCTCTATTGTACAAGCTCGTATTTTATTCATTAAACACTATTGGAATATGGCATTATCTTGGGTGTCGTTATCTGCTCTTTTATCAATAAATTTTTCCGTATTGCACGGGGTTTCTTGAGGTCTGAAGTTGTATTAAAAATATTACTAAACATTTTTGTAACAACACTTGTTGGCACGGCGCGATTCCGCGACATGCTGCCTCATCAGAGACTTTACAGTTGCATGTAAGTACATTTTCATTTGTGGTTTCTTCTGGAGTATGGCGTGGTGTATTTGCTTTGTGTGGTAGTGAGTGATGTGCCAAAATTTATTCCTTTCGAGAAATATTTATTCGATCCAGTGGGTGTCTTAAGTAACTTGTACGTTTAAATCATCTCAGTGGTGTTTTATCTTTCATTTTTGCTGGATATATACCTGTCTGCACACAGTGCACAAGAACAAATACATCAACACTCGACGCTTTCACATCAATTTGTTTACGTAACGAAGATTCCCAGCTGCTGAGATAAACCATAGTTCAGTTGCTAAGGTAGTGAATACTCGAAAGTACAATCTGTATTAAGCACGCATGAAACTTACTGTTATTTAGTATCTCTAGGGTACTTAGTATTATTAACACCTTTCTTCCTCAGTTAACTTTGTTTCTTTGTATTAATAAAACAAGCACTCCACTCTGGAGAAACTTCTCAAGAAATTTAAGCTATTACTCTCTAGTTCATCTTTTATCAACCTTTTTCCATGCACTGTAGCATGAACTACGAGGGTATTTAAATAAATAATGCCCCACAATTTTGTTAAAAGCAATTAATATACACAAACAAACGTCCCTGTAGGTGCTTCACATTTGATGTTTTTCTGTGGGCCGGTGAAGTTTCGAACTTTTCTGGCAGATGGCGGAGCCGTAGTGCAGCGTCAAAATAGCGTCTACATACGACTCACGTTACAAGCAGCCTCTTGTTACTGAATTCCTGTGTGCAGAATAAGAAACCGTAACGAATGTCCATAAACGTTTGTGTGCAGTGCATGGCAATGCTACAGTTGATAAGAGTACAGTTGGGCGATGATTAAGGAAACTTACAGCCTCAGGAAATGCAGAAACAGAGTTGCATGATCAGGCACGCTCGGTACCTCCTGTCACAGCCACTGCTCACATTCTGAATCGTGCGGATGCCATTATTCGTGCCGGCTGGCGCATCACAACTCGACAATTGACTCTACAGTTGTCGGTCAGCATTGGAAGTGCGTCTGTAATGATCGAGATTCTCAGATATTCAAAGCGTTGCTCACGATGGGTTCCACGAATAATCACAACGTACCACAAGATTTAAAGAAAGGCAATTTCTTCAGAATTGCTGGAGTGTTTTGAGGCCGACGGAGAGATTGTAAGTAGGCTGTTTATGTTTTCTTATTGGCAACGTTACGTAGCGCTCTGTATGAAAATCACTGGCTGTGCTAGTAGGCTGTTTATGTTTTCTTATTAGCAACGTTACGTAGCGCTCTGTATGAAAATCACTGGCTGTGCTGTGCGCAGTCTGTGGCTAGTTTGCATTGTTGTCTGCCATTGTAGTGTTGGGCAGTTGGCTGTTAACAGCGCGTAGCGTTGCACAGTTGGAGGTGAGCCGCCAGCAGTGGTGGATGTGGGGAGAGAGATGGCGGAGTTTTGAAATTTGTAAGACTGGATGTCATGAACTGTTATATGTATTATGACTATTAAGGTAAATACGTTGTTTGTTCTCTATTAAAAACTTTCATTTGCTAACTATGCCTATCAGTAGTTAGTGCCTTCCGTAGTTTGAATCTTTTATTTAGCTGGCAGTAGTGGCGCTCACTGTATTGCAGTAGTTCGAGTAACGAAGATTTTTGTGTGGTAAGTGATTTATGAAAGGTATAGGTTAATGTTAGTCAGGGCCATTCTTTTGTAGGGATTATTGAAAGTCAGATTGTGTTGCACTAAAAAATATTGTGTGCCATATGGCGACCCTGCCAGGATTCGAACCTGGAATCTTCTGATTTTTTTCTTATAGTTTGTGTAATTAGTGTAGATTTTCTTTATTGCTAACGCATAATTGTAGAGAGAATCTCCTTTGTAGTTGCAGTCTTTCATTGTTGTACATTAAAACAGGTGTGGCATGCATGTAAATTTGCACCAAGTATTTCGAAGCTGCACTTGCAATTAACTAGATATTATTTTCAGTGCTATGTTAATGTGTTTTCTTATTTTTGCTCTTCAAATTGTGTTTTTATGTGTTGTCGTGTGAAATATTGTGACAATAATGGCGTGTGAAAAACGTAATACTAGGCTCCAAAGTAAACTGAGAAACGACAGTGAAGACGAAAGCAGTGTGTTAGCGCCACCATGTAATGAATTAACTAATGTTCAAAGTAGTAATTTGGTAACTGTGCATAGGGAAATGGAGCGAGCTGCGAATAATGGTGTAGGCAGTGAAACAATTAGTGAACAGGGAAGAATTATCGATCGATCGGTCGGCAACAGCTCGCCTCAGGATTCCGAAATGACAGGTCACAATCTTGCAAATACTGTAGATTCAGGTTTTGCGTCCTTACCGTTTTCTCAAGTAAATCGAGACACATTTTCTGCTTTTCAAAATGCGAATATTGCCGGTTCAAATGCACTGCCGAATAGCACTGAAAACATGTTTCAGACACCAGTGCACTGTTATTACAGTTAATGCAACAAATGGGACAAAGGCTACAAAAGTTAGACACAACGCTTGAACAAAATCAGAAACAAATGGGACAAAATCTTCAAAAG
Organism: Schistocerca serialis cubense; assembly: GCF_023864345.2. Classification (NCBI taxonomy): domain Eukaryota; kingdom Metazoa; phylum Arthropoda; class Insecta; order Orthoptera; family Acrididae; genus Schistocerca; species Schistocerca serialis. The sequence goes on from NC_064642.1 coordinate 208,650,153, forward strand.
TTAGACACAATGGAACAACACCAGAGACAAACACAGCAACAGTTAGACACAATGGAACAAAATCTTCAAAAGTTAGACACAATGAAACAATATCTTCGGAAGTTAGACACCACACCTGAACAAACACGTGAAGATTTAACTACTGATTTACATAACATTGAATCGAAAAGTCAAAAAGTCTGTAATGACGTAAAAACACAAATTTGTGAGCATTTCCAACCTATTTTTTCGCGTCATGAAAATGCATTACAGAATCACGAAGCAGCCATAAAAGAACTGCAAACTATTGTTCATGAAAATCACGACACCTTGCGAGCTAAAACTGACTCAGTTGCATCTACCGATTTGGTTACGCAACTTGCAAAAACTCAGGAAAACTTAAAGGACACAGTAGATACGATTTCAACACAAATGGACACTCTGAAACTTGGTTCAGAAAAACACACTGAGGAAATAATTTCACTAACGGATAAAGTAGCCAAACTTTCAGATCAGTTCACTAACTTATCTACAAAGATAGATGATGATCTGAATGACACAAGACCTGTAGCCTTCACGGAGACTGAAGAGTATGAACAAATTAGAAAATTCAAACAAAATCAAAATCAAATCAATACACAGTACAAAAGAGAAATCCGGGAAGTACAAGATCAGTTGGCACAAGTAATATAAGAATTACATATTTCAGAGGACACTCGCGCTCCAGTACGGGAAGAGGGACATAGAAATACGGAACAACCACAAAATAATAACACAGGACACTTCGGAAATTATGAAAGAAATTGGCAAGGCGCATTGGATTTTGAGATGGAACCGCCGAAACGTAGTAACAATGAGCGATGTGCGACTCGCCGACACGAAGATTTTGACTATAAGCTGTTCATTACTACACGTAAGTTCAAAACAATTAAGAATTCTGACAACGACATTCATCCACAAGCATGGCTTCATCAATTCTCTCATTGTTTTCCTCCCAACTGGTCATTGGAGCACAGGTTAGAATTTATTTGTGGCTACTTGGAGAATGAACCAGCTGTAAGAATGCGATCAGTCATTCACGATTGTCACAGTGAAGGAGAATTTTATCATGCCTTCCTCTCAGCGTATTGGTCTCAAGCTACACAAGACCGAGTAAAACATAGCATCATAATGGTGAAACGTTTCGAACAATCTGAATTTTCCAGTGTTATGAAATATTTTGAAGACATGTTGCATAAGAATCAGTATCTTTCAAACCCATACAGCCCCTCAGAACTCATCCGCATTTGCTTCATCAAAATGCCTGAACATTTACGACATATTATTTTAGCAGGAAGTTGCAAAGACGACATTGAAGCTTTTCAAGGACTGTTACAAGAACTGGAAATTGACACTGACAATCGCGGAACGCGAAAACAGTAGCACAACAATTACAGGTCACATCTGTCACAATTCCGCGATGACAGAAATAGTACACGACAAGGCTATTCTTACAACGTAAATCGTGACCAAAACAGACACCACCCATATGACAACCGTTGGCACAGTAGTAATAATTACAGGGAAAGATCACCTCTCCGCGGTAATGACTATCGCAAAGACAATCAGAGAGACAGACAATATGGGAACCAAAATAATTATTATCAAGGGAGACAGAATAACTTTAGATGCCACGGTCCGGCGCGCAGTTACGATTCAGGGAGAAATTCTCCACCACGAGACCGACAAGAAAGAAACTATGGAATCTACCGACATGACGACAGATGATATGATCGTAACGACAGACCTGAATTGCATCAGAACTGGCGGGATTCAAACAGAGCAGGGCCCTCTCGACAAGGTGAATTTGTAGAAGTTAGGTCCCCAAATCCCAATAACGACGCTCGCCAACAAAGACACAATAGGCAATGATTCATACCGCTGGCAGCCACAAAACGTACTTACGAAACTGACGACGCAGCTGCCATAGCTCGTAATTACGTAAAATTGGAGGACATTAGGGACATCTTACTCCAGGAACACGACGTAAAACATAACAAAATTGCATATCCTGTGATTCACATTACAGTAAATGACGTAAAATTTACGGCAGTACTTGGCTCTGGCAGTCCCATTTCAGTAATTAGTGAAACAGCCTTTAGCAAATGCAACAAATCGAAAGATTGCCCTACACTTCCGTTACATAAGATTAAATTAAAGGTGCAATCTTTGGAAAAAGTGTAGATGTACGCCAACAAACCAACTTAGAATTCTTTTGTCAAAGCCACAGCTTCTCTATGAACTTTCTTATTGTTCCATTATTGTCGACGGAAATTATATTGGGAGTAGACTTTTTCAATGAATACAAAGCAATCTTAAACTTTCACGACGCTGAAATAAGTTTAGAAAAAGAAGGTAAGTCAATAGCTTTGAAATTTGAAGATTGGCTCTCAAACCATGACGAGGAAATTAATCGGCTTTACCTTCTGTTAGACAACAGTTCGGAATTTTCTACGGAACTAGACACTAACAATCACTCTGCAAGTACTGACAGGGATGATATCGACGGCATATTTGATACTAATGATTTAATTCAGAATAAAATTCAAACAATTGAGAATTGTAATGACACTGATAGGCAGGACCTTTTTGAGATTTTACAAGCACATTCCATAGTTTTTACTCACAAAACAGGAACAATCAAGGGATTTCAATACCAATTTCGTATTCGTGTGCATACTAAATTTTGTGTTAGACCATACGTAATACCAGCACATTATAGGGACCGTGTTAGAACAGAAATAAAATCTATGCTTGACGAGGACATTATTGAGCCTGCAGTAAGCTCATACAACAATCCATTACATGTTGTGGAGAAGAAAAATGGATCGATCATGCTTGTCTTAGATTCGAGACAAATCAATACTATCATTATTCCTGAAACAGACAGGCCGCAAACGTTGGAAGAACTTCTTCAAAATTTTAATGGTGTAAAAGTGTTGTCTTCCATTGATCTCAGATCCAGCTTTTATCAGATAGAACTTTATCCAGAATGTAGGAAATACACAGCTTCCTTTGTTCGGCGTTTTTTATCAGTTTCGGAAACTTCCTTTTGGTTTGAACATTTCTTTGGCAGCATTCATTCGCGGGCTAAATTCCATATTACCTGAGTTCTTAAAACGTCACATCACCTAATATGTGGACGATATTCTGATAGCAGAAGCCTCAAGGGAACAACGTAATCGCATCCTCAACAGTTTGTTACGTATTTTTGCAGAATCTGGAATTACAGTTAACTTGGAAAAGTCTGAATTCGGTAGGTCAAAGGTGAGGTTTTTGGGACATATTATTTCTTCTGAAGGCATTCAGCCGGATCCTGAAAAGTTAGGAGCAATCAGAGCCATTCCAGTTCCATCCACAAAAAAACAAGTCCGCAGTTTTCTAGGTCTTGTAAATTTTTACCGTCGTTTTCTGAATATGCAAATTCTAGTTACACCAAAACTTTGTTATCTCACTGGAAAAAATACTATTTGGAACTGGGACGAACAAGCACAGTTGGAATTCAATTCTTTGAAAGAATCGCTATTAACGCGCCAATACTAGCTCATCCAGATCTGTCACAAGATTTCTGCCTTAGCACGGATTCTTCTAAAGTCGGTCTTGGTGCCCATTTATTTCAAGAAGCGATAGAAAATGACACTACCGTTCAGAGAACCATTGCTTTTGCTAGCCGAGTGCTAACAAAATCTGAAAAAAATTATTCCGTTACTGAATTAGAAGCTGTAGCTATCGTTTGGGCATTTAACAAATTCCGTTTCTTTCTTTCTGGTAAGCACGTAAAAGTATACAGTGATCATCGTGCATTACAATTTCTTATGTCTTCAGAATTAAATCACGACAGGTTAAAACGTTGGGCAGTGTTTCTGCAAGAATTCCACTTCACAATAGTCTACATTCCTGGCAAGGAGAACATTGTTGCGGACGAACTGTCACGCGCACCGGCTGGGCTTGAGAAAAGTAACACAGAAGGCAACCTCGAAAAAAATTTCTGTATTCTTTACATTCAGAAAGTCGCCTTTGAAAACGTCATCACCACATCTTTAAAGGACATTGCTCATGAACAAGATAAAGATCCGATTTGGAAAGACATCAAAAGCAAATGGCATGAAAAGACACACACACAGATTCGGCATTATTATCTGGTTAGAAACAACATACTGTTCAAAAGCTGCACTGTTGATGACAAGCTATGGGTACTTTGCATTCCCGACAATTTCGTTAATAAGCTCATTTGGTACATTCATTTCAGCTATGCACATTTTGGCCCACGAAAATGTTATCATATTCTTCGAACGACTTGTTATTTTAACAACATGGAAAAGAGAATTCGAAGAGTCTTGGCTATTTGTAAACTTTGTCAAAAGGCGAAACCATCTACTATCTCCCATCGTGCTCCGCTGTTTCCTATCATTCCTTCTAAATTAAAAGAATTTGCTGCTGTTGATCTCTTGGGACCGCTTGTCAGAACATCTAATGGATTTTCGTATGTTCTAGTCGCTGTTGAACTTACTTCAAAATTTGTTTCTTTCACACCGTTACGTAAAGCCACTGGACGGTCTGTATCTAACGCCTTTGTTAAAAAATTTTTACGTGAAGTTGGACACGTTAGTAAAGTCATTTCAGATAAAAGACCGCAATTCAGATCTGCTGTTTGGTCACGCATGCTTCGGAATCATAAAATCAAACCTGTTTTTATTTCATTGTACTCACCACATTGTAACCCCTCCGAACGGATTATGAAAGAAATCAATAAGCTTTGCATACTTTATTGTCACAGAAAGCATCAGCATTGGGACAGATATTTACACTTATTTCAAACCATGCTGAATGGAATGCCTCATGACTCCACTGCTTTACCACCTACTCTTGTACTGAAGAATGAAGAACCACCGAACAGAATCAGAGAGCTTGTACCTTTCTCGAATACACGTAAACTTCGACACAAAGACATAATTGATTTGGCTATTATAAATATAAAATCTGCAGCAGACAAAAGGAGAAAACTACACGGTAAAGCAAATGCAAAGAAATTATATTTTGGTCAGAAAGTTCTGATTAAAGCTCATTCATTGTCACATAAGAAGAAACACTTGAGTCACAAATTCTTTCTAGTTTACAATGGACCTTACAGAATCCGACGTATACCACATGATAATTGCCTTGAAGTTGAAACTCTGCGTACTAGGAAGAGTAAAGGTTTACACCACATTTCACATGTAAAACCGTTTATTGAAAGATAATCTGCTTTTTAACTTTGTCTTTGCCATATAACTTTTCACTTTACATTACTAGTATGCTTCGTCAGACTTAGAATCTGTTAACATGCAACAATGTTTGAAGTTAAATATCCAGTCAAGAACCAAGAGAACTTATTTCAACAGAAATTACGAATGCATTGTTATAGTGAACAGACGACACTATGTTTTTATTTGTACATTCTTGCTTGTTAATTGCACGATTACGTAATGACTATAAGGCTCACATACTTAGAACATTTACCAGTACTGCTAGTGAGATTTTAATGCAACTGTTTGGTTTACTTGAAAATACATTCTGGATTTAAAGTACTTTCTGTGAGATACCAGATGACACAGTGGTTAGTTTATGTGACAGCTACGCGATTTTATCACGACACTACTAATGAGTGGCAATTTACAATGTTGCTTTTGCGGTGTTTCTGTTTTATATCTGCACAGTTTTTCTGAATTATTCTGGAAAGTAAAACATGTTTTAGTAGTAACTTTTGTGGTATAGCTACAATGAGACAGCCTTTCCCATAGCTCAACAATACGTTACAGCACAGTACTTTCTTCATCGTGGCAATAAGCGAAATAACTAAGATATCTATACTCAAAGCATTTCACTTTTGTTTATCATGAGGTAAGTACATTGACTTCTGCAGAACTTAGCTTTCAGAGGACGATAACCACGACACTTCCACAGAGATTATCTTACAACAAGACGCATAGTTTAGCGCTACAGTACACGTATTTGAGCAATTAATATTGTACTTAAAACATTTATTTTTAAAGATATTTGAAGTACAGTGGTACAAAGAAAGTTTTCCGTGATACATTTCATTCCATTGCTGTAATCTGTAACACTTGAGGGTATAATCACATTAATCCTCAGGGGGGTACACGTTTACTTTGTGTACCATGTGTTTGGCAAGCACAAGGAGCCCTAGCTAATATGGTATTTGCTTATAAAACTTTACACATCGGTAGCATATTTCTCTAACACACAAATTACACAGCTATCTGATCATTTAACTGAGAGATAAACTTTTTTTTACTACATCAGTGACACATGTTTACGCAATTACACAGTTGGGTAAATTCACACTTATGAGATTGTATTTTGTCTGTACTTTGTGAACTGTTCATATTTTTTTGGAACCGTTGTGATACTATGAGAGCTTTGAATGATGTATTTGGTAAGGGAGCATGATTTTAAAGTACGTTTGAGGTAGATGACACTATTGAAATGAGCAGAGAATTTTTTTTAGGTTTTGACATTACTGCAGAAAGCTACGACATTTTTGAGATTTGACTGAGGTGTTAGGATGTTATTCTTACGACGACGATGTGTATTATGCTGTTGAGGTATGTTTATGATCAATAAGATGATGCTACCTTATATGAGGAATTTGATTATGCTACGTATTTATTATGATGAAATATTCTAGAAGTGTCGACAAATACGTATATGAATAATGAGTAGTGGTTAGGGACTCTGATTTGTGGAAAAGGATGTTGGAAACCAAGAATCGTACTTTAAGAGTTATGAAATGTGTGTATATGCATGAATGTATCACTATGCTGGCGAAAATTTTTTAGACACTGTTATATTTACAGGATTTTGTTTCTACAGATTTGAAACACAAATTCTCGACCTGTGAAATTTTTATATGAGACTGTCACTGTAGTGCAAACTGGTGTCATAAATATTTCGGTAAGAAAGTTAAGTGACCACCTGCACGTAATGCGTCGTGGGCACCCAGCTGCGCGACAGTCGCCTGGAAAAAAGCATTAGTGTGTGCCTTTCAGAGGCACAGGTGGAAAAAAAAGAGGCCATTATCCTCGCTATTGACATTTCTTTGTAGAAAGCATTGCAAATATGACCCACTCAAACTTGAAAACATATGATTATACTGTGGAGCTCTTAATGTATGATATTTACTAAAATGCTTAATGAAATGATGAGAAACATTTTTACATCTATTGTTTTTCTAGTTGAGAGATTGCTCATTTTGTTTAATATCTGGTTTCCAGCTGTGTTGCAGCATTTGTTTTATAAAATAAAATTAAGTGCATTTGCTAATGTGAACACTTTCTGCCAACAGATCTATTAAATAATAATTTTATGAGCCACATTCTTCGAAAAAGGAGCACTTGGAATGGAAAGAACAATAAAAAGGGATTAATAACAGCAACTACATACATAATTTTCTTTTCAACTACTTGGTACTATTTTTGTAGAGTAAGTAATCGTGATGCATCACTCTAGTGTTTAGATATGACATAGGTATTAAACATGGCCATTTTTACAGTAATATTTTTTCTGCCTGAGCTTTGTCATGTTTAGACATAAATTATTGCATTAGCTGCTGCTGTTTACCGGGCATAATGTTACTGAATTTGACTTTGTATTACTCTGTTAAGCCAGTTTTACTACTGATTTATTTTTCTTGTTGCTGCACATTGGCTCATATTAGTTGTAATATTGCAATTGCTCTGTTAATTTAGATTTACTGTTGCTTGCTTTGACAATTTGCATTTTTTTACCATTGCGGTTTGTGTCAATTGTTTTATGCTGCTGCATTGCCTTGTCCCTTAGTTTAGCATCTGAGCTCAGTAGATTTAAGTTAGCTTAAGAGGGGGTAGACTATATAAGAGAATGAGTTGTGATGAATTGGAAGAAATGCATGGAGCATTCATGCGAAAAAAGTACAGAAAGCATGTATAGATAGGACTTTTTGGAAATAATGTAGAACGAAGGGAGATCTCCGAGAAGTAAAGAAAGTTTTGTTTGCAGAATACTGCACTAAAAGAAACCCTGTCCTTTCCTTGTGTTATCCCACTATGTGTTTGTGTTCCCTTGTGTATTTGTGTTTTTCCTGTCTTTATGTGTTTAGCTGATGTTGTTATGTTGCAGAATTTTTCTAATACTATGTTATTTACTTTGTAAAGATGTTTAAACATTATTTGTTCTGTTTTGTTTTAATGCTCATGTGTGAAGTTGATGTTTCGAAAGTTATTCTGATCTTTTATGTATGTACTCATGTCATAATTCCTGTAACACTGATGTGTATGTATATTTCTATCCTTTTGTAAAGTCTGTATTACTACAAATGTTATCTGTATTGTTATGTTCTTTAATGCTGTATTTTGTACCTTTGTTATTGTATTCTCATGTTATAATATTGTAATTGACACCAGATCATCAAATTATTAACTTGTAAGCATTCATTTCACTGCACACATTTCTGTTGGTCATAGTGTATGAACAATATGTGAAAAAAAAGAGGACTGTTAGTGTTTGGACGTGTGTTGATAATTCAGCAAGGGACTGGATAACAGCATTGCTGGTTCTAAGGACAATTCCAAAAACTTTGTGAGTGCACAAGTGGTGGTTATGGACTTGCTATATTATCCGCAAGACACTTCAGTGGTGATTGTGCACCTGCACAGTCACAAGAGATGGCTGCTGGCCATCTCTACAAGGACTACAGTGGGTCTGCATCTTTGATGACCCACCAATACCATTATTTCTACAAGGACTGCAGTGGGTCTGCACCTCTGGTGGCCCACCAATAACCCAATCTCTACCAGGACTACAGTGGGTCTGCACCTCTGGTGGCCCACCAATGCCGTAATCTCTACCAGGACTACAGTGGGTCTACTCTGTAATGACCTGCCTACCAATATTCTTCAAAACTTTGAATGACTCTGCTGTGGGTTTGCTCTGTTGTGACCCATTACTTGTCTGCATGTCGAGAGTCAGCACTGTCTTTCCGTTGGAAGGACAACACTACTTCTTCAAGACTGCATGGAAATCCACTACTTCCATGTGCATTTTCTTTTACTGCTCAGACTTTGAGAAAAACACTGCAATTTTACTGTGATGAATGATCAGGACTGTCTTTATGATGGACTGTGTGATAATTTTAGCTTTTGACAACATTGTATCAATAAGTGTGTGCATTTGATATCTTTGTTATTGTAATTATAAAAAATTTTATCAAATCATTATTGGCCACTGCCCAAAACAATTTATAAAATTTTTTGTGAGGTGCATGGGGGCTATGTAAGTGGGCTGTTTATGTTTTCTTATTGGCAACGTTACGTACCGCTCTGTATGAAAATCACTGGCTGTGCTAGTAGGCTGTTTATGTTTTCTTATTGGCAATGTTACGTAGCGCTCTGTATGAAAATCACTGTCTGTGCTGTGTGCAGTCTGTGGCTAGTTTGCATTGTTGTCTGCCATTGTAGTGTTGGGCGGTTGGCTGTCAACAGCGCGTAGCGTTGCACAGTTGGAGGTGAGCCGCCAGCAGTGGTGGATGTGGGGAGAGAGATGGAGTTTTGAAATTTGTAAGACTGGATGTCATGAACTGCTATTTATATTATGTCTATTAAGGTAAATACATTGTTTGTTCTCTATTAAAATCTTTCATTTGCTAACTATGCCTATCAGTAGTTAGTGCCTTCCGTAGTTTGAATCTTTTATTTAGCTGGCAGTAGTGGCGCTCGCTGTATTGCAGTAGTTCGAGTAACGAAGATTTTTGTGAGGTAAGTGATTTGTGAAAGGTATAGGTTAATGTTAGTCAGGGCCATTCTTTTGTAGGGATTATTGAAAGTCAGACTGCGTTGCGCTAAAAAATATTGTCTGTCAGTTTAAGCACATTCATGTATAATTGTTCAAAGCGGACGTTTCAAGATTCTCTACGAGGAACACACTTTGAAGATGACGAGAGTCTCAGTCATGCAGTGAAAACATGGCTACACCTTCAGGACGACAGCTTTTACCAGCAGGGAATAGATGCTCTTCCACAACGTTAGCGTACGGCCATAGATCAAACATGATGGAGACTTCGTAGATAATTGAACATGGACAAGACATGTTGATGTATATTGTCCTAAAATTCTGACTTTTAACAGTAAATATGTTGTTAGAAACAAAGTGGGGTATTACGTATTGAACGACCGTCATATATAGTCCTTCATACATGTCGATTAGGTGTCCCTTGTCCATTTTATGTCATGTATGATCAATCACAGTATTGCGAATTGGGTGGCCACTGTCCATAATATGGGTGGCTGTTGCTAATTTACGCTGTCTCAGTAATGCTCCTGCTCCTGGTAAACCCGATTTTCACCGCGAATTCATTTTTGCAGTCTGAGATCTCCAATCCAGGTATTGCCTGTATTCTGTTGCATGATTAGCAGGGAGCCCGCCGGTCGATGGCGTAATCGTCGAAAGCTCTTTGGGGAACCTAAATTTTCGGTGCATGGGCTGGAGGCGTTGCCTGTTCGCTTTGACTTAGAAGGATTTAAATTCTATCTGAAGTACAAAAGCTTTCATTTCGAAACAGACAACAAGACCCTCAGTTGGATCTCGATCCATCCTCGCAAAACCGGACCAATAGCTTCTAGAGCGGTGAGAATTTCGGAATTTCGTTTTTCGATTAGTCACGTGAAAGGGGAGTGACAACCAAACTGCAGACGCATTGAGTCGAGTTTTTAAGCAAGGATAGTATGTGGAAGAACCACTGCAGGAAGAATGGGAATTTTGAGTTCGCTAGTGCCATTCTGAAAGAGATAGCCGCCCTTTTTCAAGATCTTGGTGAGATGCAACGCCAGGATCAGTGGATTAGTAATACTGAACATCAGCTCCGTCAAGGTCAACCTTTCCGAAGGTATTGCTTGGAAAAGGATACTGTAAATTATTGTACTAGATATGTGGGGAGCTTAAGATCCGTCTTCCCCACGTCTTGGTCCCTGTAGTTTTCTTTTATTTCATTTTCTCTCTTGCAGGGATCTTTAAAACCTTTATGAAGATCAAGCAACATCTTACTTGGTCTGTTTCACTTCTGACGTGAGAAAACTGTTTGGACAGGGTCAGCAGTGTAAGGCAGCTAAACCATCGAGTTCTTTTACGTTCGAATAGGGGAGAGAGGCTAATGAACAAATTTTTGGTGGGTTATGTAGTGCCACTTCCGAAGCCTAAACGGGGAATAGGTACTCTCTGGTAATAGTGCAGGTGTTTACATGCTTTGATTGGCTGATGCCAGGACGGCTCGTGGTAACATGTTTGATCATTTTCCATACGAGTAACATTTTTTACCATTTAGAACCATCTAAAATCCTTGTCAGTGGTAATTCGAACAGCTTTACATCACGTCAGTTTCAAAAATTCCGTTTTGCGAATGTCATAAACCACATTATCACCATTTTGTATTGCCCTCAAACCTTTCTTGCTGCGCGAGTTAAAAGAAACCTGAATTCCGCACTCAGTATCTGTCATAGTCAAGTTCAAGGTAACTGGGATAATTCCATCGAGTGGTTAAACTTCGCATTCAGTGCTGCCATACACGAGTTCCATAAGACTCATGTTTGCTTACCCAGTAAATTGTCCAATATCTAATCTCTGGTCTATTACCGATTTTCTTTCAGAGAATGTAGACCCAGATACTCTTAAAAAAAGCGGAAGGGCGCGATAAATAACATTCGCATAGCACATCAGCAAGAGGCTCGAAGAAATAATCGAAGTAGGCATTTTGATGAGAAAAAAAATATATTTATGGATGTATAATAAATATTTGTTATGTATAAAATGAATGGATGAAAATGGGGAAGAAATGGCTTTAAATATTTTTGTTATTTACTCTTTCAGTACGAACTTTGTTGTAGAACCCTTTTTTTTACGTGTGGTAATAAAAATTCATTTAGGCAGAATTAAGCATATTAAAAATTACGTGAACTTTAGCAACCCTCTCATGCTGATAAATTTAAACTAACTGATTAATAACATTTATGATCTATTGTATACTACGATGACTAACTACTCAAATGTCCTGTTATTTAAAAAAAAAAACACTAACAACAAGCACACCACTAATGATCCGAGAACACCGCACTGAGGCTACTTTACTACCCACAGGACAACTACACTGTAGCTTTACCTTTTGGTGATCTATCTTGGGTGCAGCTGTCCCCTGGTATTGTGGTAGGTAATTAATTTTTTGATATAATGAGCTCTCTTCTTCAGCTTGCCTCTGGGTATATAGTGTTCTCATGCAAAAAATCATATACAGGTATTACCACAATATTGGTTAGGCAATACATAAAATACACGAAAAATTATTAGTTGTTCTCCAACAATGTTCGACTACAATAATTCCCTAATTATCTCATGGGTATTTTGTGGCCACTGCTTATTCGGGCCCCATGTTGGGCGCCAGTTTAATGAGAAAAAAAAATTATTATGTAAAAATGAATGAATGAAAATGGGGAAGAAATGACTTTAAATATTTTTGTTATTTACTCTTTCAATACGAACTTTGTTGTAGAATCCTTTTTTTTACGTGTGGTAATAAAAATTCATTTAGACAGAATTAAGCACATTTAAAATTACGTGAACTTTATCAACCCTCTCATGCTAATAAATTCAATCTAACTGATTAATAACATTTCTGACTTTGAAAATTATTTAAATTAAATTTTTTACGTATTTCGGCCTTGGCACACATTTTCTAAATGCAGTGGTTTTTTAAATATTTACTGAATTCTTTCCCAGCGTTAGCTATGGAACACAAGACTATCTCTGTTAGAATAAAATGGTTAAATATTGCCAAGCCGACTTGAACGTTTAATTATCATTGACAAAACACACTTCACTATACGTTTAAGTTATTTGCTTTAGAAATTGAAAGAACCAACAGATTAACAATTTCAACGTTAATTATCCGCCTATGAATGCACAAATGTAAAACCAGTAATAAATTCAGTCAGCCTCAGGATCGCGGTAAAAGAAAAATATTTCGTAATTCACTGCTAATTTTACCTGCTCCCGATTTACGGGTTTGGTTAATTTTATAGCGGAACAATTTTTTCAATGTGCCGCCGCTGCAAATCGTTCGGTCGCGGCACAGCCCAGCAACACCAACGATAATCGCTAAAAGTGCTGAAAATTCTTTAAAGAAATATTATAGATGACATGGAGAAACTAATTTACATTAGTAATACACAATTTTGATAAATTATAATGTATTTAGACCATAAGAATAATTAAAATTACACACCTTTATAATTTCTCCTCTAATGGCGGCTAAAGATAGATACAGACAAAAAAAGTCTACTCATTCATACAATGCTTCGTCACAGGTTCCTCTCTCTCTCAGCTCTCGAGGAAGACGACAAAGAATGCACATTATATAGTGCTATTTATAGTATTGCTGATAATAAATATCTCTTTGTAATCTTACAACATTATTTTCCTCTGTGGCTATATTTTACATTTTTTCATCGCAGATATTAACATATTTCGTAATTACATTATGAGTATAGAAATATTACAATCATAAATACATCGAGAATATTATTACAGAAAATATTACAATAATAACCAACATCTTTTATACAAAATTAAATAACATTTTTTGTTAAACAATTACAGCACACACGAATTGCTTCATAGCGGCGTACATAGTACAATTAAATGTCATTTCATTTTATTAATAGTGTGTGTGCTGCCTGGGAACTTTACATTGTCCCCTGGCGGCATTTGGCAAAGAGATTCTATACTTTGACACAATGGTGCCAGTAACGTCCTTTACAATTCTGGTTTTTTTATGGAATGGCTCTTTTAATAAGTCCCAGGGTTATATATGTTCATGGCTCCCCCATTTGGGCGAAGGGAGACAGGAAATCTGGGCAAAACTGTGCCGGAGTCCAGCCATCCAAGTTGGTTCATGATTAATCTTGTCTCTTTAATAGTAATTGTTTTGAAATGATTTAGCAGTTTGTCATCAACGGTTACATAATATCACAGTCACATACAGATCAACGAAAGTTTGTTGTGTGTGTTTAACAACTCGTAATTATCATTTTGCGATGTACTGCGAGGTCACTTGTCCTAGGATATATCACTTATGTTTTGAAATCATTTAGTACAACGTCACTTTCATAATGTTCTCACTACCTACGTGTTACAAATCCATCTCCTACACTTCTTAGTGTTCATTTTCTCTCGTCAGTTTACGGGTATACATAATAAGTGTTCAATATTTGTAAAAAATCGAGTTCATTGACATGTTATGCAGTTTGTGTAAATATTTTGGAATATGTCAATAATGCTGTAGTTGGTGAGCGGTGCAGAGTGATTGTTGAGCGGCGCTCGGCGCGCCGCGTCTGCTCCGTGTAGGTCACCGCCCCCGGTGTTGACAGCTACGGCGTGGAGAGGCGTGTGGCTGTCTGGTTGCTACGAGTTGCTGCGGCCGCTGCATGGCTGAAGTAGCCGGATGCGCGTTGTATATCAGCTCGCCCGTGTGACATCTTCTTGCAGTGCTCCAGCCAACATGCGACAAGTTCACAAACAGTGTACTATCCTTATGGGCATTTTTCCTGCTGTGGGAAAGAATGCACACAGTTATTGGCAGTTATTATTCAGTAGGCCTTCACTAGTCTGGTTTGCACAATGTTTCGTTGTCACAGTAACGCGTTTTATGGGCACACAATATTTTTTCACCATGTCATGACTTGTCATTAGTCACACGAAAGTTTTCACCTTAGAACAAAATGTATCTATGTAGTCAATGCGCTTTCCTGGCGTCCCTTAACACACAAAGAATATTTTTTTTTGTGCACACGCACAGTACAAGTTATAGTTTGAAACTAGCTTCGTTCACCGTCTATTATCGGCTCACTGATCGTATCGTGCTAGTTCCTTGTCCACTTGCACACACGGCGATGATACAGTTTCTTATTGCTTGTTCGAAACAACCTCGTGACGTATTGCTGCAACAGTCACTGTCTGTCTCTGCCACACAATACTGCACTTTTGTTTAAATTTTTTCATTTACAATGTCCGTTGTGCAATTTTTCGTAACAGCACATTCGTAACTTCTTTGTTCGCTCTTTACCAAGGTGTGTGATAGTTGCGTACATGGATATGAATATTAAAATTTGGTATTAGTTTGCCCAAAAATCATCTATATTTATGTTCGAGTAGATTTTATTTGTGCATTCCAGCCGGATTCAGGCATATTGTTCAATAACTCCTTGGAAATTATGTCTCACTTTACTTGCAAGGTCCTACGAAACTACAGTGTAGTCTCTGTAGGCCAAAATTGAATTTGGGCTGTATCAGGCTAGCTCTTTTTACTGATTCGATCTGCACTTGCTTCAATTGAAGCTTCTTTGTGCGTAACGTTGCGTTACTTAAATTTGCGATAAGTTTGCCTCCCATGGTGCCCTCGGGCCACTGCTGGGTGCATTACTCTCTTTGATAATACTGGTTTGAAAATAAAGTTCTCAGGGTCTCATATTATTAATATTATTCTGGGTTCGAACCTGTCAATCTGACAGCTACACACACACACACACACACACACACACACACACACACACACACACACATATATATATATATATATATATATATATATATATATATATATATATATGTAATAGAAAAGACTGTACCAAGAAATATTTCAAGTTTGACGCACATATAGAATATCATGCAGTACACAAACTAATCACTACTAAAATTTTCCTGCTGTCTGATCTCTGTCACAATTTAACACTACAAATAATTGCACTAATCAGGTTATGTATGCAGACATTTAGAGCATGTTTAAGCTAACACTAATTAAAAAGAAGACATAACACAAATAATCATAAACAAAAGAGAAAATCAATCATATTCTTATAACTAAATACTTCTACACTAGTACATTATCTCTACAGATCACACATCATCAATGTTCATTCATTTCCAAAAGAATGGTGTACCTTTTTACACATAACTCATAGGACTATTAGTCATTTACTGTAGGAATATTTTCACATCCTTACGCGGATACAGTCCCCGCACTCTCCCTGATAGGGGATCTGCTAAGAGATAGCTACACTCATGTGGCACACTTACTATTCTAAAAGGTCCATTGTACACCAATTGCCACTTGCTATTCTGTTTAAAGGATGCCAAGGACTTAGGATGGTTGCGTAAGAGCACCAAGCCCCCAACATTAAGTTTTTGATTATTTGTCACATGTCGATTATATTTTTCTTTCCTTTTCTGAGCGCACCTGGTAAGGTTGCACCCTGCTTTCCTTATCCTCTCTTCCTTAGGCTCAGGAATGACTGGGACCTTAGGCAAAGGTGCCAGCCACTCATTCAGTACTCTTTTATTATTCATTATAATCTCGGTTGGTGGATACCCCATAGAGCCATGCGGGGTTGCGTTGTGAATTTCCAAAAATTTGGATATCAGATCTGGCCATATTGTGTGCTTATATGCGATATATAACCTGAAAAATTTATTTAACTCTCCAAATGTTCTTTCTACTAAACTTGCCTGTGGATGAAAACGGGATATTAGTATGTGCTTTATACCTTGTTCATGTAAATAGTTCTTCCAGGTATGACCTGTAAAATAGGAAGCATTATCTGATATTATCGCTTCAGCCTTACCCACCTGTGTAAAATATTCTTTCCCTAACCATTGAACTATTCCACGAGCGGTGGCTGATTTTAGGCAGTATATTTTTAAGTATTTAGAGAAAAGGTCATATACCGCTAAAATGTACTTTAATCCACCCTTGGCTCGAGGGTAGGGTCCTGCTATGTCTATAGATACTAACTGAAGTGGCCGCTGAGGCACTATAGAGTGCAGTTCAAATCTTCTGGATTTATTTTGAAACTTAGCTTTTTGGCACAGAGGACAAGTCCTGATAATGGTGCGAGTCTGCTGGATTATTCCATTAAAGTAACAGTATTTGGATAAAATCCTTATTGTTTTGCCTATCCCAGTGTGACCCCATGCTAAGTGCGTGTGCCAGACTACAGTTGGGATAGCCTGTTGCCGTATACACACGACTCCATGGTCATTTGACACACCTGTTTTATAATACAGAATATTATCTACTATTTTGAAGTTCTGCACACTTTTAAGATTGGTACGTTCTTTAATTTTGCTAATGACATCTCGCCAAATCGGATCAGTTTCCTGCAATGTAGACATATTCTTACACATATGTAAAAAGTCCTTCCTATGTACCTTATCTTGTACTAAGAGTATTCGATATTCCTCCGATTGTTCCAAAATCTTTGACACTGAGGATAGCCCTAGTGGGAGCCTCGACAGGGCGTCAGCTACAACATTATCTTGTCCTTTTATGTACATAATCTTAATTTTATATTCCTACAATGCTAACCTCCATATTAGCAAGCGGGTATGGTATAATTTGTAAGACATTAAATAGCTCAGAGCCTGGTGGTCACTGAATACTTTGATTTCTTTGCCATGGATGTAATAGTTGAATTTCTTTACCGCCCAAACCACTGCAAGAGCCCTTAACTCGGTAGCGGAATATGCTCTCTCACAGCTGTTTAGTGTGCGGCGGGCTAAACCGATTACATTGATTGTTGTGTGGTTGTTGCTCCTGTCCCACTGAAACAAACAAGCGCCCAGACCGTATGAACACGAATCTGTCGCTATGCAAAAATCTTTTGTCATGTCTGGGTGTCGCAGTATGTTTGCATTCACCAAGGCGTTTTTGATAGCCTCAAATGCGCGTTGACGTTCTTCTGTCCACACCCAGTGCGCATTTTTACGCAACAGGCTCAACAACGACTCGTTATTCATTAATTGGTTTGGAACAAACCGTCTAAAAAAGGATGCAAGACCTATAAATGCTTTGAGTTGTCTCTTAGTTCTCGGGCTCGGAAACCCACGAATTGCAAGTTTTTTGCTGTCAGGTTTGATGCCTTGTGGTATTATTATGTGACGTAGAAATTTAATCTGATTACGTCCAGATTTGGATTTCTCAAGATTCGCTGTTACTCCCGCTTGCTTAAACCTTTCTAAGACTCTACCCAGTAGTTCTACGTGCTCCTCCCAGGTGGCAGCAGCAATCACCAGATCGTCTACATACACTGTTATCCTTTGCAGCAAATCCGGACCCAAAACAGCGTCGAGGGCTGTTATGAAAACTCCTGCACTTACATTTAGGCCAAAAGGTAGTACCCTAAATTGGTAGCTCCTTCCCCCAAATATAAGTGCAGTATATTTCCTCGATTCCGGTGTGAGCAGGATTTGCCAGAATGAACTTTTCATATCAACAGATGTCAAATATTGCACTGCATGGAATTTTTGAATTTGCTCATCTAAGTTTTCCGGATGAGTCCTGACACGTACAATGATTTCGTTTATGTCTCTTGCATCTAATACTAACCGTAGCTATCCGTCTGCTTTTGCCACCGCCACCAAAGGATTACTATAAGGGGACAAAGACGGTTCTATTATTCCCCACTCGATCAGCTTTCTAATTTCTTTAGCTACTATTTCCTTCTTGGACCAAGGAATGGAGTATGAGGCTCGACAGTAGGTTTTGTGAGGCTTCACCTCGATATTGTATTGATATCCCTTAACAATTCCTGGTCGTTCTGAAAATACATCTGCATAGTTAGATAATAACTGTACCAAATCCTGATGTTGCATTGAGTTCAAATTTTCGGACTGTGATACTTTGTTCACAAGTGCGTCCACATTTGCATTTAATTGATCACCTTGTACGTCTGGATAATAGAGATTTTGTCCTAGAGAATGATTGTCTAAATGCACACTGACAGTAGCACCCGTATCTACGATTGCTTGCACATCAATATTGTTAATTTTGATCTCTATTATCGCTTGTACTTTGTCTTTGTGCTCCTTTGTGCACGTGGTTGGTTCAGTTATTAATTCATGTCCCATCTGTACCCCGTCATTATACCTGAGGATACAGATTTCCGATGTTTTGTTCTGTGTCGGGCTGCTCTCACACCAAACCTCAGCCGACGATGGAGAGCGTATCTCGGCCGAATCTAGTTTGTTGGAGTATTACTGGTGGATGGGTGTGGCTGCTGTGTGTCGCTGACCTCCACTATGTGTAAAGGCCGGTTCCCACTAGAGCGCGGCAGTGCGGCGTGCGGCAACGGCAGCGGCAAGCGTTTTCCGCGTTGACGCGGCGGCTCGCGGAATTGGCGTTCCCATCTGGAAGCGGCAGACGTTAGCGGTAGCCAATGACGGACAGCCACTGAGGTACGGGGTGGGACCCACCAAAACGCGCGGTGCGTTTGATTAACTATATCTTACACCTACATGAAGGAAAGACGAAGTTGGGTGAAGACATACCAATTTTTCATTTTCTGTACAACGTACTCTTTCACATATTTCATTATTCGTGTTTTCTCATTTCACCATGAACAGATTTCACGACTACCGTTCACGATTGTTCACTATCTCCTAACACATTGAAACAATGTACGACAAAAGAAATTATTCAGATAGTTAAGCGAGACAAAAATTTAAAATGTGATACGGTAGCAGGTACACGAAACAGTAAGAACACAAAGGTTAGGGGAAGGGATGAAAGTGGAAGCCACCTGAATTTCCCACAGAGCATAATGTAATCATCGCCAGCACCTTGCTTATGAATCACGAAAGAATAATATATATTTCGAACAGTTTTCGAAACCAGATTTTAAATTGTAAGGCATTTCCTGATGCAGACGCAAGCCTGACTGAAGACTGTCAATAGCAAGAAAAGCGTTCTGAAAAAGAAAATTTGTTCATGCCGAATATAAATTCTAATGGTTGGATACTATTTTACAAAGGTATTTGTGTGGAGTGCAGCCTTGTACGTAAGTGAAACGAGGATGATGAACAGTTCTGTCAAAAAGACAATAGACGCTTTCAAAACGTGGTGATTCATAAGAATGCTGAACATTAGATACGAGAATCGTGTGACTAAAGAAGAGGTACGGAATTAAATAGAGGAGGAAGAGGAAATTATGGCACAACTTTGACAACAATAGGGGTTGGTTGACAGGACGTATTATGGGGCGTCAAAGAGTGAAGACAAAGGGGTTGGTTGATACTATTCTGATAATAATCATCTGTTGAAATACTATTCTAGATGTTAATGTAAGCAGTGAATTTACTCTTCCATGCACTCCTCCACAAAACATTTAAACCAAAACTGAAATCAGCTGAA
The DNA here is from genome assembly GCF_023864345.2 of Schistocerca serialis cubense. Classification (NCBI taxonomy): domain Eukaryota; kingdom Metazoa; phylum Arthropoda; class Insecta; order Orthoptera; family Acrididae; genus Schistocerca; species Schistocerca serialis. Next base: position 208,670,434 of record NC_064642.1, read on the forward strand.
CACCAAATCTTTCAACCACTGTCTGACAACTACTGGATTCACTTTCAACTTTCTATAACTATCACCGGCTAGCCACACACACATACAGATATAAGGAGAACGAAAATAAACAAACATTAGTTTTCAGCATATAATTCTGCAGTTTGGCAACATGTACATAAACAAACCAGACAGGAAGGGACATGAGGTGAACACACTGTAGTTACGACGTCAAATCAGAGTTTTCAGTAAAACGTCTACTGCTAGTGACTGAAGAAAAAAGAGCGAACATGAAAATGTGCTTATGTTCCATAATCTAAGTTTTAGTTCAACCTCCAGCATGTGACCAGGTGAGGGGAAACGTACATGTCCGCCAAAAATTCGATTCACTGAAAGTAATCAGTCATTCACGTAAAAAAGGATGTGAACTGTTTTATAATCTCCAAGTATCACATATCAAAACAAAACTGAATCATTCTAGATTCCACCGAAGATGCCTTAAAGTAAAAGGCGAAACGCGTCTTGAATCAGTAAAGTACATTGGATAAAGAAAAAAGAAAGGAAATAATCAATAGCTCTACATATTTAGTAAATTACATCTTATGACATACCAGCAAATTAGTTTCGGTTTAACTTCTCATTCGACATGCTATTAATGCCGTTTACAAAAATTCATCTATCCCTTCTGAAAAACTGTAGTTACTTTCATATCTTGGTAGATAAACAGATTTAGGATATTTATCATGCGACGAAATACATGACTTTTCACAAGTTATCGTTTGCAAAAAAAAAAAAAAAAAAAAAAAAAAAAAACCACATTTCGATTTCTTTAACCGTTTACGAAATTTGCGGTTGATACAACCACATGGTTTACGACGAGCAGGACGAAGTACCGGTCGCGTCGCCGAGCAACCCACACGCGGTCACGGCACAGCCCGTCCGCCGACATATTAGACAATATCTCGAGAACGGTGATAGCTATCGATCTGCTCTCACCTTTAAAAACAATTTCGATATGTTGACTAAATTTCATACGCAATAACGTATTACCTAAAATGAACTGTACGCAAAGTCCACGCAATGCGTTTTTACCTCTGCACACTCATTAAAATTTCGTGTAAAGGTTTACGTAAATGCGATACAGCAAGTAACCACGACGAATAACGAAAAGAAATTCGGTCCTTTATCGAGAGAAGATATGAGGCTGTAACATGCCCAAGAATCAAATTTTTCTACCGAATAGTTTCCTTGGAATCGGATGATAAGTATTTCATAGCTGCCGCCGCGTCCGCGCCAGCGGTTCGGCGAAAGTTTGTGTGGCCCGGGAGTCCGTACGTGACGTCACGCTCAGCGCGTTCTGTGATTGGCGGCGCGCACCTGGAGCGCGGCACGCGGCAGCGGAAGCGGTTCGACATGGTCAAACCGCGATGCAGAGCCCGCCGCGCCTTGCCGCTGACGCCATTTCCATGGCAACCACGCCGCTGACGCGCCGTTTTGACGCGAGGCGTGCGGCAACGGCAGCGGCAAGCGTTTTCCGCGTTGACGCGGCGGCTCGCGGAATTGGCGTTCCCATCTGGAAGCGGCAGACGTTAGCGGTAGCCAATGACGGACAGCCACTGAGGTACGGGGCAGGATCCACTGAAATGCGTGGTGCATTTGATTAACTATATCTTACACCTACATGAAGGAAAGACGAAGTTGGGTGAAGACATACCAATTTTTCATTTTCTGTACAATGCACTCTTTCACATAATTCATTATTCATGTTTTCTCATTTCACCATGAACAGATTTCGTGACTACCATTCACGATTGTTCACTATCTCCTAACACATTGAAACAATGTACAACAAAAGAAATTATTCAGATAGTTAAGCGAGACAAAAATTGAAATGTGATACGGTAGCAGGTACACGAAACAGTAAGAACACAAAGGCTAGGGGGAAGGGATGAAAGTGGAAGCCACCTGATAGAATTTCCCACAGAGCATAATGTAATCATCGCCAGCACCTTGCTTAAGAATCACGAAAGAATAATATATATTTCGAACAGTTTTCGAAACCAGATTTTAAATTGTAAGGCATTTCCTGATGCAGACGCAAACCTGACTGAAGACTGTCAATAGCAAGAAAAGCGTTCTGAAAAAGAAAATTTGTTCACGCCGAATATAAATTCTAATGGTTGGATACTATTTTACAAAGGTATTTGTGTGGAGTGCAGCCTTGTACGTAAGTGAAACGTGGATGATGAACAGTTTTGTCAAAAAGACAATAGACGCTTTCAAAACGTGGTGATTCATAAGAATGCTGTACATTAGATACGAGGATCGTGTGACTAAAGAAGAGGTATGGAATTAAATAGAGGAGGAAGGTGAAATTACGGCACAACTTTGACAAAAATAGGGGTAGTTGACAGGACGTATTATGGGGCATCAAAGAGTGAGGACAAAGGGGTTGGTTGATGCTATTCTGATAATAATCATCTGTTGAAATACTATTCTACTATTTTATCTGTTAATGTAAGCAGTGAATTTACTCTTCCATGCACTCCTCCACAAAACATTTAAACCAAAACTGAAATCAGCTGAACACCAAATCTTTCAACCACTGTCTGACAACTACTGGATTCACTTTCAACTTTCTATAACTATCACCGGCTAGCCACACACACATACAGATATAAGGAGAACGAAAATAAACAAACATTAGTTTTCAGCATATAATTCTGCAGTTTGGCAACATGTACATAAACAAACCAGACAGGAAGGGACATGAGGTGAACACACTGTAGTTACGACGTCAAATCAGAGTTTTCAGTAAAACGTCTACTGCTAGTGACTGAAGAAAAAAGAGCGAACATGAAAATGTGCTTATGTTCCATAATCTAAGTTTTAGTTCAACCTCCAGCATGTGACCAGGTGAGGGGAAACGTACATGTCCGCCAAAAATTCGATTCACTGAAAGTAATCAGTCATTCACGTAAAAAAGGATGTGAACTGTTTTATAATCTCCAAGTATCACATATCAAAACAAAACTGAATCATTCTAGATTCCACCGAAGATGCCTTAAAGTAAAAGGCGAAACGCGTCTTGAATCAGTAAAGTACATTGGATAAAGAAAAAAGAAAGGAAATAATCAATAGCTCTACATATTTAGTAAATTACATCTTATGACATACCAGCAAATTAGTTTCGGTTTAACTTCTCATTCGACATGCTATTAATGCCGTTTACAAAAATTCATCTATCCCTTCTGAAAAACTGTAGTTACTTTCATATCTTGGTAGATAAACAGATTTAGGATATTTATCATGCGACGAAATACATGACTTTTCACAAGTTATCGTTTGCAAAAAAAAAAAAAAAAAAAAAAAAAAAAAAAAAAAAACCACATTTCGATTTCTTTAACCGTTTACGAAATTTGCGGTTGATACAACCACATGGTTTACGACGAGCAGGACGAAGTACCGGTCGCGTCGCCGAGCAACCCACACGCGGTCACGGCATAGCCCGTCCGCCGACATATTAGACAATATCTCGAGAACGGTGATAGCTATCGATCTGCTCTCACCTTTAAAAACAATTTCGATATGTTGACTAAATTTCATACGCAATAACGTATTACCTAAAATGAACTGTACGCAAAGTCCACGCAATGCGTTTTTACCTCTGCACACTCATTAAAATTTCGTGTAAAGGTTTACGTAAATGCGATACAGCAAGTAACCACGACGAATAACGAAAAGAAATTCGGTCCTTTATCGAGAGAAGATATGAGGCTGTAACATGCCCAAGAATCAAATTTTTCTACCGAATAGTTTCCTTGGAATCGGATGATAAGTATTTCATAGCTGCCGCCGCGTCCGCGCCAGCGGTTCGGCGAAAGTTTGTGTGGCCCGGGAGTCCGTACGTGACGTCACGCTCAGCGCGTTCTGTGATTGGCGGCGCGCACCTGGAGCGCGGCACGCGGCAGCGGAAGCGGTTCGACATGGTCAAACCGCGATGCAGAGCCCGCCGCGCCTTGCCGCTGACGCCATTTCCATGGCAACCACGCCGCTGACGCGCCGTTTTGACGCGAGGCGTGCGGCAACGGCAGCGGCAAGCGTTTTCCGCGTTGACGCGGCGGCTCGCGGAATTGGCGTTCCCATCTGGAAGCGGCAGACGTTAGCGGTAGCCAATGACGGACAGCCACTGAGGTACGGGGCAGGATCCACTGAAATGCGTGGTGCATTTGATTAACTATATCTTACACCTACATGAAGGAAAGACGAAGTTGGGTGAAGACATACCAATTTTTCATTTTCTGTACAATGCACTCTTTCACATAATTCATTATTCATGTTTTCTCATTTCACCATGAACAGATTTCGTGACTACCATTCACGATTGTTCACTATCTCCTAACACATTGAAACAATGTACAACAAAAGAAATTATTCAGATAGTTAAGCGAGACAAAAATTGAAATGTGATACGGTAGCAGGTACACGAAACAGTAAGAACACAAAGGCTAGGGGGAAGGGATGAAAGTGGAAGCCACCTGATAGAATTTCCCACAGAGCATAATGTAATCATCGCCAGCACCTTGCTTAAGAATCACGAAAGAATAATATATATTTCGAACAGTTTTCGAAACCAGATTTTAAATTGTAAGGCATTTCCTGATGCAGACGCAAACCTGACTGAAGACTGTCAATAGCAAGAAAAGCGTTCTGAAAAAGAAAATTTGTTCACGCCGAATATAAATTCTAATGGTTGGATACTATTTTACAAAGGTATTTGTGTGGAGTGCAGCCTTGTACGTAAGTGAAACGTGGATGATGAACAGTTTTGTCAAAAAGACAATAGACGCTTTCAAAACGTGGTGATTCATAAGAATGCTGTACATTAGATACGAGGATCGTGTGACTAAAGAAGAGGTATGGAATTAAATAGAGGAGGAAGGTGAAATTACGGCACAACTTTGACAAAAATAGGGGTAGTTGACAGGACGTATTATGGGGCATCAAAGAGTGAGGACAAAGGGGTTGGTTGATGCTATTCTGATAATAATCATCTGTTGAAATACTATTCTACTATTTTATCTGTTAATGTAAGCAGTGAATTTACTCTTCCATGCACTCCTCCACAAAACATTTAAACCAAAACTGAAATCAGCTGAACACCAAATCTTTCAACCACTGTCTGACAACTACTGGATTCACTTTCAACTTTCTATAACTATCACCGGCTAGCCACACACACATACAGATATAAGGAGAACGAAAATAAACAAACATTAGTTTTCAGCATATAATTCTGCAGTTTGGCAACATGTACATAAACAAACCAGACAGGAAGGGACATGAGGTGAACACACTGTAGTTACGACGTCAAATCAGAGTTTTCAGTAAAACGTCTACTGCTAGTGACTGAAGAAAAAAGAGCGAACATGAAAATGTGCTTATGTTCCATAATCTAAGTTTTAGTTCAACCTCCAGCATGTGACCAGGTGAGGGGAAACGTACATGTCCGCCAAAAATTCGATTCACTGAAAGTAATCAGTCATTCACGTAAAAAAGGATGTGAACTGTTTTATAATCTCCAAGTATCACATATCAAAACAAAACTGAATCATTCTAGATTCCACCGAAGATGCCTTAAAGTAAAAGGCGAAACGCGTCTTGAATCAGTAAAGTACATTGGATAAAGAAAAAAGAAAGGAAATAATCAATAGCTCTACATATTTAGTAAATTACATCTTATGACATACCAGCAAATTAGTTTCGGTTTAACTTCTCATTCGCATGCCATTAATGCCGTTTAAAAAAATTCATCTATCCCATCTGAAAAACTGTACTTACTTTCATATCTCGGTAGATAAACAGATTTAGGATATTTATCATGCGACGAAATACATGACTTTTCATAAGTTATCGTTTGCAAAAAAAAAAAAAAAAAAAAACAAAAAAAAACACATTTCCATTTCTTGAACCGTTTACGAAATTTGCGGTTGATACAACCACATGGTTTACGACGAGCAGGACGAAGTATCGGTCGCGTCGCGAGCGACCCGCGAGCGGTCACCGCACGGCCAGTCCACCGACATATCATTCAATATCTCGAGAACGGTGATAGCTATCGTTCTGCTCTCAGCTTTAAAAACAATTTCGATATGTTGTCTAAATTTCATACGCAATAATGTATTACCTAAAATGAACTGTACGCAAAGTCCACGCAATGCGTTTTTACCTATGCACACACATTAAAATTTCGTGTAAAGGTTTACGTAAATGGGATACAGCGAGTAACTACGACGAATAACGAAAAGAAATTCGGTCCTTTATCGAGAGAAGATATCAGGCTATAACATGCCCAAGAATCAAATTTTTCTACCGAATAGTTTCCTTGGAATCGGATGATATGTTTTTCATAGCTGCCGCCGCGTCCGCGCCAGCGCTTCGGCGAAAGTTCGTGTGGCCCGGGGTGCCGTACCTGACGTCACGCTCAGCGCGTTCTGTGATTGGCGGCGCGCACCTGGAGCGCGTCACGCGGCAGCGGAAGCGGTTCGACATGGGCAAACCGCGACGCAGAGCCCGCCGCGCCGTGCCGCTGACGCCGTTTCCATCGCAACCACGCCGCTGACGCGCGGTTTTGATGCGCGGCAGCCCTAGTGGGAACCGGCCTTAAGTTGTGTTGCGTGGGCCGCCACGGTTGCGCAATTGGAGCATTTTTTGGTGGCGGTCGGTTATTGTCATATCTTTCACTGTTTTGCCGGTCCGGACTGGGCCTCTGGTTCTGTGGCCAAGTTCGGTTTGCATCGTTATAGGTATTGGTATTCCACGGCCCCCTGGCATTTTTCCATCTACTATTGCTTGGTGGGCCTGTTCCATATCGGTCATCGAACCTCCTTTTCCGGTCATTGTTCACCGGCGGACTATTGCCGTTCCGGTCTCTACCTCTATTCCCGTTTTGTACATAATCTTGTCTCCTATTGTTACCTCCGCCGTTTCCATTATTTGGTGGAGGCGTGTTATTTCGACCATTTCTGTAACCATTTCCGTTACTTCTAGCCTGGTCAGAGACTGCCTTAACATCCTCCTGAATCAGGTCAATTGAGTCCAGAACAGGCAAGAAATGTTCCATGTCGTTCTCCGGTACGTGTATAAGTTTTTCCTTTACGTGTATCGGCAAGTGTGATTTCAAAAATCTGATCAAATCCCGGGATGAAATCTGCTCGTCCCAGTAACGGGTCTTATTAATTTATTTCTCAAAATATTTTCGCAAATTGCCTAATCGTGGAGAATACGGCTCCGGATTATATACCTCTTTCCATAATCTCTCCTGAATACATGTTGACCAATATTTGGCCAAGAATGCCTTTTCAAATTGCTCATATGTGTCGCAACTGTCATCTGCTTCGGTTGCCCCTTGTATGTAAGACATAACGAACTGTATTTTCTGTGTATGACTCCAAACACTAGGCAAAATGTTTCTAAATCCCTTGATAAATACTACAGGGTGAACAGATTTCTTCTCCGTTGTAAAGATCTGAAACTGTCGGTTTTTAATCAGGCTTTCTTCAATCACTATTTTGGAGTGACATATGTTTGTTTCGGTAACATTAGTTGCCTGTTCTGTCTCGCAGTCGCAATCTTTCACTGCTGTATTTACATGCCTATCATTGTTGGACCTGGCTGGCGTTACACATGCCTGTGCGTCGCCGTGCAACAAGCAATTTTCCAGCTCCGCAAGACGACGGTTGACATTCCGCTGCACTACCGCACTCGAGCCCAAGTCTTTGGCCTCAATCGTAGCGTGCACCTCTCGTCTATTTGTTGATTAAGGTCGGTGTCTTTTGCTTCTAACCAGTTCGTAAATTCCTTTTCAATTTTGTTCGCCTGTTCGGACATTCTCTGCTCTATTGCTTGACTTGTGTCAATTTCTAATTTTTCCATCCTGTTAGCCAGTACACTGATTTCATCTACGATACTGGCGTTAGCCACCTGGATATTATCTACTCTTTCGCTCAGTTCTTGCACCGCTTTGGGCATGGTTTCATAGTTTTGTCTCAAACTAACAATCTCACTTTGCTTAGCTTCCAAAGATTGCATTAACTGCAAGTCTCTCTCATGCTGGCATCGATTACGCTCTGCTTGTTCATGCATAAACGTAGCTTGGAAATTGAGCATGCGCTCGAACATAACTCTTAATGATTGCACTTCTGACACCTCGCCACTCTCTGGTCCGTATCTAGTGCGTGTGGGTGGCACAGTGTTTCTACTTTCGACTGAATCACTGGCTGGCAGTGGCAACATTTCTTGCCCCTCTGCCCCCAGATTCTCACATTGTACTTCCTGAAATACGCCACTAACATTACTTTGTGCCCCACTTTCTAACTCGGTGTCACTTCTTGCTAACTGTTGTTCATTATCCATGTTTATATTTTTCTGACTACGCAACCTAACCATAGTCAACAAAAGAAACAAAATCTGAATTAAATATCCTAACACTCAGGTTTCACTGACATAATCACACAAGAAATGGTCATTTGTTGAAACACACTTATTATATACTACGATGACTAACTACTCAAATGTCCTGTTATTTAAAAAAAAAACACTAACAACAAGCACACCACTAATGATCCGAGAACACCGCACTGTGGCTACTTTACTACCCACAGGACAACTACACTGTAGCTTTACCTTTTGGTGATCTATCTCGGGTGCAGCTGCCCACTGGTATTGTGGTAGGTAATTAATTTTTTGATATAATGAGCTCTCTTCTTCAGCTTGCCTCTGGGTATATAGTGTTCTCATGCAAAAAGTCATATACAGGTATTACCACAATATTGGTTAGGCTATACATACAATACATGAAAAAATTATTAATTGTTCTCCAACAAAGTTCGACTACAATAATTCCCTAATTATCTCATGGGTATTTTGTGGCCACTGCTTATTCGGGCCCCACGTTGGGCGCCAGTTTAATAAGAAAAAAAATTATTATGTAAAAATGAATGGATGAAAATGGGGAAGAACTGACTTTAAATATTTTTGTTATTTACTCTTTCAGTACGAACTTTGTTGTAGAACCCTTTTTTTTACGTATGGTAATAAAAATTCATTTAGACAGAACTAAGCACATTTAAAATTACATGAACTTTAGCAACCCTCTCATGCTGATAAATTCAAACTAACTGATTAATAACATTTATGATTTAGAAAATTATTTAAATTAAATTTTTTACGTATTTCGGCCTTGGCATACATTTTCTAAATGCAGTGGTTTTTTAAATATTTACTGAATTCTTTCCCAGCGTTAGCTATGGAACACAAGACTATCTCTGTTAGAATAAAATGGTTAAATATTGCCAAGCCGACTTGAACGTTTAATTATCATTGACAAAACACACTTCACTATACGTTTGCTTTAGAAATTGAAAGAACCAACAGACTAACAACTTCAACGTTAATTATCCGCCCATGAATGCACAAATGTAAAACCAGTAATAAATTCAGTCAGCCTCAGGATCGCGGTAAAAGAAAAATATTTCGTAATTCACTGCTAATTTTACCTGCTCCCGATTTACGGGTTTGGTTAATTTTATAGCGGAACAATTTTTTCAATGTGCCGCCGCTGCAAATCGTTCGGTCGCGGCACAGCCCAGCAACACTAACGATAATCGTTAAAAGTGCTGAAAATTCTTTAAAGAAATATTATAGATGACATGGGCAAGCCAATTTACATTAGTAATACACAATTTTGATAAATTATAATGTATTTAGACCATAAGAATAATTAAAATTACACACCTTTATAATTTCTCCTCTAATGGCGGCTAAAGATAGATACAGACAAAAAAAGTCTACTCATTCATATAATGCTACGTCCCAGGTTCCTCTCTCTCTCAGCTCTCGAGGAAGACGACAAAGAATGCACATTAAATAGTGCTATTTATAGTATTGCTGATAATAAATATCTCTTTGTAATCTTACAACATTATTTTCCTCTGTGGCTATATTTTACATTTTTTCATCGCAGATATTAACATATTTCGTAATTACATTATGAGTATAGAAATATTACAATCATAAATACATCGAGAATATTATTACAGAAAATATTACAATAATAACCAACATCCTTTATACAAAATTAAATAATATTTTTTGTTAAACAATTACAGTACACACGAATTGCTTCATAGCGGCGTACATAGTACAATTAAATGTCATTTCATTTTATTAATAGTGTGTGTGCTGCCTGGGAACGTTGCAGCAGCCGCCCTTGTGGGTGATTTGTGACCGCGTGCTTATTAGGAGCATGTGGGCACACTGTAAGCGGGATCAAAAGACCTCAAATGAATTACCCGCGCGAGTCATGGGTCACTGTGAGATTACTGACATGCCCAGCCCTTTACGTTTTCTTCCAAACAGCTTGAAAACGGCGAAAAAACGTAGTCCCCTTAAGCTAGGTAAAAGTGGAGCCATGTTGGGGAGATAGTTCGGCTAGCTGGTGTTCAACTCACTCTCCGTGTATGCGATTGCAGTCTCTCTCGGCGTATCCCACTGATGAGTTCTTCTCGGGTTATCAGCCGAGTGGTGGCATCGTCTTGTCGCAACGTTTCAATGAGTTTCGTACCCATCATCTTCTAGCCACAAGATGATGGGTACGATACTCGTTAAAACGTTGCGACAAGACGACGCCACCACTCGGCTGATAACCCGAGGAGAATTCATCACTCTCCGTATGTTTTCAACTTTAGCTGAGAAAAGGTGACCCGACCGAGTGGCTGGGTCCAGTAATGTGTGAGGGTGTAACGCTATCTTTGGTAGACACGCAAGTGCTTGTTTAACTTCCTTGGCCAGAGGGGCAAACGACATATACTGACTTGAGTGGAACGGTCGGGCCTGCGTATCCATTCGTACTCTATGATGTCTAACAGACAGCCTATCATCCTGTCCCTTCTTCTTGTCAGTGTCTTCCATATATTCCTTTCCTCACTGACTCTGTGGAGAACCTCCTCATTGTAACACTTATAGGTCAACCAAATTTTCAACAGTTACCTGTAACACCACATCTCAAATGCTTCAATTTTTTTTTCTGTTCTCGTTTTCCCACAATCCATGTTTCACTTCTATACAATGCTATGCTCCAGACGAATATTCTCATAAATTTCTTCCTCAAATGAAGACGTATTTTTGATATCAATAGACTTCTCTTCGTCAGGAATGCTCTTTTTCTCAGTGCTAGTCAGCAGTTCATCTTGAACTTCAGTTCCGCTCTTGCACCGTCCGTCATGGATTACTTTGCGCCCTAAGTAGCATAATTCCTTTACTTCGTGATCACCAATCCTGATGTTACGTTTCTCGGTTTTCTCATATCTTCTACTATTCATTACTTCCGTCTTTCTTCGATTCACTCTGAGTCCATATTCTATACTCAGTAGACCGTTCATTCCATTCGGCAGATCTTGTAATTCTTCTTCACTTACAATGAGGATGTCAATGTCATCAGCGAATCTTATCACTGACATCCTTTCACCTTGAACTTCAGTTCCACTCTTGAACCTTTCTTTTATTTTCGTCATTGCGCCTTTGCTGAACAGATTCAGTAATAGGGGCGAAAGACTGCATCTCTGTCTTACGTTCTTTTTTATACGAGCACTTCATTCTTGGTCTTCCACCCTCATTGTTTCCTTTTGGCTCTTGGACATATTAAATATTACCATTTTTCCCTATAGCTGACCCTGTTTTTCTCAGAATTTCGAACACTTAGCACTATCAGACACTGTGGAACCTTTTTCCCAGGTCGACAAATCGTAGTAATGTACCTTTATTTTTCTTTAGTCTTGCTTCCATTATCAACCGCAACGTTAGAACTGCCTATATGGTGTCTTTACGTTTCCTAAAGCCAAACTCATCTCATCTAACCCATCATCAGTTTTCTTTTGCATTCTTCTGTATATTATTCTTCTCAGCCACTTGGTTGCACAGTCGGCTCTTGTAGTTTTCGGAATTGTGTGGGTGATGTGTTTCCGAAGGTCAGATAGTACATCGGCATACTCATACATTCTACACCCCAGGTTGAATAGTCACACTGTTGCTACTTTTCCAACTGATTTTAGAAATTCCGACGGAATGTTATCTATCCCTTCTTCCTTGTTTGATCTTAAGCCTTCGAAAGCTCTTTAAAATTCTGATTCTAATACCTGATCCCTATCTCTTCTCATCGATTTTTTTTTCTTCTTCTATCGCTTCATCAGACAAGTCTTCTCGCTCATAGAGGACACCAGTGTATTCCTTCCGTCTATCTGCTATCTCCTCTGTAGTTGAGAGTGGAATTCTCATTGCACTCTCAATGTCACCACTATTGCTTTTAATTTCACCGTAAGTTGTTTTGGCTTATCTGTACGCTGCGTCAGTATTTTTGATGATTATCTCTTAAGCGATTTCTATACACACTTCCGATCACTTCCGAATATTTGATTCCTAAGTTACTAGTGTTTCTGTAATCCCGAATTTCCATAAATATTTTTGTGCTTCCTTCTTCAGTTACCCATGGTTTTTTCGTAGTTCTCTTCTTTATACCTATGTTTCTCTTTCTAAATTCCACGATTTCCCTTTTTTAGAGATCTTCATTCCTCTTCAGCTGAACTGTCTACTGAACTGTTACTTATCGCAGAGCCTACAGTCCTTAGAGAACTTCAAGCATATCTCTTCATTGCTTAGTATTTCCGTATCCCACTTATTTGTGCACTGGTTTTTCCTGACTTGTCTCTTAAATTTCTGCATACTCTTCATCATTACTAAATTGTTCAAAATGGTTCAAATGGCTCTGAGCACTATGGGACTTAACTTCTGAGGTCATCAGTCCCCTAGAACTTAGAACTGCTTAAACCTAACTAACCTAAGGACATCACGCACATCCATGCCCGAGGCAGGATTCGAACCTGCGACCGTAGAGGTCGCGCGGTTCCAGACTGTTGCGCCTAGAACCGCTCGGCCACCCCGGCCAGCCTACTAAATTGTAAACTGAGTCTTTATCTGCTCCTGGATACTACTTATAATCCAGTTTCTGATTTCGCCATCTCCGCTTGACCGTAATGTAACGTAACTGAAATCTTCCCGTGTCACCCTGCTTTCTTCAGGTATACCTCCTCCTCTTGTGAATCTTCAACAGAGTGTTCGCTATTACTACATGAAATTTATTGCAGAACTGAGTCTTTCCCTTCCATCATTCCTACTACCAAACCCTTATTCTACAATAAACCTTTCTTCTACTCCTGTCACTGCAACCGGATTCTATTAGATTTTCATCTCCCTTTACATACTGAATTTCCTCATATTATTTCTCTCTCTCTTCATCTTCTGCTTGCGACGTCGGTATGTATACATGAACAACTGTTTCTGAGTTGCGCAATAGAATAGCTCAAGCGGAAAGGAACACTTCCAATTTAAATTTCTGCATCCTACACTGTTGGCAGTTCTGTGTAGGTGGCAGTTACGTGATTTTATTTCGGTGATTACAAAATAGGTTCGAATGTATGCACTGGGTAGCCGAGGCAGCTAGTTCGTGGTGATTCGGTCAACCAAGTAAATGAATTTACTGAACATGCTGCAAATTACTACAGGGAGCATGTTTGTCAGAATTCTCATACAGTGTGGCGCAAAGGAGTTACGATAGGAAAATGCGTTAGAGAGGAGAGGATTTGGTGGTCTGTTGGACTGATGGTATGTTCTTATACCTATGGTCTAGGTTCGATTCCCACATCTGTCAATGATTTTAGATAGGCAGAGACAGATTCCATTCTCTTCTGGCTACACCAAGTGACGAAGATATAATGGCACTGTGGTCTGAAATTCGCATGAAAGATGATATTCCTTCTCTACCAAGTAGACTTTAGGTTGAACCACAATAAAGTCAGGAGTGGCGACATGTAGAATCTCTATCACCAGTAACCTTTCTTATACTAGTTATTTATTTCTAGCATGAGAACTCCTATCTGCTGGTGGATAATAATTTTGATTTTTAATGTATTTTCATTCGTCGTCAACATTAACGATATCTGACGTTTTTAATTCTCAGTGAGACACAGAACTATTTGCGAGATGACTGTAAGTTCAAGATGTTATTCCGAGCAGCTGGTGGAGAAACGTTCGGTAGCTGACGTCTTTTTGTGTGCAGTCAACAACGATATGTGTGGGGCTCTATGCCCAGTGAGCACTAAACCCTTCGTCATATTATTTCTAGTTCAAACATGCACACATGTCGCTGCTGGTGCAACAAACCCGTATTTAACGTTTGTTTTCTCTAGAATATATCAGCGATAAAATTGGAGTCCTGGGAAGGAAAAAATTAATGTTTCGCCTCGTCATTTCAGTTAATACATCTAGCTACTCCCGCGAGTATTAGATTTTCACATCCCTTTACATACTGAATTTCCTCATATAATTTCTCTCTCTCTTCATCTTCTGCTTGCGACGTCGGTATGCATACATGAACAACTGTTTCTGAGTTGACTTGCTGTCGATTCTGATGAGAACAAGCCAGTCATTGAACTGTTCACAGTAGCTCGCTCTCTGTCCTACCTTCCTATTAATAAAGAATCCTACTCCCGTTATACAATTTTCTGTGCTGTTGGTATTACTCTATAGTGGCCGGACGAACAATTTTCGTCTTCTTTCCATTGAACTTGTCTGACCCATACTGTAACTAAACTGCGTATTAGCATTTGCTTTTTCGGATTTTCTAGCTTACGTTAAAACTTCTGACTTTCCATGCCCCGACTGGTAGAACTTTATTCTTTCGTTGGTTAACTATCTTTCTCTCATAGTCACCTCCCCCTACGCAGTTCCTCCCGGAGATCCGAACTGGGTACTAGTCCGGAATCTTTTGCTGAAGGAGAGATGATCATGACAGTTTTTCAATTACTAGTTACATATCCTGTAAATACACATTATGTGTCTCTAATGCTGTGGGTTCCATTGCCTTCTGCATCCTAAGGTCGTCGATCATTGCTGATTCTTCCTCCTTTAAGGACAGTTTGCCATCGAAAGTACGAAAGAGTGCCCTCAATCTCTGTTCTCTCCTCTGCCCTCTTTGACAAGGCCTTAGCTGAATGAGGGTGAGACATATGTTAGCTGTGCTATTTGGCAATATCGCTCCCTGTTGCGGCTCATCAGGAGGCTGCTGTTTGGACCACTTACTTCTGGCACGTTTCCTGCTGTCCAGGTCTGGCTGACAGCTTTGAGAAGCTCCATTAGAAAAAAATTGTCCCGATTTCATCAACATCTGCACATGGCTCCTATGGCTGTGAAGTCGTTATTCCAGGACGGTCACCAAGGAAAACGTCGGACCTCAGCGGTGATTGATAATGAACTTCAACTAATTACTGTGAGTCATGCTGGACATTTTGTGCTTGTGTTCAGCAACGTCATTTGTTCGGAGTGATAACATGTACTGATACTCTTCTGAGTCCCATATAACAGTTGAATACTGTGTTTGTTTTTTATTATTACCTCAGCTGTGGAATCATTTCAGTATAATTATTGTTTGTTGTTCTTAATCTATGTTGATTACTGGAGTGCTTAACTTCTGTTTGCTGCAGAATCCTTGAACATATGAGTTCGAATACAATGACTAACACGCTTATGTCCACGAATCAGCATGGTTTTAGAAAGCATTACTCGGCCGAAACTCAGCTTGCCCTTTTCTCACGTGATATACTGAGAATTGTGGATGAAAAGTAACTGGCATATTCCGTATTCCTGAATTTCCAGAAGACGTTTGACATGGTGCACCATTGCAAGCTAATAACGAAGGTACCAGCATACGGAATAAGTTCACAGATATTTGAGTAGCTCGAAGGCTTCTTAAATGACAGAACCCACTGTGCTGTCATCGACGGCGAGTGTTCATCAGAGATAAGGGTTTTGTCTGGAGTGACTCACGGAAGTGTGATAGCACCTCTGTTGTTCTCTACATACATAAATTATTTCGCTGACAGGGTGGGCAGCCATCTGTGGTTGTTTGCTGATGATGTCATGGTGTACGGCAAGATGTCGAAGTTAAGTGATGGTAAGAAGATACGACTTAGATAAAATTTCCAGTTGGTGTCATGAATAGCAGGTGAGTTAATGCGGATGAGAAGGAAGATTAAATGTTTAATGTTCGTATACAATATTACAATCAAGTCATTTAAATGTCTGGGCATAACGTTGCAAAGAGATAAGAGGTGGAACGAGCAGGCGAGCACTGTGGCAGAGAAGGCGAATGACCGACTTCGGTCTACTGAAAGAATTACTGGAAAGAGTGGTTAAACTGTAAAGGAGGCCTAAAATACGACGCTGGTGTTACCAATTCTTGAGTACTACTCTAGTGTTTGGGATCCGTAACACGTCGGATTGAAGGAAGACATCGAAGCAATTCAGAGGCGGGCTGTTAGGTATGTTACCGGTAGGTTCGAACAACACGCAGGTGTTTTGGAGATGATTCGGAAACTCAAATGAGAATCTCTGGAGGGATTTCGGAACGATTTTACTGCCGCCAGCCGCCAACATACATTGCGCATAAGGACCACGAAGATAAGATACGAGAAATTAGAGCTCATACGGAGATATACAGACAATCGTTTTTCCCTCGGTCTGTTTGCTAGCGGAACAGGAAAGAAAATGACAAGTAGTGGTACAGGGTACCCTCCACCACACACCGTATGGTATCCTGCTGAGTATCTACGAGGGTTGGAACTTTAATAGAGGCAACTACACTCCTGGAAATTGAAATAAGAACACCGTGAATTCATTGTCCCAGGAAGGGGAAACTTTATTGACACATTCCTGGGGTCAGATACATCACATGATCACACTGACAGAACCACAGGCACATAGACACAGGCAACAGAGCATGCACAATGTCGGCACTAGTACAGTGTATATCCACCTTTCGCAGCAATGCAGGCTGCTATTCTCCCATGGAGACGATCGTAGAGATGCTGGATGTAGTCCTGTGGAACGGCTTGCCATGCCATTTCCACCTGGCGCCTCAGTTGGACCAGCGTTCGTGCTGGACGTGCAGACCGCGTGAGACGACGCTTCATCCAGTCCCAAACATGCTCAATGGGGGACAGATCCGGAGATCTTGCTGGCCAGGGTAGTTGACTTACACCTTCTAGAGCACGTTGGGTGGCACGGGATACATGCGGACGTGCATTGTCCTGTTGGAACAGCAAGTTCCCTTGCCGGTCTAGGAATGGTAGAACGATGGGTTCGATGACGGTTTGGATGTACCGTGCACCATTCAGTGTCCCCTCGACGATCACCAGTGGTGTACGGCCAGTGTAGGAGATCGCTCCCCACACCATGATGCCGGGTGTTGGCCCTGTGTGCCTCGGTCGTATGCAGTCCTGATTGTGGCGCTCACCTGCACGGCGCCAAACACGCATATGACCATCATTGGCACCAAGGCAGAAGCGACTCTCATCGCTGAAGACGACACGTCTCCATTCGTCCCTCCATTCACGCCTGTCGCGACACCACTGGAGGCGGGCTGCACGATGTTGGGGCGTGAGCGGAAGACGGCCTAACGGTGTGCGGGACCGTAGCCCAGCTTCATGGAGACGGTTGCGAATGGTCCTCGCCGATACCCCAGGAGCAACAGTGTCCCTAATTTGCTGGGAAGTGGCGGTGCGGTCCCCTACGGCACTGCGTAGGATCCTACGGTCTTGGCGTGCATCCGTGCGTCGCTGCGGTCCGGTCCCAGGTCGACGGGCACGTGCACCTTCCGCCGACCACTGGTGACAACATCGATGTACTGTGGAGACCTCACGCCCCACGTGTTGAGCAATTCGGCGGTACGTCCACCCGGCCTCCCGCATGCCCACTATACGCCCTCGCTCAAAGTCCGTCAACTGCACACACGGTTCACGTCCACGCTGTCGCGTCATGCTACCAGTGTTAAAGACTGCGATGGAGCTCCGTATGCCACGGCAAACTGGCTGACACTGATGGCGGCGGTGCACAAATGCTGCGCAGCTAGCGCCATTCGACGGCCAACACCGCGGTTCCTGGTGTGTCCACTGTGCCGTGCGTGTGATCATTGCTTGTACAGCCCTCTCGCAGTGTCCGGAGCAAGTATGGTGGGTCTGACACACCGGTGTCAATGTGTTCTTTTTTCCATTTCCAGGAGTGTATTTACTTACAGCTCGTACAAAATAGATGTGTGTTTCAGAGTTTTACTGACCTTCAAAGTAGTCACCAGCATTGTGTATAACCCGTTGCCAGCCATGTGGAAGTCGTACGATACTCTTAACAGTGCCAGTTGTGTTGACAGTTCGAGCGGAGCGGTCTATTGCCCGACGAGTTTGTAGCCGTTCTGAAGCGAATGCCGTGAAGTGTTCCCTTCAGTTTAGAAATCGAGTTGAACTCACGAGGGCTTAAGTCAGGGGAGCGCAGTAGGTGGTATAGCACTTAGCAGCCCCATCAGTCAAACAAATCAGTAGCAGCTTGCACTGTACGTGCTTCAGCATTGTCCTGGAAAATGATGGTCAGGTTCTGCAGAAGGTGTCATCACTTCTGTCTCTAAGCTTGTCGTACGCTGTGTTCCAAAAATGAACTCTCCACAAGTTATTCTGTTTACGTACTTCCAGCACGCTGGTGTAATTGCATGGCAGCAACTTGTGATAATCAGTACAGAGGAAAAACAGTCGAAGCTTTACATTTCACTTTTATTTACTTTATGATTAGCTTCGGGTCGGGAACCATTTTCAAATCATCTTACAGAACAAAAAACCAAAATTACAACAACGTACAATACAGCTGTTATTAAATTGTTAAGTGCAAGTCAGAAATACAGAACATATCATTTAAAGTTATAGGTGCCATATAGTCAAAAATATATTTCCCAAAATATAAAAAAAAAACACGTCAAGGTAACAAGGATATACGTACAACAAAGTGCAAATGATCAGTTGCAGAGTATATAGGTATATAGAAGTTAACTCCATCCACTGAATTAAGGAAACCTTGCGAAGGGGGCGCCCTATCAGGCTATAGGAAATATCTTTTTTATTTATTACAGTATTCTCGAATCATAAAAAATACGACAATTAATACAATAACAGCACAAGTCAAGAATGAAATTAATACTTTTAAATTTTTTACAAAAAAAAAAATAAAAATAAAATACCCGACATCACCAAAAAATAAAGCACAGCAGTGTCACATGTGGTGTGTATGACAAAGATATATGCCATTATGGTGCATAAAATGATTAAATGTGAAAAACAATATTAATAATAAAGCAAAAGAAGTAATATGGCACTGAAAAATATTCATCACTTCCAACTATTTCCAAGGGTGAAAACTTAACCATATCAAATCTTATAGAATTATAAACAATGTAGGCAAAGATGTGTAGCCTCCCCCCCTTACTAATCGGCCTATCCTGCTTGCGATATAAAATATGACAGTGGATCACGTGTATACATAATGGAATTTTTCTTATTGGATAAGGCCATCTTTCTCGGAGAAGTAATACCGATAAGTAGCGGGAAAGTGTACAACCGATCCTTCTAATAGAAAAGTCTACTAAAACTAAAAAAGTAATTAAACCGAACAGGGCTAAATTTTGGAAAAATGAATGTTATTTTGTGCATTCACTCACGAACAACACTGGACAGAAAAGGGGTATCACTGATCATGGTTCAAATGGCTCTGAGCACTATGGGACTTAACATCTAAGGTCATCAGTCCCCTAGAACTTAGAACTACTTAAACCTAACTTACCTATGGACATCACACACATCCATGACTGAGGCAGGATTCGAACCTGCGACCGTAGCGGTCGCGCGGCACTGATCATGAATCCAAAAGTTACACTAATAAATGAAACGGAAATAATTACGGGCGCCAGCCCAGGGCGATTCACATCCAAAATCCTGTACAAGATGATGAGAAAGAAAAACGTTTATTATTAAACACTGACGTGCGAACTGAAGGTTGTCACGCTTTTTGACACTAATTTTAAGTGAGTATGTAATGATAAAGAAAACTGAGAAGTCACTTTTACGTTAAGTTTGTCATTAAATTTTGGAAAAGGCAATCGAGTAATGATTTGAAAATATGCACTTAAACTGTATGTTAGTATTGAATTTCATTACTTGAACAATGACTTTCAGAGACCTTAACATAACGTCATCAAAGAAATTTAGAGAAAGGCAAGCTCTTTTTACTTTGCAGTTACTTAATTTTCAAATTGGATTCCATATTATTGTCTGAACAACTGAGCCTTTTTTTATCTGACTTGAACAGACGTAAATACTAGAATACGTACCATACCAAACAGCCATGTGCTCCAAGCTATATGTAAACTAAATAAAACTTCTGCACTCTTAATTTGTGCATTTCTTTAGATTTAGATTTTTTCCAGTGATAGATTCTCAAACTTTGGTTAGCACATAAGGAAAAAAAGGGAACAAGGACCCTGCTTGGTAACAATGCCTGGGGGCAATGAGGACACAATCAACCGGAATTTAAATGATTATTATTTTAATAAAGTTCATTAATCAACTCATATTCAGTTGTGCTGCTGGGTTAGCCGTTAATACTTTCTACCAATCAACAGTCTTACTTCAGTGCTGTGCGCGCGACGAAGCTCGGAGCCGATGACGAATCTGTGTTGCTGGAACTGCTGCTGTTGTTGAAGATGGTAGCATCTTGAGGGGCCACGGCTAATTAGAGGAACGCACAATCGTACTTAATACAGCCTCTTCCACGCGTCCACTGTCCTTCCTTCTGCTACTAGTCATCTGGCCGGCGCATGTACTGTCATGCTCAAAATTATCCGAAAGACCTGAACTGCATTTCGCATGATTCGCATGCAACCGGCATAACGCAGCTGTCTAACAGGTCCTCTAGTCGCTACTTGGTACAGTCGTTTGACTATTGAAAATGGTTCCGACAAGTCAAAACTAGAAAACACTGCTCCGTATCGCAGTAACTCAAGATGTAAAGTAATACCACGATGCTACAAATATGAGGGAAAACCTTATCACAGATAAGACTGGCCATAAGGCTTGAAAGTTCACATTTATTACAATAAATGACATACCTGAAATGTTATCACTCTCACTATTGCGTCAGATAGGTAATGCACGTAGTAAGTTCGTCGTATTCATGATTTGCTCTTCAAAGTTACATACCGTACTTATTATTTAACACAAAATGGGAATAAAAATTTAAGTCATTCACGAGCAGCTAGTTGAGAATATGTATGAACTTCAAATGACACGACGAACCGTCTCGTTCTGCATATGGATTCAAACCCAGGTCATGCAGACTAAGCAAAGATTTCGTGACTGACGGAAACTAACAGTCATTCCTGATTAAGCATACAGAGAGTGATATACCTCGATTTAAGACAGTATCAGTTAGCAAATATCAACTTTAAATCACATAACGTAAACATTTTTAACGCATGCGAATTTATATTGTCCCTGTTAACGAACTACGAGAGATGTTAAATATTGCTTCTTCACAAGTAACTTACTTGAAATGTCGTGAGGTAAAGCTTTGTGTTGGACAGGGATTCGAACACAGACCCTAATCGGATTGATATCGAAGCACAGTCAACTCAGAAACAGTTGTTCATGTATACATACCGACGTCGCAAGCAGAAGATGAAGAGAGAGAGAAATTATATGAGGAAATTCAGTATGTAAAGGGAGATGAAAATCTAATACTCGCGGGAGTAGCTAGATGTATTAACTGAAATGAGGAGACGAAACATTAATTTTTTCATTCGCAGGACTCCAATTTTATCGCTGATGTATTCTAGAGAAAACAAACGTTAAATACGGGTTTGTTGCACCAGCAGCGACATGTGTGCATGTTTGAGCTAGAAATAATGTGACGAAGGGTTTAGCGCTCACTGGGCATAGAGCCCCACACATATCGTTGTAGACTGCACACAAAAAGACGTCAGCTACCGAACGTTTCTCCACCAGCTGCTCGGAATAACATCTTGAACTTACAGTCATCTCGCAAATAGTTCTGTGTCTCACTGAGAATTAAAAACGTCAGATATCGTTAATGTTGACGACGAATGAAAATACATTAAAAAACAAAATTATTATCCACCAGCAGATAGGAGTTCTCATGCTAGAAATAAATAACTAGCATAAGAAAGGTTACTGGTGATAGAGATTCTACATGTCGCCACTCCTGACTTTATTGTGGTTTAACCTAAAATCTACTTGTTAGAGAAGGAATATCATCTTTTATGTGAATTTCAGACCACTGTGCCATTATACCTTCGTCACTTGGTGTAGCCAGAAGAGAATGGAATCTGTCTCTCCCTATCTAAAATCATTGACAGATGTGGGAATCGAACCCAGACCATAGGTATAAGAACCTACCATCAGTCCAACAGACCACTAAATCCTCTCCTCTCTGCCTCATTTTCCTATCGTAACGCCTTTGCGCCACACTGGATGAGAATTCTGACACATATGCTCCCTGTAGTAATTTGCAGCATGTTCAGTAAATTCATTTACTTGGTTGACCGAATCACCACGAACTAGCTGCCTCGGCTACCCAGTGCATACTTTCGAATCTGTTTTGTAGTCACCGAAATAAAATCACGTAACAGCCACCTACACAGATCTGCCAACAGTGTAGGATGCAGAAATTTAAATAGGAAGTGTTCCTTTCCACTTGAGCTATTCTATAGCGCTATCTGTTTGTAGAAAACGTCGTTCAGTGCAAAAGAAGAGCTGTAAGTGTTTGTCTCTCAGAAGTCAAGACACAGCCATATGCATTATCTCACAGCGCTGTGGAATGCAAAATTTCTGGAGGAATTGTTGTCGAGCTCTGGAGGTATCGTAGCTATGTGTCAGCTAGTAACGTAACGGTAAGTGTCGCGCAATGTAGCTAAGATGTGGCGAGCTCGATCACTGCTACCTTTTTTAAAACACAATTCTGCTGTCTGCTGAAGTTATCAGTCTAATGCAACTTTGAACACAATTCCCTTCACTTCTCAACCCAAAGTAGTCGCATGTGGAAAAAGGGCTAACTTCTGCGACATGTGTTCTTTTCAGGTTTAATAGACAGCCAGGCAGCAGATACATCTTCGAGATGCGTAGGGAGAGCGCATCATGCCATAATGTCAGAAAAGTATTTTCTACATTAACTGTCGTCTGGTAGTGGCATTTTATTCTTCTTCAAACCTTGTTTGACAGCTTTAACTCAGAACAAGTTTTCTACATACATTTAATCAATAAACTGCATGTGCATTGTTAGACTGTTACAGATAACATCAGAGAATTCGCATATGTCGTTGATGATTAATTTATCTCTCATGTTTACTATTGTTTTAACAACATTAAAGGAAACCTTACGAAAATTATGCACTGTATTATAAGAAATGAAATAAAACTACCTACGATAACCTTACGACGAAAGTCTGTTTTAATAAAACTGAGTATCTGTACACAAGCGTGCCTCTATCGACACGAGTTAGTAAAATACTACTCACATAGAATTTGACTGGGTCTGCGTTTAATTGGTATGCTGTGTCATACTCAAGAGGTATGCAAATGTGGCATTTCATAAATATAGTTATGTATTCCTAGAAACCCAAAATTTGCTTGTCAGCAGCGGAAAGAGGCGTTACCTATTGTGCAGCATTGTGAGTCTTTCACCATTGCACTATGAGCCTAAAGTATTTTCCTGCGATTTCCTTATTGATGTTTGATCAGACTGCTTGTAGCTCTTTCACAGAAGGGATAAAAACGTTACAGTCAGTGAGACTGGAAGCGCGAACCGTAACAGACGCTTTTTCACAGGTCAGCACGTTAACACAGTGCTGGCGAAGAGGTATGTATCTTAGCTTCCTCTTACGAGGCCAGTAGTGGCTAGAACTCGTAAACCGCTATTTAAAGGGCGAGATTAGTTGCGATTTCCACCTGCAACGACTTTCCTGGGCTGAAAACCGTAAATTTATAGTCTTTTGTTACACCTCAAGCGATAATACTTCAGATTATCCAATGGAAATGACAGGTAAAATCAAGCGAACTTTGAGGCTTAATTCCGTGCACATCAGGAAGTAACTCGTCGATCACAGAGTTGTCTAACATACGTTGCCTTGTTGCCAAATCTCAGTTACAGTACCAGCAGGAAGAAGACGAACGGATGTGATCATACAGCGGGCTGGGAAGTGACCATCGCTGATGTCTCCAAGTCGCGGCTGCTACGGCCTGGTGTACGTAATGGGTCTGATTCGTATTTCTGTAACTAGGTTTATGTACTGGAGTGGAGTTACTAATAATACTCAGAACTGACTGAAAACTAAGCGTCATAAATCAGTAACTCTCAGTTGGATTTATATTTCCTTCGTAAGTGTGCTCAAAACTAAGAAACTCATTCACAGGCGTTTTCGTGCCTCGCCAATATTTGAGCACAACAAACACATAATGATAAAAAAAGAATGTGTGTGTGTGTGTGTGTGTGTGAGAGAGAGAGAGAGAGAGATAGAGAGAGAGAGAAAGAGAGAGAGAGAGAGAGAGAGAAATAAAAAAGAATGAGAGAGAGCGTGTAAAAAATTGTTCTAAAGAAATTGAATCAAGGTATGTAAAGAAATCTTTCATTAAAATGACACGTTCCACATCATTACGGAATGTCGTATTTATGATCTATGCAACAAGAATTAATCTAATCTAATCTAATCACATCGTATTGATGACTAGCCATGAAGAGTCATGAATTACCGAAATTTTTGCCAATACCAGTAACCAAATGTAAACTTGAAAATAAAAGACGACAATTTTTGTAATTAACCGTGACTCCTATCAAGACCTTTTCGTCCCTATTAGCTAACCACGAAAGATGTCTGATATACCTCTATTCTGAAGTAACAAAGTGTGAATGCATTTAAAGATGAAGTGCATGATGTGAAGTTTTGTGACGGAGATACGAACCCAACACGTAGTCGGATTGTTGACTAAGAAAAATCAAATGTTACGTATCTTTTTTTACTTACGAGCCGCTAGGTGTTTGAATCTAAAATAAGGATACAAACTTTTGTGCCTAAGCGACAATAGAAGTGCACACCTACCGTGGATCCACAAATATAGCTTAAGTATCAGTTTCTTACTCACCAACAGTAAGATGTGTGCGTGTTTGACCAGAAATAACACCTGTTGCGATTGTTGGCGACACATGAACAGACATTAAAAATGCAACTTCCTGGCAGATCAAAACTGTGTGCCTGACCGAGACTCGAACTCGGGACCGTTGCCTTTCGCGGGTAAGTGCTCTACCATCTGAGCTACCGAAGCGCGACTCACGGCCGGTACTCACAGCTTTACTTCTGCCAGTATCTCGTCTCCTATCTTCCAAACTTTACAGCTGTGAGTACCGGGCGTGAGTCGTATTACGGTAGCTCAGATGGTAGAGCACTTACCCGGGAAAGGCAAAGGTCCCGAGTTCGAGTCTCGGTCGGGCACACAGTTTTAATCTGCCAGGAAGTTTCATATCAGCGCACACTCCGCTGCAGAGTGAAAATCTCAGTCTGTAAACATCCCCCAGGCTGTGGCTAAGCCATGTCTCCGCTATATCCTTTCTTTCAGGAGTGCTAGTTCTGCAAGGTTCGCAGGAGAGCTTCTGTAAAGTTTGGAAGGTAGGAGACGAGAGACTGGCAGATGTAAAGCTGTGAGTACCGTGCCTGAGTCGTGCTTCGGTAGCTCAGATGGTAGAGCACTTGCCCGCGAAAGGCAAACGTCCCGAGTTCGAGTCTCGGTCGGGAACACAGTTTTAATCTGCCAGGAAGTTTCATATCAGCGCACACTCCGCTGCAGAGTGAAAATCTCATTCTGGATTAAAAATGCACATTAATTTTCACTAGCAGGTGGGTGTGCACTCGATAGAGCTTGAAATGAAGTTATGAATATTTTTGTACTGGATCAGGAATCACACCCGCATACTTACCTTTGGAGGAGAACCTAGAGAAGATTGCAGTCTTGGGAATAGCAACGAAATGATTGAACTATACTGTTCCGAGAGATTCAGATCCTCGAAAGAGGAGATACGAATTCGCAGTCCAGCACCAAATTTCTCAACGTTTCTAGTTCAATCAAGTACAAGTGAAATAAGAGTCCTGATGTGATGTTTAATGCGGATTCTGGATAATAACGTCTTTGTCTTGAGGTTACGAAAAGTAAAATAAATCTGTTTGTGCCTCTTAAAAGTAAATGCCTGAACCCACGCATTGCACCCGTGATAATTCGTTCCACCAGACCATTGTGGCCACATTTCCCAGCTTCTAGAGAGTGCTGAAACGAAAATGCGAGTCTATTAAATGGTTAAGTAGAAGTAAGCTTCTGACGTGGAGATTATGCTATTCTCATGTCAGCTAGATGTAAAGACTCTTCTAGGCATCATAGGCTGGAAGTAAAGCCATTTTGAATTTTCACAAATTTAGCAAATTTCTTAGTTCGAGAAAATCCACTGTGAAGTGTGAAGTTACCGGATAATTCGATTATTACTGCCATTATTACTATCATTTTATTCATACCGCTGCTGGAACCCACGTGCTTGAAAATCATTTAATGCCTTTTGGTCACAAGGAAGTAGTTTCCAAAGAACAGGTTCTTTCCCTGTCTACGGAATCCTTTTCATGTTAATATCAAACATCAGCTATTACTCATAGATTACCTTAAAACTAAAGTAATTGACGAAGACATTACTTGATAACAAAAACGCGCTGCCTCTCTTCATTTACTTGCGCCTAGAAATGGCTATCGAGTACTGTCAAACCAAAAAGGAAGAGATCTTACTGCCTTCCGATATAGGTCGCGGTCTGTTCTTCCACATGATTTGGTCGACATGACCTGTTTCAAGTTGTGTATGACAGACAATGATTTAGAAAATCAATTGTTTTCCTTTGAAATAAACAGAAAGATTTTCATTCTAAGCTATCCAAGTACAAAATTTTCGCAATATTAGTTCAAATTTAATGTTCGCTTCTATAATGTAGGAAAGTATTTCACAGATGTAAAACTCGCATCCGACACATTGACCTCACACTTAGTCGCTGACCAAAAAGTCTAGCCCAGAGTGACACCAGTTTAAGTAACCTAATGTAGCGAAGACTGTTTGCCACTGCTCTTTCTCACCGGAAAATACGCAGTTCACTCATTTGGCTCAATAAGTACACTGTAACAGTAATTTCTGTATGAAATTTGTCAGTAAGCTTTAGCCTTCCAACCAGTGAAATGCGGCAGAGTACGGCCGGTGAAAGATTCACAAACCACGATTTAGTGCCGATAAGACGATTTCTTAAAACATTGTCGAAGCTGAGGGAATTTAGTTTGTTCTTAAATCGTTTTAAGCAGCAACGTGCACAGATCTCTCAAATAGGAAAAAGCTCATTATCCAGGTACGAAGTTTGTAAAACAAACTTCCCACAGTTTGTGTCAGGTTAATCTTTTTGTATGATAACACTGCTTAAGTATTTTGTCTAAGAGGTATCACAAGTACTGTTCCTGTAGCTGTGGGAATCGTTGGTTGAAAACGAGTTTAACACCAATGGGTACAGTACTGCTAAATATTCCAAATGATTATCAACCTAAGTCTCAGTTCATCCACAAACTGAGGCGTATAAATAATATTGAAGCTAGACTGTGTATCTTTGCCTTCCTTGAGTGGTCATTGGAAGGCGTTTACACACACGTATACAATACTATGAATACTTCGAACGCTATGGTTAACGTTGCTCTCATAAACTACTTTTGTTGTTTTTAATTCTTCGGGTTCTTCAGCGTGCAAATATATGTTGTAGTTAGAGTCTTAGACCAAAAAATTGACCGCCGAGTCGTTCACGTAAGGTGGGCAATACAGTCGTGCTCCTCTCGGAATCCTATGTCCGGCAATATGCTCGACCAGGTAACATGTAGACTGCAGCGCTTCCCAGAGGAAGACTTGACTGCAGTCTTAGTACATCGCTCTTGACTACGACCGTAGTCTTGAGGTAAAACGTGAGACTAGCTAATAAGACGTCTGGCGACTGAAAGCACACCTCGACAATGTTTTTATCGCCCCTTTCATCTCGGTGCTGAAGCTATGAGTGTAATTCAAGCGAATCTACAATATATTTCGCTTTCTGTCACATTGGTAAAAACAGTTTGGTTCAACAATGTTTTAGCGAGAGATTTCTTGGACGACCATCTGCCTCTGAACGCCGCATGCGGCTGAGTTCCCTGGAAACCGTTTGCTACCTACCGGCGGGGGCTGAGCCACTGCGCTGTCTCGCCTCCTAACGACAACGTCTGCTCCACTCCGCACTCTCGACCATGTAAAATGCTTTAATGTTGTTGAGTGGTGACCCACTTTTTCCTTTAACAAAAGATTCTTCAAATAATTTATTTTTGTCATAGATTCATATATGTTAGTCAAGGCATATAAAGTAAATGCAATGTAATGTGTTTGGTTTCTTTCTTTGATTCCCTATGGTAAATGGATGCGAAAGATTGTGTCAATACCTTTCAGAACCTGCTCTATAGCTACTCAGGCATATTGCTTGTTTTGAGGTCCACACATTAATTAATGGAGAAGTGAACGCTGTTCACAAGTGATATTTAAAATATTAAATTGGATTTAAGGCGACAAAATTGCCCATATTTGAAGCCAATCAGAGAAAAGGTAAGTTGCTAGAGCTGCTGTTAGCAGATGTCTTCAGAGTTCCTAATTGCTACTGTGGAAATTTAGCATAGAGGCCCTATAGTAATCAAGAGGTTCATTTCCTTCATACTTATCACCCTGGCATGTGAGTCTTAAGTGAAGAACAATATTGAAATTTGTATCGTTGACGGCCAATTCGAATTTCTTCAGAGATGCTGGTATTGCGAAGCACCTTGGTAGTCAGAAAGCTGAAACCTGTGGCCATTAACAAAACTTACTGAGTCGAGCCACCAAGAGAATTTGATGTGTAAAGGTTTTCGTCCGCTTTAGTTATAGAATTTTTTCGGATATTCGCATCTCCATAAAATATATCAGAAAAAAAATCTTGCACACGCTGGCCCCTACCACGGTTAGAACTGACGACTGATTGAGTCGTTCTGACACGAGACATAGGCGGTACCACAACTTTTAGTATCTTTCACGATGCGCTATGAGGCTGAGCGACCAATACCATGATGAGAGTGGCGTACACGTAGCAGTGTGTCCGTAGCCCGGTGGTACACCCCATGTGTCGTGTCTCTGGGTAAAACAATTAATTTGCCTAAGTAGCTATAGAGAAGGTTCTGAAAAGTATTGACACAATCTTTCGCATCCATTTACCATAGAGAATCAAAGAAAGAAACCAAACACACTACTTTGTATTTACTTTCTGTGCCTTGACTAACATATATGAATCCATGACAAAAATAAATTATTTGAAGAATCTTCTGTTAAAGGAAAAAGAACAGAATGTGATGCTGTAATTATAGCACAGTGGATCAGAAACAATGAAATTAATTCTCAGCCACATTGATGTATTGAATTCCAGTGTAATGAAATAATCATCAAATAAAAACGGTTTTGTGTCTCTGTTGCTATCAAGTGTGAAACACAAATCGTAGATAGATTTTATGGGTCAACACTCAACAACATTAAAGCATTTTACATGGTCGAGAGTGCGGAGTGGAGCAGATGTCGGCAGAAGGCGAGACAGCGCAGTGTCTCAGCCCTCGCCGGTAGGCAGCAAATGGGTCCCAAGGAAATCAGACGCATGCGGTGTTCAGAGGCAGATGGTCGGCCAAGAAATCTCTCACTAAAACATTGTTGAACCAAACCGTTATTACCAATGTGACAGAAAGCGAAATATATTGTAGATTCGCCTGAATTACACTCATAGCTGCAGCACTGCAAGGAAAGGGGCGATAAAAATTTTGTCGATATGTGCTTTCGGTCGCCAGACATCATATTAGCTAGTCTCACGTTTCACCTCAAGACTACGGTCGTAGTCAAGAGTAATGTACTAAGACTGCAGTCAAGACTTCCTCTGGGAAGTGCTACAGTGTACATGTTGCCAGATCGAGCATATTGCCGGACATAGGTTTCCGAGAGGAGCACGACTGTATTGTCCACCTTATGCGAACGACTCGGCGGTCAAATTTTCGGTCTAAGACTCTATCTACAACACATGTTGCACGCTGAAGACCCAGAAGAATTAAAAAAATAAAAGTAGTTTATGAGAGCAACGTTAACCATAGCGTTCGAAGTATTCATAGTATTGTGTACGTGTATGTAAACGCCTTCCAATGACCACTCAAGGAAGACAAGGATACACAGTCAAGGTTCAATGTTATAAATATGCCTCAGTTTGTTGATGAACTGAGACTTAGGTTGATAATCATTTGGAATATTTAGCAGTACTGTACCCATTAGCGTTAAACTCTTTTTTAAACAATGATTCCTACAGCTACAGGAACAGTACTTGTGATACCTCTTAGACAAAATACTTACACAGTGTTGTCAGACGAAAAGATCAACTTGACACAAACAGTGGGAAGTTTGTTTTACAACTTTCGTGCCTGGATAATGAGCTTTTTCCTATTTGACATATTTGTGAACGTTGGTGCTTAAGTCGGTTTAGGAAGAAACTAAATTCCTTCAGCTACAACAATGTTTCAAGAAATCGTCTTATCGGCACTAAATCGTGGTTTGTGAATCGTTTTCCGGTCGTACTCTGCCGCATTTCGTTTGTTGGAAGGCAAAAAGCTTACTGACAAATTTTACAGAAGGAAAAGGGGAACGAAATGTCTCCCACTGGAAGGTCATGTTGTTTTACTTAAATGATTACAAAATCAGGTAAAACGAACAATGACGTCGTCAGTATAAGCACATTACTGTTTTCAATATGATGTTGCACCGCCCAGGGCCTGTAATTGTAAAGGGCCCGTTTACGTCAGGCATATTGTACACAGAAGTGGAAGAGAGAGCACCACTAAATTCTACAATCCGTACGCATTGCGTACTCACAGAAATTACTGCTACAGTGTACTTATGGAGCCAAATGAGTGAACTGCGTATTTTCCGGTGAGAAAGAGCAGTGGCAAACAGTCTTCGCTACATTATGTTACTTAAACTGGTGTCACTCTGGGCTAGACTTTTTGGTCAGCGACTAAGTGTGAGGTCAATGTGTCGGATGCGAGTTTTACATCTGTGAAATACTTTCCTACATTATAGAAGCGAACATTAAATTTGAACTAATATTGCGAAAATTTTGTACTTGGATAGCTTAGAATGAAAGTCTTTCTGTTTATTTCAAAGGAAAACAATTGATTTTCTAAATCATTGTCTGTCATACACAACTTGAAACAGGTCATGTCGACCAAATCATGTGGAAGAACAGACAGCGACCTATATCGGAAGGCAGTAAGATCTCTTACCTTTTGGTTTGTCAGTACTCGATAGCCATTTCTAGGCGTAAGTAAGTGAAGAAAGGCAGCACGTTTTTGTTGTCAAGTAATGTCTTCGTCAATTACTTTAGTTTCAATGTAATCTACGAGTAATTGCTAATGTTTGATATTAACATGAAAAGGATTCCGTAGACAGGGAAAGAACCTGTTCTTGGAAACTACTTCTATTGTGTCCCAAAGGCATTAAATGATCTTCAAGCACGTGGGTTCCAGCAGCGGTATGAATAAAATGATAGTAATAATGACAGTAATAATCGAATTATCCGGTAACTTCACACTTCACAGTGGATTCTCTCGAACTAAGAAATTTGCTGAATTTGTGAAAAATCGAAATGGCTTCACATTGAGCCTATGATGCCTGGAAGATTCTTTACATCCTGCAGACATGAGAATAACATAATCTCCGTGTCAGAAGCTTGCTTCTACTTAACCATTTAAGAGACTCGCATTTTTTCCACTGCGACTAATTTTGTAACCTAAGCACATCATCCGTTACAGCACACACCTGGGGCAGGGAAATGTGGCCACAATGGTCTGGTGGAACAAACTATTACAGGTGCAATGCGTGGGTTCAAGCATTTACTTTTAAGAGGCACAAACAGATTTTTTTACCTCTTGTAACCTCAAGAGAATGACGTTATAATCCAGAATCCTCATTAAACATCACATCAAGACTCTTATTTTACTTGCACTTGATGAACTAGAGACGTTGAAAAATGTGGTGCTGGACTGTGATTCGAATTCGTATCTCCTCTTTCGAGGATCTGAATCTCTCGGAGCAGTATAGTTCAATCATTTCGTTCCTTTTCCCAAGACTGCAATCTACTCTAGTTCTTCTCCAAAGGTAAGTATGTGGGTCTGATTCCTGATCCAGTACAAAAATATTCATAACTTCATTTCAAGCTCTAACAAGTGCACACCCACCTGCTAGTGAAAATTAACGTGCATTTTCAATGTCTGTTCATGTGTTGACAACAATCGCAACAGATGTCGTTATTTCTGGTCAAACACGCACACATCTTACTGTTGGTGAGTAAGAAACTGATACTTATGCTATATTCGTGGATCCACGGTAGGCGTGCAATTCTATTGTCGCTTAGGCACAAAAGTTTGTATCCTTATTTTAGATTCAAACACCTATCGGCTCGTAAATAAAAAAAGGTACGTAACATTTGATTTTTCTTAGTCAACAATCCGATTACGTGTTGGGTTCGTATCTCCGTCACAAAACTTCACATCATGCACTTCATCTTTAAATGCATTCACACTTTGTTACTTCAGAATAGAGGTATATCAGACATCTTTCGTGGTTAGCTAATAGGGACGAAAAGGTCTTGATAGGAGTCACGGTTAATTACAAAAATTGTCGTCTTTTATTTTCAAGTTTACATTTGGTTACTGTCATAGGCAAAAATTTCGGTAATTCATGACTCTTCATGGCTAGTCATCAATACGAAGTGATTAGATTAGATTAGATTAATTCTTGTTGCATAGATCATAAATACGACATTTCGTAAAGATGTGGAACGTGTCATTTTAATGAAAGATTTCTTTACATACCTTGATTCAATTTCTTTAGAACAATTGTTTACACTCTCTCTCTCATTCTTTTTTATTTCTCTCTCTCTCTCTCACTCACTCTCTCTCTCTCTCTCTCTTTCTCTCTCTCTCTCTCTCTCTCACACACACACACACACACACACACATTCTTTTTTTATCATTATGTGTTTGTTGTGCTCAAATATTGGCGAGGCACGAAAACACCTGTGAATGAGTTTCTTAGTTTTGAGCACACTTACGAAAGAAATATAAATCCAACTGAGAGTTACTGATTTATGATGCTTAGTTTGCAGTCAGTTCTGAGTATTATTAGTAACTACGCTCCAATATCTAAACCTACTTACAAAAATGCGAATCAGACGCATTACGTACTCCAGGCCGTAGTAGCCGCGACTTGGAGACATCAGCTATGCTCACTTCCCAGCCCGCTGTATGATCACATCCGTCCGTCTCCTTCCTGCTGGCACTGCAACTGAGATTTGGCAACAAGGCAACGTATGTTTGGGAACTCTGTGCTTGACGAGTTACTTCCTGGTGTGCGCGGAATTTAGCCTCAAAGTTCACTTGATTTCACCTGTCATTTCCATTGAATAATCTGAGGTATTATCGCTTGAGGTGTAACAAAAGATTGTAAATTTACGGTTCTCAGCCCAGGATAGTCGTTGCAGGTGGAAATCGCAACTAATCACGTCCTTTAAATAGCGGTTTGCGAGTTCTAGCCACTATTGGCCTCGTAAGAGGAAGCTAAGATACATACCTCTTCGCCAGCACTGTGTTAACGTGCTGACCTGTGAAAAAGCGTCTGTTACGGTTCGCGCTTCCAGTCTCACTGACTGTAACGTTTTTATCCCTTCTGTGAAAGAGCTACAAGCAGTCAGATCAAACATCAATAAGGAAATCGCAAGAAAATACTTCAGGCTCATAGTGCAATGGTGAAAGACTCACAATGCTGCACAACAGGTAACGCCTCTTCCCGCTGCTGACAAGCAAATTTTGGGTTTCTAGGAATACATAACTATATTTATGAAATGCCACATTTGCATACCTCTTGAGTATGACACAGCATACCAATTAAACGCAGACCCAGTCAAATTCTATGTGAGTAGTATATATATATATATATATACTCCTGGAAATGGAAAAAAGAACACATTGACACCGGTGTGTCAGACCCACCATACTTGCTCCGGACACTGCGAGAGGGCTGTACAAGCAATGATCACACGCACGGCACAGCGGACACACCAGGAACCGCGGTGTTGGCCGTCGAATGGCGCTAGCTGCGCAGCATTTGTGCACCGCCGCCGTCAGTGTCAACCAGTTTGCCGTGGCATACGGAGCTCCATCGCAGTCTTTAACACTGGTAGCATGCCGCGACAGCGTGGACGTGAACCGTATGTGCAGTTGACAGACTTTGAGCGAGGGCGTATAGTGGGCATGCGGGAGGCCGGGTGGACGTACCGCCGAATTGCTCAACACGTGGGGCGTGAGGTCTCCACAGTACATCGATGTTGTCGCCAGTGGTCGGCGGAAGGTGCACGTGCCCGTCGACCTGGGACCGGACCGCAGCGACGCACGGATGCACGCCAAGACCGAAGGATCCTACGCAGTGCCGTAGGGGACCGCACCGCCACTTCCCAGCAAATTAGGAACACTGTTGCTCCTGGGGTATCGGCGAGGACCATTCGCAACCGTCTCCATGAAGCTGGGCTACGGTCCCGCACACCGTTAGGCCGTCTTCTGCTCACGCCCCAACATCGTGCAGCCCGCCTCCAGTGGTGTCGCGACAGGCGTGAATGGAGGGACGAATGGAGACGTGTCGTCTTCAGCGATGAGAGTCGCTTCTGCCTTGGTGCCAATGATGGTCGTATGCGTGTTTGGCCCGTGCAGGTGAGCGCCACAATCAGGACTGCATACGACCGAGGCACACAGGGCCAACACCCGGCATCATGGTGTGGGGAGCGATCTCCTACACTGGCCGTACACCACTGGTGATCGTCGAGGGGACACTGAATAGTGCACGGTACATCCAAACCGTCATCGAACCCATCGTTCTACCATTCCTAGACCGGCGAGGGAACTTGCTGTTCCAACAGGACAATGCACGTCCGCATGTATCCCGTGCCACCCAACGTGCTCTAGAAGGTGTAAGTCAACTACCCTGGCCAGTAAGATCTCCGGATCTGTCCCCCATTGAGCATGTTTGGGACTGGATGAAGCGTCGTCTCACGCGGTCTGCACGTCCAGCACGAACGCTGGTCCAACTGAGGCGCCAGGTGGAAATGGCATGGCAAGCCGTTCCACAGGACTACATCCAGCATCTCTACGATCGTCTCCATGGGAGAATAGCAGCCTGCATTGCTGCGAAAGGTGGATATACACTGTACTAGTGCCGACATTGTGCATGCTCTGTTGCCTGTGTCTATGTGCCTGTGGTTCTGTCAGTGTGATCATGTGATGTATCTGACTCCAGGAATGTGTCAATAAAGTTTCCCCTTCCTGGGACAATGAATTCACGGTGTTCTTATTTCAATTTCCAGGAGTGTATATATATATGTGTGTGTGTCGGTAGCAGGTGCCTTGCATCCTGCATTTTCGGTGTTACAGATGGATTGTTTCTTACTGTAAAGAAGACACCTTAAGTTGCAGACAGGCACAATAAAAGACACTTACATAAAACTTTCGGCCACAGCCTTCATCAGCAAAAGAGGAACACACACCATTCATACACATAAGCAAGCATACCCCAGGCACACATAACCGCCAACTCCGGCAGCTAGGACCATAATGCAACTGTCACGTAGGATGGAAGCAGAAATCTGGATGGGGTGGCGTGAGATTGTATCGCTGTCTGGTGGTGCATGCAGGGACTAGACTGTCAGCAGTTACAGCATCAGGAGGTTGTGGGGCAGGGAGGTGGGGAAAAATGGAGAGAAAAAGGAGAGGAGTGGGCAGGCGGTGGCAAACAAAGAGATGGGAGAAGAAAATTGAGTACAGATGATAGGACAGAGTGGGTGGAAACAGTTTAGTGGAGTGTGCGGGGACAGCACTTTAGCTTGAGGCCAGGATAATTATGGGAGTTGAGAATGTGTTGTGAGGAGAATTCTCATTTGCGCAGTTCAAAAAATCTTCTGGTGGAGGGGAGAATCCAAATGGCTCGGGTAGTGAAGCAGCCACTGAAATAAAGTGTATTACGTCCGGCTGCATGTTGCGTCAGAGGGTGGTCTACTTTGCTCTTGTCCACAGTATGGCGCTGGATGTTCATCCTGGTGGACAACTTGTTGATAGTCACACCAAAATAAAAGGCTGTGGCGTGAGTGCAGCAGAGGTGGTAAATGACATGGCTGCTTTTAATGTGGCCTGGCTCCTGATAGGGTAGGATAAACCTGTAACAGGAATGGAACAGGAAGTGCTGTGTGGGTGGATTGGGCACCTAAGTCTTCCTCAGGGATATGATCCTTATGACAAGTGGGTTGGCATACGGATGGACTACGGTATTTTGGAGGTTGGGTGGGTTTAAATGTGTTGGGAAAAATCTTGGGTTGCATGTTCTCATTTCATTGCATGATTCGTCTTTTGCTGAAGAAGGCTGTGGCTGAAAGCTTAGTGCAAGTGTACCTTTCTGTCTTCTTTACGATAAGTAACAAACCATTTTTTCCTATGTTATCTATAATTCTGTAAGGTTTGTTACGGAAAGTTTTTACGCTTGTGAATGGTTGAAAGGGACAACATTTTTTAATGTCATATTATTTCTTTTGTTTTAATACTAATGTTGTGGTTCACGTTTAATGATTTTTTATGCGCCATAATGGCATATAACTTTGTCATACGCACCACATGTGGTGCAGCTATGCCTTACAGTTCAGTGATGTTACATATTTTACTGTTATTGGTAAATATTTTAGAAGTATTAATTTCATTGTTGACGTATACTTTTATTGCAATAACTATCGTATTTTTTATGATTGGAGAATATTGTAATAAATAAAAAAGATTTTTCCTATAGCGTGACAAGATACCCCCTTCACTAGGTGTCCTTATGGCAGTGAGTAGAGTAGACTGTCAGATACCTATACACTCTGTAACTGATCATCTGCACTTTGTTATGCGCTTGTTATGTTGACATTGTTCTTGTATTTTGGGAAGTACTATTTTGACTATCTGGTATATATATATATATATTGAAATGACGTATTGTGTTTTGGATGTGCACTTAATAACGTTGTAACAGCTGTATTGCACATTCCTATAATTTTGGATTTCTGTTCTGTAGGATGATTTGAAAATGACGACCCGAAACTAGTCATACTTTTATTGCATTAACTATCGTATTTTTTATGATTGGAGAATATCGTAATAAATAAAAAAGATTTTTCCTATAGCGTGACAGGATACCCCCTAAATAAAAGTGAAATATGCAACTTGGACTGTTTTTAGGCTGTATTGAATTTATTAAATATAATGGAATTGCCTGCGTACTGTGATGCGGTTTGCACGTCATCTAATTTTACTTGGCTTATGTACCCTATAAACCTTTATTTACGGCCTCTAGGGATCGTGTTATTCATCTGACTCTATACTCTGCAAGCCACCTGACGATATTTGTTGGGAGGTACTTGAGATTCTATAGAATTTAGTCACAACCCGAAATCTTGGTAATGTGGACGTATTTTGGTGTAAAGTACAAAGAACTTGGTTTTCCGTGTAACTGCTATATCGCTGTAACAGATACACTCAAGCAATTCAGAACCTTTACAAGGCTTTTTTTTTTTTACACTGGAAGTGTGGTTGTATCCTACGTGTCTTTTTACTAGAGCTTGTATTATCGGACTGGTCACGTGTGAAGTAAGCCTACCCAAGGTATACACTTCAGTTCTGATTGGCTTTGAATACATTGTAGTGTAGAGCAAAATAAGAAACACATGATTTTTTTATACATGCCCACATGGCCGTTATGGGGTTAAATACACCCTTGGAAGGATTGAGTTTAATATTTCTAAATTAGTACCGGTGAAACGTTAACAGATACAAAAAAAAAAACTTTCTTGTACTTTGTAACGGTACACCTACATTTGTCGAAAAAATCACTTTTTCGAAATCTCCTCCACCCATTACATTGTATTCAATTTTGGCATTTGACTAATAGTAAATCGTATACTGTCGTTAATACCGAAGGAGTATGTGTCAGAAATAAGCTAGAAATATCTCTACATCGCTATACGTTCCCGATATGTGTCCACTTCAATATCAGAGATATGACGGTTGTTATCTTTCCCAGATAAACGTATCTTAATTGTATATCCTGCACATACTGTTCTATATAAATATTTTCTTTCGATCTTCTGACATCTAAAACATCTTGTCTTGTATTTGTGTCTTATTTTTGCATTTTGTGTATTTTTTGTTGGTTTTCAAGAGGAAAGCTTATCTGATTTAATTATGTTATATTAGATTACGGAAGTAACATTATTGAAAATCTGTGTAGTAATGAGGAAGCACAGAATTGTTTGGATAAAAAAATTGCTGTTTTCACTTTGATTTCCCTCACCAAGCACATCAGGAAATTGCAATTTCGTGACAGGAGCGGGAAGGAAGAAATGAAATTGCCCTCTCTTTCTCTCGGCCGCTCAACCTTACTCAAGCCCACGGGCAGTGGAGGGGGGAATAATGGTACGAGGGTAACGCTGCGTGAAACTGATTTGTGACGACTCTTCGAGACTCTCAAAATTTTATTGTTAGTATATACAATGAGGTGACAAGACTCACGGGATAGCGATATGCAAATATACAGATGGCGGTAGTATCGTGTGTACAGGGTATAAAAAGGCAGTGCATTGGCGGGGCTGTCATTCATGTGAAAAGGTTTCCGACGTTATTATGGCCGCACGATGGTAATTAACAGACTTTGAACGCGGAACGGTTGTGGTACCTAGACGAATTGGACATTCAATTTCGAAAATCGGTAGGGAATCCAGTATTCAGAGATCCATAGTGTCATGAGTGTGCCGAGAACGCCAAATTTCAGGCATTGCCTCTCACCACAAACAAAGCAGTGGCCGAAGGTCTTCACTGAACGGCCGAGAAAAGCATGGTTTGTGTATAGTTGTGAGTGCGAAGAGACAAGCAACACTGCGTGAAATAAACGCAGAAATCAGTGTGGGAGGTACGACGAATCTATGCGTTCGGACAGTGCAGCTAAATTTGGCGTTAATGGTGTATGACAGCAGACGATGGTCGCGATTGCCTTTCCTAACAGTACGACGTCTCCTGCAGATCCTCCCGTGGTATTGCGAACACACCGGTTGGACCCTAGACGGCTGGATAACCGTGGCCTCGCCACGCTGAGAGGGTTCGAATGTGGCGCAGTCCCCAGGAAGCCATGGACCCAAGTTGTTAACAAGGCACTGTTCAAGCTGCTGGTGGCTCCATAATGATTTGGGTTATGTTCTCATGAAACGGGTTGTCCAACTGAACCAATCATTGACTAGAAATGGCTATGTTCGGCTACTTGGAAACCATCTGCGGCCATTCATGGACATCAAGCTCCTAAATAACAATGGAATTCTTATGGATAACAATGCGCCATATCACCGAGCCACAATTGTTCACGATTTGTTTGAAGAACAGTCTGGATAATTCGAGCAAATGATTTGACCACCTAGATCGTCCGACATGAATTCCGTTGAACATTTATGGAACACAATCGAGATATCAGTTCGTGCCCAGAATCCTGCACCGACAACGCTTTCGAAATTATGGATGGCTGTAGAGGCAACATGGCTCAATATTGTTGGATGTGAGGTCCGCTAGTTATGCAAAACACCAACATGTTTTGGCACCATTGTTCCATCATCAGTGGGTTTTCGTTTTTATTTATTCTGCAATGTGAACATTTTTGTTAAATGATTATACAGTTATGTGCATCTTCAGTTCAAACAACAGATCGTTTCTTTTGTAAATACCTGTACATTTGGCGTGCATGAATTTTCTGGATCACTTGTGTGTTAATTACTACAGGTACCTTGTCATCTGAAACCAAACGATGTTGATAAGAAATTTTTTTCCTGGGAGTTAACCTATCTTCTAGAATGTAATTTAGTTTGTCGCGATGTTTCCGCGCCTATACTCGTTTTTACTTACGTTTTCGTGTGGCAAGCACTTCCATTCTCCGCATTATGCTGAGGTGTTGTGATGCACACGTAACTATAACAAGTATTTTCCACAAATAACGTATTAAAACCCAGTTCACCTCATCAAAACACAGCTTGATTGTGGTTTGTTGTGTGTCCCGGTCCAGTGAGTGTTCATTTGTTCACCAGAGAGCTCGGCGCAAAATTTGAATTTGTTTGCATTTTATCTCTGTGTGTGTGTTTTCTGTGCGCTTCTTAGCTGTGTGTGTTGTCCTTTATATAGTAGTCCTTTTGTGCGTAAATGGTGCTGGAAATAAAGCCAATATGCATTGGATATGACTGCGGGGGAGCCTCATCCAGGATGTGGAGACGGCCTTGCCTACTATCGAAAGTGCAGGGTGCAGTCGTCTGAAGTTGTGGCTCAGATCGGCACCAAATCCACTTGGCGCAGAGGTTCTGAGCCATCCTAAGATCATACAGGACGCTCGTGGAGGTGGTGAAAAGTGCTGACCTCGCATGTGGGTTGCAAGGTGATCTCAGAATTTGCAGCATTGTCCCCAAAGTAGATCAGTGTCCTTTAGTTTGGAGCCGAGCTGAAGGTTTCAGTCAAAGGCTTCGTTGATTCTGTGACGGTCTCAGCTGCAAATTTCTGGCGCTGTAATGTTGGGTTGGGAACTGTAGGACTTCCCTTTGTAGGTAAGGACTGTACAACGCATGTACAACGCAAACGAAGCACCTACTTGGATAGTAAAGTAATAGTGGAGTACTCATGGGTTTTTCTAGGCTAGGCGGTAATTTGAGGTATTCCGATGAAACTCGTCGGGCGACACGCAGATGGCGAAAACACACTGCATTCAGAGTAAAGCTACTTCGACTCATAAAATTTTATCCGCAAATCGTCGAAGTATTCGTAACAACTTTTCTAAATTTACTTCCCTCCAGGAAAATTCTAGCACTCAAACTGTTCTTGGATCCGAGAGCTGGCTGAAACCTGAAGTAGAAGGCTCTTACATATTTTGCGAGTCATGGAACGTATATCATAATGTCAGACTAGACGCCGTAAGAGGGGCAGTGTACATTTCAGTTACCAAAAATATTGTCTCTATTGAGGTAGAAGTTGAATGTGACAGTGAAGTTATGTGGGTGCGTGTAACAGATCTAGACGAAATCAAGTTAGCTGCTGGAAGTTTTTACCTGACACCCTATTCTGGTGTGACAGATCTAGAGTGATTCAAGGAAGGTCTATTGTCAGTAGGGAGTAAATACCCAGACCATGCAATACTTTGGAGGCGACTTTAGCCTATCGAGCATAGAGTGGGACATCTATTGATTCATTTCAATGGACGCAGACAGACCGTCTTGCGAAGTACTTCTGAACACGTTTGCTGGAAACTGTCTTGAGTGGCTACTTTGGCAGCCCACACGCAATGGTAATTTCTTAGACCTTATAGCTACTAACAAGCTGGATCATATCGACGGCAAGGTTTAGAGATGGGGGTTAGCGACCATGAAGTCATGACAGCGAGTTTGGTTACAAAAGTTAATAAATGAGTCAAGAAGGCGATCAGTGTTTCTGCTAGAAAGGGCAGATAAGCTGTAGTCAGCATCTCACTTAGGCAGTGATCTGGCATCACGCAGTTCCAGCAAGATTAATATTGGGGAGATGGTGGTTAAGGTTTAAACAGATCGTAGCGCGTGCTCCGGACAAGTATGTGCCTAGTAAGTGGGTTAAGGACGGAAAAGACAAACTATGGTTTAACAATGAAATTCGGAAAATGCTGAGGGAGCAAGGCACTCTCAGTTCAAAAGAGAACGCGCAAGGGAAGACAGCTAAAGGTTAGCAGACGGTCGTGCGTCTGTGAAAAGCTCTGTGAGCGAAGCATACAACTACCGTTGTCATACCTTACAAAACGATCTGTCCGAGAACCCGAAAAACATCTCGTCCTATGTAAAATCACTGAGCTGGTGTAAGGCTTCCTTCCAGTCACTCGTCGACTAGTCTCGTGTGGCAGTACAAAACAGCAAAAGGAAAGCAGAAACTTCTTCGTTTAAGAAATCGTACATGCACGACAATCGCGCAAACATACAGGCGTTTGAAACTTCCTGGCAGATTAAAACTGTACGCCGGACCGAGATTCGAACTCGGGACCTTCGCCTTTCGCGGGCAAGTGCTCTACCAACTGAGCTGCCCAAGCACGACTCACGCCCCGTCCTCACAAGCGGAGGACGGGGCGTGAGTCGTGCTTGGGTAGCTCAGTTGGTAGAGCACTTACCCGCGAAAGGCAAAGGTCCCGAGTTCAAGTCTCGGTCCGGCACACAGTTTTAATCTGCCAGGAAGTTTCATATCAGTGCACACTCCGCTGCAGAGCGAAAATCTCATTCGGGATACCGGCGTTAGCCAATCGCACAGAGTCCTGCATGGACGACACAATAATGACTAATGGAGATCCCTGGCGTAGAGAAACAACTGAACTAGTTGAAAGCCATGACAGTAAAAAAAGAAGTGGTCATTATGTCACAGACTTGAAGCCGATGTCCACCATCTTATGTAGCCCTAGGTTCACCGCATTTATACTCCATGGTTCATCGCGGTGTACTTACCCGTGATGTCACCCCGACGAGTCCGTGACCAGTTTCGACCGTTGGGGATATCTGTCGACATTTGCGGTCGTATCCCAAATAGCATGTGGTTCTTTGATTGTGTGCAGACGTAGTTGTCTTGTCAAAAATACCAGCTTGCGTTGTTTACGGATGACTACTCGATCAGAGCATAATCTAAAGTTTAGAGGAATCATTTTCAATCGTAAGTGCATCCGTTGAAGCAATATTTTCTTTTCTATATATAAATTATGGTTCCGCAGTTCACTTTCATTCTTTCCTGTGTTTTTCATTGCCTTTAAAACCGCAAACGCTCCGACATCCGAGCCGCACTGTACCAACGGCCTCGTCCCAGCGTAACAAGCGGCTACGTGACGGCGCTTTTTGCTGGGCTAGCATCTCATGACCTCAATTCCTCCCTCCGATAATTATTCTTTGTTCACATTTCCTCCTTCTTTAAAAAGATTCTGGCTGGAACATATGGAAACAGCGGTCATGTTTGTGTGTGAATTTTGTGTATATGGTAGTATGAATGTGTGAATATGTGTGCGGTGTGTTTTCTTTCTGAAAAAGGCTTTGGCCGAAAACTTACGTGAAAACTTTTTTGTCAGCTAATCCGTGTGCGAGGTGCAATCTACCCATTTCACAGTGTAGTTTGTTGTAAATAATCCAGTGCAGTTCAACAGGAACAGTGATGTACATAATTGGAATACCAGAAGAAAAAAAATTATATTCAATACGTCACATTAACGTTCGCTGTAGCACAAACAGTGGTTCACAACGCTGTATCCAAAAGTTTCGATCACTTACCCAACCAAAAGTTTTGATCGCTTACCATCCAAAAGTTTTGATCACTTACCCAACCAAAAGTTTTGGTCATCTACACAGTGATATAAAATGCTTGACAGACAGCAAAGTAAAATTTGAAACTAAACTGAAAAAGTTTGTCTTTGACAATTCCTCCCAATCCGCAGACGCCTGTCTA
Source organism: Schistocerca serialis cubense (assembly GCF_023864345.2). Taxonomy (NCBI): domain Eukaryota; kingdom Metazoa; phylum Arthropoda; class Insecta; order Orthoptera; family Acrididae; genus Schistocerca; species Schistocerca serialis. The sequence continues at coordinate 208,714,125 of NC_064642.1, forward strand.
TTATTGTGATGTGTAAATGGTGATGATTAGCAATTACTAACGAAAATCTAATAAATTATCAGCATGAAGGCATATTTAGAAAAGAAACTGAAGCTGATGATCAAAGCTGACGCACATTCCAATTGTGATATGTTTGGTTATTCCTGAAAAACTGATTGAGTTACTGCCGAGAAACATTCCAGGAAAATAAGCAAATAGGCTACTGGTGGAAAGGCAGACCTATGTGTTACTGAGCTTAAGATATCATTAATAAAGAAATTACTTACATACATGTTAAAGTAAAATATACATTTTACGGGGTCTAAGGTTTTGAGACCATTACTTCCTTGCAATTACAGTACAGTATTGCACAATGCTGGCACATGCTTAAAAATTATATCTTTTTTTATCCTATAAATTGCTATTACTACTCACACACTGAATGGTGAATCATAGGCAAGATATCAAGTAGAGAATACCTACAGCGAAACTAATGCACCTACAATCTAATGGAACACGAACTCTATGCTGGATTGAGGTACACCTGTATGCTGTTCTGTTTCATTGACATTTCAACAATCGGTGACTTTCTTGACATTCACAAGATATGACAGCATGCCTTGCGTCTTCCGACAATGCACACGTTTATGAGATAGCAGAGAACACGTAGGTAAGTTTTTTGCAAACATGAACATTAAAAATGAAACTGGAAATATCACTAACAAGTAGCAGCACCAGCAAGCAAACAAGCATTGTTTTCGGAGTTCCAGCTTGATTAGCTATCGATAAAAACAGTGTAAAAGTGGAATTAAATGGATTTAGAAAGCATGCTGCGCACATCACCTCCTTCTCTTCTTGGCTATTCGGAATATACCAACAACAAGAAAAGTTACATTAACGACGAAAATGTGTCGTATTACTGAAGCAAATACGCATTTAAAAAACAGAAAAACTTTCGATATTGCCTTCCTGACTCTATGTTATTTATGTAAGTACTTTAATTTTTAGTATTTAAGGGGAATACATATGGTGAAATTGCTCAAAAAGTGACACGTTAATAATATTGGATCTCTCCTGAATAATGTGATGCATCATTTGTAGATTAATTCCAATTGGAAGTGTACTTTTCATAATTTCAAAGTTAATAGCGCAAATGAAAAAAAAACCGGTCTTTCCGCATTGACTTGCTATCGCTGACAGTATTCAATCTACAAGGCTGTGGTTTTCAGCTATTTATTCCTTGAATTCACGTTAAGAGGTTCGGTGCACGGTGTAAACAGAAATGGCAGTATTGCACTTGCATCTTGTGGATTTACTATGTGGGTGTATTGTTTTATAGATGTTGAACTGTAAACATAGTGGTTTGGTGTACTATTACGTATTCTTATACCCCTTTTCAACATGACGAGAATAAAGAGATTCCACGGAAATCAGCATACGACTAGATCCGAATCCAGTGATGATCCTGGAACAGACGTTTCACAGACACACGAAAAGGACACACGTACTAGTGCTTCGAGAAGGAAACTGGAAAACCATGAGGATTTAGTTATTGACAAAGGAGATCATGTAAGTAGTTTAGGCTATGTTTTATTAGATTTGAGCGTGTTAGGATAAGTTTTACAAGATGCTGTATCATGTAAGGTTTGTGGTGCGAAAATTAGCATCTTTGAGGAAGCATCTGCAAGGATTGGACTAGTTAACAAACTTGTTGTTAAGTGCAATCTGATACTGGTTCAGTAATCATAAAAGGAGTGAAACTATACTTCCTAAAAATTTCAGATCCCTATTTCTCAAAGGTTCTGAGATAACGGGTCATCAATATAGCAAATTTAACACTGTAGGTATGGGACGAACGTACTCTCCTTGTTTCTTGCATATGTAGAAATAATGAACAAGAAGCAATCCTAAACAGTAGTCTGCTAATACTTTGGGCTATTTAAGATGGCGGCAGGCCCAGCCCACTCTGGCTTCAAAACGACGTCCAGCGTATGTCTGTAGTACCATCTCCCATCCTTTTTTTACCGCCACTTTGAAAGCAAATAAGTTTCCAGGTCCGGATGGAATCCCAATTCGGTTTTACAAGAGTACACTACAGCACTGGTCTCTTACTTAGCTTGCATTTATCGCGAATCTCTCCCCCAGGGCTAAGTCCATAACGATTAAAATAAAAAAAAAGCCCAAGACGCTTATGAATGTAAGAAGCGTAAGAGAACAGACTCCCAAAATTACAAACCAATATTCCTAACATCGATTTGCTGGTGAATTCTCGAACATATTCTTAGTTCAGTTTGGTTGAGACCGGAAAGCTTCTGTCCACGAACCAACACGGTTTTAGAGAGCTTAGCTCGTGCGAAATGCAGTTACCCTATTCTCACGTGATATACTGCTAACTGTGGATGGCTCCGACATTCATAGATTTCCGAAAAGTATTTTATACGGTGCCCCAGCAGAGACTGTTAACGAAGATACAGGCATATGGAACAGGTTCCCAGAAATGTGAGGGCTCGGAGACTTCTTACGTAACAGAATCCAGTACATTGTCCTCGGCAACGAGGGTTCATCAGAGACAAGAGTAGCGTGAGGAGTGCCTGAGGGAAAAGTGATAGGAGCGCAAGTATTTTCTATGATCGTAAATGATCTGGCGGTTAGGGTGGGCAGCAATCTGCGATTGTTTGCTCATGATGCTGTGGTGTATGGTGAGCTGTCGGGCTGTACAATGATGCAAGACGACTGAGACACAATTTATAGTTGATGTGATGAATGGCAAATAGTTCTAAATGTAGAAAAATGTAAGTTGATTAGGAGAAATAAACCCATAACTTTCGAATAAAGCGTTAGTAAGGTCCTGCTTGAGACAGCAATTTCGTTTAAATGTCTGGGCACAACGTTGTAAAGCCATATGAAAATGAATGTGCATGTGAGGATTGTGGTAGAGAACTCGAATGGTCGGCTTCGGTTTATTCGGGAATTTTGGGTAAATGTGCTTCGGCTGTAAAGTGCGACCTATTGTTGAATACTGCTCGAGTGTTGGGGATCTGCACCAAGTCGGATTAAAGGAAGACATCGAAACAGTTCAGAGGCGAGCTGCTGGATTTCTTATGGTACGTTCGAACAACAGTCAAGTGTTACGGTGAAGCTTCAGAAACTCAAATGGAAGTCCCTGGAGGGAAGGCGAGTTTATTTTCGAGGAAACGTACTGAAAATATTTCGACGACCAGCATTCGAAGCTGACTCCTTGACGCACCTCTCAGTAGCTTGCGGAGTCTTGTATGTAGATGTATTGTCAGAGATTTCAATCATTATGGCTGGTGAGGGCAGAGAACTGAGGTACAGTCTTCCAGACAACAGAAAGTTTGACTGATGAGAACGGTTTTAGTGTTTTTTCTCGTGCCATCCTGCTTTTGGGCAGTAGCGACTGTTAAAGCGAACTGCCAAAATCGTTTGTGTGGACATAAAGCCAGTTTGCTGGGGGATGGCTGAATTGGGGTGGGATATTGGCGGCTGGCTTCAAGTAAATTGATTAGCTTCGCGAGGGGTGCGGTCTGCGTGGGAAGGGCCGAGCAACCCCTCTAAGCCGCGCTGTTTGTGCGTTCGATCGGCAACGCAGGTCGCGATCCTATTACGCACATCTCCATAAATTTGCATAGTGCATTTACCACTCCTCCACCGCTTACCTTGCCAAAGGGCAACCGCTCCTTCAGACGCCAATCCCCTCTTCATGATGTTCTCGGTTAAGGCAACAGTAGTTACGCCCCTTTTGACTAACGAAAATCATGCTCTTCAGGAATACATAGTCGTTAGCATTACCAACGTTAGCAGATGTGCAACAGAATCACTGCCAGCATGTGAGGTCTTTCCATCCATGCTTGTTCACTGAAAGTCTCATAAAAGACGTGAATCGATCCTAATGCTAAAGGCCAACTGTGAGAGAAATTTTCGTCTCAAAAAGTAAAGATTAATCTCTTGTTGCATATTTCTGTCTTGTAGATCCTAAGTTCTTCGACAAAGTTCAGTCCCTAAGTGCCCTTAGAACAGCAACTTATGAAATCAGAGTCTATATTTACTAGCTTCAGAGCATAATTAACAAAAATACAAGATAACTAAAAATAAAGACATTTACATTAGGTGTGTGTGTGTGTGTGCGTGCGCGCGCGTGTGTGCTCGTTTTAGGTTTTAGTACTACAACTGAAAAGCAAATATATACATATGTGGCTGCTACAACGTCTTTATGAGCCCATGAAAACATATATGCTAAATCACGTGTTGTGTTCTTGCACTGTTGACTCCTGGAAACAACTAGTAATTTGGACATTTGTTATGAACATATTTTTGATTATGCTAGGGATACGTGTAAGTTGCATTTAGTTGTGAACTGTATATGAGTGACGTTAGAAAAGAATGGAAAAATATACCATTTGTTTAAGAACCTATAGTAATACGCTGTCGGTGTTTCAGTAAATTATTAAATTTCTTCAGGCGAAAATGACAATCGAATTTTTTTTTCAGGTTACTGTCATCAACATCGATATACTTGGAGAAATGCATTTATTCACTACAAGTTTAGATTATGGACCATCTACACAATGGAAAAATATTTTTGTAACTTCAGATGGCACACATGTTATTTAACCAGGAAAGTACACTCTACTGCTGACTTGAAAATGTAAGACAATTTATACTTAATGCTGTAATAAAGGCTTAGTTAGCCAAGTAGAAAACAGCACTGGAAATATGAAAACCTGTTAGGGCTGTAAGCACCATTTCTTCGACAAAACCCAACCTAATGAACGGTGCTGTGCACTCTCTGCTTGGTTAACCCTGTACTATGGCATTATGTATCAATTTTATTAAGTTTCAAGTCAGCAATAGCGTATAAATTGTGAAGGTGGCGAGTGAAGTAACTCCAACAACCACAAGTTCAACAAACTAAATAATGTCACCACTCATCCCGATTTCACGAATAAACTAATCTCTATTGACTATCATGGCAAGACTCTGAACTGCAATCTTCGGATTGCAGGTTCGAGTCCTGTCTTGGTCGTCAATAGATAGTGTCTTATTCGTGAAATCAGATAAATATTCGTATTACAGGTTTGAATTGCTGTCTCTCAAATAGAATTTCAGTTTTAATTTTAATATAACTTTGCTTGAATTTAATGGTAACTTTATTTTTAGTGATTTTTAGAAAGCCTCGAAGGAATAATAGCTCTCATAATTAAAACCATTAAAATGTTATTTTGTAGCTTACGGTCGCCAGACAAGGAAACGTTAGATACACAAAGATACAGGTTGCTGGTCTGAAAGGACACACAGTATAATAAGAGACCGCTAATAAAATGTTAGTTAACGGGCTTTATTCTTCGTCAGTTAACTTCGTGCTGAATGTTACAAAATATTAGTACACTAATACAAATTGTTTATGACAGAAGCATTTAGCTTTGGTATGTTGTCATTTTAAATAAAACACTGATACCTTTGAGGACCTACTTTATGAACTAAATAATTGTACAGCGTCTGGTAAATTATGCTGAGACGTTCGTCTCCAAACTGTAACTGAGAGAACAGCGGAATAATAACAGAAAGATTTTATCTTTTGTTTTAGAAATAAAAATTATCTGAGATATTATCTATTACGCCCATCACAAGTATATAAATTAAATCTTTGCCGCTACTCGGCGTATTTATTCCACACAGAATCGTTCTTTTTCCTTAAAAGATCAATTACAACATTCCTGGTTAAACATATGTACGCCATGTGATGTTGTAATAACAGATATTTTTTTTGAATGAGATTTTCACTCTGCAGCGGAGTGTGCGCTGATATGAAACCTCCTGGCAGATTAAAACTGTGTGCCCGACCGAGACTCGAACTCGGGACCTTTGCCCTTCGCGGGCAGAGCACTTGCCCGCGAAAGGCAAAGGTCCCGAGTTCGAGTCTCGGTCGGGCACACAGTTTTAATCTGCCAGGAAGTTTCAGACATTTTTCCACTGTGAAGATGGTTCATGATCAAAACCGGTGGTGAATAATCATAAGACAGAACAGTGTGTATTATGCGTTTCTCCGAGAAAACGACGAGAAGGAGACAAGAATTCGCGATACGGAAGACCATCTTTGTAGTCAGTTCTGGCAAAAAGGGCTGTATTCCTCATAAACTTTTTTCGAAGATCTGGCAAATACACTGAAGACCCTTCAAACCGTGCGAGGTGTCGCAGTGGTTAGCACACTGGACTCGCATTCGGAAAGACGACGGTTCAAACTCGCAACCGACCATTTTGATTTGATGTTCCGTGATTTCCCTAAATGGCTCTGAGCACTATGGGACTTGACATCTATGGTCATCAGTCCCCTAGAACTTAGAACTACTTAAACCTAAGTAACCTAAGGACAACACACAACATTCAGTCATCACGAGGCAGAGAAAATCCCCGACCCCGCCGGGAATCGAACCCGGGAACCCGGGCGTGGAAAGCGAGAACGCTACCGCACGACCACGAGCAGCGGACGATTTCCCTAAATCGTGTCAGGCAAATCGCGGGATTGTTCCTTTGAAAGGGCACTCCCGAATTTATTCCCCATCCTTCCCTAATCCGATGGGTCTGATGAAATGAAACACAATGAAGGAGACATGCAACAAACGTGAAATCATCTTAAAGTGCATTACTTATTTGTATACCCTAATGATTTGCATTTTAGTGTAGACTTCGAAAGTTGGTAGGGCAGTTGATGGTTGGAGTGCTGACACATTACCTGCGTGTCCAGTAATGTTGGCAACTGGTGTGTTATGCATGGAGATCATATCAACCCGCAGCGCATGAGAAACAGCCTGAAGAAGACGCACTGAAGTGTTGAAACTGGTAGCGACAAAATAAAATAAAATCATAAGAACGGCTGTAGGTGTTTTTATATGTGACTTACGTCTTTAGTTTCCGAGGATGTCTTCAGCGTTAGGAGGTGAAACATTAGGCACAGACAAAAACACGGCCTGTGCCCATATGACCAAAATCAGCAACGATGTACGAGGTGCGCTCAAAAAAATAACTGGAGTATTTCAGTTTCGCGGGCATTATCCATACCAATTTCAAAATTTTTTTGATGTTGTTGGTACACATTTCCTGATGTATGTTTGCGTTATCAGCTGTTTTGAACGTTCAGTTTATTGTCGACAGTTGAAAGAGCTTTACATGTTTTCGGGTGTTCGGCGAATTTTTACTTTTGAAGAAGACTAATCGAAGAAATTTCATTAAATTCTGCTTGAATAATGGAATGGTGTGCAGCACCACAATCAAAATATTGACTGTGGCTTTTAGCTAATATGCTATGAGTAAGACAAGAGTTTACGAGTGGTATAAACGTTTCAAGGAGGGTCGAGAAGAAGTTGAAAAAGACGGCCGCCCTAGACTTCAATTACTGACGACTGTGTGTAAGAAGCGAAGAAAATGGTTCTGGAAAATCGTGAATCACCATCCGAGAGGTTGCTGATGATGTGAGCTTATCCTTTGACTCAAGCTAAGCATTTTTTTTTCATGTTTAGGGCATGAAATGTGTATTAGCGAAGTTTTTCCCGAAATTTACGAATTTGTAGCATGCTGGAATAGCTGTGCGTCAGAAACTTCTGCTAATCATTACAACGAAAAATCAGTCCAAAGTAGAAAATCTCACTTTTTTTATTCACTCGATGACTAGCTTCTGATCGAGACCCGTCCTCAGATCATCGTAACATTCTTAAAAGTGGTATTTCCGAAAATGCAAAAGCCATCCCAAAAACGTGCAAACGAATCTGTATCTGTATGCGCCGAAAATGTTCGTCTGCAGATTTTTGGCCGTTTTAGAGTGTGTTACAATCATTTGAAAATAATTTTCAGCCCGAAACTAGTCATCGCGTCTATAAATAAGTGAAATTTGCAACTTTGGACGGGTCTTTCATTGTAATGTTCCGAAATTGTTGAACTTCGAACAAAAATGATGTGGCGTAGACTTGCTCAGAAATTGCTGAATGAGGCGGACAACGACCCAGAACTTCTAAAGAACGCCTGAACAGGTGACGAAATATGGGTAAAGGGGTATAATGTCAAAACCAGTGCCTAGAAGTCCAAATGAAACCTCCCTGAAGATGCAAGACGGAAAAAAGTCTTCATGTTCTATCTTATATGAAGGTTTTTCACACTGTTTTGGGGTAGTGTATCATGAGTTCCTGCCTTGTTGGCGCATGTTCAATAGGCAATACTACCTGGAATTTATGCGCTGTTTGCGTGAAGCAATCCGAAGAAAACGGTCAAAAATGTGGCAAAACCACTCAAGGAAATTGCATCACGATAATGTTCCCGCTCACACTTCAGTGTTGTTCATGATTTTTCATCATCATCATCATCATCATTTAAGACTGATTATGCCTTTCAGCGTTCAGTCTGGAGCATAGACCCCCTTATAAAATTCCTGCATGATCTCCTATTCAGCCGGCCGGTGTGGCCGAGCGGTTCTAATCGCCTCAGTCTGGAACCGAGCGACCGCTACGGTCGCAGGTTCGAATCCTGCCTCGGGCATGGATGTGTGTGATGTCCTTAGGTTAGTTAGGTTTAATTAGTTCTAAGTTCTAGGGGACTGATGACCTCAGCTGTTAAGTCCCATAGTGCTCAGAGCCATTTGAACCATTTGAACCCCTATTCAGTGCTAACACTGATGCCTCTTCTGATGTTAAGCGTATTACTTCAAAATCATTCTTAACCGAATCCAGGTACCTTCTTCTTGGTCTACCCCGACTTCTCCTAGCCTCTACTGCTGCACCCATGAGTCTCTTGGGTAACCTTGCTTCTCCCATGCGTGTAACATGCCCCCACCATCTAAGCCTGTTCGCCGTGACGGCTACATCTATAGAGATCATTCCCAGTTTTTCTTTGATTTCCTCATTGTGGACACCCTCCTGCCATTGTTCCCATCTACTAGTACCTGCAATCATTCTGGCTACTTTCATATCCGTAACCTCAACCTTATTGATAAGGTAACCTGAATCCAACCAGCTTTCGCTCCCATACAACAAAGTTGGTCGAAAGATTGAACGGTGCACACATAACTTAGCCTTGTTACTGACTTCCTTGTTGTAGGAGAGAGCAGATCGTAGCTGAGCGCTCACTACACTAGCTTTGCTACACCTCGCTTCCAGTTCTTTCACTATGTTGCCATCCTGTGAGAATATGCATCCTAAGTACCTGAAACCGTCCAGCTGTTCTAACTTTGTTCCTCCTATTTGGCACTCAATCCGTTGCACCTCTTTCCCACTGCCATTACTTTCGTTTTGGAGATGTTTATCTTCATACCATAGTCCTTACATTTATGATCTAGCTCTGAAATATTACTTTGCAAACTTTCAATGGAATCTGCCATCACAACTAAGTCATCTGCATATGCGAGACTGCTTATTTTGTGTTCACATATCTTAATCTCACCCAGCCAGTTTACTGTTTTCAACATATGATCCAAAATAATATGAACAACAGTGGAGACAGGTTGCAGCCTTGTCTTACCCCTGAAACTACTCTGAACCATGAACTCAATTTACCGTCAACTCTAACTGCTGCCTGACTATCTATGTAAAGACCTTTAATTGCTTGCAGAAGGTTGCCTCCTATTCCATAATCTCGTAGAACAGACAATAACTTGCCCGCATCTCGTGGTCGTGCGGTAGCGTTCTCGCTTCCCACGCCCGGGTTCCCGGGTTCGATTCCCGGCGGGGTCAGGGATTTTCTCTGCCTCGTGATGGCTGTGTGTTGTGTGCTGTCCTTAGGTTAGTTAGGTTTAAGTAGTTCTAAGTTCTAGGGGACTGATGACCATAGATGTTAAGTCCCATAGTGCTCCGAGCCAGCCAGACAATAACTTCCTTCTAGGAACCCGGTCATATGCCTTTTCTAGATCTATAAAGCATAGATACAATTCCCTGTTCCACTCGTAACACTTCTCCATTATTTGCCGTAAGCTAAAGATCTGGTCCTGACAAAACCTCTAAGAGGCCTAAACCCACACTGATTTTCATCCAATTTGTCCTCAACTAATACTCGCACTTTCCTTTCAACAATACCTGAGAAGATTTTACCCACAACGCTGATTAAAGAGATACCTCTGTAGTTGTTATAATCTTTTCTGTTTCCATGTTCAAAGATGGGTGTGATTACTGCTTTCGTCCAGTGTGATGGAACCTGTCATGGTGTGGGTTCCTGTTGTCATGTCCTAGTTCATGAACCACGGGCAACGTATGAGTGGCCAAGTAAGTGGTCCTGACAGTCAGGATACCAGTTACTTTGGAATAAGGCTGGGCATCTCGGACGTATTCTGAGTCGTGGTCACCTTTGTGCTCAGACGGCAAAGACTACCAAATCCACCGGTTAGTTTCTCAACCGTTAGGGGTAAAACCCAATGGGACTCGGGGCAAGTAAGGCTAGCAACCTGCTTCCCTGGTACTTTAAATATGATGCTGGCAACAATCATGATTTTTAAGCAAAAAAAAAAAAAAATTGTTTCAGCGACTGTATTTGGTTGACATGGCTCCCTGACACTTCCTTTGATTCCCGAGGATGAAGAAAACAGTAAAAGGACGTCGTTTTGCCACCACTGATGAAATGAAAATAGAATCGCTGAAGGAAATGAACACTGCAACGAAATGTGAGTTCGAGAAGTGCTTTCAAGATTGGAAAAAACAGCTAGAAAAAGTGTATTATATCTGAGGGGGCTTGCTCCGAAGGGGACATAGTTAATGTTGATGAATAAATTAATATTCTTAAGGAAAAACCGAAATTCCTTTTATTTCTTGATCACGCCTCGTAAATACCCGGCGTGAAAGCCTACAACATGTGTGGGACCTGACACAATTGTCGGTTTCACTTACAAACTAAAGTTTCGAAATCACCATGAGCAGTGCAAATAGACTCGCGTTGCGACGTGGCCGCTGTCACGGCGTACCTCGCAGTGGACTGGGTCTCCAGTCCGAGGCTGCAACAAAGAAGCCGCCATGTCCCTCCCCCCTCAGCCCCCTTCTCCCCCCCCCCCCCCCCCCCCGTGCATTATTCATGGCTGCCTCCAGGGCTGCTGTCACCGCCGCCGCCTCCGCCGCCGGCCGCTATGCTAATGCGCGTCGCAGCCTCGGAGCCCGGGTCCCGGGTTCGAATTTAGCCTGACAGCACTCCCCCGCGGCCGCTTTTTGCCGCTCGCGCGTCGCTTTCTTTCTTCGCTTTTCATTCCTCCCGCTACAGCGCCTATTTGACTTTTTCTCTCGTCTCGTTTCTGGAGCGGAGCGGAGCGCACGGAGAAGCCAAAGACGGGCCAGTTATTCGCAACCAGAGGGCATCCCTCGGCGGAATCGCATTTTCTCCGGTCGTGACCGGACCTCTCAGGACGCGACGGCCCTACGGAGGCACACAATCGCTTTAACGTCGTCTCCTGGAGATTCTGTTTGGGAACAGCAGCGTAATTGGCTTATTAACATATAGCCGAACGGATGCACCGGCGAGTCCAGTTTATATCACGCCGACAATAAAGCACGTTTTTGAGATACGTTTTCTCGAACTCCACTACTAATACGTCTTATACATTTGGTGCTCCCCACCTTGTAAATATTGAAAACATATACGCAGTCGGAAAAGAAATCGCAACACCAAGAAGGAACTTTTTGACACAAGCCAATGTTGAGAGGCGTGTTTGTACATCTGAAAAATGATATTTATTCATATCTCGGGCCAGTAGTATAAGGATGGCGCTAGTAGCTGCGTTCAACATTCTGGTGGCTACACCGGTTATTAATATATCAGAATTTCACAATTTCCAATGGGTTATATCGCATTTACAGTGCGTTAATCTGTGATCTGGCAATGTTAATCACTTACATATGTTAACTAGACATATTCGCGAAATTTCATTACTCAACATTAATCAGTTTTTGATGTTGCGGTTTTATTCTTCAGTGTATTGACTCCACATCAACAAAGAGGAGATCCTGCTAAACATAAGACCAGCGCTTGAAAACAAACACTTTACAACTACGAGTGGTCCTATAGCTCGTCACCAGCAAACTTGCTTTCTGTAGGAGGGTTGCCGGGTTCGATTCCTGAGTTCGAGTAAAGTACCTATCAAAAAGAATGATGGTGCTGCTCAAAACAAAACACACAAGGAACAAAGCATATTAATTACCTGTTTCAAGGGTTATCAACATACGACAACTAATTTATTAATAATAGATAATGCACCAATTCGTGCTTCACAATTGGCAGTATTACATAAATGCTATAATATATTTGACTGTAATAAAAAAGAGAGAATATAATGAATACCATAAATGATGTTCCTTTCAACCTGTGTTACAGACTGACAGAGCTTTAGAACTGCATTGTTCATAACAAAAATGTTCAAATGCATGTTCACCTAGTTGGATGCACTGATGTAAGCGCCTCTCGCTATGAGGATCGACATATCTTAACTTTTACATAATACTGGAACCTAAATGCAATACAACGATAACACATTTATACTATATTGTAAATACTCGTTATTTTCATTAAAGCTGTGCTTACCATGCGTGGGATGTGGTCAAAAATACTGAACAACGCTCCAGGCAACATCGGGTGCGCAGCTGATTGGTCTTACGACGACACGTTGTACGTGGAAAGCTCCCTGGGTTGTTAAACGCCTCTAAATACGTCTAGAACGTGCTCAGAAGGTAGACGTCACGTCGGAAAACGTTGTGAATACAATCTTCAGGCCTTAGCTGCATTGCGAAGCATCTCCCCATAGATCAGTACTACATAGGTGTAGTCTTTGCTGGAGTACATTGCAGTTGTTACCTGTTTGACTGTAAGATCTGACTCGAACTATTAGACAGATGGCCACGCAACCTTATCTGAGTGGAACCGGGTGGAGGTTCGCTTGTACGTGTCCTTCCCTTTGCAAACCAGTGACGAGGCAACGCTTGTTTCACTCATCTATGCGGGAAACATAAAACTAAAGAGGACGGATTTCGTGGTCCCTGATGTATATGTTACGGACGACGAAGTAAAGCAGGAAATAACATTACATTACTCTTGCATACGCCTATGCAATAACGTTAATGGCAGGGCATTTATGTAAGGGACGATGTAACTTAGAGACTTCTTGTATACGTCAAGTACATTTTATATTTACATTTTTTGCCGCCTCCAGCGTTTCCACCAGCTGCTAAAAATTTTCAGTACAGAGGTTGATTTTCGATCCTGTAAAATACCTTAAGTAGTACCTAAATTCTACAATTCTTTGTTGGTCTCTTGGCACCAGAAGTTTTCTGCGTTTCCTTAAATTGCTTTACATGTTTTTGGTTTTCAGAGTACTCAACATAAGTAAAATAGGCCTTGTTATTTGTTCGTTTACTTTGTAGAATAGAGACCAAAACTTTGTCAAATTTCGTAAGTATGTTACCGTAGACACAGTACGCTAAAATGACTTTAATACAACTGTAAACAATACTGCCGCATTACATGCACTTGTTTACCCGAAATTCACGAAAGTCATCAGTTTATTCATCACACTCCGTCTGAGCCTTGTAGTCGCATTCCTTTATAATCAAAGACGGATTTTCATGCATCGTCGTTGCTTTGTTTTGTACAGCAGCGTTTTCTTTTCTTGAAGCCCCTCAATGCGCTGTCGTCCAAAAATAGTATTAATTATATACTAGCGAAACAGACGCCAACAATTACTCAACTGGTCGGGCAGTGTTGCACTAAAGATCTTTAACTAGGTAGCTAGGATTTCCTTGAATTTACGTTACGACCAACCAAAGATAACAGCGACGTTAATGACCTGCATATTTAATTAATTTTCTGTAACATAATATAAAGGCACTCTCTTGCCATTTGGGTGGGAAACTGCATCTAAAGGTGGACGAATAAGCAATGATCAATGGCAGGAGGATGCAGAAGGCAATGGAAAACACTGCATTAAAGAAATATAATGTGTATCCACAGGTCAACTGAAACGTAAGCGAAAAAGAGTCATGATGATCTCCCCATTTGCAAAAGATTCCGGACTAGCCCCCCATTCGGATCTCCAGAAGGGGACTGCTAACAATGAGGCAACCTTGAGAAAAAGATTGAATAACCAACGTAAGGATAACGCCCTACGCATCGGGTTGTCGAATGTTTGAAGTTTCAACGTGGTAGGGAAGCTAGAAAATCTGAAAAGGGAAATATGCTGAGGCTCAATCTAGATATAGTAGTAAAATTGAAAGAAGGCAAGCATTTCTGGTCAGACGAGTGTAGGGTAATATCAGAAGCAGCAGAAAATGGTGTAACGAGATTAGGATTGGCGAAGAGTTCTCGGGCTTCCAGCCGGCTGGCGGTGTCTTCAAACTGCGACGTTTCGACGAGTGACATACTCATCATCTTCTGGCGACGTTAATGACCTGCATATTTAATTAATTTTCCGTAACATAATATAAAGGCACTCTCTTGCCATTTGGGTGGGAAACTGCCAGAAGATGATGAGTATGGCACTCGTCGAAACGTCGCAGTTTGAAGACACCGCCACCCGGCTGGAAGCCCGAGAACTCTTCGCCAGCTGTATACGCCGGGAAAGCATACATTCACATTGAGATTAGGATTTGTTAGGACTAGGAAGATAGGGCAGAGAGTAAGTTATGTGAACATTTCAGTGCTATGGTTGTCGTCACCATCGGGAAAACAAACACGGACAAGAATAGTTCAGGTATACATGCCGACGTCGCAAGCAGAAGATGAAGGGAGAGGTAAAGTGTATGAGGATATCTAAGGCATAGTTCAGTACGTAAACGTAGATGAAAATATAATAGCCATGGGGGAATGGAATGCAGTTGTAGGGGACGAAGTAGAAGAAAGAGTTACGGGAGAATGTTGGCTTGGTAGTAGCAATCAGAGAGACTAATGGAGTTCAGCAATACAGTTCAGCTAGTAATAACGAATAGAACCACAAGAGGAGAAGATATACTTGAGAAAGGCCGGGAGATACAGAAAGATTTCAGTTAGATTACATTTTGGTGAGCCAGAGATTTTGAAATCAGATAATGGATTGTAAGGCGTATCCAGGAGCAGATATAGACTCAGGTCAGAATTTAATAGTGATGAAGAGTAGGCCGAAGTTTAAAAGGTAAGTCAGGAAGATCCTGTACTCGTAGAGGTGGGATACAGAAATACTAAGGAATGACGAAATACGAGTAAAGTTCTCTAAAGTTATGGATGTAGCAATAAGGAATACCTTAGTAGGCAGTACAGTTGAAGAGGAAGGACATATATAAAAAGAAAAAGCTGGGAAGAAATACATAGGGACAAATATAGTAACTAGTAAGAAACCAAGGGTAACTGAAGAAATCATTCAGTTGACCGATGAAAGAAGGAAATATAAAAATGTTAAGGAAAACCAGGAATACAGAAATATAGTTCGCTGAGGAATAAAATAAACAGGAAGTGCAGGGAAGCCAAGACTAAATGGTTTCATGAAAAAATGTGAAGAAATCGAAAAAGAAATGATTGTCGGAAGGACTGACTCAGTATATAGTAACGTCAAAACAACCTTCGTGAAATTAAAAGCAAGGATGATAACATTAAGAGAGCAACGGGTGTTCCGCTGTTAAATGCAGAGGAGAGAGCGGGTAGGTGGAAAGAGTACGCAGAAGGCCTTCATGAGGGGGAAGATTTGTCTCATGTGATAGAAGAAGAAACAGGGGTCGATTTAGAAGAGACAGGATATCCAGTATTAGAACCAGAATTTAAGAGAGCTTTGGAGGACTTAAAATCAAATAAGGCAGAAGGGATACATAACATTCCATCAGAATTTCTAAAATCTTTGGGGGAATTGGCATCAAAACGACTATTCACGTTGGTGTGTAGAATGTATGAGTCTGGCGATGTACCATCTGATTTTCGGAAAAATATCATCCTCACAATTCCGAAGACTACAAGAGCCGACAGTTGCAAGAGTCATAGCACAATCTGCTTAACAGCTCATGCTTCCATATTGTTGATATGAATAATATAAAGAAGAACAGAAAAGTAAATTGAGGATATGTTAGATGACGATCAGTTCGGCTTTAGGAAAGTTAAATGCACCAGAGAGATGACTCTGACGTTGCGGTTGATAATGGAAGCGAGACTAAAGAAAAATCAAGACACTTTCATGAGATTTGTCGACCTGAAAAAAGCGTTCGGCAGTGGCATCTAATGCAAGATGTTCGAAATTCTGAGAAAAATAGGGGTAAGCTTTAGGGAGAAACGGGTAATATACAAAATGTACAAGAGCCATGAGGAAACAGTGAGAGTGGGGGACAAAGAACGAAGTGCTCGGATTAAAAAGGGAGTACAGCAGCGGCGCGGGATTAGCGGAGCGGTCTAAGGCGCTGCAGTCATGGACTGTGCGGCTGGTCCCGGCGGAGGTTCGAGTCCTCCCTCGGGCATGGATGTGCGTGTTTGTCCTTTAGGATAATTTAGGTTAAGTAGTGTGTAAGCGTAGGGACTGATGACTTTAGCAGTTAAGTTGCATCAGATTTCACACACATTTGAACATTTTGGAGTACTGCAAGGATATATTCTTTCAGCCTATACATCGAAGAAGCAATGACACAAATAGAAGAAAGGTTCAGGAGTGGATCCAAAATTCAAGGTCAATGGATATCAGTGATCAGATTCGCTGATGACATCGCTATCCTCATTGAAAGTAAAGAAGAATTACAGTATCTGATGTATGGAATGAACAGTTTAATGAGTACGTAATAGGGATTAAGAGTAACTCGAAGAAAGACTAGAGTAAACGGAAGTAGCTGAAATGAGAACAGTAAAAAACTCTACCTCAGGATTGATGATCACGAAGTTAAGGAATTCTCCTATCTAGGCAGTAAAATAATCAATGATGGACGGAGAAAGGTGGACATAAAAAGCAGACTGGCATTGGAAAAAAGGGCATTCCTGACCAGGAGAAGTCTATTAATATAAAAAATAGGCCTCAACTTGAGAAAGAAATTTTTGAGAATGAAAGTTTTGAGCACAGAATTGTGCGGTAGTGAAACATCGACTGTGAAAAACTCAGCAGAAAACAGTCGAAACATTTGAGATGTTGTGCTACGGAATAATATTGGAAAATAGGTGGACTGATAAGGAAAAGAACGCGGAGGTTCTCTGGACAATCGCCGAGGGAAGGAATTTGCGGAAAACATTGACAAGATTAAGCTACAGGTCTTCAGACATCACAGAATAACTAATAAAGAGTAAAAACTGTAGAGGAAGAAAGAGATTGAAATAAATAGAGCAAATAATTGAACACGTATGTTGCGAGTGATAGTCTGAGATGAGATTTTGGCACATGAGAGGTATTCAGATAAACCTTTGAACATTACGTTCCATACCGTACTCCGATGAGCGAACCGAGTTTCTCCATCTGTGTACGTCTGGGGGTCTCAAAATTCTCTAGATTTGCGTGCCAACGGCTACCGATCGTGCGCGAGGAGGCAAACACGCCAGTAAAAGCAGACTAGTGATAGCTGCATGCAACAATAAATAATTTACCGGCTGTGATATAATTTCATAATTGATTATCGAAGCAAAGCCAGTCACAAAAATCTCTTTGAACTTAACCAATCCAAAATCAAAATTTTACCCTGCAGCAGAGTGTGCGCTGATATGAAACTTTCTGGCAATTTACAATTATGTGCCGGAGCGGCAGTGAAAGCTGGGACCTTTGCCTTCCGCAAAAAGTGCACTACAGTTTAAGCTATCCAAATACCACTAATGACCTCCACTAGAAGCTTTGCTTCCGCTAGTGCCTCACCTCCCACTGTTCAAACTCCGCGGAAGTTTTCCCGCCTACATTGCGGGACTAGCACTCCAGGGAGAACGTCCCAGGCTCGAGTCCCAGTGAGGCTCACAATTTTAATCTGCCGGTAAGTTTCAGACCAGTATACACTCCACTGGAGAGTGAAATTCAATTCTGGAAACAATCCGCGAGGTTGTGACTAAGCCGTGTCTTCGCTGTCTCCTTTCTTCCAGGAGTGCTACTTCCACAAAGTATGAAGATGAACTTCTCTTGTTTGGAATGTAGGAGATGAGATAGTGGCAGGAATAAAGGCGTGAGAGGAAACCATGAGTTGTTCTTGGATAGATCAGTGGGAAGAGCACATTGTGGTGTAACGACGTAAGTTTTGTATAAATGATTTTCTTTTGACATATGACCATGTGCAGACTTCGTCACCTACGTCAGTTACAACACACTTCAAAATTATTTAAATTCTTTTTTGAAATTGTCTCTGAATGGTTCTTGAACGAAACTGTAAAACATCGTCATTTGAGTCGTATGCGCAGAATTACGTCACTCAGTCCAATTGGTTTGCGCAAACTTTTTCAATTTAGATGTCGTTTTGTTTCTCCTCAGAAATTATATTAATGCAAGTTATCTGCTTTAATAGATATTAGAACCACATTGAATAAACTTTCAAGATTCAAACTCGTGATGAACGTTGTCAAAAATTAATAATCTTGTCAAATAAATTACGTAACATAATTCTTCATAAATAAATTCTCGGAACACGTATTTAAACTTCAGTAGCATCCACTAGTTTATCATCTTCCTACATATAGACGTGAACCTGAGCCTTGACAAGATAGGACTGAACATTTACAACATGATTAAACTTTCTATGACGTCATTGTTGTAGAAACATTACAAATTCTTAATTTTCAATTTTTAGAAGCACGACGCAACAACTCGGTTTCAGGATCTTCTGTTGCTCTTTGGCTGTCGACCCGCGACGTATAGTGGCCAGCAATTTTCTCTCTGGTCCCGGCAGTGAAGATGCTGTCTCCATTCGTTTCGCCGCTCTCTCCGTACATGAAACATAAAAAATAAATACAAACTTTAGACAATTCACAACCATTACAAATATTACAAAAAATACATAAACAAAACTAAATCAAACTTATATTCACCTGCAAACTGGGCTGACACTGGTGGATGAGTGACGCTTCAATTTCGCGTCCCACTACATACCCAACCCACAAGCTCAGTTTCAAAAAATGGTTCAAATGGCTCTGAGCACTATGGGACTTAACATCTGTGGTCATCAGTCCCCTAGAACTTAGAACTACTTAAACCTAACTAACCTAAGGACATCACACACATCCATGCCCGAGGCAGGATTCGAACCTGCGACCGTAGAGGTCACGCGGTTCCAGACTGAAGCGCCTTTAACCGCACGGCCACACCGGCCGGCTACAAGCTCAGTTTGTCAGGTTTTAACCGAAAATAAAACTTCTTCTATATACAATATTTAACTGTTAATATTATACATTTTTCTCACATTTTCTGTAATCTAAAATCCTTGCTCTTAGATATATTCAATCCTTTTATGACAATATTGTTGTGACTATTTGTCATTCACTTTCAATTGGGCTATTATGGTAATTCACAACCGAATATATTGAGATTACGCCTTTTCATTTAATAGTTGCTAATAATTAATAATTTAGTACGTTCTTTAACGTTGTTACATTAGGACAGAGCGTTCAAATTGTGATAGGTTAGTTTCAGCTTTATTCATTTACTAGAGTTATTCTTTCAAAAATATACATTACTAATAAGTTTCTCACAATAACTAATAGTACTATTTACTTTACATCGTTCTTTTCCCTAATGCTTTATTTATGCCTGAGGTCAAGAAGAAACCAAGCAAAACTTTCTTCAGAATCCCGGCACGGCTTTCTTTACCTTCGGATCCTTTGTTGGGTCATGGAAATTTATTTAGGAGTGTTAGTGTTCTATATTAACACTATTACAAATCTCTATTAAAGGCACTCTGCTATGTTCTCGTGAGCCATACAGCTCTGGACGCCCATGGTCCCTAAAAATTGTTAACCATCCCCTTTGGTTCCTACTATCCGAGTAAATATAAAATATACAAAATTCCTTCTGACCTAATAACAAAATTTCTTCCATATAAATCCCCTTTTAGTTATCTTTCCCTTTTTGAAGTACCGGTAGATTATTGTAGGACACTTGTTTAAACTTTCTGTTATTTCTTTAAAAATGACACGTAACTATCACGAAAAACTTCACATGAATAAACTGTGAACGCTCGTCCATATGTAACATATACTAAACATTAACTTATTTAGGAATGAAGGGTTTAATTTGATCGATACTATATAATCCTTTAACTACACCTGATGAAGGTTCCATAAGAAGTAACGCTTTGGGGTGTACAATCTTATGTACAACATACGGACCTTCAAAGATAAAAAGGAATTTTTTACATTCCTTATGATCTTCGAACTTTTAGGATGAGATCGTACTAATACAAGATCTCCTACCTGAAATGAGGGTTCTATAGCATGTTGATTATAACTTTCAATTCTCCGTTCAGCATTTTTAACAATCTGTTCGCGAATTTTGTCGCTTGGAATGCATTATTGGATCTCATTTAATGGTGGCCAAGGTGGAGCAGCTAGTAAAGGCTCACCTATAATTCGTTTGCCTAAAATTTCTCTAGGTGACTAATAGTTCCCTTTAGTCGGCCCTTACTAAAGGACTTTACTAGTTTTCCGAACTTTCTATGATAACGTCACCTACAACTTGACCTTCATTCATTACTTGAGGATGATTTATCTCATTATCGTTATTGTGTAATTTCCACATTTTAGAGTTATTATCACGATTTTGTTGGCTCTCTTTATCTTTAGATTGACGTTTTATATAACAAAACCGGCAATGATTGTTGTTAAATTTTCGTGGTTCTGAATTATTATTATTTCGTGGATTGTCATTTCTACCAAATCTAAATTTCTCGTCTTCCCGTTCTCTGTTAAGTATATCTAACTGTTCTAAATATCCTAATAATTCGCAAGGTTGTGACCATTCCCTTTCTATCATTCTTTCCATTACATAATACGGTAACCTACTAATTAGGACTCCAATTAGATGACTTTCAATAATTGGTTCTTCAATTAATTTAGCACGGTTTAAATGCCATTCGAAATAATTCCTATAACCTCCCAACCGTTTAGAATGTGGAGGAGGGTCTAACAACTCTAAAGTTAAGTGTTATTGTTTTCCTCTTGACCAATAATTTTGTTTAAACTGCTTAACAAAATCACCCCAGTCCCTAAATTCAGTTCTATGCGGTACTGCCCATTCCGCAGCTTCTGCTTCTAAATGTCCTATTACAAATTGAATCCGTTTTTCATTACTCCATTTAGGAGATAATGAAGTTTCAAAAGCTTTTATAAAGATTATAGGGTGAAGTTCGCCTCCTGGTTTGAATACAGGAAATCGACTTGCTACATTTGCATTTGTCATTATATCATCCCAACATTCTGCGAGAGACATAGTTGGATTTTGTTTAGATTGCGGAGTTGCGTCGGATTTGCTTGCCGTGATTTCTTTATTTGTATTGTTGTCGTCCGAGCTAGCAAACACGATGCGACTGTTGTCTCTGTTTACATTATTACTTCTATTGCCTGAAATGTTTTCATTATTATCTAATTCCGATAACCGTTTAGTAATTTCCTGTATTCGTATTTCTGTATTGGATACGCGGTTAGCTAATACAGATTCTTCAGTGTGTTCACGATGTGAGCGCTCTGTACCTTCGTCAATGTTATTATCTTTGGAAGTCTCAAGGTTACTGCATATTTCGGTAGTTAAAAGTTTCATGTTTTCTATTTCAGTATGATCTTTTTCTACTCGATGAGTTAATATCTCTAATTCTACATTATCTATTGAAGAAATCTCTACAGGTTTGGTAGAAACCTCTTTAATAGATTCTAATAATTCTCTACGAACAGTTTCTGTTTGCATAGAAAATTCATCTCGTAACTTATCGTTATTTTTCTCTATTTCATTTACAACTAAGACATTGACATTATCTAGTCTCTTGGTTAAGTCAGTAATATCATTTCGCATGTGAGCTTTTCCCTCACGCGATTCCTGGATATGGTCTTCTAACCTTTTACAATTATCAGCAGTCTTATTACTAAGTCCTACTAGTTTTTCCTGCATTTCAACTTTAGAAGCCTCTATTTTATCACTTAATTCTCGACTGGTTTCATTAAGATGTTCCTGTAACCTGTCTGTAGATTTTATTAACTCCCCTTTTAATCTAGCAGTAGATTCTTCGGTAGACTGTTTTAATTCCTGTTTTAGTTCCTCTTTTAATCTAGCAGTAGATTCTTCGTTAGACTGTTTTAATTCCTGTTTTAGTTCCTCTTTTAATCTAGCCGTAGTTTCTTCGTTAGATTGTTTTAATTCCTCTTTTAATCTAGCACATAGATTCTTCGTTAGATTGTTTTAATTCCTGTTTTAATCTAGCAGTAGATTCTTCGTTAGATTGTTTTAATTCCTGTTTTAGTTCCTCTTTTAATCTAGCAATAGATTCTTCGTTAGATTGTTTTAATTTAGCGATCGCCCTAAAAAGGGATCTCATTCTCCTATCGGACATAGATTGCTCTTCGTCTGACATTTCACTTCCCGACGTTATTGTAAGATATTAACTAGTTACACACGCAGACTCGTAATCAACAATCCTATAAAAGCACACTCCCTACGTACAACACTCCACTTCCAACTTAAAACAGACTCACCGGACACTAATATTGTAATTTGTAGTTCTCGGTGATCAGTGTGCTGCTATGGGCTGCAGAAGTAACAGCCGTCTATGCAGCCGCTGAGATGCTGTGACCCCGCTTCCGCAACCGGCAGGACGCTGAATCGAACACCGGAGATGTCACTGGCTGCAACCACGCCCTTCCGCACCGTAGACAGGCGAAGCCCTCAGCAACACCTCTAATACCAGCTGGAGGAACGCCCCCCAGCTGACGTACTGGGCCTGTTAGTTTAGGGAGAAAAGGTTGTCGGGGTTTGCAGCGTTCAGCTGCTGCCCAACAGATGCGCCTTCTCGTGGAATCGCTGCGTGACCGTACCGCTTGGCTACTTTCCGTCAGTTGCCCACACCCGTGAAGTCGCCGCTGGCTGGTGAAGGCTCCACGAAAACTCGCGTTGACTTCCGAAGGACTCTTGATGTTTTAATTGTTTCGTACCTGTGTGCCTTAGTTACACACAAGTCCTGTTTATAAGGTTGCCACGGTGTAGTGTAACGACGTAAGTTCTGTATAAATGATTTTCTTTTGACATATGACCATTTGCAGACTTCGTCACCTACGTCAGTTACAACACACTTCAAAATTATTTAAATTCTTTTTTGAAATTGTCTCTGAATGGTTCTTGAACGAAACTGTAAAACATCGTCATTTGAGTCGTATGTGCAGAATTACGTCACTCAGTCCAATTGGTTTGCGCAAACTTTTTCAATTTAGATGTCGTTTTGTTTCTCCTCAGAAATTATATTAATGCAAGTTATCTGCTTTAATAGATATTAGAACCACATTGAATAAACTTCAAGATTCAAACTCGTGATGAACGTTGTCAAAAATTAATAATCTTGTCAAATAAATTACGTAACATAATTCTTCATAAATAAATTCTCGGAACACGTATTTAAACTTTAGTAGCATCCACTAGTTTATCATCTTCCTACATATAGACGTGAACCTGAGCCTTGACAAGATAGGACTGAACATTTACAAGATGATTAAACTTTCTATGACGTCATTGTTGTAGAAACATTACAAATTCTTAATTTTCAATTTTTAGAAGCACGACGCAACAACTCGGTTGCAGGATCTTCTGTTGCTCTTTGGCTGTCGACCCACGACGTATAGTGGCCAGCAATTTTCTCTCTGGTCCCGGCAGTGAAGATGCTGTCTCCATTCGTTTCGCCGCCCTCTCCGTACATGAAACATAAAAAATAAATACAAACTTTAGACAATTCACAACCATTACAAATATTACAAAAAATACATAAACAAAACTAAATTAAACTTATATTCACCTGCAAACTGGGTTGACACTGGTGGATGAGTGACGCTTCAATTTCGCGTCCCACTACAACATGCACACTAAAGACAAAGGTCTTCGCTTCGAGTCCCCGTCCGGTACAATTGCCAGGAAGTTTCAAATTAACTACTATTTATATAAAGTGAATTCTATTTGGTGTTATACATGAGACGTAATTGTGACAAGTGTAATATTTGAACTGCTTGCTGATTCCATAGATACCGTTCAGCCTTCCGAAATCGTAGTTTCTAATTAGTGTAAGTAATCCAAACTGCAACTGTGAAAACTCCTTTAATAAGTAACGCCATATTTTGCTACGATGAATTGGCCATTAATACCAGCTAAGACCACAGCATGATAATGTGTTTAATAAGGGAAGAAGCAATTTGCGTTATTCTATAAAATGAGCACAATGTGCAAATCCAAACAAATTGAAATACAAATACCACTACTAATACAAAGCTGAGGTACATTGCTATAGTCCTAATTTTATTAACGACATTGTTATTTTCTGCAATTTTTTGCATGATTTGTTTCGCAGTTTTTATTGCACAGTTTAGACACGCAAAATTTATTCGCTGGTGGAATCTCTTGTCAGAAGTTGTGATGGAATCCATGTGTTGGAACCGTGCTACCGGTTGTGGGAGTTCATAGTTTGTCAGTTTACACTCTTCTGTCATTATGGTCGGCTGAGTACAAATCGTTCGAGGTAAAGTTATATTTTTCTACGAATATTTGACGTGTGGTTTCGTAGGCTTTGGTGTTGGGTAGGAGCGTCTGGATTCTGATGTCTTCTATGAAGAAGGTTCATTTTATAAAGATGTAAGCCAGTCTTGAACACGCTGCCTTCCCGATGTCCTGCATTTGTTTCGTATAGTGGGATTTGACTTTCTTTTGTGTTACTAGGTCATTGACTTACAGTTTTTCTCAAATTATGTGGAGCCTATAAGTTGCTATTGGTACTATGGCCGTTTTAAATAGTATCATCGCCGTTTTCATTGAGAATTTTTAAGACTGTTGTATATTCTTAATTGTTATTGCTTCTGTTTCTCTTTCTTTCAAATGAGTATTGAATGATGTCAGTGTTGTTTGCAGGTGACACCACGACATTTGTATTTTGGTAGTACTTGTTGGGGTTTGTGTTGAAGACCAGCGTGATCTTTGGTAGATCTTACCACCTCTTCTGAAAATGATATGTTTGGTTTTTCTGTGGTTTATTTGTAGGCTACTTTCTACATGGCATAACGTGAGTCTGTTTAGCACCTTTCGTAGCTCTTTTCTTCTGAACCTATTACCACGCCATCCGTATAAAGTGTAGGCGTTGCTGAGATCTGCATGACAATCTTCGTGATGTCTGCTGTCATGATGTTGAACAGTGTCGGACTGATCAGATCTCCCTGTAGTACTCCTTCTTCTTCTTTTTTTTTGTGTTAGATTGTTAAATACGATGATATCACCGGATATGATGATGTACTTGTATCTTAGGATGCGTGAAAGTACTTTCGTTGATTGGTGTGTCACCAGCTAACAGGCAGAGTTACCGGTGAGTGTTTTTCTGTTAATAGTGTCGAAGGCTATGCCAAAGTCTACAAAGGCTGCAAAATATTTTCCCTGGCTGTCTTAGTGCGTTTTGCGTTTGCTCTATTAAGCAATTCGTTGCATTTAGGATATGTCTTACCTCTCTGAAACCAAATCGTATCACTTGTGAACAAAGGAGACTGTTAAGTAATATTCAGATTCAATTAAATGACTGTTTTGAAAAGTAAAATTTATTCAGCAGATGGTGGGCATAAAAGATCACTATTTACACACACAACTGGAATCTAGAAGTATTAGCTGAACTGATAATACTAAGTTATGAATCAGAATATTAAATCCTCCGTAACGTCGGAAATATTACATACTCGCAAAATGTATGAGCAGGAATCAGCGCAAAATTTCCTTTAAGATGAGACATTTTATACTTAAATCGTCAGTCACTTAGACTTCGTAAAATTCCCTTTATTTTAGTTTACTAAGTTGACAGATATATTTGAGGATATAAAAGTGGACTGAAGTATGACTGCTACCATTTTAATATACGGCACATTGAAACATATATAATATATAGCACAAAGAGTCTTTCAAGTTAATTGTAAAGTAAATTAAGGTAGAGCTTACTCCAGGCAGATTAACTGTGCTATTAAATAAATTTTTGTACTTCGTTTTGTGACATAACATCCCTTAAACTGATGTCACTCGAGAGTAAGTTTATGCTGAAGTACGGCATGTAGACATGGAATAATTACAATTTTTATGAATGCCAACCAAATTAAGCTTGGAGAAAGTGTAAAAATATGGCCGATGTGACTTATGAGTGGCTGCTGTTTACAAAATAAACGCCGTGCTTCGATTCATCAGTATTTACAGTGCCCACAGTACAAAGCGTGACATGCGAACTTCGAGACCAGAGACCTGTAATTGAGCGTAGCCATTACATTCAGCACATTTGCAGAGTTCGTACTCGTCTCTCTAAACACTGAGGAATTTCAACAAAACATTTTCTCCTTAAGTCACGGTATGAAGATACCACGAACATCAAGAAACTTTGGAAAACTCAAATATAGTGACGAGAAAGACAAAACTCGAATGAGGATGAATACAAGTTATTCTCTTTTTAGACAAAATACTGTAAAATCCTGAATTATTGTAAGTCAGCATGCATTCATGAAACAATTCATCATCTAAATTTAACTGTGGGGATATCGACATCAGGACATGAGGTGACTGACGACGTTCGGTGGTAGATGATCGGTCAGTCCGACAAATTTCTTACGTGCAAATGTACGTCAGAATGAGGAAACCATCGTCAAATAAGTCTCGGGTTGGTTCTGCATTGCAGTAAGACATGATAAAAAAATTTCTGAGAGTGTGCGTTTGGAGCACGTGAGTGTATGGTAGAGAAACATGGACTGTGGGAAAACCAGAACATAAGAGAATCGAAGAATTTGAGATACGGTGCTACAGAAGAATGTTGAAAATTACATGGACTGATAAGATAAGGAATGAGGGGTTCTCTGAATAATCAGCGAGGAAAGGAATTTAGGGATAACGCTAAGAAGAAGAGGAGACAGTATGATGGGGCATCAATTAAGACCACAGGCATAATGTCCACGGTACTAGAGTGAGCTGTAATGGTTAAAAACTGTTATGAAAGGCAGAGATGGGAATACATCCAGCAAATAATTGAGGATGTCAGTTGCAATTGCTGCTCTGAGATGAAAATGTTGGCACAGCATCAAACAAGTCAGAAGACTCATGACTTGAGAAACATGAATAACTAACGAAGGCGCAAGTAAAGTGCCTGGTCGTTATACCATCGAACAATTCTCCATCAATGTTTATGGTGTGACCACTGTAAAAACCGAGAAATTGCTATAAATTTATGTTCATTACACAGGAAACTAGGAGGCCTAAAGTGTTTAGAAGTAAATATAATCTACATTAAGATTACACTGTAATCTGTACTGGCCAAGTAACAAGAGACTGCCACTTATATTTCACTGCTCCACATCAGGCAAGAAAACAATG
This sequence comes from Schistocerca serialis cubense, assembly GCF_023864345.2. Taxonomy (NCBI): domain Eukaryota; kingdom Metazoa; phylum Arthropoda; class Insecta; order Orthoptera; family Acrididae; genus Schistocerca; species Schistocerca serialis. Next base: position 208,741,591 of record NC_064642.1, read on the forward strand.
AAAATATATGGAAGGTAAAAATAAAAACAGCTACTTTCATTTGTCAGGAAAAAAAATATAGGGTACGTGCCGAATACCTTTGGAAGTTCGGCTCATTAATTACAGTCTGTTGACAAAAATCGGTAAATTATTTCTCTGATTTTACAGTTCAGATTATTTCGTAAGAGAGAAAAGAAAAAAGTACAATGTGTTGGAATACAACTGCAGATATATACACACTGAGGTAAGAAAAAACATGGGTTACTTCCAAATATCGTGTTGGATTTCCTTTTTCCCGGCGTAATGCAGCAACTCGACGTGGCATGGATTCAAGAGGCCGCTGGAAGTCCCCTGCAAAAATAGTGAGTCATTCTGCCTCAATAGGCGACATAATTACGAAAGTATTGTTGGTACACGATTTTGTGCACTAACTGAGCTCTCGGTTATGTCCCATAAATGTTCGATGGGATTCATATGGGGCGATCAGGATGGCCAAGTCGTTCGCTCAAATTATCCAGAATATTCTTCAAATCAGACGCGAACAATTGTGGGCCGACGACATGACGTCGTTGTTTGGGAACATGAAGTCCATGAATGGCTGCGAATGGTCTTCAAGTAGCCTAACATAGTCGTTTCCAGTCAAGGATCGATTCAGACGGATCAGAGCACCCAGGCCATCCCATGTAAACACAGTCCACACTATTATGGAGTCACCACAGCTTGCATAGTGTCTTTTGACAGCTTGTGTCCATTTCATACAGGTGTCTGCGCCACAATCGAACCTTACCATCAGCTCTTACCAACTGAAATAGGGACTCGACTGACCAGGTCACAGTTTTCCAAGCACCTAGTGGGGATGATACGGTCACGAGCACGGGAGAGGCGCCGTAGGCGATGTCGTGCTGTTGCCAAAGGCACTCACGTTGGTCGGGTCATCTGCTGTCATAGTCCATTAACGCCAAATTCCGCCGCACTGTCCTAACGGATATGTTCATCGTACGCTCCCTACTGATTTCTGCAGTTATTTCGCTCAGTGTTGCTTGTCTGTCGGCGCTGATAATTCTACAAATGGCGCTGCACTTGGCCGTTAAGAGAAGGCCGTCAGCCACTGCGTTGTCCGTGGTGAGGGGCAATGCCTGAATGGCAGTCTCGACACACTCTTGACACTGTAGGTATCGGAATATTGAATTCCCTAACGATTTCATCAGCGGAATGTCCCATGCGTCTAGTTCCAATCACCATTCGCGTTCAAAATCTGTTAATTCCATAAGTGAGCCGTGCACAGCTTGTGTTCATGCCCTTTATTGTTTGTCATCTTCTCTTTAGGATGCTACCGCTTCATTTTCTTATTCGGTTTACTGGCGTCAGCAAGTTCCTGTCTTGCCTGCCCGTGAGTGGCAGCAGCAGTGCTTCTCGATAAGAGCACTGTCGTGCAGCAGAAGTGAAGTCGAGGACGGAGTGCCAGTGAGGTGCGGTCAGCCAATGCTCGCCGACCGCTGGCGACACACATGAACTGTCCGACGGAAGGAGATGGGAGCGGAACGACCGTTGGCCGGTCTTTTGATTGGTCATCTCATCGGGCGACGTGTATTTCGTCTTGACCGTTTCTGGGCCTCGCCACTTGGTCGTCTTGCCGACCGTGGGTCGGTTCCTTCCTTTTGCAGAGATGTCGTGGCCAATGGGCAAGAGTTACCTCTGCATGGCTGGGTCCGAGTCATTGTGCTCGTGTCGACGTGTCTCCGTATTCCGAACGGACATCGAGTTGAGTCGGGTTGGAGCTGCAGTCAGCTTCGGATAACCAAGACTTGCCCGACCGTTGCCGACACACGTAACTTCAGTGGGAACGACCTGGGTTGGTCCTTCGGTCGGTCGTGTCAACGGACGCCGTGTATTTGGTCACCGACCGATTGTGGAAACTCTCTGTGAGTCGAATTCATTCGTCCTTGTTGTCCCACAGTGTTTGCTTTTACGACTGTTAGAGTTCTTGTGCAAGTGCATTTATGTGGAACCGTGTGTAGCTTCTGTGATTTCCACTGAGCAAATGAAAGCTGTCTGCGTACTGGAGTAGTCAGTCGGTCGGTTGAAACAGTGCAGCGAGTGCGTCGGGTGGAAGGGAATTGATGGAATTGATTAGGTTATTGGTTGGCTCTTCAGCTGTCCCTAGGTCGTCTTGGCACCCTATTGTTTAGTGTTACGCTTGGCTGCCTATCTCACCTAAACTGTTGTTAGAGTTTCCTCCCCAGGTCGACTCTTGGAACACTTCAGTGGACCACTGTTTGTTGTTTGTAATTGCCATTTTATCTGGTCGCAGGTACTGTGCCAGACGTTCAACCGTGTATTAATATTTTCTGTTTTGTGTGTAGTATATGGCCTTCAGCCGAACTTCATGTCAACTATTTTAAGATTAGGCAAAAAAAAAAAAAGTGTTCAAATGTGTGTGAAATCTTATGGGACTTAACTACTAAGGTCATCAGTCCCTAAGCTTGTACACTACTACTACTTAACCTAAATTATCCTAAGAACAAACAGACACACCCTTGCCTAAGGGAGGACTCGAACCTCCGCCGGGACCAGCCGCACAGTCCATGACTGCAGTGCCTTAGGCCGCTCGGCTAATCCCACGCGGCTAAGATTAGGACTTCGGCTGTATTTTATTTAAAATTCTTGTTGCTCTGTATTTAGGCCTTCAGTGGCGTTTGTTTCAGAATCTGAGGCTTTAATATGTAAACCTTTGTCTGTAAGGTTGCTCTTTAATTATCTTGAATTCTTGAAACGTCCTTCAGCCGTGTTTTGTAAATGTTCATCTTAAGGTTGTCTTTAAATATTTTGAGTAATTATTTGGGCCTTCAGCCGACAAGATACTTCAAGTTTCCTTAAGATGTTTTTTTGTTGTACTGCGTAAAACTTTTATCCTTGAAGCCTCTCTTTTATTACGTTAAAATTTTTTTTTAAATTGCGCTTTCAGCCCAAGAATTAATTTGAATTTTCTTTAATATGGCATTTAGCCAAAGTTTGTAAATGCTTGGCTTTTAAAGAATTTCCGTAGCTGATCTGAAATATTACTTCGGCCTTCAACCGAGAATATATTGCAGCTTTACTTAGGTAAGGATTTCAGCCTTTTCATTAAATCCTGGTGTTTTGGAAGGAATTATTTAAACTTATTTGGGGAAATTACTTGAGCCCTCAGCCGTGATTTGATCTTGTTGTTTTAGAGGGAAAACTGTGCATTTCTTTCGAGGAATAGCGCAGTGTGTTTTGGTATAAAAAATGGTTCAAATGGCTCTGAGCACTATGGGACTTAACTGCTGTGGTTATCAGTCCCCTAGAACTTAGAACTACTTAAACCTAAATAACCTAAGGACATCACACACATTCATGCCCGAGGCAGGATTCGAAACTGCGACCGTAGCGGTCGCGCGGTTCCAGACTGAAGCGCCTAGAACTGCTCGGCCACACCGGCCGGCCTGTTTTGGTATAACTTACAGTAATTGATCTTGGTCCCTTTCCACAACGTGATCCGCTCTCTAATGCGAAAAACCAGGTTCCAGTAAGCATGTCGAAAACCTTTTCACATGAATCACCCGAGTACAAATTATAGCTCCGCCAAATCATTGCCCTTTGATACCTTGTGTACGCGATACTACCGTCATCTGTATATGTGCATATCACTATCCCATGAATCCTATCACCGCAATTTAAATGTACGGTCACATATACAGATTTCTTTTAACATATTCGAGTGGCTGATACACACATTTAACATACGCAAACGTATAATGTTTCACACTAGATTGTTAAATGTCATATACCGCATTTGTGCTGATTTCAATAGTTTTACAACCACATATAGAAGTTCCACTCTGTATTTGAGAGGACGAGCAGCTACCTTTACTACCTAAAGCTGCTGGATAGTTTGGAATTGCGGTTGATTTTCTGGTCACATTGGCCTATCTGGTGCAGAGAGTAGGAGCTGCGACGTGGAAGCCCGCCATCGATTTAGGCCGAGGAGAGCTGAGGGCAGGGCAGCGTCCACTGTGGGAGCGGCGGCGGAGGCGGAGGCGGGCGCTGCCCTCGGCCCCGGCCGCCGGCTGCATTTACAAGCCGCATTGTCCACGGCGCCCCGTCACATCTATTACGGCCAGTTTCTTGTTAGGAGACGCCCCGCCCATTGTGTGGAAATTCTCTGTGCGCGCCCTCCGGAGGCTTGCCGGACTTGACGAGGGCCGACGGCCGGACGCGACGGCCGCTCCACAGCCGACAGCCGAGACGTGCTCCTCACGGCTGCGTTCTGGGGCCACCGCTGCCGCGCCGGCAGTCTTCTGCCTCCGGCCTCTGCGCCGCTCCAGAGGCGCATTTCAACTGGCGAGGACCCTAAAAGTATGTGCGTACAAATAAAAGGCAGGGACGGCCCCGCTGAGGTCGGCAGCAGTGCACTTTTCCCTTCTTTTAACCACTGGTTATAAATGTAAACGTGTAATGCCAGCTAGATCCGATTTCTTCAAGTTCTATAATTATTCGCTGCTAGTTGTGGCTCACTGTGGGTAAGTGGATAAGAAAGAAAAGAGAAATCGGTACTTTATACTATGTACGAATGTTGGATATAGTCCTAATCGTCTCTCCCCTGCATTTCTTATATGGGGTGTCACTCTTAAGAGTTCAAAAATCAAATGGCTCTGAGCACTATGGGACTTAACATCTGTGGTCATCAGTCCCAAGAACTTAGAACTACTTAAACCTAACCAACCTAAGGACATCACACACATCCATGCCCGAGGCAGGATTCGAACCTGCGACCGTAGCGGTCACGCGGTTCCGGACTGAAGCGCCTAGAACCGCACGGCCACACAGGCCGGCTCCCGGTTTGTCCAGGATAAACTATGTTGTATGATCACATAAATCATAGTTCGTTTAGAGGAATGTGTCACGTTTCATCACACATGAGATCGAAATATGATGCAGCAGAGGTTTACGGTTAACGATCACAAGCAGACAGTGCTTTAAATCATATATAGAATACGCAACTGTATGCAAGTCGAACGCAGGCTATGTAACGTGACTGCAGATGCATTTAAGTTTATAGACGCCTGACTTGTTCTACTAATTGTCTGACCCATTGTCATTAAGTAATGGACTTAAAAATGTGTTGGCGGTTGTGCAACTGTTGTCGAAGTGTATAAAACTCCAAGAAACATACGTCTTACAACAGATACACGTACTGTTAAGTGGTTTTATGAGTAGAATCATCTCTGATAATGCTTCGTAATTCCTGTCATGGGTGTGGACAGACACACTGAAGGAGATGAGCATTAAGCTAATTTATATTAGTAGATATTATCCTTCTTCCAACTCAGCAGCAGACGTGACGAGAGAAACTGGACAATGTCTGCTTACTTATAGATACTGCCATCATGAGAAGTGGTCTGATAAGACTCATAAGCTAGAAGAAATAATGAATGACACTTCACGCAACTGGCAGGCCTCACCCATGAATTCACAGATTTCCCACACAGTGGGAACGTAGGAATAGCAATCAGAAATGAGTCTTGAGATAATCTGTTTAGTGCTGGAGGCAATCAGAATGAAATGGGTGGGCCGGCCGAAGTGGCCGTGCGGTTAAAGGCGCTGCAGTCTGGAACCGCAAGACCGCTACAGTCGCAGGTTCGAGTCCTGCCTCGGGCATGGATGTTTGTGATGTCCTTAGGTTAGTTAGGTTTAAGTAGTTCTAAGTTCTAGGGGACTAATGACCTCAGCAGTTGAGTCCCATAGTGCTCAGAGCCATTTGAATGAAATGAGTGATGCAAAGCAAGCGCTAATACTATTGAACTGACACACTCAGTAACCAGCCAAGGTATTGGTGTTGATCAGCCACATCTTTCATTAGCCGAGACTGAATCAATGTCCTGAAGAGTTGCGAAAACATTAAAATGAATTAAGTAAGGTAATATAAGGGTGTCAAAGAAGTGACAATGTAATGTTGGCAGTCAAACATGACCGAGGAGGTATGAGATACAAGAGATGATGAATGGCAGCCAGACGTGACATGGCCAGAGAAACAAGAGATGGTGAATGGCAGCCAGACGTGACATGATCAAGAAATTTCTCCATCATCAAGATGTAGCTGGCAGGGAGAGGGTCTTCATGTGCATCCAACAGCTAGCAGTAAGTGTCCATCTCCCAGTGACACAGTTAATGACGCGCAAGCAGTGGCCCTGCAGAACTGTCCAGGGACTGCACGGCAAAGATGCACCATGTGGGTGTGATCTTCTGGCACTGCCTGGACCACCAGAAGTATATGCGTTCCGCCGATGGCTGACTGGGCTCTGTGAGTTACCTGGCTGAGGGAATGGAGATGAATAGCTCACTGCCACTTCTAACTTATTCACCAATCTCCCAATTTTGTAAGGATTAAGTGAAAAGTAGGAAATACAATTTCTGTGTGAAAGAGAACTCGCAGCAGTGGTGGCTGGCCAAGCTACAGATGCGTACAATCAGATTAAGGGTTGTACCCACTTGGCGATCTGGCACTTTCAGTGCAACCTATAGAACTCAGCAACATCACTTTCTCAGTAAATGATGTAATGATGCACTGTTTCTGGTGGCTGATTCGTACATTTTGAATGATATGATAGGCGAGGAAAGAGGCTGATTGGCCAGCAAATAAATTACCACACTCATCTGGAAAAACAGATAGTGTAATTAATTTATGATGATATATATAAATAACATATTCATAATCAAACGTATAAGTTGGGATCTCGTGCTGTATGGATACCCCTGTGGTTGGAGAACTGTATGTTGGCCTTAGGTCTGGTCTTCTGTTGTACATCATCCTATGATAAATTTCTGCTACAAGGTGAAACCCAGTATTACTACTGTTCGTCACAATTTCCTGATAAAGGTCGTCAAATTTAAGCTGTCTGTATGTAGGACCGGTGAATGTAAATGAAATTGTTTATGTTCCAGACATTACAAAATCAAGCACTTGTTCCTCCGAACCCAATTATTTTCTAGAAAACCCTTCAATCACCACAAGCTCATCAATATAACTGTGGCTGAGAGTCATACTAGCTTGAATTGTGGCAAAAAACAATGTACGTCTGTCTCATTAAGTAAAGCTTCAAAATTTTGTGCAACAGGCCACCTATTCAAGGACAGTCTCTTCATGCTGAAAGCTACTTGCTCATCTGCTGAATCACACACAAAGGAAATTCACACCCTTAATAGCGAGGCAAGGAAGACAGAGAGGTAACAGGTGCAAACACTTTGGAAGTCTCGATAGGTGGTTTAATATTATCCATTTATGGAATGTGAGGTAAAGGCTGTTAAATTTTATTAGTAATAACTGGTAACATTCAACAATGTCTTTAATAGTATTTACCATGATGTAATAATGCAATGCGCGAGACAGGGTGCTCTTCATAAGGTTGTCAGCACACAGCACACACGGTTAAAAATATAAAATCTCTAGCAGCACACCTGCTGCGTACATTACATAAAATACACAAATCAAAAAAAAAGTTTTGCATCACTCCAGCTGCCAGAACTCCTGAAGATATTATATCACAGACACAGTCCCTTTGATTGTTCAGAGATGTCACTAAACCCGCCCAAAGATGTAAACAACAATGCATGAGCAGCGCCTATTAGACAGAGGGGGTCCGACAGCCGATCAATTACAATCATTCCACCAGGAAGGAGGTACGCGACTCGTGTTGCCTGTAGTTCAACCATGCCTAGACGAATACCGCGGTTCGATAGCGTCCGCATTGTTACTTTGTGCCAGGAAGGGCTCTCAATAAGGGAAGTGTCCAGGCGTGTCGGAGTGAACCAAAGCGATGTTGTTCGGACATGGAGGAGGTACATAGACAGGAACTGTCGATGACATGTCTCTCTCAGGCCGCCAAGGGCTACTAATGCAATGGATGACCGCTACCTATGGATTATGGCTCGGAGGAACCCTGAATACTACGCCACTGTGTTGAATAACGCTTTTCGTACAGCCACAGGACGTCGTGTTACGACTCAAACTGTGCGCAATAGGCTGCATGATGCGCAACGTCCCTCCCGACATCCATGGTTAGGTCCATCTTTGCAACCACGACACCACGCACCGCGGTGCAGATGGTCCCAGCAACATGCCAAATGCACCGCTCAGAATTGACGTCACGTTCTCTTCACCGATGAGTGTCGCATACGTCTTCAACCAGACAATCGTCGGAGACGTGTTTGGAGGCAACCCGGTCATGCTGAACACCTTAGACACAATGTCCATCCAGCGCAGCAAGGTAGACGTTCCCTGCTGTTTTGGGGTGGCATTATGTGGGGCCGACGTACCCCGCTGGTATCATGGAAGGCGCCGTAACGGCTGTACGGTACATGAATGCCATCCTCCGACCGATAGTGCAACCATATGGGCAACATGTTGGTGAGGCATTCGTCTTCATGGACGGAAATTCGCGCCCTCATTGTGGAAATCTTGTAAATGACGTCCCTCAGGATAACGACATCGTTCGACTAGAGTGGCCAGCATATTCTCCAGACATGAACCCTATAGAACATGCCTGGGATAGGTCGAAAAGGGCTCTTTATGGAAGACGTTACCCACCAACAACTTTGAGCGATCTACGCCGAATCGCCGTTGAGGAGTGGGACAATCTGGACCAACAGTGCCTTGACGAACTTGTGGATGGTATGTCACGATGAATACAGGCACGCATCAATACAAGAGAACGTGCTACTGGGTATTAGAGGTACCGGTGTGTACAGCAAGCTGGACCACCACCTCTGAAGGTCTCATTGTATGGTGGTGCAACATGCAATCTATGGTTTTCATGGTAATAAAAAAGAGCAAGGAAGACAGAGAGGTAACAGGTGCAAACACTTTGGAAGTCTCGATAGGTGGTTTAATATTATCCATTTATGGAATGTGATCTCTATTCCAATTTTCTGTACAGGTTCCGGAACTCTCCGAACCGAGGTGATGCAAAACTTTTTTTGATGTGTGTAAAATAAAAGCATATTAGATGATGGGTCTTCGTCTTACTTTAAAACCGTCCGTTTTTGTAGTAAATGTCCTGTACAGAATACTTTAGAATAATTATTAACAAAAACAAATTTTGACGTTATTTTTAACGTGCAAATGGGAGATGAGCATGGATGTGTGTGATGTCCTTAGGTTAGTTAGGTTTAAGTAGCTGTAAGTTCTAGGGGACTGATGACCTCAGATGCTAAGTCCCATAGTGCTTAGAGCCATTTGAACCATTTTGTGTTCCTGAGATGAAGGACAGTGCGAAAACGAAACTTGGTTCGAAAGAATATATTCTGAGATTACTGTAGAGACAGTTTTCTTGTTTAATCCACGCTGCGTCCAGTAAATGAAACTTTCGCTTAATTCCAAACCACCAGTTGCAGTGTCATCGATCTTTTTGACAGTAGGCCTACAGTACAACTGTCATTTTGTCAACTGTATATACTACAAGCGCTGAAAGAGCGCGTCTACATCTCGTAGACGAGAAAGTTGCAATTTGTACGTTGAACAGAATAGTATCATTTCTTTGATCGCCCTTTCGTTTATTGAAAATTCTGTATCTGATAGAGTTGAGACTTTAAATGCTGTCAGTCAAGTATGTGACGAAATTTCAGTTCCTGATAAACTAGAAAAATATTACAATGTGACAGAACATCTAAATCTATTTTTGTGGCATGTGTAAGCATTTATTTATGGCTGTTGAACGAATGACAGCCACGCTCAGGAGCCAAAACCACGAAGTCTCTGTGTTGGGAATGACTAGATTGTGGGCAATGTCATACTCAATCTAGCTATGGTGTTCACTTTTATTTAACTTGATCAACTTTAGAGGTCACAGCATAACCGTACTCTCTTTGCCATGATATCTAATTTAACGAGAAAAATATTTTGTGTCTCAGCCTCAAATGCGATCAGCGAAATAAATTTCAGTGCTGCATGTAACTTTATTTTGGAGTGTCGAAGCAGACTTGATTCGAAACGAGTCGATTCATTGTAATTATGGTAACAGGAAATAATTGGAAATAATTTTTTTTACTGTTAGATAACCGTTTTTTTAGGTGGTCAATTTCACATATGTACACTCCTGGAAATTGAAATAAGAACACCGTGAATTCATTGTCCCAGGAAGGGGAAACTTTATTGACACATTCCTGGGGTCAGATACATCACATGATCACACTGACAGAACCACAGGCACATAGACACAGGCAACAGAGCATGCACAATTTCGGCACTAGTACAGTGTATATCCACCTTTCGCAGCAATGCAGGCTGCTATTCTCCCATGGAGACGATCGTAGAGATGCTGGATGTAGTCCTGTGGAACGGCTTGCCATGCCATTTCCACCTGGCGCCTCAGTTGGACCAGCGTTCGTGCTGGACGTGCAGACCGCGTGAGACGACGCTTCATCCAGTCCCAAACATGCTCAATGGGGGACAGATCCGGAGATCTTGCTGGCCAGGGTAGTTGACTTACACCTTCTAGAGCACGTTGGGTGGCACGGGATACATGCGGACGTGCATTGTCCTGTTGGAACAGCAAGTTCCCTTGCCGGTCTAGGAATGGTAGATCGATGGGTTCGATGACGGTTTGGATGTACCGTGCACTATTCAGTGTCCCCTCGACGATCACCAGTGGTGTACGGCCAGTGTAGGAGATCGCTCCCCACACCATGATGCCGGGTGTTGGCCCTGTGTGCCTCGGTCGTATGCAGTCCTGACTGTGGCGCTCACCTGCACGGCGCCAAACACGCATACGACCATCATTGGCACCAAGGCAGAAGCGACTCTCATCGCTGAAGACGACACGTCTCCATTCGTCCCTCCATTCACGCCTGTCGCGACACCACTGGAGGCGGGCTGCACGATGTTGGGGCGTGAGCGGAAGACGGCCTAACGGTGTGCGGGACCGTAGCCCAGCTTCATGGAGACGGTTGCGAATGGTCCTCGCCGATACCCCAGGAGCAACAGTGTCCCTAATTTGCTGGGAAGTGGCGGTGCGGTCCCCTACGGCACTGCGTAGGATCCTACGGTCTTGGCGTGCATCCGTGCGTCGCTGCGGTCCGGTCCCAGGTCGACGGGCACGTGCACCTTCCGCCGACCACTGGCGACAACATCGATGTACTGTGGAGACCTCACGCCCCACGTGTTGAGCAATTCGGCGGTACGTCCACCCGGCCTCCCGCATGCCCATTATATGCCCTCGCTCAAAGTCCGTCAACTGCACATACGGTTCACATCCACGCTGTCGCGGCATGCTACCAGTGTTAAAGACTGCGATGGAGCTCCATATGCCACGGCAAACTAGCTGACACTGACGGCGGCGGTGCACAAATGCTGCGCAGCTAGCGCCATTCGACGGCCAACACCGCGGTTCCTGGTGTGTCCGCTGTGCCGTGCGTGTGATCATTGCTTGTACAGCCCTCTCGCAGTGTCCGGAGCAAGTATGGTGGGTCTGACACACCGGTGTCAATGTGTTCTTTTTTCCATTTCCAGGAGTGTATATTTGAATCAATAAAGCATATGGTGTTATAAGAAAACAGGAATATGAGTTTTAATTATCATCATTACAAAAGTTGGTAGTTGAATAGAGTCCCTGTGGGACGCCAATCTGTCTTCGAACTTTCGTTATTCCATAAGGCAAGCTATTTTCTTTGAACTAACATAATGATGTCGCGGTTAGACGCTACTTCCCAGGAACATACGTTCACAGCGGAAATTAGGATGATGTGAGCGTCTTTCCATCACCTGATGCGAGTGTGCCAGGAGCGACACCAGCCTCCAGACACACAGGGGTGCTAGCTGTGACGGTCACGACAGGGCTGCCCTCCTCGCGGCGCCTGGTACGTCCATAGCCTGCCTGCTTCGAGTGTACGCACTCGGGCAAGCCGTGCTCGATCGCGGTGGGCTCGACCATGTATGAGCCAGCACCACGTCCTGTTGGTAGACCTCTAACATGAAGCATGAAGCACCATGTAGAATTATCCACACGCTGTGTTCTGGCGTCCGTCCCACACAACAACTGAAGAAGGTGTGCTTCACGTGGAAGTCCCCTCATGTCACATTCCACGCGCAAAGCGCTGCATATACTACGAACATAGCAAATACATATATCAGTAGACTGTAGACTCTCCTAGGTGTATTTGTGCTTACGTTGGCAAAGCCTAGGCAACCATTACTTCCGAGCCGTGTAAAGATATGCGATATTGCAGTGCCTGTGTTATTCTTAACTGCGATGACAAAGTTCCTTTGGACATGCGTGCATCTCCAAAGGAACTTTACATCGTAATTCAGAATAAGACAGGCACTGAAATATCGTATTTATCCGCTGACACCGGGCAGGTGACTTTCAAGTATGTCTCACCTGTACGGAAATATACATAATGGATGTACGAGTGCAGGTCGTCGAGACGTGGTTGACGACATACAGAACTTTGGGTCTGGCAGTGAGTCGAGCACGGATAGTCTAACGGTAAGGCGACCCCTGGCGACTGGCGGGTTCGAGTCCCAGACCAGCATAAATTTTGATTGTCGTCATTCCGTTCTACAGCTGACGGCTATCCATATTCAAAACTGCGAATACATTTAATGTACGTGTAAAAGAATGTTATTTTGTAAATGTAGACAATGAAAATCAGGTCACAGGTTCTTACTCTTGATGAAATAATAAATCCAACGACCACTGTCACGAGTCGTTTAAATGTCTATTAAACTGGTACATAAACTTAATAAGCAAATCTCGCCCAATAAACCAGTCATGCATAAAGTTCTAAAACTGCTAATGTGCTGTGAAAGAATTTGCACTATTAGACGATGTTGTCAAAATAATTTTGATTACGATAAATAAGTTCTATTACAAAATCCCTGTATACCGGTAGCCGTTAAGGAAATTCGTTTACGTTCAAATTTTTTTCCTGATCCACACGGTCGGGGATGGACTTTGTCTCCACGTCTTCGCACTGGGCCACGTGGCGAGAGAAAAGAGAACCCTTATCCTGCCGAAAAGACGTATGTAGGGTAGATCAGTGCAGCTACCCTGTAGGGTTGGCAACGTGAAGTGTGTTTTTAGCCGTGGAAGCGTACTACCCCGCCTCAGTCTCTCAGTTACTTTCGTCTCATCTCATTCGTCGGATGAGTTTCTTGTCCTTTGTCTACTTTCCACTGGTATAGCAATGTGTCACTATGTTAGCTAACAGGATGCTCTAAATTCCATTGGCTTTAAGTAAGGTTTGCAGAGTCCAAGCTCACAATTAATTCCACCGCATCAAATCGTCAGATGCTGGAGGAGAGACCACTCATGTCTAATTTCGATGTTAAGGTTTCATGCTGTCATTGCGTTGGTAATCGCTACAGTCTATACCGCCACTTGCAACGAATCCATAGAACTCTTATGGCTAGTTAACAACCGCAGTTCCCTCTTTGCAAAGTTTCCTACAATTTTATTTGAAATTAGAACGATTTTCTTGGTCTCTTCTGCAAACATGTTAGTTAAATGGTCGATCGCCATTTTACTGTTCCTTTTCTAAGATGCTACGGGCTGGAGTATGCAAACTTCTCTATCTCTTTATACTGAAGACTGTACTTAAGTTAAAATTCTACAAGACTTTTCTTGTCTGTAACCGTCTCACCTGTGACCGAATATTCATACAGCAAGTTGTGGTAGCAACACCTACAGTAAGACAAGAAGTCTGACGCTGTCACTGTCATGGTCAAAGGTGGATTTATCTGAAGATAAGAAATTACTTCTCTGCGAGAAGGGACGGAAGCGACGTAGAAAGACTAAAACCAAAATTTACTTCAGTTATTTATTGATGCCATAACATTCGATCTCAGGAGGCACAGGGATGAAGAAGATATATAAAGACTGATTGTTGCATGATTACACGATTGCAGAGCGGTCACTGGAAGCAATCACATCCATTAGATATCTTTGACTACGTGTACGTAGTGATTTAAAGTAGCATCAAGCTGATCCCACATGAATATTGCTCATTAGTCTGGGGCCCGTACCAGTTAGGACTGCTAGAGGAAATACAGGTGAGCAGAAAAGAGCAACGCGTTCCGTTACAGGTTCATTTGTTAACACGAAAGTGTAATGGAAGTGTTCAGGCAACTCCAGTTGCAGACACTACAAGATAGGCATGAATTACAAGAGAGGTGTGGATTATTGTTAAAATTCCTAGAGCGTTCTCTCCTAGAAGAATCAGTCAGTTTATTGCTTCCTCTTACGGACGTCTCACGAAAGAGCCAAGAAGGTAAAATTAGGGAGAGTCGAGCTCATACCAATAGTCGGTCATCCCACTGACTATTCGCGACTGGAACAAGAGAAGATGGAAGTGACAATGGTACGTGAAGTACCTTCTGCCACACACCATGAAGTAGCGTGCGGAGTGTAGATGTAGATGTAGATCCGCAGTGCACCGGCGAACAGTCGTCTGTTGCGTGGCAAGCAAGGTGCTGAAAGGCCGAGGAGTATGCAGCTACTTTCAAAGGGAAGCAACGGCTTTCGCATAATATAATATACACAGATGGGTTACCACAAATACATCCATACTGTATAAATATATCGACGTGCGATGTTTGCCAAGATATGGCGGACAATATGGCGCATTTCCTAATGTTCGCAAATACTTTTTATCATTTATAGTAGCCGAATTACGACATCGACTTCGTTTTTTTTCTAATGAAAGTATATAAATTTTTCTGTAGCACTTGAAAGGAGTTGCTAATAGAACTTCAACGACATAACATGTATGAGAGTGGATGAAGCAGTATCATGATAATAACGCAAACACTGTTCCGCCGACGGGAATAGAGGTTCACAAGCGTCTACCATGTCATACCAAATGTAAGCAAACACGTAAATGAAATGTGGTCCTTGTGTTTACCTGTACTCTCGATACCCGTCTGTCTGGGTTCCTCGCGGTTCTAGGCGCGCAGTCCGGAACCGCGCGACTGCTACGGTCGCAGGTTCGAATCCTGCCTCGGGCATGGATATGTGTGATGTCCTTAGGTTAGTTAGGTTTAACTAGTTCTAAGTTCTAGGGGACTGATGACCTAAGATGTTAAGTCCCATAGTGCTCAGAGCCATTTGAACCATTTTTGTCTGGGTTCTGCTGTTGCAGCAGTCAGATGATTTTCTCGTGAAGCTAACGAGAACTCCTCAATGTATATAGTAATGGGAATCAGTATAAAGTAATAGTACAATGTATGTGGCATACTTTAACGAATTTATTGTGAAACTAGTAGATACATATGACATAAACGGTCATGATGGAAATGCATAATTTCTTTCATAACATGAGTAAGAAAATAAGGTGTTTGCATTTCCCTGATGGAAATTGGTTTAAAGGTACTAACTGCCCTGTTGTGTTATTGCACTGCCAGTACTTTGTCCAGCTTCCGTTCTTCCTAACTATCTCAAATAATCGTTTTAGCATTGATTTTCTTAAAGTTTGTAGTTCTTGCAATGAAATTGTCGCCCATTCTTCTCGTATCGCAATTTTTAGTTCACATATTGCCTCAAATTGCCCTCCATTGCGATAAACATGCCTTGCAAGTATTCCCCAACGGTTTGCCATGGAGTTCGTATCCGGCCTACGTGCTGGCCAGGGAAAGTCATCCATATCTTCAAACCACTGTTGGTTGTAGCCGAAACATGTGCAGATGCATTACCTTGTTGAAACATTAAACTTTCGATCTCTAAGTCCTCATACATTCTAATCTGTTCTGTCTCTAACACCTTAGTGTACATGTTAGAGTTCATTGTAGTATTCATCCAACCAATGCGTGATTTACATTTAGTGCAGAAGATTGCCCAAATCGTAACATTTCCACCACCAAAATTTCTGCTCATTCTCACCTGCTGTTCTTTTCTCTGATCAAGCCAATTATATTGGAATCCATCCGATCCATCTTTAACACCCCACCCGTCACTTATCTGGTTTTTGTGTGTGTTAACCCCAGGTAACTGACTAACAGATCAACAGAGAGTGCAAAACTGCCGCAATGTCAGATAACGCAAAGAAAGTAATAAGGCCCTGTGACTCCTGATTGAAACTGCGGTGGCAGTGTTGACATTAATTGATTCAGAATTGATCCCTTTTAATTAAAAAGGGGTGCACATTGATGTTATATTCAGCAATTGAACACCAAATGCAAATGTTGAACATAAAATTAATTACGAAAATGACTTGGGATTTCAACTACTTGATTGAAAACAGATGCAGTCGATTAGCACAGATTTATTATAACTCACGACTTTCAGTCATGACGTTACATGACTCTCCTAACAGGCAGTGGTAATAAATTGCGTTTGTGTGGAGTAAAGCGCGATAAATCAAAAGTAGTTCCTATCGACTGACCCAGGCGTAATGCGAAGTGCGAGAAGAATTCTACAATACACGGCCCATGAAACCCTCATGGAAACTTTGCCAATGTGATCCAACAAATTAATCAGTGGCTGGAGCGGGCTCAATATCACCGAATTCAGCGTGGCGGAGCGGCGTCGTTGTGTGGACGTCAGCCTACCTCGTGGTGCTGCAAGGCTGCGCTCGTCTATTCACTCCTAGCTATCTTGCTCAGTACATAGCTGAACGAAAACTTCCTATCTCCAAGCTCAATCGTTCCCTTTGCTAAGTCCTAAACTGCAGAGATGCTCACTCTTTCTCAGGCAAGCTGAGTCAAGAACGCCACGTCCGCACTCTAGGCAAGCTGGGAACAGAGGACCTCTAGGGAGACTTCTCACAGTGCGCTCTTCGCATTGGTTTCCCCTCCAGCAAAATCACTTACGCCAATTGCAGCGCAAGTCACGTTAATTATGCGTCGCTTCCCAGCGCCGACCAATGCCTGCTCTGGGAAGTAAACAAATTCCCACAAAATTTCCCTTCCTCTCAACTTCTGTTATTTGGCTCCTCCCAGGCCACCCATCAATGTTAGCGTCTGTAGAAACACCAATTTTTCCGGAATTCTGACTCCCAGGAGAGTACTTCAAATTCCTTAGTCCTACATTCCCATCGGAGGCCGGCTATTTCATTCTGTCGCTCTTCACCTGATGTACTTCAGACTCTGTGGACCATGAATTTAGCGTGAAGTTGCTATAGTCATGAACACGCATATTTTGACCTCTGTTGACCGCTCCACCGTAGCTTTGCGCGGCTTTGTCGCATGTTTCACTGAAAACGGGATGACGGACATTTATCAACAGGCGTACAAGTTCTCCGTCTGCTTCCCGGTACACCAGCATGGGGTCGGGGTCAACCACCCATGCCGTCACTCATCTTAAGGTGGCTGGAGGCCGCGCCCCGTTACCACTTTCTCAGAGCTTGAGCCACTCTAAGCTGCCCATTGTCGCTTGCCTTAGCCACTCCCCCGGCGACCACGGTCAATTCTGAGTACTTCCCTGGGATAAACTAGCCTCCAGTAAATCGACGCATTTCCACAAAGTTTTCATGTCATGTGAATTACTTTAAAACCATCACCCGAAATTAATTATTTCAATACATCCATACTATACCCTCTACAAGATGCATTGTGCCTTGTCAGTCATTTTTTGTTCAGCCCCACTGTTCGCTCAATGTGAGTTAGGTGATCCTTAATGACTTCATGTAAGGGCATGGTTCTTGCCATCTTACACATCTAAATTAAACGTCTTCTCATCGCTGAAGATCAATTTATCACATTCTGAAGTCCATTACATATGTTTCTCGGCAAACTCCAATCTGGCCTATTTATGTTTGGGTGTTAGAGCTTGTTTCAGCAGTCGTTTCGTGAATAAAAGATGACTGTCATTTGACAAAATTTGTTGTACACGCCTGGTAGTTACTGATAAACATAATCAGCAACAAGTTGAGAAAATAATTGTTTGTGGCATTTGCTTTACTCAGAAGCAACCGTTTAGATATCTCAAATAACTTTCTACTTAGCCCACATTTTACGTTCTGTCCACATCGTTCGCTTAAACTAACGAATTTGTCTGTCATTGTACTTAAATGGTTCAACTCCTTGGCGATTTGATGGTTAGAGTCCCATTTCCCTCTACACACCAGTTCTTGCTTTCTCGTCTCGTGATAACTGTTTTCTGCATGGAATTGTGACAGTCGTGGTTTATGTACACAGTACACACTGTCACTAATGGTGTTTCCTATCTGCAGTAAAGGCACATACGCAGACACTAACAGCATACTGAGCCGACTGCCTTTATACTGAGTTCCATTCTCTACCACCTTCATCGCTGATGTCTCGTTATGCGATATGATTTGACTGTATTTGTCAATATACTGTATCTCACGCTATTGCATGTACACTATGCACAACAATGTCAGTTTTCCTACAAATATCTATGCCTTTATGCTGAGTTCCACTACTGTAGGACAGTTGAAAAAGTGAACTTCGGTTAAGGCGAATATCGCCAAACTAATAAGAGCAGCGATGCTGTTGTGTGCTGAACAGTATCGAGATCGTGCCAAACACTCACGATCTGAAAACAGACGCAGTCGATTAGCACAGATTTATTTTAACTCACGACCTTCAGTCATCACATTACATGACTCTCCTAACAGGGAGTGGCAAACGTTATAGAAAAGGTCTAGAAACTGAAAGTGTGGAGAATAAAATGCGCCAAGGAAAAACAAGAGGGACTGATGAGAGAAATGAAACTAACATTTTAGCATCAGTAGCAGACAGTGCATATGTCTCTAAGACATCTCTCACTACATTTCATCGCATTTCAACTGCTTCACATTTCACTGTATCTACAGCTTATTGGCAGTTTGTTCCAAAATTGGATACAGTTCTCCGAATGTTGTGCAAAGGGATGCGGAATATCTGCACAAATTTTTGTTTAACGACAATGCATCTTTTACAAGCACGACTCATGTCCCACCCATTCCGCACAAGTAATGTGACAACATTCGGAGAGCACTGGAACGGTCGTTCAGGAAACACAAAATGGTCTGTATATGCATCAAATTTAACACTTCTATACTTTTAACTGTGACGAAAATTAAAAGAGAAACTCTGTTAGGAGACACGAGCGACTCCCGAAGGTATGAAATGCCTTATAAGGCGGGTCTGTGCTGCCGTTAACTCCCTATTAAAATTAGCGTGCAGTATTGTTTCTCCGGAATCACTTTATAGCGGGTAGCAGCACTCAAGCACAGAATTCAGAGCACTCGGTATGACAGCCGCGATAACAAACACACGAACACTGCCTGAGTTAAGTGCTTTCTAACGGTCGATATAAGGGGGCTGGCATTTACGGAACCTCTTCAACCAACGGCGAGACAGTGGTTCGCTGTTATCTTGATACTGTTTGACCAAGACCGTTACGTGTTACGTTCTTGAAGTTCTCGAAGTTCAAATGAACAGAAAAAATATAAAATTTTAGTGGAAAGAAAAACGAACTATAAACGATAAAAGTTACTTGGGAACGTAAGGAAATTCGCCTTATTACTCTCTGTTCCTTGACGAAAACCGCACCTTGATATAATTATTCATTCTGAATGTTCAGCGTGATTATAATTAAATTTAAACTTTCAAAACGCTGTAGAAATAACACCACTAGTCAGAATGACGTCAAATTGCATCTGAATATTATCGGGGAGGGGGGGAATACTCATGGAAGAAGGAAAAAAAATGGCGTGAAAATTGATCAGTAGATGGCGCTGTATGTCTCGGAATACGTGAATGGAAACACCTGTAATGCGCACGATCCATTCAGTTGGTATAAACACGCAAGGTACACGGATTTTCCTTTTTTAGCGTCTGTGAAGTTCACCAAGACGGTGTCAATGCAGGATCGTGCTCTGTTCGAAAAGTTGTGTTACAAAAATGATGGATGTGCACATGTCACTCTGCAGAAGTTCCGCACACTGAAGGGTTTGAAAACAGGCTTTGGTCCGATGACTGCCGTGGGTCTGGAGAAAATGATTCGGAAATTCGAAAAGACGGGTTCTTTCGGTATGCAAACTGGTAGAGGGAAGAAATGAATTGATTTGACGTCAGTGGAAGCAGTGACCACAGCAATGCAGGAGGAGACGAATGGTGGTGTGCAAACGTGTAGTGCACGGAAAATTGCCGAACATTGGACATACCCGTAAGCATGGTGCGTAAAATCCTACGAAACATCCTTCTTTGCTACTCATTCAAAATTACCCATCTGCACGAGTTTCTTCCTGTTGTCCTGCCAGCAAGAGAGACCTTTGCTTTAGAATTTCTTGCTCGCATGGAGGTGGACAGTGATTGACCGTGGAAGATTTTGTGGACAGACGAAGCCCACTTCCATCTGACAAGATATGTCAATACACAGAACTGCTGAATACGGGCAACGGAAAATCCTGTACCACTTCATCCTGGACAGGTCACTGTGTGGTATGGGTTTACGGCGTCATTTATCATAGGGCCATATTTTTTCGAAGAAACAGGTGCTTACGGTACTGTTACCTGTGCCGTCACTGGTAAGCGCTATGGGTGTCTTTTGCGCAACCATGTCATTGCACCTCTCCAACAGCGTGGATGGGTGGATGGGATCATTTTAATGCAAGATGGCGAACCTCCGCACATTGCAAATCCAGTTAAGCAGCTGCTGAAGCGCCATTTCGGAAATGCAAGAATTACTATCCGCCATTTCCCTACGGCCTGGCCGCCCCGATCACCTGACCTTATTCCGTGTGACCTCTAGCTGTGGGGCTATCTCAAAGATGTTGTGTTCAATGTTCCGATTGCAAACTTAGCTGCGTTGAAGGCACGCATTGCGCAACACATTCTGAACGTGACCCCGAAAACACTTCTATCAGTTGTGAAATATGCTGTTTCTCGATTTCAACTTGTTGTAGAAAACGGTGGACAGCATACTGAACATGTTTTGCACCAGTCACATGGAAATTAATCCTATTTGATTTTCATTGATGATTTTTATGCGTTTTTCGGTCTCATGACAATTAAAAACCAATGTGATTGATGCTTTTTATGCGGTTTTTGGCCTCAGGACAATTAAAAACCGATTTTTCCCAACCGATATGGGGATGGGCTTACGTAACTAACAGTATCACACCGGCACACCCATGCACACTGAGTAGTACAGTTTGTTTAATGTCAGACATACACATTAGGCATTGTTGTGTGATTTATTTGCCATTTGTGGTCGACAACTGTTAAATTATGATCCTTACAGCGCCATCTATTGCTGCATTTTGTAACTATTTATTTTTCTTCACCCACACGTTTTCCCCATTTTCTGATATTATTCCATTGCAATTTGACGTCATTCTGACCATTGGTATTATTTCTACATAGGGAGAGTGTGTCACAGAGATACAGGATTTGGGCTGGAAATCATTAAAAGAAAGGCGTTTTTCGTTGCGACGGAATCTTCTCACGAAATTCCAATCACCAACTTTCTCCTCAGAATGCGAAAATATTTTGTTGACACCGACCTACATAGGGAGGAACGATCGCCACGATAAAATAAGGAAAAGATAAAGGTGTTCATTCTTTCCGCGCGCTATACGAGATTGGAATAATAGAGAATTGTGAAGGTGGTTCGATGAACCCTCTGCCAGGCACCTAAATGTGATTTGCAGAGTATCCATGTAGATGTAGATGTAGATGTAGATTTGAAAGTTTAACTTTAATTATAATCACCCTGTATGTGGCGTGGCGAATCTTAACTGCCTCACATTGTGCAGAAATGCACCGGTTTCTCTAGGTGTACAGTTGGCATTTCCCTGTTCGGCGAATTTACTCGTATTCTGTTTCTCAGTCACTTTCAGTTCGCGGTGATCGCACTGTCGAACGAATTGGAATAAGTTCACTTTGCCGTGAGTGCGTGTTTCGGAGAGTGCACAGCCCGCGTTTCGCCAAGAGGGAACGCCGCGGCTGTTTCCGCAGCCTCGGCCGCTCTCGAGTTAGGCGTCACACGTCACGGCGCTGGAGCGGCCGTAATTGAAACGGACAAATTGCGTTTCCGGCCGGACGCAATGTACCGTGAGCGGCGATAACGAAGCCCTAAATCAGAGCGCGGGTGTCTCGGCCACTGCGCGCCGCCTTCATCGATCACGTCCGCAGTGAGGGGAAGGGGAGGGGGCACGGGGTAAGGGGAAGGGGGCAGGGACCGGCGCCATTGTTTAGGCGCTTCTGCTGCAGCGCTGGAGCCTCTCCAGGCAGCCTCTCCAGAGTCGCAAGCCTGCGCTGTTCATGCGGACACGAAGCACTCGTGGAGACGGCGGCAGAGCACAGCTAAAGTCACGCCCAGTCCACTACCTTCAGGGAGACCTCGAATACTGATTAGCGAAAAATAGAACAGTTACTCCACCAGTGGATACCGGTAACAATGCGGTAAGGACTATTTAGGTCATTCTTGATGTTAGCGTACTACTATAGGACGAGTCCACTTTACATTTTTTGTCCTACAGCCAAGCAGGTGACAGCGAATGTGTTTCAGTGCGCCATGCTACGGTAAAAGCCTTCCGCTCGATATTGAAAATTATACATTCAATATCCGAACGAGTTGCGGCGACTTGAATTCCCGTGCCGCCTTGTCGGGACTTGGTGTGGCGCGGCGCTGAGAAAGAGCGAGTGTGGCGCCGTCTGCTGACAGCCGGTCCTTACCGACAACGTCGCGACCACTCTGGTGATCCAGCTGTCCGTCTTCGAGGGTCGATGACTCTGCTCATCTCCCTGCAGCTCGCCGCACCGCCGCGTTAACATTTCAGTGGGTATCGGTATCAGTTCCGCTGCCATTGAAGTTTATATTTTTACAAGTGGTTAAGAAAGACTTCCTGCTGATAGTGGATCCTATTGGGCGCTGGCGCACTACGGGTCGCAGCGTGGAGTGTCAGATCTCTTAATCGGGCACTTAGGTTAGAAAATTTCAAAAGGGAAATGGATAGCTGAAAGTTAGATATAGAGGGAATTCGTGAAGTTCGGTGGCAGGAGGAACAAGCCTTCTGGTTGAGTGAATACAGGGTTATAAATACAAAATCAAATAGGGGTAATGCAGGAGTAGGTTTAATAATGAATAAACAAAAAGGAATGTGGGTAAGCTACTACAAACAACATAGCGAACGCATTATTGTGGCCCAGATAGATACGAAGCCCACGATTACCACAGTAGTACAAGTTTATATTCCGACTACCTCCGCAGATGACGAAAATATTGATGAAATGTATGATGAGATAAGAGAAATTATTCAGATAGTGAAGGTGGACGAGAATTTAATAGTCATGGGTGACTGGAATTCGATAGTAGGAAAAGAAAGAGAAGGACACGTAGTAGGTGAATATAGAGTGGGGGTAAGGAATGAAAGAGGAAGCCGCCTGGTAGAATTTTGCACAGAGCATAACTTAATCATAGCTAACACTCGGTTCAAGAATCAGAAAAGAAGGTTGTATACATGGTAGAAGCCTGGAGATACTCACAGGTATCAGATAGATTATATAATGGTAAGACAGAGATTTAGGAACCAGGTTTTAAATTGTAAGACATTTCCAGGGGCGGATCTGGATTTGACCTCAATCTGTTGGTTATGAACTGTAGATTAAAATTGATGAAACTGCAAAAGGTGGGAATTTAAGAAGTTGCGACCTGGATAAACTGACAGAACCAGAGGTTGTAGAAAGTTTCAGGGAGAGCATTAGGGAATTATTAGCAAGAATGGGGGAATGAAATACAGTAGAAGAAGAATGGGTACCTTTGAGGCATGAAATATTGAAGGCATCAGAGAATCAAGTAGGTAAAAAGACGAGGGCTAGTAGAAATCCTTGGGTAACAGAAGAGATACTGAATTTAATTGATGAAAGGAGAAAATACAAAAATGCAGTAAATGAAGCAGGCAAAAAGGAATACAAACGTCTCAAAAATGAGATCGACAGGAAGTGCAAAATGGCTAAGCAGGGGTGTCTAGAGGACAAATGTAAGGATGTAGAGGCGTATATCACCAGGGGTAAGACAATAGTGCCTACAGGAAAATTAAAGAGACATTTGGAGAAAAGAGAACCACTTGCATGAATATCAAGAGCTCAGATGGTCAGATGGAAACCCAGTTCTATGCAAATAAGGGAAAGCAGAAAGGTGGAAGGAGTATATACAGGGTGTATACAAGAGCGATGTACTTGAGGACAATATTATGGAACTGGAAGAGGAGGTAAATGAAGATGAAATGGGAGGTATGATACTGCGTGAAGAGTTTGACAGAGCACAGAAAGACGTATGTCGAAACTAGGCCCCGGGAGAAGACAACATTCCATTGGAACTACTGATAGCCTTTGGAGACCCAGCCCTGACAAAAGTCTACCATCTGGTGAGCAAGATGTATGAGACAGGAGAAATACCCTCAGACTTCAAGAAGAATATAATAATTGCAATCCCAAAGGAAGGTGGGGTTGACAGACGTGAAAATTACGAATTATCGGTTTTATAAGTCACAGCTGCAAAATACTAACACGGATTCCTTGCAGACGAATGGAAAAACTGCTAGAAGCCGACCTCGGGGAAGATCAGTTTGGATTCCGTGGAAATATTGGAACACGTGAGGCAATACTGACCTTACGACTTATCTTAGAAGAAAGATTAAGAAAAGGCAAACCTTCGTTTCTAGCATTTGTAGTCTTAGAGAAAGCGTTTGACACTTTTGACTGGGATACTCTCTTTCAAATTCTAAAGGTGGCAGGGATAAAATACAGGGAGCGAAAGGCTATTTACAGTTTGTACAGAAACCAGATGGCAGTTATAAGAGTCGAGGGGCATAAAAGGGAAACAGTGGTTGGGAAGGGAGTGAGACAGGGTTGTAGTTTATCCCCGATGTTATTCGATCTGTATACTGAGCAAGCAGTAAAGAAAACAAAAGAAAAATTCGGAGTAGGTATTAAAATCTATGGAGAAAAAATAAAACCTTTATGGTTCGCCGATGACATTGTAATTCTGTCAGAGACAGCAAAGGACTTGGAAGAGCAGTTGAACGGAATGGACAGTATCTTCAAAGGAGGATATAAGATGAACATCAACAAAAGCAATACGAGGATAATGGAATGTAGTCAAATTAAGTCGGGTGATGTTGAGGGAATTAGATTAGAAAATGAGACACTTAAAGTAGTAAAGGAGTTTTGCTATTTGGGGAGCAAAATAACTGATGATTGTCGAAGTAGAGAGGATATAAAATGTAGACTGTCAATGGCAAAGAAAGCGTTTCTGAAGAAGAGAAATTTGTTAACATCGAGTATAGATTTAAGTGTCAGGAAGTCGTTTCTGAAAGTATTTGTATGGAGTGTAGCCATGTATGGAAGTGAAACATGGACGACAAATAATTTGGACAAGAAGAGAATAGAAGCTTTCGAAATGTGGTGCTACAGAAGAATGCTGAAGGTTAGATGGGTAGATCACATAACGTATGAGGAGGGATTGAATAGAATTGGGGAGAAGAGGAGTTTGTGGCACAACTTGACAAGAAGAAGGGATCGGTTGGTAGGACATGTTCTGAGGCATCAAGGGATCACAAATTTAGCATTGGAGGGCAGCGTGGAGGGTAAGAATCGTAGAGAGAGACCAAGAGATGAATACACTAAGCAGATTCAGAAGGATGTAGGTTGCAGTGGGTACTGGGAGATGAAGAAGCTTGCACAGGATAGAGTTGCATGGAGAGCTGCATCAAACCAATCTGTGGACTGAAGACCACAACAGCAACATAAGAGGAGTTACTACTTAACTGTGGCCGGAAGGGGTGCGAGTGTGACGCCGTCCGCTTGCAGCCAGTACTTGCCGGCCATACCGCGACCTCTCTGGTGACGCAGCTGTCCGTCTTGGAGGGTCGATGTGTCGGCTCGCCTCCCTGCAGCTCGCCGCTCGCCGCACCGCCGCGTTAACGTTTTGGTGGGTATCGGTGTCAGTGTCGCTGCCGTTGAAGTTTATGTTTTTAAAAATGGTTAAGAAAGACTTCCTTCTGGTAGCGGATCCTGTTGGGCGATGCTGAAAGACTTGGCCGATGTACTTAGGGGGAGCTGGGTGTGGTTATTGTAGCGGTGCTTGGTCGGCCGCTGTGGCCGAGCGGCTCTAGGCGCCTCAGCCCGTAACCGCGATGCTGCTACGGTCGCAGGTTCGTATCATGCCTTGGGTTTGGATGTGCGTGATGTCCTTAGGTTAATTAGGTTTAAGTAGTTCTAAGTCTAAGGGGACTGATGACCTAAGATGTTAAGTCCCATAGTGCTTAGAGCCATTTGAACAATTTTGTACCGTTGCTATTTAATAGAAGCAAATTTGTTCTTTTGGTAAACAGACACGTAGTGTGTACTGCCTTGGGTATAGAACTTTTGTGGCAGTTGTTCGTGAATGAAGCGTTGAATTTTTCGTTTTTGAGATGGTGCATTCTCAAAATCATTTATCTGCGAACTAGCTGGGGTGTTCAGCTCATTCAGTTATACAATTAACTGACCGAAGCCATTGGAATCAACTGGTTGATATTGTGTATCAATTATTGTGCCAAGTATTATATTAACTACACTACTGGCCATTAAAATTGCTACACCACAAAGATGACGTGCTACAGACGCGAAATTTAACCGACAGGAAGAAAATGCTATGATATGCGAATGATTAGCTTTTCAGAGCATTCACACAAGGTTGGCGTCGGTGGCGACAATTACAACGTGCTGACATGAGGAAAGTTTCCAACAGATTTATCGTACACAAACAGCAGCTGACCGGCGATGCCTGGTGAAACGTTGTTGTGATGCCTCGTGTAAGGAGGACAAAACGCGTACCATCACGTTTCCGACTTTGATAAAGGTCGGATTGTAGACTATCGCGATTGCGGTTTATCGTATCGCGACATTGCTGCTCGCGTTGGTCGAGATCCAATGACTGTTACCAGAACATGGACTCGGTGGGTTCAGGAGGGTAATACGGAACGCCGTGCTGGATCCCAACGGCCTCGTATCACTAGCAGTCGAGATGACAGGCATCTTATCCGCATGGCTGTAACGGATTGTGCAGCAATGTCTCGATCCCTGAGTCAACACATGGGCACGTTTGCATGACAACAACCATCTGCACGAACATTTGGACGACGTTTGCAGCAGCATGGACTATCAACTCGGAGACCATGGCTGAGGTAACCATTGTCGCTGGATCACAGACAGGAGAGCCTACGTAGGTGTACTCAACGACGAACCTGGGTGCACGTATGGCAAAACGTCAGTTTTTCTGATGAATCCGGGTTCTGTTTAGGGCATCATGATGGCCGCATCCGTGTTTGGCGACATCGCGGTGAACCCACATTGGAAGCGTGTATTCGTCATCGCCATACTGTCATATCAACCGTCGTGATGGTATGGGATGCCATTGGTTACACGTCTCGGTCACCTCTTGTTCGCACTGACGGCACTTTGAACAGTGGACGTTACATGTCAGATGTGTTACGACCCGTGGCTCTACCCTTCATTCGATCCCTGCGAAACCCTACATTTCAGCAGGATAATGCACCACCGCATGTTGCAGGTCCTGTACGGGCATTTCTGGATACAGAAAACGTTCGACCGCTGACCTGGCCAGCACATTCTCCAGATCTCTCACCAATTGAAGAGTCAGGTCAATGGTGGGCGAGCAACTGTCTCGTCACAATACGTAAGTCATTACTCTTGATGAACTGTGGTATCGTGCTGAAGCTGCATGGGCAGCTGTGGCTGTACACGCCATCCAAGCTCTGTTTGACTCAATGCTCAAGCGTATCAAGGCCGTTATTAAGGCCAGAGGTGGTTGTTCTGGGTACTGATTTCTCAGGATCTATGCACCCAAACTGCGTGAAAATGTAATCACATGTCAATTCTAGGATAATATACTTGTCCAATGAATACCCGTTTATCATCTGCATTTATTCTTGGTGTAGCAATTTTAATGGCCAGTAGTGTATTTCTCTTGGAGGTGATCTTGGGCTTTTAAAAATGTTTCGTGTTTTTAAAATTGTAATAACGTGAGGCAATACTGACCTTACGACTTATCTTAGAAGAAAGATTAAGGAAAGGCAAACCTACGTTTCTAGCATTTGTAGACTTAGAGAAAGCTTTTGACAATGTTGACTGGAATACTCTCTTTCACATTCTAAAGGTGGCAGGGGTAAAATACAGGGAGCGAAAGGCTATTTACAATTTGTACAGAAACCAGATGGCAGTTATAAGAGTCGAGGGACATGAAAGGGAAGCAGTGGTTGGGAAGGGAGTAAGACAGGGTTGTAGCCTCTCCCCGATGTTGTTCAATCTGTATATTGAGCAAGCAGTAAAGGAAACAAAAGAAAAATTCGGAGTAGGTATTAAAATTCATGGAGAAGAAATGAAAACTTTGAGGTTCGCCGATGACATTGTAATTCTGTCAGAGACAGCAAAGGGCTTGGAAGAGCAGTTGAATGGAATGGACAGTGTCTTGAAAGGAGGATATAAGATGAACATCAACAAAAGCAAAACAAGGATAATGGAATGTAGTCTAATTAAGTCGGGTGATGCTGAGGGAATTAGATTAGGAAATGAGGCACTTAAAGTAGTAAAGGAGTTTTGCTATTTGGGGAGCAAAATAACTGATGATGGTCGAAGTAGAGAGGATATAAAATGTAGGCTGGCAATGGCAAGGAAAGCGTTTCTGAAGAAGAGAAATTTGTTAACATCCAGTATTGATTTAAGTGTCAGGAAGTCATTTCTGAAAGTATTCGTATGGAGTGTAGCCATGTATGGAAGTGAAACATGGACGATGAATAGTTTGGACAAGAAGAGAATAGAAGCGTTCGAAATGTGGTGCTACAGAAGAATGCTGAAGATTAGATGGGTAGATCACATAACTAATGAGGAAGTATTGAATAGGATTGGGGAGAAGAGAAGTTTGTGGCACAACTTGACCAGAAGAAGGGATCGGTTGGTAGGACATGTTCTGAGGCATCAAGGGATTACCAATTTAGTATTGGAGGGCAGCGTGGAGGGTAAAAATCGTAGAGGGAGACCAAGAGATGAATACACTAAGCAGATTCAGAAAGATGTAGGTTGCAGTAGGTACTGGGAGATGAAAAAGCTTGCACAGGATAGAGTAGCATGGAGAGCTGCATCAAACCAGTCTCAGGACTGAAGACCACAATAACAACAATAAATAGTTGTCCGAAAGGCTCTCAAACCCACTTCCTCCTAGCCCTTCCACTCACTAGATCCGTTACAATTAGAAATAAGCGTAATAGAAGAATAGTAACATTGGTTGGTTGGTTGGTTGTTTTGGGGAAGGAGACCAGACAGCGAGGTCATCGGTCTCATCGGATTAGGGAAGGACGGGGAA
Organism: Schistocerca serialis cubense; assembly: GCF_023864345.2. Lineage (NCBI taxonomy): Eukaryota > Metazoa > Arthropoda > Insecta > Orthoptera > Acrididae > Schistocerca > Schistocerca serialis. Next base: position 208,770,894 of record NC_064642.1, read on the forward strand.
GGAAGTCGGCCGTGCCCTTTGAAAGGAGCCATCCCGGAATTTGCCTGGCGCGATTTAGGGAAATCACGGAAAACCTAAATCAGGATGGCCGGACGCGGGATTGAACCGTCGTCCTCCCGAATGCGAGTCCAGTGTCTAACCACTGCGCCACCTCGCTCGGTAATAGTAACATTATTAGTATTAATAGCATAAGATGCAGTAGCACAGAATGTTGATTGTGTATAATAGCAATGAACCATCACTTAATTTTGGTTTACTTATTGAGAAAGCTGCATTTCAAGTTTCGACTGTATACAAGGTGTGATCAAAAAGATGCCTTTTGAGGACGTTGCTGCAGCGTATGTGCATTGTAGCGTGGTGAGGATACATAAACGTCGACATGTAGGCAAGGGATTAGTTTTGCCTTGTTGAGTTTCGATGCGTGTGCGGTAAATGCGGAAACGTGAACTATGGCGATGCTTTCGGACAGGACAAGCACAGGTAGGCATCCATCACCGAACGAAGAACGTATATGGGTGTGATATTCCTAGGTGTGGCCGCCAGTATTTTATCTTGCTAGAAGCTCGCCCTGATGCAACTTGATACACGCAAAGTAGTCTATGGTACAAAAGTGGAGTGAGGTACAAGCGACAGATAGTACAATATGTACAATTCCTGTTGGAGAGTCCGCCAATTGTACTGAACTTGATTCTGATTGGTCGGCACATTCGGGTGTTAGGCGCCAAAACGCTTAACTTCCATTATTAATTATATATATACTTTTCGTTGTATTTCACCCAGTTTTCAGTGTGACAACCTCTAATGGTTACCGTATGAGTCGATCGTTTTTGTTTCCTAAAATCCACTAGTTTTGAGAAATATAAGAATAACGCTAGTGCAACAGAAGTGCTTTGGACACTTTCGGGTTGCTTTGGTGCGCCTGGGAGACAAAGTACTTCGGTTACACTATTTAGACTGTTTCGGGCGTACTAGAGGGATGGACGCATAACTCCGTTTTGGGTGGTCATATCGTACTCTATGTCGGAAGTTGTTCAAATGGTTCAAATGGTTCAAATGGTTCAAATGGCTCTGAGCACTATGGGACTTAACATCTGAGGTCATCAGTCGTCTAGGACTAGAAACTACTTAAACTTAACTAACCTAAGGACATCACACACATCCATGCCCGAGGCAGGATTCGAACCTGCGACCGTAGCGGTCGCGCGGTTCCAGACTGAAAAGCCTAGAACCACCCGGCAAAACCGGCCGGCTCGGAAGTCGTCAAAAAAGTTACCGTACTATTAAGAAAGCTATTTAGAGTGTTATAAAAGTGTAAAATGCATGAACATTTAAATGATAAAGAAACAAGGTACAGTAATGAAAAGTGTCGCCTACCATCATTGTCAATACTAGAGATCTTGCCCTCTTTAGATACGGAGACTGACCTGGGCAAGTGGCATTCCCTATTAAGCACAACCACAGGTTCCAGATGACGGCATAGAAGCCTCCGCGGAAGAAGATCCCGCGGCCGACGAACTGTCTTCTGCACTGGGAATTCAAATTTAGGTTGGTGGAAACAACTGTTAGGGACTCTTATTAAATCTCACGAGATCTCTCTAGCTTCCAAATCTGACTTCCAAAGGACACGCTTAACTTATATGGGGCAGCATGTCTGGATCTCGGAGACCAGCCTCAAATGGCACTCGTGCGCCCGCCATATAGTCCTGATTTGTATCCATGCTGTTATCTCGCATCGGTGCTATGAGTAAAGACATTGAAGGATCGACGATTCCTGGCAGACGAGCGGGTGCAGCAGGCAGTTGCAGACATCTTCACGCAGCAGGACACGGAGTGTCGGTGGGACGATTGCCTCAGTGCTCACGGACTGATTGGCATACCGATTCTAGAATGCACGGCCTTCGAGCGGCAACTTTGTGATAGCCCCTTATACATTCCTCATTAGACGCCTCACATGCTTTTATCGAGACAGATAGACGTTGGTTTACAGACGAATTACCCAAGGATAAAAAGACCTTCTCTAAGTTCCTTTACACACTCCACTGTAAATAAATCGTCTTCGCGTATTTGCAGGCCAGGGTGGCCGAGCGGTTCTAGGCGCTACAGTCTGGAACCGCGCGAGCGCTCCGGTCACAGGTTCGAATCCTGCCTTGGGCATGGATTTGTTTGATGTCCTTAGGTTAGTTAGGTTTAAGTAGTTCTAAGTTCTAGGGGACTGGTGACCTCAGATGTTAAGTCCCATAGTGCTCAGAACCACTTGAACCACGTATTTGCAGATCAATTTGGTAGTCCTATAATACTGTATGCCTTAGCTGGCGTCAATAAATTTTAAGGCACTACGTATGAAATAAATTTTTAATATACTATTGACTGCGCTATACAAATGGCACATATGGTTTTAAATGCTTTATCAACCATATTTATTGCTATGCTATGTTTTGTAAAACAAATTAGTAATGTTGTAAATCTCTGAATGCCACTTCCTTTCTCTCTATCCAGCGCCCTATATTTAACTTACATTAACTTTATTAATGCCACTTAGCATCAATATACTACTGTAGCACTATATCTTTGACGTTCATGTGCCTTGGGACTACTCTCACTTTCGGCTGATATAAGTGAGTCAAAACGCATAGTGCCTCTAGATAATATCTGTTGGTGCCACACGAAATTGAACAATAATGAAAACGATTTTGAGTATTTGTGAGAACATGAAGTATATTTCTTGCAGAAAGACGAAGAAAACAAATGTTGCAGGCCGTCGCTTCTCGTACGTTACATTCTATCATGGGTTTGCATTGCAACAATCGTTGACACATTTTTGAAACTGAAATTTTAGTTGTCCTGGTGCAAGTCATCTGTAACAATCGTCCACGTAGCTGGGCGATGTTGACAGATTGGTAAACTAGATCAGTAACGGAGTAGCGAGAACAGGACACAATATTGTACCTGTATTAAGTAGTCCCCTACAGTGATCTTCTAGTCAGATCGATACAATATTTCGACGGTCCATCTACCCTCATTTTAGATGAGACTCAGCAACAAGTGCGTGAAGATGAGGCGCAGTTAGACCGTAGAAATATTGTGTCAGGTCCAGCTGCAAACCAGAGAATTGTATTACAAGTTATTTCCCGGGGAAAGGCTGCGAAGTTAGGTTATATTTTATTGTTATCACTAACGGTGATTTGTGAGTCCCGAGTTGGCATTATATAGCGCTCCTTATGTGTTCCATCGGGTTAAGATCACGTGAATTTGGGAGTGAAAATAGTAATGTGCTTTCAGTATCGTGCTCCTCAAACCACTGTATCACAAATCTGCCCTTATGAGACGACAGTTATCCTTCTACAAGATTCCATCGCCGCTGTGGAGGATATCAGGCATGAAGGTAGATGGTCAACATTAATGTTCACATAGTCCACAGCTGTCATGGAGCCTCGTCGCATGAGAAGAAAGTGTGCCATAGCACAGTACTGTCCTTACCGAGCTGCAGACGTGGCATGCTGCATATTTCGAGTAGCCATTTTTATGGATGACGGTGCATCCAGAGACAACTATCGATATGGTGTAACAAGAAACGTGCTTCATCTCAGTACGAGCACGTTACTACTGATTCATGATCTGATCTCGATGATAAAGTACCACGTAGCACGTAGCAGTGGTCTGCTGCAGAGCGCTGTTTGCAGCAATGTGTGCTGAACGGAGGATTCCAAAACACGAGTGCCCACGAAAGGACTGTACTTTGTCAATAGTTCTGTTCAGATCGCCGACTGTCTAGCTTTACAGAGAGCAATATCTCCGACCTCCTTGTTCTGTGATGAGATGTGGACATGACGTCTTGCTACCCACTTGTCCTTTTACCATCCTTCATCAATGTTCCAGAGATGCACACAAAAGTAGCAACAGTCAGACACTTGCCAAACTCGCTTATACCAATGTACAATACCAATGGAGTAAAGAGGTTGTAAGCACATTTTGTTTGCACAGTTGCAAACATTCAGGAGCAGGCATACATTCAGGTACAAATTACCCCCCCCCCCCCCACTCACGTACCTCTTAACCTATTGTTAAGCTAATTGACTTGTGACCCCCAGGGGGGTTGATTTGTGACCCCCGTGGGATAATCCATACTTCTGAGAAACCCCTCATCCTCCCCCTATCAATCCCCCTCCCCCACCTCTCTGCAGAAACAAATGCTAAGCCTGGGACAATTTCTTTCATTCTGAACCACTTTTTCCCCTCTGGGAAATGTCCAGCCCTTCCCACGCCTCATCCACTCCCTCTCCCTTCCCCCTCCCCTCCCCACCCTGCAAAAACATCCCCCACACGAACAACCCCTCCTCCATCTGGAAATTGGTGGGAAAGGCTCAGTCTGTGCTGGGCTGTTGATGTGGAAGGATATTACAGCACTAAATTCAAATCAATGTCAGTTACATTACAAATATTCTTTACTTGTATATTTCAATTGGCATATTCTTTATTTGATAAATTTGTGGGAGACAGGGCCCTTCCCTCCTCTCTTCTTCCTCACCTGTGAATTAGCAGAATAAAGACTCAGTCCATGCTGAGCTGCTGGAGAGGAAGGACATGAGATACTGTCTTTAGAAGTGTTCACTTTTGTGTGCTACACTGCTGGAAGCAATTCTTAAATTTTCGTGTGGATACCGAATTGACAATTATCTTACTGCATTGTTGCTTGAAACTCAAATAAACATAGCTGCTTGAAATTGCCAGGGTATAGAGAAACGCTCTTGTGGAAAAATAATAGTCCACACGTAAAAGAAAGCTCAAAAATAAATAACTGAAACAAAAAAACCATAATCTCGCCTAACATCGAAAAATAAACACTTTGTAAGTCATCGAATATTGTGGAAAACTTCGAACTACACCTAAAAAAACATTCAAAAAACACTTAAATGAAAAGAAACACTTGTTCCAATAACACACTGCTTGCTATAAGAACTTCGTGTGTACAAGTAGAAAATTACACATTAATCGAAAAACGTGGGTGAAATGTCACTCAACAGAACCAGATAGCTCGAAAAAACAGTTGATGAAAATTCTTCTAATTTCACAGTGCTAAAAAATCTAAAGTGAAACAAAACAGCCAGTTAAAACTGTCACATCATGAAAAACCAGCAGTTCAATATCATTGGTAACATCATTGTAATGCAATACATGAAACACATGCTGTTGTTCAGCTGGCTGCCAGGTCACCTGAGGTGGGCTCTCACGACCGCTTCCCAAACTAGCATGGGGTATTTTATCAGTCTCCTCTGGTCCATGACGCGGTACCTGCTTGAGCCTTTCGTTTCGCTACCTGTTCATGGCCTTCATTGTCCCATATTGGGCGTGTGTGTGTGTGTGTGTGTGTGTGTGTGTGTGTGTTTGCGTCACTCACTGACGCTGCCAGCAAATGTCTTTTTACCTCGTATCTCTTAACGACCTGGCTGGACTGTTATTTGGAACCAAGTCTCCACCAGATGTGCCAATTCTACTACGAGTTGGCAAAAACTCATTCCACATATCGTCCGCCCCCGGTAGCTGAGTGGTCAGTTCGGCGCTAGCGGCCGTGCGAAGCGGAGGTCCGATACTTCCCCCTGTGCGGCGTGTGCGAGTGTTTGTTTACTTGTGAACTTAGTCTGCGCGCAGGCTAGTAACAACGATCATGGCGAACAAGTACAGGAAAACTACATTACGATTCAATTTCTGCAAAGACTACAAACGACCAAAGGCTTTAGCAGTGGAACGATTCATTTGAGAGGAAGTCAAGATACCGCCAAACGATATTGTCGGAATTCACCTGTCCATCATTAGTCCCACGGTGTATGTTAAGATGGTAAATGACGCGGCGTGTGAGAGAATTCTACAGGCGACAAAAGCAGGTCTCCGATTTTGCCATAGTGACGGGAATGTCGGCACGGTGACTGTAGAACATGCTGGTCTGGGTGTACGGACAATACGTGTTTTCGAGCTGCCCTTTGAGCTCCCGGCTGAAGAAGTTATCGAGGCTTTTAAGCCATACGGCACGGTACATAGTCACACGGCAGAACGCTGGACACAATTCGCCCCGTACCCCGTTCTTAACGGAGTGCGACAGATCACTATTGGTCTTCAGAAGCATGTATCGTCCTATCTGACAATTGGTGGTTGTCGGGCGGTGGTGATTTACGATGGTCAACCACGTACATGTTCTGGCTGTGGCCAGGAGGGACACCTCAGGTCGAACTGTATGCAACGGCGGATTACGCAACTGCCTTTGGATGTGCGGGAGCCGTCGCCGGCGATGACAGTACTACCGAGCACCTATGCCAAAGCCCTCACTGCGTCCGCTGATGACGGAAAGGACACAGCCCCGGTGGAAGATCAAGATGGCACTCTCCGAAACCTTGTCGCAGACGTCGGGATGACAGTGGATGCTGCTCCATCGATCATACAATCGACGGCGACAACATCAGATGAGACCGAACTCCCACCAAGCACACCGATAGTACACGAAGCAGTTCCAGCCACTACGGATGCTGTTCCGTCTGGAACGCACTCTGGGACGACAACATCAGTTTCGACCGAACTTCCGCCAAATACAACGATGGGACTCGAAACACTTCCTGTTCCTACGGATGCTTTTCTGTCGGGCAGCCGTGATTCCCCACAATCTGAGGCCACGGAAGGAAGATCACGCAAACAACGTTCCCAGAAATGGAGGAAACGACGTCGTCGCACGACATCTCCTAGGGATGACTCCCCATGCCCCGATGACGATGTGCCTGTGGACCAAGACGACACAACAGCCTCTACGAAACAGGATGAGGCAATGGGAACTGTTCGATCGGACCCACAGTGGTCTGTCATATTGACGGTACCGGGACGTGGTGATGCTGAAGAGGAATCACAGCCAGTTGGCTCTCCAGACGCAGATGCTGTGGCCATGGCCACGCATATATCACAGCCTGAAAATATGTGGTATGACGATATTGAGGAGGCGCCGGACATCATACAGAGGCAGTCGGCACTCACGAAGACGGCCTAATAATTGCTGAAGGCGAAGGGAGAGGGGCGAGAGAACGTCTTCTAAATCAGCCCCCAGCGCCGATGCAGGGAGATGTTGTTGCGCCTCGACAGAGTGGGATTCAACGCCATGCGAACCGTATTGCGACATTAAATATAAATGACGTGCGTTCACCGGCCAAAATACAGCTACTGAAGGAAACGATTTGGGCATCTGATGTGGATATTGCTTTGCTGCAGGAAGTCCACGTTGCTGCACTCCCATACATCGCCGGCTACCAATCCTATTCGTCACATGGAGATCACAATGGGAGTGGGGTGGCAGTTTACGTGCGAGACGGCTTCCCAGTGGAAAACGTGTGTTATCTTCCGTCGGCCAGAGGAATGGCTTTCACGACGTTTGGGACACGCATCATCAATCTTTATGCACCGTCGGGAAATAATCGGCGGCGGGAAAGGGCGCGATTTTATGCAGAAGACATTGCCCCACTATTCCATGGACGTTATGAATGTGTAATAATTGGTGGAGATTTCAACTGTGTTCTCAGCCAGAAAGACCAATGGCCGCAATCAAACATCAGCCAGGAGTTGCGAATCGTTGTCAACGACCTTGTACTTAGTGACACGTGGGAATTCCGACATGGAGATGCACCGGGATACACCTATGTGACAAGTCATTCGGCGAGCAGATTAGATCGCATTTATATCTCACGGGCTCATGCAAATGATGTCCAGGACGCGGAACGCTGGCCATTGGCATTTTCCGATCACAGCGCTTACATCTGTACGGTGCTTCTTCCCCGTAGAGAGGTGTGGAACAGTAAGGCCCCGTGGAAACTAAACATTCAACATCTACATGATCCTGAATGCCATCAACGGATCCTTGAGACATGGACGATGTGCGAGCGAAGGGTTGGAAGGCATACGACGATGCTTGATTGGTGGCTGACTTGTGCTAAACCGGCGCTTCGCCGTACGTTCATCTCATATAGCAGGGAGATGGCAGAATGGCGCCGCCGTACGACCGACTTTTATTTTGCAGCACTGCACGACCTGGAAAATGGTCCGCCGGGACAGGACATCTGGATCGAACGCAAAAGGATAAAAGCTAAACTAGTGGCTTTAGCTCGGGAACATCTTCAGGGAACCATGGTGCGCGCCAGATGCCACGGTACAATAAGGCACGAGATTCCTTCCATGCACCACGTCGTGAATGAACGAAAGCACCGACGACGTGTTTTGGTACGGGAATTAATTACCTGCGAAGACCGAAGAATGACGCGTCAAGCGGACATTGTCTCTGCATTCGTCGACCATTACCAACACATCTATCGGGAAGAAGCAGCCCCTGTCGATGACCTCGACCGTATAGCCACTTACGTCTCCAGTACACTGACGGTGGAAGCCGCGGGAACCTTACTGGAAGCCAATAGCTGTGAGGAAGTACATGATACGATCGCACAAGGTGCATTGAATCGGTCCCCAGGCGTTGATGGGCTTCCTGCTGAATTTTATCAAGAATTTCGCAACGAAATGGCACCGCGATGGACGGAAATGTACAACGAGATGTTAAATTCCGATGCGCCTATTCCACCGGCTTTTATGGAATGCGTCTTGGTGCCAGTACATAAACCGAAGCCAGGAATTACGGTCACACATTATCGCCCATCACCCTGCTTAGTGCCGACTATAAGATCTTTGCACGGTTGCTAGCGTCCCGATGTCGTATGTTAATTCGTAGCGTTCTCTCTCCAGAACAGACGACACCAGGTGGATCGGTGAATGTGAAAACAGCTACTGGTGAATGCCGTGATGTGATAGCGCTGGCGGAGGAGTGCCGGCTTAAAGCGGCGATGGTGGCGGTTGATTTTGACAGTGCTTTTGATAAGGTGCGCCACAACTATGTGTACGCTGTACTGGAACAAATGGGATTTCCAGACTGTTTTACTGGTGTCATTAGAAGGATATATGGCGGCGTACAATCCTTGGTACAGGTTAATGGGCGTATAGCAGGGCCCATTCAAATTCGACGATCCATTCGCCAGGACTGCCCTCTTTCGATGCTGCTGTTCGCGATAGCGTTGGAACCATTAATTGGGAGGCTAACCAATTCTCTTTCTGGGATGGAACTACGGGGCTACACCTTCAAATGTCGTGCCTATGCGGACGACCTCCTGCTGCTCGTTCGTTCTGAGGAAGAGTTGAAGACGGTCCTTGAACTGTTGTTGGACCACAGTGTGACGGCGGGTAGTGCAGTGAACATGAACAAATCGGCGGCAATGCCGGTTTGCAGGGGCCTTACGCCGGAAGAAATCAGTCCGTTTCCTTATGTGCAACGATTCCGCTATCTCGGCATAGACTTTATCTCATCCGTAAAACATACTGCGGCAGTTAACTATCGATGTATTTGACAGATAACACGTACCATGGTCCGACAACATCCCCTACGGCGCCTTGATCCTTTGCAGCGAGTCGAGTATCTGAACACTTATGTGGTTTCTCGAATGGTGCATATTTCGCAGATCTTGCCCCTACCACTCACGCTCGGACGTCGATTTCAATCAGCACTAGGCTATTTTGTGATGATTGGATGGGCGACGGCGCTCCTTCTAGCCACGATGTACAAGCAATGGCGTAGCGTGCGTGATTCCCTTACATCCCGCCTACTGGATCTCCTGGTTCCAGCGTCCCTCACACCTCCGGTGGTGGTGGGCAACATTACGCCACATTTTGCGCATGTATCAACATTTATCGTGGAACTTAGTTATATCAGAGACGAGCTTCCGCGCACGAGACCACCATGCACGAAGGATTTTTATGTTTAGCTGCTACGACGGATAAGTCGTAATGTCATTGAACTGAAACACCCCAGGTTGCATTGGCCGAAGATTTGGAGACATGTGCACCAAAAATTCCTTCCTACCTTCGTTCGGGTACTGTGGTTCTCTGTCGCCTGTGGCAAGTTCACCACCAACCAACGGCTCCATACAATTGGACTAGTGGACACTCCACTATGCCCGAAATGTCGCCAAATGGATGACGACCATCACCGCTTAACTTGTATCGCGGTGGAGGACGTCTGGCCCCTAGGAAGACAGATGGTGGCTTGCTACCTTCGTGTGAAATGGAAATGGCTCTGAGCACTATAAATAAACAAAAAATATTTACAAAAATGTTTCAAAGGGCTCAGAGCACTATGGGACTTAACTGCTGTGGTCATCAGTCCCCTAGAACTTAGAACTACTTAAACCTAACTAACATAAGGACATCACACACCCATGCCCGAAGCAGGATTCGAACCTGGGACCGTAGCAGTCGCGCGGTTCCGGACTGAAGCGCCTAGAACCGCTTGGCCACCGCGGCCGGCCTACCTCCGTGTGACCCCGAAACATATTACACCTGCTTCCTTCTTACATCCGGAGAGTGATTACTTTCCGGCGACTAAATCACAGTCGATCATCTGGGTCAAAGGTTGCGTATCTCTACGGGGATGCTGCCAAGTTGCGACTTGACTTTTGGTATTTCTTGCAGAAAGCCCACAATGATATTCGTAGATGGTCACACTATCAGAAAACCTTTGCCAACTATCTTCAGGCAGTCTTCCTCGACCCCCCACGCAGTTGGGATGTGCCGGGTGCAGTCGGTGTGCACATTTGACAGCTGATAATGAACCTCACGCTTCTCTCACCACTCAATATGTAATGCACATACTATACGATGAAATGATCTACATGTTCCTTTTAACAGAGTGATCTTTATTGAAAATAAATAAATAAATACAAAAAAAACAACATCCCTGTTCCTTTAAATTTGTGATTTGTTTAAAAAATTTTTTTTTCAGAGGATGCATTTCATTTAGTGTTTGTGAACTGCAAGAAAAAAAAATTAAAAAAATAGCTTCCTATGATGATGGTCTGAGTTCTATAAAAAGAAAAAAGTGGTCAGCGCGACAGAATGTCAATCGCAAGGGCCCGGGTTCGATTCCCGGCTGGGTCGGAGATTTTCTCCGCTCAGGGACTAATCATCATCATTTCATCCCCATCGACGCTCAAGTCGCCGAAGTGGCGTCAAATCGAAAGACTTGCACCTGGCAAACGGTCTACCCGACGGGAGGCCATAGCCACACGACATTATTATTATTATTTCACATATCCAAAGTTACTTTTTATGGACACAGATAGCTTCATCTGTTGGGTGAAATGCTGCAATCCATATGAAGTAATGACGTGCCATGATGAAGAATTCGACCGATAACCCTTAGTGTTGGTCCGCAGTCTGGCTTTAGCTGTCGCAGCAGTCGCACGCTCCTCAAGTTTGCTCCGTGAACGTTCAGTGTTTAGCCAGTGTTTTCGTGTTTCGTGATCGTTTATTGGCGTTTTGCACGTGAATTAAGCGTTATCAATTGAGCATTTGGTCTTCGTTCGTGTCGTCTTTCTACGTAGTGCCGTTGGGTTTTCGGCGTTGTCCGAGATTTCTTCGCTGCAAAACACGATGGCAAACTGCGTGAGAAAAAACACCGTGATTTTCACCTTCGACAAGCACACCCGTCGAGTACAGCCCTCTGCACTTGAAATACACGACTGGATTACCGAGGTAATTGGCCTTCATTCTGAATATGTTCACACCATGCAGCTAGACTCTGATGAATACTGCATTTTTGTAAAGTTTAACGATTTAGTGAGTGTAGACCGCTTTCTTGAAAAATTTGGTTATGAAACGGAATTTATACACCGTGATGGTACTAAAAGTACTGTAAAACTCCGGAATTCCGAGTCTGTAATTAGGAATGTTAGGGTTTTGAATATTCCCATAGAAGTAGACAACTCGAAAATTAAAGATGTCCTTTCAAAGTATGGGGTTGTCAGGCAAATAGTCAACGAAAGGTGGGCTTCGAATTTCAAGCTGCAGTGCTTTAACGGCATTCGCTCCGTGGAGATGGTAGTGAAGGCAAACATTCCCTCCCACATCTTTGTTGACGGGCACAAGGCGCATGTTATGTACTCAGGACAAACCCCTACATGTCATGTATGTAACGAGTCTGGTCACCTCCGTCAGGACTGCCCTCGCCATGTTTTTGTGCTAACAAATAACCTTACGCAACGACGGAAATTAACACTCAACGATTTGTTGCCAGCCAGTAATACAACAGAGTCGGCGGCTGTCGTGGATCATGTTACTACCTCTGAAAATGTTGCACTTAATGTTAATGACTTTCCGTCTTTAAAACCTGCATTAACTGCTGAAATTCCGTTCCGTGACAGCGAGATTCCCACTAAAAAGCGTCCTCTAGAGGACACTGAAAAAAATGTTTATGAGGACTCTTCCTGTGAAACACCCGTTGCCAGGAAGCCGAAGCCCAGTCCTGAAGATCTGTTGGAAGTGGAAAAAGGAGATGAAATGCAGGTCGATGTGGCTCCCATTTCCGCATAAGGACTTATACCGCCACGAACAGATAGTGACGCAGCTGGTAGTGACCTTTCACGGAAATGTGACCCTAAGCCTGAGGTCACACCTGAAATAACCGCATCGAGTGCACAGCCCATACACTGCGAACAGTACGAGGAAGTACCAAGTAAACAACCAGCTGACTCCGAAGCGCAACGCCGCGCCGAAGGAGGAAATAAACAAGCATCATCGCCTCGCCAGCAAGACAACACAACAGACACCACGCCGGAACCAAATATTGACGACTCGCAAACCACTGCCGTTGCGCCAGACGGCCACCGCCGGCGGCTGCGACCGAAACCGGGTCTTGCTGTCACGCGTCATCAAGTGAAAGCCACACCAGAGAAGAAAGACATGAAGAAATAGAATATTAAATATGAAGTCATCAGGGCCAACACTGAAGAGGAGAAAGAGAAGGGTCTCAGTGACTTATAGCAATGCATTGTCAGGATTTCAGGATACTTTTCTTCTCAAGCACTTGGTTTAAAAGCAGTGAAAATTTTTCTAGGAAGTTAGTACATGTAATGGGCACGCAGCTTGTAAAGATCTTGACTTGTAGAGAAGCACGTTGCTGCTATAATCATACCGATCCTCATCCCAAATAGCTTCTTCTGGTATGTCTGTGATGCAAGCTTATAGCATTACTACTATTAACATTAATAAAATACAGTCACCCTTGAAATTGGCAGCACTAAAAGAATTCTTGTACCTGTCTCGGACTGATATCGCGTTGCTACAAGAAGTTGCGATAACGGAATTTCGGATCCCAGGCTTTTTTGAAATTGTTAATGTTTCTACGGAAGCCAATATCGGTACAGCCGTTCTTATAAGGGAAGGCATTCCGGTGACTGAAATCGAACGACTATAATCAGGAAGAGCCGTAGGCATAAAAATTTTCGATGTGACAGTGCTTAACCTTTACGCCCCATCAGGAAATTCCCACAAACTGGATCGTGCGAAGTTTTTTCAAGATGAACTGATTTATTTATTGAGGAAAAATCCGTGTTTTTTTTATACTAGGTGGAGATTTTAAGTGTGTTTTAAACCAGAAAGATGAACAACCCAATTTCAACTACTCGCCACAGTTAAAAAAGTTAGTAAGTGATCTACACCTTAGCGATATGTGGGAACTTCAGCACCCGACGTCAGTCGGGTTCACGTATATAACCAGCCACTCCCGCAGCAGACTAGATAGAATTTACGTGTCACCAAATTTGCAAAATTATTTATTAAACGTTGAAACTATTCCCGTGTATTTTAGCGATCACAGTACACTTTTAACTTGCTTTAATTTAAGTGTACAGCCAACCCGTCGATTCAGAGGCCAATGGAATTTAAATATCTCTGTTTTAACTGACGAAGAACTGGAACAGGAAATAAGAGTAGCGTGGACTATGTGCCTCCGCACAGTAGACAAGCACCCAACAGTCATTGACTGGTGGACTAGGAGTGCTAAACCAAGGCTGCGGAAAGTTGTCATGCAGTTTAGTGCAGCGAGGCACAGGGAGTTGAGGAGTACAATGGAGTTTTATTATAAAGTTTTAAGAGACTTATATCAACAGGCCCATGATGACGTAATTCGTCTGAATGATATCAAAAAAATAAAAGCCAAGTTATTAAGCATTAAACGGCAACAGATGGAGGGACTAAAAATTAAATCGAAAGCCACATCAGTCGTAGCAGATGAAACAGCTTCTCTGTATCACTTGGTGCGGCATGCTAAAAACAGACGTCAAACTTTTATTGATGAAGTCCAGACGCATACTGGTACGAGGCTCACATGCCAGAAAGAAATACTGGACGAAGTCCACAGGTACTATGAAACCTTATATGCCCCTACCACAGTGGAAGATGCAGCTCTCGAGGGCTTTCTCACTATTTTAGGTCTACAATTGTCGGGAACAGACAACGCTGACATCCTGTCACGTATTACTAAAGATGAAGTGCATGAGGCAGTGCGTAACTCACCTCTCAAAAAATCAACGGGACTTGATGGCCTCCCTGTGGAGTTTTATGCCCGCTACTGGACTATAATTGGGGACAAGATCACTTCCATGGCAAATGAGGTCCTGAACGGAAAAACGGTCCCTGCAGAGTTTAAGGAAAGTAAAATAGTACTGATTCCTAAGGGTAAAGGCAAAACCAACTTAAACAATTTTCGGCCTCTTTCGCTACTAAATTCGTATTACAAAATAATTTCGCGTATTATCAACAAAAGACTCTCTGCCTTTTCCAACAAAATATTGAGTCATCATCAATCTTGTTCTCCGACTAGAACGATATTCGAAAGTCTATCTGCATACATAGACGTCATTGCAATTACTTCAGTGACAAGTGTAAAATGTGCTTTAATCTTTATAGATTTCAACAAAGCTTTTGATCGCGTTAGTCATAAATACCTCTTTGCCACGCTATCAGGAATGGCTTTCCACCCTCAGATTGTCAACATGCTAAGAAATATTGCAACAGGTATAAATGCGAAGATAGCAATCAATGGCCAAACTTCTAAACCCACACAGATAAGGCGAGGGGTTCCACAGGGCAGTCCCTTATCTATGTTTTTATTTTCCGTATCTTTAGAGCCCTTCCTCCGCACTGTCCACGCAAGATTAACAGGCATAACATTGAGTGGTGAGAAAACTGTCATACGAGCTTATGCTGAAGACGTGGGCGTTGTAATAAGGAATAAGGAGGAGACAGTTACACTGGAAAGAGAAATCCAAAGCTATTGCCTAGCGACAACAAATGAAAACAAAAGTAAAATATTGAATCTACGGGGCGTAGATCACCTCCGACTGGCATGGCCAAAACAAGACAACAGACATAAAACTTTGGGAATAACCTCAATGGCATGTCCGATGAGGATGGCTGCTTTTAACTGGACGGAAACGAGGAGGAAAGTTCATGGTGCCGTAATGGAGAACATCCATCGAACTATGGACCTGGTGCAAAAAGTCAGATTCATCAACTCCTGCGTTTTGTCTAAAGCGTATTTCACTGCGCAGTTATTTCCAATCCCTTAACTAGTAGCGAAATGGATCATGTCCACTGTTACCAATTATTTATTGCGAGGAGACATATTCAGGGTTGGTGCGACTACTGTTATACTGGATGTCAGAGACGGGGGCCTCGGTTTGGTGGATATTCGCAATAATGCGTCTGCTCTGTTCCTCAGACGGACTTTCCATATACTCAGAGAACTTCCACAATGTATAACCACAAAGCTCTTTGAGGCTGTGACACCCCATAGCCTGCAAGCACCGATTGATGTGCGAAGGATTAATGCCTGTCTGCAGTATGTGAGGAACTTTTTCCTCGAAGCAAGTTATCTTAGTGACGAAATCAGAAGCAACACATGTATCACATCGCGCGACATCATACTTGAAAGGAAGTTAAATGAGGGCAGAAACAAAATTGAAACGAAATTCCCAAAGGAAAAATATATGCATATCACATATTGGAAGGTGCCACCCAGATGCAGGATTAGAGGGTGCTTCGTGCAGCGTCATGTAAACAGAGCAGTTTTTAGGTTTCATCTGCTGCTAGCTGTCCAAGTCTGATTAGTTTTTAAATGTTGATGTATGTACATAGTTCACAGTCAATCACAATTGTCGTTGATGTTATTATTGTTTTATTATAACCATGTAACTTCTAATATTGGGTCTATAAAATTAGTTGTGGTGTAAGTATAAAAGTATCTCCCCATTAGTTTCAGCATGGATTAACATAGCTGAAAATTGTAAATATTTCAGCCACTGAATATTTTTTGTTATTGCGTAAAAAAGTATCTCTGCACTGAAATACTAGAACCAAATTGTATCTCAAGAACTAAATTGTATCTCAAGATTCAGAATATATCTTTGAGAACTGAATAAACAAAAAATCGTTGCTTTGCATCTTTGTTGTTGTTATTTACAGAAAATCTTTCGTAATTGTATATATTTAAAGAGCTGTGAAAGACAAAAATGACAGTTTTAAACATGAGTGCTTTTAAGAACATCAAATTTAAGATGAGGTATAACAAAATATATGTCATGGATGCACGGGATTACACCTATTGTACAGCATGTGTTTCGTTATGGGAGCAGGTAGCACGTGACCATGTCTGCTTCCAGAAACACGTAGCAGAAATGTCTACAATTATATCCTCTGTACTTGAGGGGAACCACAGATGTGGTATCTGGGTTAAGTTACATACTAACAAAGTGTGAAAGAAGGTACACATATTATGAGGTAAAATTCATTTAGTTTTCATCCTACTTAAAATCGATTTTACATGTTGATAAGCAGACACAACACTATTTTCACACATCTTATGTTTCTTGATTCGGTGGAGAGCAGGGCAGCTACAGAATTCCAGGTCTTCAATAACGGCAAACTTGAATATTCGACGTTTGACATAAATGATGGTACCCATGTGTTCTAATAACCGAAGCGACACCACCGTATCATTGTAGGGTATACCAGGAATCATCCAAGTGAATTCCATGTATAAACCACTTTGCACTCCTTCATGCTGTAGCGCACTTCAAACGCTACAATTCACACTTTGTTAGTATGTAACTTTACCCAGATACCATGTCCATGGTTCTCTTCAAGCACAGAGCGTAATAATTCCTGCTGCGAATGTCTTTATTGTGTCTCTCTAAATATCTCTTTAAATATAAACTGTACGCTCATAATCATAGAACTTATGAGTGTCTGTAACAATGTTTACAGCTTGAGATGCTCTGGGTATGCCGCAGCAGTTGTTCATTTGTACAAATCATTGCATAAAACCAGTGAGTAGGGAATAGTTAATCACACAGTCATTTAGAAATACTCGTAGAACATACGCTGCAGTGTGTTCTGGGAAATTTACTGAAGATTTAAATTCAGTTTGTATATCTACCGGTCCAGATTTAATTATGTTGTATTGCTTTGAGCAGTCTGGTTCAGTGATTATCGCCAGCTCCTTGAATTTTTATGTGCTAAGTTATCAACCTTCCTCTCGACACGAAGAAGCATGGAAACTCACATACATGTCAAATGCTGGACTGTATACTTTTTCATCCCATAGTAGGTGCAAATTATCGTATGGGTAGAATTTGGAGTTCACGTGGACTCTGGCATTGGTTAACATACAGCTGTCAAATATGGTGGGATTATTTGCTTTATTCCCTCTTCTATTGGTTTGAAATGTAAGTATGATGAATCTTGGCGTCTCCAATTGAACAGAGGTTTTAATAGATCGCATTTATCTGCTTACAGTAGGCAGTACAGCGTGCTCGAAAAGCTCCCATGAATGGAAAGTTAATGGTAGAAATACGCCAGTATTCAGAAATTTCAAAAGCTTCGAACTCTGCTCGTCTGATACAGTGATGTATTTTATTTTCCATATTATTTTATTGATGGTGATCTCGTCATCATCTTGAGCTCCTGAATATACGAGATGGTATCCGTTGCCGTCTGTACCAGTGTAAGTTCCTGTTCAGCATTCATAAAAACTCGCCCAAGGTCTGCAAAGTATCCCATAAGCTGTTTTAGAGGCATACATGCAGTAAATCCCCTATACTCTTCCACTGTTCTTTCCACTGGCTCATCTTTGACGCATCCAGCATATTCTAAATAGACGCCTCGACCGATTAAGTTCATATCGTATCTCATGAAACAGAACGCTGAAGCATTCTGTGTAAGGTTTGATGCCACTGTAGCAGTACTATTGCTTTTCGTAAATGATCCATGAAGATATATGGAATCTTGCATGCGAGTGTTAGAGCATCTTGGTGTTGGATCACGATCTTAGTTTCATCTTCCTTGTTAAATATCGTTGAATCATAAGGGTTATGTGAGGAGTATTCTTGACGTATAAGAGCTTGTCATATTCTATCGGGTTAGTTATGTCGAACGATATCATTACGAGGTTTCAGATCTACAGATTTAAAATATTCATAGTTCGCACAGGTTACGGTCTGGGCTGTTCTGTTGCGAAGTGCCACGCTGTGAGTTGTGTGTGGTGGTTTTATACCTTAAGCCCATGCTGTCTTCGTTGACAATACGTGGACAACGGGAAGCAGGAGGCTGCCTGTGAGTCCCAGATGGCTAAAAATCACCACCGTTTCTGGCCCTGACTGATTGAAGTTAAGTGCCACCACTGGGAGATCTCTGCACATGCGAGGTCACTTCTAGTTCTGCTTTAGATGTAGTCGTACAATGATTCCCTCACCTTCTAACAAACCTACCACAACAAAGGTCAAAAATTAATTGTGATTGTAGTGTTGCTCACGCTGCTAAATATTGCATTTTCGGGCAACAACAAAGTTATATTATGTGGCAGGTGTGATAAGAGCACAGTTAATAAAGTCATTTCTTGAAATAATGGATAAACTAGGCACTCATCTTTTCGTGTTTCCCACGCTGGTCTCGTTGTGAACTCGTGGCTCAATCTTCGAAAATCTAGGTAATGATGATTCCAAGCTCGGATGCAAAGAGGCCTAGGTGTTATTCTGAGATATTCAAAAGTCTTATAGATGTGTTTCATAAACCATTCTTGAAGATTAAACTTTTGCAAGCTAGGAGAACGGTGATGTAAAAAAGTAATCACCACTCCGAGTTTAAGTTACACTTCTTTTTTATTACTTTTGGTGCAATATCACGTAACTCGTTCCAAAACATCACTTCACAATATAAAACATACTTCAAAGTATCTTCCTCACTGTTTAAGTTCACATTTCATAAACTGACTAAAATTTGCGTCTTTTTAACATGACTACCAAAGTTCGACTATCTAATAACGGCCTACGCGCCCAAAAATCAGAGTTACAAGTACTTCAAAGATCATAGTGACAAAAGGAAGAATACACATAAGAATAATATCATTGCAATATATACATATCGATGTATCGAAGTACCTCTACATTAATGAAATCAAATCTGAATGTTGTCACAGAAAAATATGTTAACTTTTTTACAGAAACACAGTAGACTATTGCTGGTATCGAGAGGTTGAGGTGTGGCGCCGTAATGGTTACGTAATTAAAGTACCATTACAACCTCAAAAGTCAACAAGCTGTTTATCCTGATCCGCAGTAGACAACTTCCGATAGTCCAATGCCTGAACTCTTACTGGGAGCTACATAAAGTCGGTAGGGATCAGTATGACCTTATACCCTGTTCTAGCTGACGGGAAGAATCCGTAGATCGTATCAATCAATGTATTGTTGAGATAAAAGTTCGTTGCAATGTTACACTCGACACAGATTATACTGACAGGATGTGTATCCACTGACTGGTTAGATCTGTAAAATACACCTGTCCTTTTGTGAAACCCAGTAGTCGTCATACTGAACCTTTGTCTAAGGATTTGATGTCCTTATTTCACATTTAAGTGTGTTGATGTTTGCATGTAGCACAATGTTCTTTCCACACCGTTTAAAACTTCCTTTAAATCGTCAAATTGTACGCCCTGTATTTTGTTCCCACAGTGTGTTTTCTACCATTAATTTCCAGATGAAGTTTATTTTTAGCCTCTGTGACATTCGGAATGCTGTTGTACATATCCAGTCTAGTCAGCGCAATATTCCACTTTCCATTCCTGAAATCAATCGGTGGGAAGTAATTTGTCTTTAATACTGACGATCGCTCTTTTAAAGTCAGAGTATACGACATTGCGTCTCAACCTGAATTGACAAGTGGATCCTTAATACTCCTCCGTATATACGCTTCTTTGTAAATGTTAGGAGGAACTTGATGCACAAATGGCCTCACAGATGAGTATTAAAGTCTTGATAGCGATGAAAATTGTAGAACCCACGTCTTCTGTCAGTGAAGAAGTTTCGTTGTAAAATTTCTGGTGGCTGTAGTCGAAATAGTAGACATTATTTGTATTTTTGTAACACACGCCACCCATTGAGTTCCTGGTCTCCCAGCAACATCTAACTTCACAACACAATTCCACATTTTCTGGATTTCCACATGCTGTTCAGTAATGTATCCCGCATATACACATGATTGAACTTTGGAATGCTGAATTTCTTCCTAACAAACTTGAGCAGATCTGTATTTGTAAGCTGTCTGTCTGGTAGAATAACTAATGGGCTTTGTTTTATAAAGAGATGTAGTCCTTTCTGGTATGGTTTCAGATACATTTCTTTTCCGGTGGCTACTGCTTCCTTGCCTCCTCTTGCTCCTTCTGCGAGTTCTGTGCGTTCCTGACTGTTCTGGCACTAGCCACAGCACCACGAGCCAGTGAACTTATCACTGAAAAACATGCGAGAGCCGAAACGAGGGAGGGGATATTTCTGCCTCAGGTCTTGAGTATAAGCAGAACATGGGATGTTCTAATCGGTCCTTTATGCTTCAAGGCAATTTTAGCTGCATACATCACTGTCAGTATATAGTTTTTAAAAATGCCTGTCCTTGCCTCTTTTCTTCTTCTTCGTCGTCGTTTTCATCTTCTTCTTCGGTGCATCACGTGCAGCGCTCATAACTGGCTTTAAATTCACACCCAAGCCCAAATTAGTTTTACCACATATGGTTTTATGTACTACACAAGCTGCAGTGCCCTGTCCTATACCAAGATCCTTTCTTGCACATTTCCCTTAGCTTTACCAGCTAAACTTCGATCTACTGTGTAACGTCCTGGGAGATCTTTATGTTTTGCATGCACAGTGTCGCGTGCCAAACACGCCTCGTCAAGCAAGGTAATTCCCTTATCACAAGGAGCCCAACTTTTTAGCCGACCAGAGTGGCCGAGTGGTTCTAGGCGATTCAGTCTGAAACCACGCGACCGCTACGGTCGCAGGTTCGAATCCTGCCTCGGGCATGGATGTGTATGATGTCCTTAGGTTAGTTAGGTTTAATTAGTTCTAAGTTCTAGGGGACTGGTGACCTCAGAAGTTAAGTCCCATAGTGCTCAGAGCCATTTGAAGATCTGTACCGGGTCTGCAGTAAATATATCCTGGGATGTGCAATTCGACATGAAGTTTGTCGAGAATATTACCACCTCCTATAATGTGTCTCCTATTGTGCATGTCATGCTACTGTGCTAGCTGTGCTCTGTGCACCCGAGTATATAGCAAATCGTCAGCATCAATCCAACTGTTTTGTGCTGAGGGAAAACGAAGCCATTCAACTAGTGCTTCATTCCTTCGACATCTTATGATGCACTATTTGAGAACCACGTGTCGTTCTGACCTCTTCACTTCCTCTGTGTAAAAGCATCCTGAAATTTCAGGGCCACCGATATCCATTAGGATGTAAGTTCTGGAACTTGTTCTTTGCACTCTGGAAACTGTGAATATCTCATATCTAAGTCGACCAGTTTGGGAGGTATGACTCGTCAAATTCAGCCATATGTTTTGAGATACACACCAAACCATTCACATTAAATTTCTGTTTACGGGGATCCAACGTTTTAATACGATAGTATACTGTTCCCACGAGTCCATTATCATGAACATCGGTTGGTCCCCTTTTAAATGAGCTTCTTTCTTCGATTACACTGTGAAATTATTTCTGTGGTGATATCCATCCATTTGTATGAGCTGGGAAGATTAAATTGCAACCACATTTGATCTTTTATTGATCTGTTCAAACGTTCTACCATATTCGCCTTAAGGTTGGTGAATGTCGAGTAGTGATGTATTCCGAACCATTGTATAATGATCCTGAAATATCTATTGTAAAATCATGATCGACTTGAAGGTTTCTGGGCATCGATTCGTGCTCAGACATTTCTGCGACATCTTTCTCTGTTTTTGTTTTAACGGGTAGAGCCCATGCGAATTTAGAGTATGTATCAATGACAATTAAAATATATTTGAATCCGTTATTCACGTGTGAATAGTCCCACTTATCTACAATATCATCCTGCCATAAATCATCAAAATCTTTAGTCATAATGTGTCTGTGAGGATATCTTTTGCATACTGGTTTGTAGAGTTCTCGAACTACTGCCTCCATATTTATTCAGCTATACCTCCCTGGAGATTACTGAAACAACCTTATTCCAGTTAGCAGCAGCTGATACTACAAGCAGTCGTAGTCAATCTATTAGCTCATTGGAATCATCGAAGCATATATACTGCAGTGGTCGATTTCTGGTACATTTATGCTGGATGTCAATACCAACACCAGAGCTATAACAAGCACCTAATATAGGTTTTACAATGGTTCTGTATTTAGAACTGCACAGTTTACATTTTATTATGATCGCCAGTCAATTGCAGTGTTGCACTATACATCTCCAGGTCTTTCGGTGAATAATTTACGCTTTTTGTATGATTTAGGAAATCGAGGTTCACTAAAAGAATTGTTCTTTGAAATTCTCTATCACGTATCTGTATTGTTTTTTTCTTTTAAACTTCTAGGCTGCGTGCCGAACGTGCATGGGTTTGTACTACTGACGCTGAATGTTTTGTCTATCCTAGCATTGCTGTGATGGTTAATGAAATCAGCAACGACGTAGTTGTTGTGTAATATCACTGAAATTTCATGGAAGATTCAGTAACAGTTTTAAATGTTTCTCTCAGTGTCTGCTCTCGACCCAAATGTCCCAAGCTCAGCAGTCATAGCTTCTCTCAAACAACCTTCTGTTAGATAATGCCCCTCTGCTTTGTAAACATCCTGTTATATTCTGAGAGGACTCCTCCATTGGGTGCACCCTATATACATTCTGTTCAATTCTCAACTTTTACAGTTAAGCCGTTTATATTCTTTTCAACATGAGTGAACCTCGTCTGTAATTCGTTGATCAGTCTCAGAAGGATCTGGATATACGCCTTCTCTAGTTCCTTAATTTTATGTTCAAGAGAATGAAATTTTCCACCTGTGTATAGACGAATCCTTTCTCTATGCATACCAATTTTTTTTATATATATATATATATATATATATATATATATATATATATATATTCAGAGTCCCCAGTAGATGTTTTTTCTTGGGTCTTATCTTTGAAGAAGTACTCGGAAGCTCCGACTCTTCCTTACATGATGTTCTAGGCTCTCCAGAATCCAAAGGCCTAGTTGCACCGCCATGAATAGCGATGGAAGATTGGTTACTTCCTGGAGTAGTTTCCATTTTGAAATTTACCATCATGTCTTAGGTTAAAGTTTGGTTTGGGGAAAGGTAGTTGAACCTTTCGATGATAAAAATTCAAGCATTTAGCTTAGAATTATAAGTGAGGCCACCACTAACATGTGGGACAGACGCCTTTTGCAGCCGCCCACTGTGGGAACAGACGCTACAGTCTGGTGCTTTTATATAAAAGCCTGCTTATCAAAGCATTGAAGAATAACAAAGCACCAGGTGAGGATGGGATAGTGGCAGAAATGTGGAAACTAGGGAGCTTATCCGCATGTCAGAAAATTCACAAAGTAATTAAAGACATTTGGACAAAAGGAATCATACCCAGTGACTGGAAACAAGCATTGATCCGCCCTCTCCATAAAAAAGGAGATAAAACAGACACCAACAACTACAGGGGCATATCCTTGTTACCAGTGACATACAAAATACTTTCTAAAGCACTTTTAAATAGAATAGAGGAACAAGCAGGACCAAATATAGGAGATTATCAAGCAGGATTTAGAAAAGGTAGATCATGTGTAGAACAGATTCTTAATTTAGAAACAATTTTGAGAGTGAGAGCTATACAAAATAAAAATACAGTAGTCACTTTCGTAGACTTCAAGAAGGCCTACGACTCAGTTGACAGACAAACACTATTCCAGATACTTTATGAATCAGGGATAGATGAAAACACCAGAAGACTTGTTGAACAAACGCTCACAGATACAACATCAAGAATTAAGTTTCAAGGCGGAATTTCTGAACCATTCAAAATCAAAACAGGAGTTCGACAAGGTGACGGACTGTCCCCAATTCTCTTTAACTTGGTTTTAGATAAAGTAGTAAAAACATGGAAAAACACATTAAAAAACAGAGGCACAAAGGGTATAAGCATGGGCCAAGGAAAGAACAAATTTGAAGTAAAATGTTTAGCCTTTGCGGATGATGTGGCATTGATAACTGAAAACCGACTTGATATGTTACACGAGATTGCTGAAAAGACTGGGCTAAAAATATCCTACGAAAAAACCGAGTATATAGAACACAAACATAATACAGAAAAGTTTATGAAAACAAAGTATGGGAAAATTAAAAGAGTTGATAGATTCAAATACCTGGGGGAGTGGATCCAAGCCAATGGACTGGATAACACAACAAATAAAGAAAGAATAAAAAAGTTGGAATTTGCATATAAATTAACACAAAACTACTACAATAAGAAATCAATATCCATACAAGCAAAGATTAAACATTATAATTCAGTTATTAGGACACAAGCAACATATGGATCAGAGTGCCTAACATTGAATAAGAAAGGCGAATTAAGAGAACTAGAAAAAAGAGAGAGAAAAATATTAAGAAAAATTCTAGGTCCTGAGAAAAACAAGGAAAACAGGTGGATTAAAAGGAGAAATGAAGACCTATACAAAAATACAGAAAAGATCACAGATACAATGAGGAAGAGACGGCTAAAATTTTATGGACATTTAAAAAGAATGGAAGAAACACGAATTACAAAGAAAATTTTTAATTACGTTAGTAAGCTGAAAAACACCGTAGGATGGATAGAAGCAGTAAAGAAAGACGCCAACAAAATAGGTGCTACAGAAGAAATAATACGTGACAGGAATAACTTTAGGCTACTTATAGAAAACGCAAACTATGAAGAAGATGCGCCAAAACCTCGACCCAAGAGAGTGTGGACAGATGAGCAGAGACGAGCAGTTGGCGAGAAAATGAAGAAGTACTGGGAAGAACGGAAGAAAAAGAAACACCAAAAGTCTTAAGTTGTATGCGGTCCATAGCTGGCCAAATTCATAATTATATATATATATATATATATATATATATATATATATATATATATATATATTCCTGGAAGTAGCGCCTATACCCACAATCATTCAGTTTTCCTGTTTTATCGATAACAAGAAACTTGTATTGTGTGTCATACCATTAATCTCCACGTTACAGTCACTTGAACAACATGTCAGTTCCTACACAAGCTTCATAAATATGCTTTAAATTCGGTTGTCTTGTTTGAAGCCTGTAATGAAGTTTGCATTATCCCTGCATCATCAACTCTTTCAGGATTTTGTAATATGCTTGACTCAAGTAAAATTCGTCAATAGCCCTCTGACGACCAAAACAGGAATATCGTAGAATTTGATCCTGGTGCTCCAGAATGGCATAATTAATTATCAACATGGTGTTTGGCTTAATTTTTCTGGAGTGGGACTTCGCTGCTTTGACTGATTGTCGTGTATTTTATCCCATCAAAACCTTGCATCATCTTTTGCAGCATCTAGTACTTGGTATGAAACAGCACTTTTGAAACTATACATCCATACTCAAAGTGGACACTGTCTGGGTGTGTTAGCAGTGACATGAGAACATTTGTCTTGATGCAAATGGATGGACCTACAGTTATCATCCATATATTATCAGCTAGGAATACCTCATTCTTGTTCTTCTTCTTCTTCTGGTCTCCTTCCACACCATCACACAGGACTAGTCATTTAGAACAAAGTTCTGATGCTTCACCTGTCCCACCATGATACTAACTACATAATATTTGGTGTGCATTGAGTATATATATATATATATATATATATATATATATATATATATAAATTAGTGTGTGTGTTTCTCTGTCACCAACTGAGCTACAAAATTCACACAGTGTGTATACTCACACGGAGGTTGCTATATCATTCAGTTTAAGAGTGACTGAAGACAATGACTGTTGGGATGAGATTATTCAGATGCTTTGGTGTACTGCAGTATTCTAGGCACTTCAGTGAAAATACTGGTAGCAGTAACTTTATTAAGAAAGGGATGAACAAAATAAAACACAGTTTGCGTTAATACACATATTTTTATTCAACAGCCATACACTGGGTGCACTACATAAAATTAAATCAATTAGTTCTTTCCTTATCTTCATGTCTACTCAGAGATTAGCAAATAAAGCTTTCTTGTATGCACAGAATTCAGCACATATTTCTCTCAAACTGATGGGCATTCCTTTAGCTTCTCCCTTTGACATCATAGGGATGCAGTGTTCTAAATAGTCTGCATGGACACTATACATTTTTCAATACAAGGAATAGCACCATGTGTAGGCCAAACAAGTTTGTAATGGTGAAGTGTCACACATGTATGCATTGGTCTCCAGATCTCACCATGAGTGTTGCGCCATCGTACAATGATGTTATAGATAGCATCAGGCAAGTACAATAAATGTCCTGCTGTGAACGAGATGGACAATACTCAGTGCTCATCTGTTCATTAATGTAGGGTTCTGCACAACACAGTTCACCACATTCCAACTCTGTAAACCACTGTTTAATGCTTCTCGATGCATTTTTAGTCTTTAACACAACACGTCAGTGACTGTCCACTAATGCCTTTATACCAATACTTAAGCCTTCTGAACTGCTAGCTATTAAATTATTAATTGAAGTGATTAGCTTTAGACTACTGGGAGGAATCGGCAGTTTTTCATTCACCCCATTAACACTCTGTCCTTGCAGTAATACCAGAATGTTCTGAGATGATGCATATGTTAGAGACCAGTATTGATTGCACTATGTGATGTAGGAGCCCCAGCACAATTCTTCTGAGAGTCAGGGTACTGGCTGGATGTCTTCATTACACAGATTGATGAGTAGGACTGATAACAGCAGATTATTGTCCTGATTCAGTATGGTGGTCAAGTGCCTACAGGAACTCACAGTGTTGCTGCTGCTAGTCCCAATGGGCCAGAGAACACTACAGGTCCTGATTAGCCGATGGTGGCTGCTGTTGGTCCAAACATACTAGAGAACTAAGGAGAAGAAACAATAAGCATCCACAGATGTAGACATAGAGTTGATCAAAGACATGGAACTAAACCACATATACTTACTGTTCTACTTCTTCTGTGTGGTGGATGTGGGTGATGACCAACTGTGGTTGCCTTTGGCACTTCACAGTTCTTCCACTGACAGACTGAGACTGGGGCCACATCCATCTCATATCTTTTTTCTGCATGTCCACCCTTTTAGCAGGAGGTCTCTGGGACGACTGCCGTTTACTATTGTTACAAAAAATAAAAACAAATACAGCTGTCCTTATGATTTTATTTTATTTTGTCCATCTTATATCCCCTGATATCACGATCATGTGACCAGATGTAACATTCCTGCTCACTACCACCAATTTTTAGGTGAGGGAAGGAATGCCACATTCCTATTAGTTCCTGGGGAATAAAAACCGCTTCAAGCATTCTCAGCTGAGCCTCATACACCAAGGCGAGTTCATTCAGTCTGGGGCAGTGAAATAGGACGAAGTTGTCTCCTGCATTGTGGACTGACAGGCCATATCAAAAAACACAAAAGCTCCAACACAGGCAACAGTCTCTATGAGTTTCGAAATGCATCCTCAACCTATCTCAAAAGGATGGATTAACCCCATGGGATCATAAATAAACCCCCAGTGTTCATAAATCAATTAGCATTACAATAGGTTAAGAGGAGTGGGAGGGGATAATCTGCCCCTGAATGTATGCTTGCACCTGTATGCACGCAAAGCCATGTAAATCAAATGGGCTCACAACCCCTTTACCCCACTACTAACTTTTCCCAACTTGCTGGCCATATCATCACTGGAATGAATCTCTATTCGTGTCTTGTTCGGTTATATACATTGTTCTTCAGAAAAACAGAACACCCCGAAATGACTAGAGATAGGGCATTCAAATTCACAGGAAATTTACTTTACTAGTTCCGCAGAAATGATAAGCATTTCAGTCACCTTGGTTCAGCATGTGCCTTGTTGCCTAGTAGGCACAGGATCCGCCATGGACCTAGATAACTTGTTCCATACATGAAGGCATCGACGTGTGTAGTGCGCGAATTGCGTCCTGTGCTATAACTATGCATGCTGCATTCTCCTGGTTCCAAAGTTCGTCTCTGTTAGTTGACATTGGGTCACAGCACTGCACCCATCATTTCACCATACCCCACACATTTTCGGTAGGCAACAAGTCTGGTGATCTGGCAGTCCAGGGCAAAAGGCTGACTTTGTGTGAGACCAAGAAGGCACGTGTTCATTCAGAAAAATGTGGTAGTGCATTGCGTTACTGAAAAATGGCATTTGAGGTTTTTTGCAGAAGGAATATGGCTATAGGTTGCACGATGTCATTCACGTACATCAAACCGGTCACAGACCCTGGACACGGAACAACTGTGATTTTTGGTTGTACCCAACAGCAGCTCACACCATAAGGCTTTGAGTTGGCGCTGTACGCGTTGTGCAAATGGAGTCATTGTGATTGTGATGCTGCTCCCCCCGTCTGCAGCGAACCAGCATGCGGCCATCGTTTACAAATAAACGGAGCCTGTATGCGTACGGAAACACTATTTGACGCCATTCCTGTACCCAGTAACGTCGTTCCACACACCATTGCCGCCTAGCATGTTTCTCCGCATTTGTCAAATGTAGGCAGAGGAGTGCACGACGCGTAACCCATGCCGTAACAAACGGCGACGGACAGTCACCGCTGATACACTGTTTCACTGTTGCGCCAGAACTGAGGAGGACGCAGATCTGTCCTACAATACCATTGGGATGTGGTGTCGATCTTTTCGGGAAGTAGTCTTGGTGGTGCGACCCCACCCACCTCTTCGTATTCTACGGCCTTCCGTGAACCATTCTACACACACCTGTTACACTGTCGAAACACTTCGTCCCACACAAGCAGCAGTTTCCACGATGGATGCATCACATTCTCTCATGCCAATAATGAGCCCAGTTTCAGTCTCAGTTAGCGAGAACGTTATCGCGATGGAATTTCCGCGATTGGCTCTGTCATAATTCTGGTCTTTTTTTTCGGATTGCTTCAAGCGAATGGTGCTTGACTTCTACGTAGTATTCCTTATTTACCGTACAACGATAAGACAGGAACTCATGATATACTATCTCACTGTAATAAAAGAAAACGGCGAGAAGAACCTTCACAACATAACATCGAACTTTTTTCGGTATTGGTTCCTTAGTTAGTCTCCAATGGGTCGATTGGGCTTTGGTTTCGACGTCATACCAGTATTTACATGTTGCGTCACCCGTTATAGGCTTCTCTACAAATTTTTTAAAGTTGTCGACTTCATTCAGCATTTTCTGGGCGATGTCTAAGTGACGTGGTTTCTGACAGAAATTCAACAATTTTGGAATAAATTTTGCTGCTACAGGTTTCATACCAGAAACATACGAAAAACTGCTTGGAATGAGTTACAGGATAGGCCGACATGATCAGCAATCTCTCCGATGGTGATTCGGCAGTTTTCCAGAACGATTTTCTTTATTCCTTTCACACTGTAGTCAGTAATTGATATGTTAGGCGTCCAAGGCGGTCGTCATCTTCAACGCCTTCTCGCCCCTTTCTGAAAGGTTTACACCACTGTAAACTCTTGTTTTTCCTCACAGCATACTCGCCAAATGCTACAGTCAACATTTCAAATACGCTGCTGCACTTCATTCCATATTCCAAGCAAAATTTTATGCAAATTTATCGATCTACCTTTTTCAAAAGTAAAATTTCACCAAGCACTCGTAAACAAGGATAAGTTTTCGACTGTTAATTATTGAGAACAGGTGAAATTGCAAATGTACATCAGGAACATGTGTACCAACAAGATAAAGGGAATTAAAATCGGATGTATAACACCCACTAAATTAAAAAATTCCCGCTACTTTTGACCATACTGTATGCATTGATCACACGCGTTTGTAAAACTACACATCTACATCTACATCCATACTCCGCAAGCCACCTGACGGTGTGTGGTGGAGGGTACCTTGAGTATCTCTATCGGTTCTCCCTTCTATTCCAGTCTCGTATTGTTCGTGGAAGGAAGGATTGTCGGTATGCTTCTGTGTGGGCTCTAATCTCTCTGATTTTATTCTCATGGTCTCTTCGCGAGATATACGAAGGAGGGAGCAATATACTGCTTGACTCTTCGGTGAAGGTATGTTCTCGAAACTTTAACAAAACCCCGTACCGAGCTACTGAGCGTCTCTCCTGCAGAGTCTTCCACTGGAGTATATAATCTCCGTAACGCTTTCGCGATTACTAAATGATCCTGTAACGAATCGCGCTGCTCTCCGTTCGATCTTGTATATCTGTTCTATCAACCCTATCTGGTACCGATCCCACACTGCTGAGCAGTATTCAAGCAGTGGGCGAACAAGTGTACTGTAACCTACTTCCTTTGTTTTCGGATTGCATTTCCATAGGATTCTGCCAATGAATCTCAGTCTGGGATCTGCTTTACCGACGATCAACTTAATATGATCATTCCATTTTAAATCACTCCTAATGCGTACTCCCAGATAATTTATGGAATTAACTGCTTCCAGTTGCTGACCTGCTATTTTGTAGCTAAATGATAAGGGATTTATCTTTCTGTGTATTCGCAGCACATTACACTTGTCTACATTGAAATTCAATTGCCATTCCCTGCACCATGCGTCAATTCGCTGCAGATCCTCCTGCATTTCAGTACAATTTTCCATTGTTACAACCTCTCGATACACCACAGCATCATCTGCAAAAAGCCTCAGTTAACTTCCGATGTCATCCAAAAGGTCATTTATGTATATTGTGAATAGCAACGGTCCTATGACATGCCCCTGCGGCACACCTGAAATCACTCTTACTTCGGAAGACTTCTCTCCATTGAGAATGACATGCTGCGTTCTGTTATCTAGGAGCTCTTCAATCCAATCACACAATTGGTCTGATAGTCAATATACTCTTACTTTGTTCATTAAACGACTGTGGGGGACTGTAGCGAACGCCTTGCGGAAGTCAAGAAACACGGCATCTACCTGTGAACCCGTGTGTATGGCCCTCTGAGTCTCGTGGACGAATAGCGCGAGCTGGGATTCACACGACCGTCTTTTTCGAAACCCATGCTGATTCCTACAGAGTAGATTTCTAGTCTCCAGAAAAGTCATTATACTCGAACATAATACGTGCATATTACGTAGCAGGGTAGGAAATGGCTATTCGTTGGCCTTCTCATTAGGTAACTTGTCTTCAGGCCGACCCTGGTGTGGCTTACCGTCACTGAGCGAGTACCATATCCCAATTTAGATTCAATGCAAAAGAAACCTGGAGCTTTTAGTGGAAGAGTCTGATAATTCATTTACATCACATTCGGAGGGTTTCACAGAGAGAGTCGTGTAACCTGCAGAAAATAAAATTAGGAATGATGTGCCGTTTCTAGTGTTCAGCGAATTGATATGTTGTATACAAATGAAAACAATTGATCTAGAACAAAGATAAATAGCATTCCCACTTTAAACCCCTGCAAGAGAATCAAATCCCTACCACATTTTTAAGCTTCAGGATAACATTATTCTTCTTGCTACCCATGAAACAACCGCTTTTAAGCTTTTTAGCTGATTCTGAAATTCTCAAACCACCACAGAAGCGTAATATGTTACACACGGCCAAATTAATTTGTTGAATGTAAAAGTCATTTGGCTGTGTAGACTACATTGTATCTTTCCATTCTCAACATCACGGTTTTGTAACAGTAATTTTCACATCTTGGTCAGAAAGATTAATAATTTTGTGGTGTTAATAGTCACATGAGCCATGAATTTCATAGATTTTGTCAATTTTTCCTTCATAGTTGTGTAACTTGTATCTTCAGTCGTCAGTTTTTCTTCGCCAAAAATAGATCCGTTATTTGTTTTGTGTGAAACTGAGTCTCTTTTCTACGAGGAATGGAACTTCCATCTTTTTTTTCATGTATTTAATCTAGTCGACGCATTAGGCGTTCCCTACGACTGGTTTAAGAAATGAAAACACTTTAGCGCGTCTGCAGACGTTTCTTTGTGTGGGACGCGGGGCAGGACTGCAGCGTGAATCACATTAGCGACCGACCGTCTGGAGGACGGCCTGTGAGGCCTCTGGGGAAGCGAGAAGCTATAACAGGCGACAGTCTTGTGGTCGAGGCTGAACAGAATGGGTCCTCTGACGTATGTTGTAGTGGTTTTTCCGCCTCTCTTGTTCTTCTTCATTTACTATTAGTAATAGTGTTCATAAATACGACATGTAGTCCAAAAGACTTAATTATTACTGAACCGTTAATTTACTTTCAAAATCTTTTCTTAAAGAATTTACTTTATTTACTAGCGATTCATCAAGAACATTAACACATTTAATCACGCTAGGTGAGCGTGGAAGTAGTTGCCAGGGAATAACTGATGAAAATGAAGTTACCTTAAACAAATGGGGATTTTATTCATAAAAGCCGTTTTAAAACATATTCAAAATTTATAAGCAGGAAAGCACCATCAAAATATCAAGTTACAGTTTTATTTAGAGGCAGAAAGAACATCATTGACCGTATGAGCCTTCGGGGTGAGAAGCTTGTCGCTCCCTTTTAACACGGCCGTAGTCATGACCGCTCATAACAACCTCTGAAAGACTACACTGCTGCAAATCTGCAACACACCAGATTACTTTAAACTAAAAATTTTAACAACTCACACAAACACATTAACTATGCACCCCGTAAGAGGAATGGAAATGGTACAAACACTCACACTTAGAAATTATATGTCACCGAAAGTGCAATTTGTTTTTATAAAAGGACTCTTACGGTGGAAGGGTGGCAACTTTATAAAAATGACTTTTTAAATAAAACCCATAAAATGCAGACTTACATAAAATGTACAACGTGCTCAACATTACACATATACCGCCTCGCAAGGTGATAGGCAAGCTAAAAACATATTTCAGGAATTCGGCCTCTAAATTCTATAAATTCGTTAACACCGAATCCGACAAACATGACAGAGGCAGCTATTAACGTATAGCAGACCGACAGACAGACAGATCGAACTAACTGCCTAACAAATGCGGGCGAGAGACGAACGAGCAAGCTGGGGACGAGAGACTGACCAAGAAGACAAGTAGAATTTAACAAGTAACTGAAACAACATATCACGAATCACTTAACTTCTAATAAACTGCGATGTCTAGCGAAGACCTGGCGGAGCACCCTCCAAAACGCTCTCCCGAACCGCCCGCTGCCAGCCGCTTCAACGGACGCAGGAAGGCGCGTCGATCTCCCGTCTCACGGCGTCGCAGCTCGCACCGGCCAGCCGATGTCGTGGGTTGACTCCTGTTGCTCTCGTGTCGGCCGCGAAGCCAGTATCCCTCGCTATACAGCACGGGCCACCGCACTGACGTGGCGATCTCACATGAGCCGACGCTCAAGACGGACAAGTCATCTTGTGTCCCAGTACGCGACCGACCAACCGATCGATCCAACCGCCAATGACCATTGCCTAAACAAACTCGAGCAGACTGGCGGCCTAAAACATGCTAGCACTACGGACGACAGACAGACACTGACTGCCCCACACTGACCCGGCTGACCAATTGACCACACTCGCCGAGATTGACAGACTCACACCCTGCCGAGCTCATAGTGCCCCTTAAATGCACGTGAGCAGGCAGGCTACCTTTCCCCTTTCCCACCAGAGGGAGACACCAAAGCTGCGATTCCCACAGCGGCGCCACCGCCAGAAAAGGAGGGCGACTGCTTCACACTACGCTCTGTGACGCGCTCTTCAAAACAGCAAATTTTACCACGACTCAATTACATCGAAGAAAATCAAGCTGTGGCCATGAAATTTTGTGATGGGTTTTGTCTTTCCGTAAACAATCATCAATCAACGCAACACACATTTTCCAATGGTGGATGACTTATCAGACACCTTAATTTTGGAAGAGTGTGTACTGTGGAACTTTGCACAACTTCAAAATCAACTCTTTGTCACACTAAAAATGCCTGCAACACAATGATTTCTTCGTCCGAAGAATGAGGAAGAAATCACTGGGCGCTAATTCAGGAGAACACGTGAGGGCGAGAAAATTTGATAGTTCAAAGGAGCAGAATGTGTGACTGACTGTTTTTTACCGAATGCTCCTTTGATGGTATGCCTCTTACGGCCATATCTGTTAGCGTCACACCATTTCAGTCCCGAAAACTCTCAGTATGCCTATCATCGATGACAGCCAGGCCTTCACCTTTTTCGGCGGTAGTGAATCCACAGGTTTCCTATCCAAGGTGATGAGGCGGCTCAAAAATTTTTTGGATTGATCTCACACAGGTGCATAATTTACGCTACTGCTCTGTGTGGTGGTCATTTCAATGAGTGTGATCAGTTGAGATACGTAGAGGTCTGTCTGGTGTACTGCTAATATAAAATGAAATCGGTGCTGATTCTTAATCTGTCACAAAGAGACGTACAATATATTGGTTTTATTGAGTCATCAGTCTTCCGGCTGGTTTGATGCTGGCTGGCACGGATTCCTCTCCTGTGCCAATGTTTCAATCTCGAAGTAGCAAGTGCGATCCACACCCTCAATTATTCGCTGAATGTATTCCAGTCTCCGTCTTCCTCTACCGTTTGCACCCTCTACAGCTCCCTCTAGTATCAATGAAGTTATTCCATGATCTCTTGCTGAATGTCCTTACAATCTGTACCTTCTTCTTGTCAGTGTTTTCCACATATTTCCTCCCTCGTCGATTCTCCGGAGAACCACCTCACTCCTTGCCTTATCAGGCCACCGAATTTTCAACACTCATCTGTAGCACTACATCTCAAATGCTTTGATTCTCTTCTGCTCTGTTTTCCCGTTGTTTATGTTTCATTATGATACTATCCTGTGTTCCAAACGTAACGTTCTCAGGAATCTATTCCTCAAATTATGGTCTATGTTTGACGCTAATAGATTTCTCTTGGGCAGGAATGCTCTTTTTGCCACTGCTAATCTGGTTTTTAGGTCCTGTAGAAGTATTTCTGATTCACCCTCTAATATTTACCGTACGGCTTAGCTGGGTTATTGAACGAATGCACCAGTTTCATAAATTACACGGCCGATCAATGTTTTCGCCAACATTAGAACATGTTCCTACGAAATAGAGACCCTTCTCATCAAAAAATTTGTGTTATCGTCGAAAATAGGAGGATGACCGTTCTGAAAATATTCCGTAAGAGCCCAATATAGCCTCTAAGCACAGAAAGTCAACATCGAGTCGGCCCTTATTCTGGTGCGAACCTCTATGCGACACCACTTTGGAGTGTTGTTTGTTAAAGTCGCTAGTTATTTTCTCAAGATATTTATTATCTGGCCGCATGAGCCTGAGTGGGTCTTGTTACACATCTTTATATGTCCGAAATTACTGAGGGGATCAGCAGCTATTGAACTTTAACACCAGTACTTATGAGGTTAGTGAAACATTCAAAGCACTCAAAGGTGGAAATAAGAAAGACTTATTAGCTCCGTGGAGGAACAGCAGGAAACTGTGGGCAGCCCAACGATGAGTCAAAAGGTAGCGGAAGAGGAATGTAGAGAATCCTTAACAAAGAAAGAAAAAACTGACGTGGTTTAAGGAGGCATAGCCGCAATTCCTAGTCTCCTGCAGTCAATACGTGCCTAAATATTTGTACGGCCTTACTAGTTTTAACTGGACAAATATTTTTCACTACTGTAGTAGCCAGTCGGTAGTAGCCTCCTATGTAGGATGATGATCAATACATTGTTACGTAGCGTTAAGCCAATACTCATCAACGAGCCAATGAAATAATTAACCAGTGGAAAACGACATACCCAATGAAATATTTACTCTAGTTTTTAGTGTAACAAACATTACGGATAAAAACTATGCTCGCTGTCGCTCTCTATCTAACATACCAAAAATGAACAAAAATAATTAGTTAGTTGGTAGTTTTATACAAATTTCTATTAACCTTTCTTCTGCCACTGTGCTAAGAGCTTCTTCATTGCGCCCTAGTTTCTTATTTCGTCTAATGTATCTGACTTTCCCTTCGTTTCAATGATACTGCAATTCTGTTTGTGTCTCGTTGTGTACGTTTAGTGCTTGCACACCTAACATGACTTCATCTTCCAACTATTTGATGTAAGTTTCTCTAGATCTATGTTTCGATCTACGTTCTTTTAACTGTTTCTGTCTTCTGTGTTACTAGATTCTGTTCTCATCCTATGTAATTCATTTTTTGTGTTCATTTCCTTCTCTCTTTATTCCGTCCCCCAACAGCAGTATTACGACTTCAGTGCCATATTTTTTATTAATATGCTTATTTTTTACTGAACTACTAGTAATACTTTTCCTTACTCTGACTATAACAGCTCCGCAAATTCCACTTTTTTCATGTTATTTCTTTGTTTGCGAATCCGACACTCATTTTCGACTTCCGTTTGAAATTCAGAGTACTGTTTACACATACGATAAAAGATACTGGAGCGCAGTCACTTCTCATTCCTAAGTTACAGGGTAGCAGTTTCTGCCTGAAGAATTGTGTACATGGGCAGCTGTGGTATGGGTTTTGCAGTCCCATAGCGAGTGCAGAGCCAAGGATGCTTACTTAACAGGAACGTTTTTTACACCTTGATGCCTTTCGCGCAGTACTACGATGACAGGATCTTGGGAGCTAATCGTTTGCTAGTGGGCAGTCTTCTGACGATACTATCGATATGCTGAGACAGCTGCTGCTGGCGGTGTCAGCAACCTTGCTGAAGCAAGTCGTCTTTACAGCGTGCTGCCGTAAGGCCAGACCACGTGGCGGAGTAGCAGAGGAGATCTGTGACGCTGCGGAATGTGCGCAGATTCCACTGGATCTGGAAAAAAGCGCAAGTCTTCCCGTTTTTAAGAAAGGCAGTAAGACAGAGCCACGCAGTTATAGATCTCCATCGTTGACGTCAATCTGTTGTAGAATTATGGAACATGGTTTATGCTAAAGAATTATGACGTTTTTGGAAAATGAACATCTCTATAAAAATAAGCGTGGATTCGGCAAACAGAGATCCTGCGAAACTCTGCTCTCTCTGTTCCTCCATGAAATCCACAGAGCTGTGGACAACGGCGCTCACGTCGATGCCGTATTCCTTGATTTGAGTAAGGCATTTGACACCGTCCTGCATTTCCATTTAATGAAAAAAGAATACGAGCTTACGGAGTAGCGGAGCAGGCCTGCGAATGGATTCAAGACTCTCCTGTAGATAAAACTCGGCACGTCGCTCTTGACGGAACTAAATTGACAGATGTAAAGGTAATATCCGGCGTACTGCAGGGAAGTGTGGCAGGATCGTTACTGTTTAAAATATATACAAATGATCTAGAATGATCTAGTAGAAAGCGTTGGATGCTCTTTAAGGCTATTCGCAGCTGATGCTATTGTCTATACCAAAGTTGCAACGCCAGAAGGTAGTAAGAAATTGAAGAACGGCCTACAGAGAATTAACGAATGGTGCAGGCTCTGGCAGTTGACACTGAACATAAATAAATGTAACACATTGCGCATACATAGGAAAAGAAATCCATTACTGCACAACTACATTATTCATGATAAACAACTGGAGACAGCGTCTGCCGTAAAATATCTAGGCGTAACTATCCAGAGCGACCTTAAGTAGAATGACCGTATAAAACAGATGGTGGGAAAAGCAGACACCAGAATCTGATTCGTCGGAAGAATCTTAAGCAAATGTAGCTCATCCACGAAAGGAGTGGATCATAAGGCGCTTGTTCGCCCTATTCTTGAGTATTGTTAATCTATCTGCTATCCCTATCAGGTAGGACTGATAGAGGAGGTAGAGAAGATCCAAGGAAGGGCGGCGCGTTTCGCCACGGTATTGTTTAGCTGGGAGAGAGCGTTACGTAGATGATAAACAAACTCCACTGGCAGACGTTACAAGAGAGGCGTTGCGCTTCACTGAGAGATTTACTATTGAAATTTCGGGACATCACTTTTCAGGAGGAGTCGGGCAATATATTACTTCCGCCCACATACGTCGCGCGTATTGATCACGAGGATAGCATTCGAGAAAATACATCAGTACAGAGGCTTACAGACAATCATTCTTCTCACGCACTATTCACGAGTGGAATAGGGTTGGAGGGATCAGATAGTTGTACCGAAAGCACCCTCCAGCACACACCATTAGGTGACTTTCAGAGTACGATGTAGATGCATATGAGACCGTCGGAGCCTGGTATGTCAGACGAATTATCTGCACTGAAGGCAATGACTGTCTGTCGTAAATGGCAGTTGGGTGAACCGTAGTTCTACCTGGCTAATGGCCTGGTATCATCGCATGAACGACAATGATTAGGAAGTTGCAGACGTCCACCTAGATCGAGGGTAGCTGACCGGCGCGTAGCGGACTCCAGTATGTCGTCTCGTTGCAGTTGTTTGCTCTGACTTCTGCTTCAACTTCGCCTATGCCTTTTTTTTTCACCTTTTAGAGCACAATTGCAGCGCCCAGAAGTAGCATTTCGTCGATGACTGGTATCACGTACTGATACCACCGCATGGCGCCATGGGAATGTTACTACGAGTTTCCGTGAAATGCCGATAGTGGTCTTGCGGGATCTGGCGGACCCAATGGAGCATGCCCGCTGAGCCACGCCTCCAGCGCTCAGTACCGTGAGCGGCCTCTGCTGCCGCGATGTAGGACGGACGACGGCAGCTACTCATCCCACTCATGTTCGGAGTCACATCGCTACATGAAGCTACGCAAACGATACCTAGTCGCGGCTCCAACATCATTGTTGTCACTGTCGTAGGAGCTGGACTCTATTTATTGTTACATCAGTTGTAATGAGTCTTCGTACACTATGTGATCAAGAGTGTCCGGACACCTGACTGAAAATAACTTACAAGTTCGTTGCACCCTCCACCGGTAATGCTGGAAGTCAATATGGTGTTGGCCCAACCTTAGCCTTGATGACAGCTTCCAATCTCGCGGGCACACTTTCAATCAGGTGCTGGAAGGTTTATTGCGGAATGGCAGCCCATTCTTCACGGAGTGGTGCACTGAGGAGAGGTATCGGCGTTCCAAAACATCCCAAATGTGTTCCATAGGATTCAGGTCAAGACTCTGTGCAGGCCAGTCCATTACAGGGATGTTATTGTCGTGTAACCACTAAGCCATAGGCGGTGCATTATGAACAGATACTCGATCGTGTTGAAAGATGCAATCGCCATCCCCGAATTGCTCTTCAAGAGTGGGAAGCAAGAAGGGGCTTGAAACATCACTGTAGGCCTGTGCTGTGAAAGTGCCACGCATAACAACAAGAGGTGCAAATCCCTCCATGAAAACACGACCACACCATAACACCACGGCCTCCGACTTTGACTGTTGGCACTAAACACGCTGGCAGATGACGTTCATCGGTCATTCGCCATAACCACACCCTGCCATCGGATCGCCACATTGTGTACCGTGATTCGTCACCCCACACAAAGCTTTCCGCTATTCAATTGTCCAATGTTTACGCTCCTTACACCAAACGAGGCGTCGTTTGGCGATTATCGGCGTGAAGTGTAGCTTATGAGCAGCCGCTCGACAATAAATCAAATTTTTCTCATTTTCTGTGTAACTTTCATAGCACTTGCAGTGGATGCTAATGCAGTTTTGAATTCCTGCGTGATGGTCTGGATAGATGTCTGCCTATTACACATTACGAACCTCTTCAACAGTCGGCGGTCCTTATCAGTGAACAGACAGGTCGGCCTGTGCGCTTTTGTGCTGTACGTGTCCCTTCACGTTTCCACTTCACTATCACATCGGAAACAGTGGAGTGTGGAAATCTCGCGTACAGACGTTTGACACAAGTGGCTCTCAATCACCTGATCACGTTCGAAGTCCGTGAGTTCCGCCGAGTGCCCCATTCTGCTCTCTCATGATGTCTAATGACTACTGAGGTCGCTGATATGGAGCACCTGGCAGTAGGTGGTAGCACAATGCACCTAATATGAAAAACGTATGGCTTTGGGGGTGTCCGGCTACTTTTGATCACTTAGTGAATGTTGGGAGAAACACCTGTTAAGCAAATCTTCCCTTTGCTGTGTTGCTTGTTCGATAATCTTTTCTGTTACTATTCAGCATTCCTACGACGCAGATTGCCACATATGCTGTATCCCGCCTCTCCTTACCGTTGTGTATAAAGTGTACATAACATACATATTCTTTGGCTGTTTGTGAAGACCTGCCTGAAGCTCACGCCGCAATAAAAGTCAAAATATTCACCGAGTGCACCTCACAGTTTAGTGGCTAAGTACTAAATATTTTTCATTTAAAGTGGCGATGTGTTCCTACATCATCTAGTTGTTAGGAATCTCAACTGTTTCTTTTGTGTGTGTGTGTGTGTGTGTGTGTGTGTGTGTGTGTGTGTGTGTGTGTGTGTGTTTACTTATTAAGCCTAAATTCATCAAATACTTTCTGAAGTCTGCACTGTGTCAGTACTTTCAGTTGGCCTTTCCTCTTCATTACTTCTGAGTTTCTCTCTTACCTCTCATAGTATAGTTCAGCCGTTTGTGAGAATCCCATTTTCAACACCTCCCACACATGTCATTAATGCCTCATGTTAATCATGTGTTTCCTCAGTTTCTTGTTGAGACTGTAAATTTACTTGTTGAAATAGCGGTGCTGTTGACTTGCGAGACAATTCTGTAAAATTAAGACCAGTTTCACATAGATATCTTAAGTTCATACTGTTCCCACAACTACTTTCATAAGAAATTTCATCAGCCGCTTGTCCTACATTCACGTCCATCAGAACAATTTCTGCTTAGTTACACTTCCCTTCGTTGCTGGGGCTATGGAGAATGCAGTTGTACTATTCAGTTGGAAAAAGGAAAGAGGCTTGTCGGCTCATACTGAGACGTACCTGGTCAAAATAGAGACGTACAACAAATCAGTACAGTACGTAATTGTTCACAATAGAGATGTACAATAAATCAGTACAATACGTAATGAAACTGCACTACATATTCTATACTGGTTTGCTGTGTCTCTCCATAGTGGTATGGTATATCTGATGATAAGGTTGGAAGCATCGAATCTGGTCTTGATGTAATGCATTGAAGGGCATTTAACTATTGTCTGAGGAAACTTTTTTCTTTGTACTCAGGCTCTTTCTGTGTACTTTACGTTGTAGATAAGAATAACTGTTACTTGTCTGCTACAGAAATTTTATTATTGTTTTTAATCAAACATGTTTCCTGTGTTTGCTCATCTTGTGTGGTCCACAAAGAAATAAAAACAGGCAACCTCACAATCTTCACAAAGTGACACGACGTATGTTCCATTTATGCTCAGCAATTCCTCAAGATGGCTGTTGGAGACTGTCTGCCACCCCAACAAATACAAGTCTGTATACGTTTTCGTGGGGGCCACACCTCCTACTGATAATGTGTGTCACTTCCAAACAGAATGAAAGTGTAATCGTTTAATGCATGATGAAAATTTCCACGAAGTTTGAGAAATATCGAATTGGTGCTTCATTACGTAACACCTTCCAGTCCATCGGTGTAATTAACTCCATGGATCGTGGGTCTTGCCAGCAGTTTACAAACATATGCCTCATACACACTGCCCGTTCTGAACGTCAAATCGTCTCGAATAATCGCTTATGGCTTTCGATTGCGTAACTCATTTCATTTTCGGGTCCTCTCCCATTTTGAAAGCTAAATGTGTGGGACACATATTATACAGTGTAAAAAACTGAAAAAAGCGACGCACCACGAAGGAATCAGGCATTTTATAACTGGAGAATGTTGTCAGTATGTCGACGAAACTGATTGGGAGATTTTACAATCTGAGTTACTGTCGCAACTGATCATGAAATAAACAATTTCACAGCAATCGATCTTGGCCTCTAATATAATATATGATGCGAATTGGCCACAATTTGATATTCACATAGGTATCAACGGAGAATTCAGAACCAAAAACTTTGGTAGCCGATAGATGAATGTGTGACACTACAGCGCAATTTCCCCGCGCAGCTGACAAGTATAGTAAACAGGGGCTGGGGATATCAGAGCATAAAGTGAGGATTTCATTCCTCGTACTCACTTGGACAGCAGCTGTGCCCTGCAGACAGGCGCACGAACAATACACGCAAATGTCAGCATTTGAGCGAGGACGTGTAATTGAGCTCAAAAACAACCCCAAGATCATCGAGTTGCTCGACATTTCAGTAGGAGCGATGCCGTTAATCGACGATGTTCGCAGGAATAGGTGAACCATGGTCGAACACACCATTGAGAACGAATCGATCGACCGCAAGAGACAAGAGAACGTTAGGACTCATCAATCGTTAGAGAGGCACTCAGTGCCCCGGATTAATCATTATCAAAGTCCGTCCCGATGGCTGAGTGGTCAGCGTGATGGATTGCCGTCTGACGGGCCCGGTTTCGATTCCCGGCAGGGCCGGGGATTTTCTCCGCTCAGGGACTGGGTGTCGTGTTGTCTTCATCATCATTTCATCCCCATCCGGAGAGAAAGTCGCCCAATGTGACATCGAATATAATAAGACATGCACCAAGGCGGCCGGACGTGCCCTGCATTTCCATTTATTTACATCATTATCAAAGATCCGACGTGCAAGAGGTGCTTCAGTGATCACAAGGAACATTAATATATGCCTCATAGAAAGGGGCTGAGTTCACGGCACTAGTTGCGCTGACTACCATTGACGGCTGTACACCAAAAATCCCGTTTTCAGTAGTGACGGGACTTGGAAGTTATTTGACTGTTGTGTTCAGTGATGAATTCCGCTTTCAACTGAAACCGAATGATCAGCAAACATTTGTTCGACATGCCCCAGACAGTTGTGGGATACCAACCTGCCTGTCGCCCGCCATGAGGCCCGACATCCAGGGGTGATGATCTGGTGTACCATTTCATTTTATAACAAGCCCCGTTTGGTTGTCATCCGCAGCACGTTACAGTACAGCAGTTCATCAACGACATTTTACCCCCGTTTTGTTGCACTTCATGGCAAGCCATATTGGGCTTTCATTTCAGCAAGATAGTGTACGATCGGACAAAGCGAAAGTTTCTACAGCTTGTCTTCGTACTAAACCCTACATTAGCCAGCAAGGTCTCCGGATCTCTGCCCAATTAAAAAAAAGTTTGGAGCATTATGGGCAGGGTCCTCAAAGGAGCTCGGTATTTTGACGACCTAACCTGCCAATTGGACAGGATTTATCGCGATGTTCCACAGGAGGACATCGAACAACCCTGTCAATCAATACTTGCTGATCAGTCTTCCGAGCTGCATGGCCGTGCTGGAAGAAGCTTTTCGGTTCCTGATGTTTCCTCCAAAACTGAGTGGTACATCTTCGGAGGTGCTCCTGGCGACGCTGGGTTTTGCCAACAGAGGAGCTGGATGTCGGAGAGCGACAGAAGTGCTGCTTAAAGTGGTAGTGGTCGAATGAACACGTGGTCATCAGAGGCAATCATTGTCAGAGATAAGACTTAAGTTTCGATTGTCACCTGTCAAGGTTCAGATCTTGTGTGTCGATTCTGCAGAGCCACTATCCATACATCACTGGGTTTCATGGTTTCTTCTTTTCTTTTAAAATTATCACTGTGCTTATATGTTTCGATGGCTTCTCTGTATAGTCGTTGGTAGTAATGTGTCGCCCTCCAACTGTCGACTTGTCAGTCGGGAGGCTCAGAGTCACCAGGACCGCCTCCGAAGATGCCCAGCGCAGCTCTGAGCGGAACGTCAGGAACCGGAAATTTCTTTGGTCACGGCCATACAGCCAGGAAGATTCATCAGCCAATATGACATTCGGTCGTGAAGATGTTCACCATACGATCTATCAATCGGTGCCAGGCCCAATATCTGTTTGCATAACGGTCACAGGTCCAACGCGTTATTGACTTGTTCAGTTGGTGAAGTTCTTTCTCTAGAATAAGTCATGAATTTTTCTGAAATTGTAATCACATGTTTGTATTGCACATCTACCGATTTCCGTCCCATTCGGATAATTCCTTCGAGGTGCGCCTTTTTTGTCTTAGAGTACATTTTAAAGAAATCTTAACCTTTTATCCGTGGAAGATATGTTATGTACTTGCCATATTTGAAAGGAAGATGATTATAATGAATCAAAAAGTTAGAATTTTCCTGAGAAATCGAAGCCTGCGCTGGCTGCTTAGGCAAAATCCCACTAGTGTGAAATTCGCGACGAACTGAGCTGGCTGCCTACCCCGCAGGGGCTCCTCTGCGCTGTGGCGCCCATCAGTTCCAGCAGCCGGATCCTAATAGAGCTCACCGGATTCCATTCCGCTTTTAGCAGCCTATTATCGGAGACCCCGGCGC
Organism: Schistocerca serialis cubense; assembly: GCF_023864345.2. Classification (NCBI taxonomy): domain Eukaryota; kingdom Metazoa; phylum Arthropoda; class Insecta; order Orthoptera; family Acrididae; genus Schistocerca; species Schistocerca serialis. The sequence continues at coordinate 208,815,605 of NC_064642.1, forward strand.
GGGCTCAGCGGGGAGAGCAAAAAATAGGAGGCCGGGGGGAGGGCGAAAAAGTCGGCTCTTTGGCGCGGCCATTGCCGGATTCTCTAATTTAGGGCGCCACTCGCCACTAATATTTGCCGCCAGAGAGAGGAATTATCTGCGCCGACGCCACGGGACGCCGAATGGCGAATGCGAGTAGCGTGTCTGGGCGCATCGGTGCGCGAAATGGGTGCCTGCACCGACACTGCTTTCCCGGTGAAGGGCGCCCCATCTACGCAAGAAAATTTCCGAAGAGGGGCCTCCATCTGTTCACTAACGGAGCGTATTCTGTTCGTCATTCCCCGCTTAGTGCTTCGAAGTGTGAACGTCTGTAAATTAGGTACGAAAGAGAATGAGCCAACTGAAAGTGAACTAGATCATTGTGGGACAATGAAGGTAAAATGTCTAGCGTAGGGAATAACAGGTAGAACAGGTGAGACGTCAACCAACACCAATCGGGGTCCACGAGAAATACAGGCCCCATAACGAGCGTTTGACGTCACCCGAGTGGGTTTGTTCGCCACATTTCGCGAACGATCGGCTCTGTGTAGTGCCTACGGGATGTCAATATTTAGATGTTTGGACAACATGGCTATGGAATAACAGCGATTAAAATAATTAATTTAGTATTAAGAAAACTCTCTTGATCGCGTTTTTTATTCATTTAGTGCCAACCGGTTTCAGCCCATCGCAGGAGCCATCTTCAGGGCGAACATACTGTGAAATTACAACATATACTTTAGGCAAGATTAATGATAACTATCTTAAAAGAGTGGATTACGTAAAGATAATGTTTTACCCACCGGTCGACTGCTGGTGGCGTCACGTCTACCAAGGTGTGGCAGGAGACTGTAAGGAGTTAACCTTAAGTCCGGGTTTATACAGGGTGGTCCATTGATCGTGACCGGGCCAAATATCTCACGAAATAAGCGTCAAACGAAAAAACTACAAAGAACAAAACTTGTCTAGCTCGAGAGGGGAAACCAGATGGCACTATGGTTGGCCCGCTAGATGGCGCTGCAATAGGTCAAACGGATATCAACTGCTTTTTTTTAAAAGAGGAACCCCCAATTTGTATTGCATATTCATGTAGTAAGTAAAGAAATACGAATGTTTTCGTTGGACCACTTTTTTCGCTTTGTGATAGATGGCGGTGTAATAGTCATAAACGTATGGGTCACAATGTTAGACCAACAGTTGGCAACAGGTCGGTTTTTTAAATTAAAAAACAGAACACAGGTACGTTTGAACATTTTATTTCGCTTGTTCCAGTGTAATACATGTAGCTTTGTGAACTTATCATTTGTGAGAAAGCATTTTATTTCGCTTGTTCCAGTGTGATACATGTAGCTTTGTGAACTTATCATTTGTGAGAACGCATACCACATTAATGCAATAAATCCTCAAAATGATGTCCGTCAACCTCAATGCATTTGGCAATTCGTGTAATGACATTCCTCTTAACAGCGAGTAGTTCGCCTTCCGTAATGTTCGCACATGCATTGACATTGCGCTGACGCATGTTGTCAGGCGTTGTCAGTGCATCACGATAGCAAATATCCTTCAACTTTCCCCACAGAAAGAAATCTGGGGACGTCAGATCCGGTGAACGTGCGAGCCATGGTATGGTGCTTCGACGACCAATCTGCCTGTCATGAAATATGCTGTTCAATACCGCTTCAACTGCACGCGAGCTATGTGCCGGACATCCATCATGTTGGAAGTACATCACGATTTTGTCATGCAGTGAAACATCTTGTAGTAACATCGGTAGAAAATTACGCAGGAAATCAGCATACGTTGCACCAATTAGATTCCCATCGATAAAATGGGGGCCAATTATCCTTCCTCCCATAAAGCCGCACCATACATTAACCCGCCAAGCTCGCTGATGATCCACTTGTCGCATCCATCGCGGATTTTCCGTTGCCCAATTGTGCATATTAAGCCTGTTTACGTTACCGCTGTTGGTGAATGACGCTTCGTCGCTAAATAGAACGCGTGCAGAAAATCTGTCATCGTTCCGTAATTTCTCTTGTGCCCAGTTGCAGAACATAGAAATATGGTACGGGTGCAATCGATGTTGATGTAACATTCTCAACACCGACGTTTTTGAGATTTCCGATTCTGGCGCATTTGTCTGCTACTGATGTGCGGATTAGCCGTGACAGCAGCTAAAACACCTACTTGGGCGTCATTATCTGTTGCAGGTCGTGGTTGACGATCCACATGTGGCTGAACACTTCCTGTTTCCTTAAGTAGCGTAACAATCCGTCGAACAGTCCGGACACTTGGATGATGTCGTCCAGGATACCCGTTGGGCATTTTGATGACAATAGCCGTACATCAACACTATATCGACATTTTCCTCAATTGGTAAACGGTCCATTTTAACACGAGTAGTGTATCACGAAAGAAATACCGTCCGCACTGGCGGAATGTTACGTGATACCATTTACTTATACGTTTATGACTATTACAGCGCCATCTACCACAAAGCGAAAAAAGTGGTCCAACCAAAAGATACATATTTCTTTACGTACTACACGAATCTGTAATAAAAATGGGGTTGTTCCTATTTAAAAAAAATTCAGTTGATATCCGTTTGACCTATGGCAGCGCCACTAGCGGGCCAACCATAGCGCCATCTGGTTTCCCCCTGCAAGCTAGACGAGTTTCGGTCTTTGTAGTTTTTTCGTTTGATGCTTATTTCATGAGATGTTTGGCCCGGTCACTATCAATGGACCACCCTGTATAGCACGCTATGTGCACGTGACTGTAAGCCTAGACGTCTACCATTGGTCACCGCTGGAGGCGTTGCTGACGCTCAGGTGCTCATAGCTTGCTACATAAACCCAGACTTAAGGTAAACTCCTTACTGTCTCCTGCCACACCTTGGTAGACGTGACGCCACCAGCAGTCGACCGGTGGGTAAAACATTATCTTTACGTAATCCACTCTTTTAAGATAGTTATCATTAATCTTGTCTAAGGTATGTATTGTAATTTCACAGTATGTTCGCCCTGAAGATGGCCCCTGCGTTGGGCTGAAACCGGTTGGCACTAAATAAATAAAAAACGCGTTTGAGTCTGGTTTCTTAATACCAAGTCAAAAGTTAATTGGAAAACTACTTACTAAAGGTCTTAACTTTGTCATGCGCTATCGAGAGCATGCATGCATTTAAACGTGCAGTCAAGAACCATCAAACTCCTCCGAAATAGTTACTCACTCCCCGCCGGAGACGATTGGTGGCACTCGTAAGACGTGCAGTATCACGTGATAAGCGTCACGGCTCGTGGACCTCGACACCGCTGTAAATGCTTCCAAGGAAGAAGAGTTCAGTATGTGATGTTACCGACCTCTGTAATGATGCTGAAGCGGAAAGGGCGTGCGTGATGCAGCAATTTAGGAAATGCAGGAAACAAATCTGTTGCTAATAACACAAATAATATCTTGAATGTCGTCATTTTAGTGGTAACTGTTTCAATTACATAACGGTCACAGATTATAAACGTTATTGCATTTCGGCACTATTTTATGAGAAAATATATAAACATTCTAGTTTTATGTGATCGACAGTCATAACCCAATAGAACATAATATCATTTTCTCTAGACTTTAGAAGAGAGCTGCAGGCAACAGTTATGTGGACATTTTCCGAAAATTTCTGATCAGTTTTTGTTTAACAAGTTTATCAAAGTTAGGACGTAAAGTTTGAAATATATGTAATCGAAGACTGCATGTTAGACTGTAATCTGCCTAGCAGGATCGGGATTTGGACTTAGCTAATTTCATAACTGAAAGGAATTTTTCGCACGCATATGTCGAATCGAACATACAGAATATCCGTGCAGCAAGTTCATGCAACCTCGGAAATCTGGTTTGGAGAAAATTCTTGTAGAAATCAGCTACGTCTTCCTTGTGGTCAAATTTTTCCTTCAAAAAATCGTTATACCATAAATTTAACAGTTCTGTTTGTTGCCTGGTAGGAACATTGTTGAAAACCACAGAGTACGGGTTCCCACAGAGCTGAAGCGTAGTACACAATGTTTCTATATCTTGACATGGTCTCAAACTGGTTACGAAGATTTTGCAGGATTTGCACATATTATTCTGGGACACTAATATCTCGAGTACGCACGTACGTTAACTGCGAAAAATGCGCAGTGTTTCCAGCCAGCAGCTGATTCGGTAACAAACCCCACGCCATTATGAAGTCTTTGATTCTATAATTCATACCTGCTATGATGAGAAGTGAGCTCTTTAAATCGTTCAAGTGACCTCTAGAATCAGCAAGGAAAATTAAGTCTCAAATCCAGAATTTTTCTTGCTACTGAGGAACGTGCTGATTGAGATTATTCGTCATTCTCTTAAGAATCGACCCAACACCTTACCCATGCACAAGAAGTACACATTACAATGATAAGGAAGATCATCATGCTGATTGCCACATTCTTCAAGTAAAGTTTTAAACTGTCTGTACCTAAGGCCTCTTGACCGGATAGAATTTGTAACTTACACGGTATCCATAATATTTTCTAACTTTAATCTACTTGGCGCAAATATTCTCGTGACGAAGAATGCGATGGGCGTCAGTGAGATCACTTGTTGCAGCAGGAACAAGATTCATATTTAATTTCATCGGTGTGATTAATCCGTCATAGGCTCCTATCATGTACAGAGCCCCAGCTGTTGCGACGGAAACAAGCTCACTCCCCTAATGGTATCCATCCTGCAATTTCACTCTAATGTTCAACTTGTCATCGGCGCCCCTAATGAAAGCAGCTGATTGCTCAGTATCTGGTAAGTCACCACTCTCGTCGACAGCTAAGGAATAATGTACAAGCTTACAAACCATAACACCTAGATCATCTTCGGGATCTGCACTGGTGTGCTGAATACGTGACATAATAGGCTTAAGAGACAAACTTGCTATTTCAATGTCTTATACCATCTGAGGACACATTTCTTCAGTGGTCATCACGATCACTTCTTTCGCAAAGTTTTCTTCAGCAAACGGCGTTACTTTCTCTGCTATACGAATAGCTATTTTGTAGCTCACACAGACTGACGCTTTGCTAGTTCTCCACATAAGGTTATTCCTTTAATTCCGATAAAACTGCTTCAACTCCTTCTTCGTGCTATTTCTCATACTGATTTGTTCAGCACACAGAATAATGACGCTGTGAACTGCATTTCTTAGTACTCCGTACTTCTTTGGTACATGCTAATCACTTCGCAACTTCTCTGCATTACACCAGTAGCAAAAGATTTTCTTACACAGACAGGAAAACTGGCTCCTCCATTTTACACCCTAAGACAAAACAAACGACGCACAACGAATGAATTATTCGTATGGGAGGAAACCGATATCTGTTATGTGCAGTTGTGCTCAAAAGTATCCGAACGACCTGAATTGCATTTCGCCTGATTCGAATGCAACTCCCAGAGCGCAGCTGTCTAGCAGGTCCTCTAATCGCCCCTCGGTACAGTCGTTTGACTATTGAAAATGGTTCCGACAAGTCACCACTAGAAAACACTGCTCTGTATCGCAATAACTCAAGATGTAAAGTAATACCAAGGTACTATAAATATCAGGGAACACCTCATCACAGATAAGATTGTCCTTAAGGCTTGTAAGCTCACATTTATTACAATAAATGACATACCTGAAATGTTACCACTCTCATTATTACGTCAGATAGGTAATTCACGTAGTAATTTCGTGGTATTCATGATTTCCTCTTCAAAATAACATACCGTACTTATTATTTAACAGAAAATGAAATTAAAAATTTAAGTTATTCACGAGCAGCTAGTTGAGAATATGTATTAACTTCAAATGACACGACGAACCGTCTCGTTCTGCATATGGATTCAAACCCAGGTCATGCAACTAAGCAAAGACTTCGTGACTGACGGAAACTAACAGTCATTCCTGACTAGGCATACAGAGAGTGATATACCTCGATTTTAGACAGTATCAGTTAGCAAATATCAACTTTAAATTACATAACGTAAACATTGTTAACGGACGCGAATTCCTACCCAGCGTCTATTGTCCTTGTTAACGAACTACGAGAGATGTTAAATATTGCTTCTTCACAAGTAACTTACTTGAAATGCCGTGAGGTAAAGCTTTGTGTTGGGCAGGGATTCGAACCCAGAACCTAATTGGATTGTCATCGAAGCACAATCAACTGTGACATATCGGATTTTCTCAGCAGTAGCTAGATGTTTTAACTGAAATGACGAGACCAAACATTAATTTTTTCTTTCCCAGGACTCCAACATGGCACCAATCGCTGTCATATCCTAGAGAAAACGAACGTTAAAAATGGGTTTGTTACACCAGCAGCGACATGTGAGCATGCTTGAACTAGAAATAATATGACGAATAGTTCGGTGCTGACTGGGAATCGAGCCCCACACGTATCGTTGTTGACTGCACTCAAAGAGACGTCAGCTACCGAATTTTTGTCACCAGCAGCTCGGAATAACATCCTTGAATTTACAATGATTTCGCAAACAGTTCTGTGTCTCACTCGGACTCAAAAACGTCAGATGCCGTTAGTGTTGACAACGAATGAAAATACATTAAAAATCAAAATTATTACCCACCAGCAATTAGGTGTTCTCCTGCTAGAGCTTGAAAATACATAATGAAAGCTTTAGTACCGGGCCAGAATTCGAACCCTTTCACGCGCAATATGTGGAGGTGTTGAGGAATCTGCAGTTTTGAACAAACAACGAATTGCAGTCGAGCTGTATTGTCACGCAGGGATCAAATTTCGCGTTAAGGGCAGTCTGAGTTGCGTTACCAGATCATAACCAATTTCATGGACATACAGAAGCTCAAATAAAACATGGAATAAGTGTCCTGTGACCCTACATAGCGTTTGTTTCGTCACTAGAAATAAATAACTAGTATAAGAAAGGTTACTGTTGATAGAGTTTCTACGTGTCGCGACTCCTGACTTTATTTGGTTCAACGTAACGTCTACTTGGTAGAGAAGGAATATCATGTTTAACATGAATGTCAGACCACAATGCCATTATACCTTCTTCACTTGGCGTAGCCAGAAGAGAACAGAATCTGTCTCTCCTTATCAAAAATCATCAGCAGACTTCTCTTCTCTATCATTCATTTTTCTATCATAACAATGTTGCGCCACACTGGATGAGAATTCTGACACACAGACTCCCTGTAGTGGTTTGCAGCATGTTCAGTACATTCATTTACTTGGTTGACCAAATCGCCATGAACTAGCTGCCTCGGCTACCCAGTGCATACATTCGAATCTATTTTGTAATCACCGAAATAAAATCACGTAACTGACACCTACACAGAACTGCCAACAGTGTAAGATGCAGAAATATAAACAGGAAGTGTTCCTTTCGACTTGAGCTACTCTATTGCGCTATCTGTTTGTTAAAAACGTCGTGCAGTGCAAAAGAAAAGCTGTAACTGTCTGTCTCTCAGAAGTCTATATCCGGCCATATGCATTATCTCACAGCACTGTGCAATGCGCAAGTTCTGGAGGAATTGTTGTTGAGTTCTGTAGGTGTTGTAGCTCTGTGTCAGCTAGTAGCATAACGGTAAGCGTTACGCACTGTTGATAAGACGTCGCGAGTTTGGGTTCATTTACTGCTACGTTTTTTAAAACGCCATACTGCTGTCTGCTGAAGTTATCGATCTAATGGAACTTTGAACATAATTCCCTTCACTTCTCAACCCAAAATAGTCGCATGAGGAAAAAGGGCTAACTTCTGCGACATTTTGTTCTTTTCACGTTTAATAGATGGCCAGGCTGAAGATGCATCTCGAAACTTTTGTATTATGTATGGGGAGAGCGCATCGTGCCAAAATACGTCAGAAAAGTATTGTCTACCTTAGCTGTCGTGTGGCAGTGGCATTTTATGAAGAATAAAACCTTATTTGACAGCTTTAACTCAGAACACGTTTTCTACATGCGTGTAATCAATAAACTGCATGTGCATTGTCAGACTGTTATAGATAACATCAGAGAATTCGCATATATCGTTGATGATTAATTTCGCTCTCATGTTAACTAATGTTTTAACAACACTAAAAGAAACCGTACGAAAACTGTGCACTGTATTATAAGAAATGAAATAAAACTACCGACGATAACCTTACGACGAAAGTCTGTTTCAATAAAACTGTCTATCTGTACACAAGCGTGCCTGTATCGGCACGAATTAGTAAAATACTAATCACTTAGATTTCGACTGGGAGAAAGAACTTTACGGACTGAGCAAGTCAACAACGTGACGGTCCACCTCTGGACAATATGAAAGTAGTTATTCGGCTTGAGATTGATTGATAAATTTCTTGACTGTCCTCCTGAGCAATATATTGCCAAATACTGTCCAATTGGCGCGTTAGGTCGTCAAAACGATTGGAAGGCCCTGCACATAATGTTCTAATCCTTCTCACTTGTGTAGAGATAAGACAACCTTGATATCCAACAACCAGGAGAAATTCTTGCCGTGTACGGGAGTGCATTATGTTGCTGAAATGTAAGCACAGGATGACTTACCATGAAGGACAACAAAACGGGGCGTAGGATACCGTCTTACCGATGTTTGTAAACGTGCCGTGGATGACAACCAAACAAGTCCTGCTGTGAAATGAAACGGCACCCCAGAGCGTCACTCCTGGTTGACAGGCTGTATGGAGGTCGAAATTAACGTTGGTATTATAGCGTCGACTGGTGCGCCTGCAGACGTCTTCACTGGTAGTTGGAGCTCAGTTCAAAGCGGGACGCATCACTAAAGACAACTGTACTTGAGTCATTGAGATTCCAGTCTTCAACAGCTGTGGAATACCTCCTGACTGTCGAAAGCCTTACGACCAAGCAGCCGAGAGTGCCTGCGCTGCCATTTCGTTTCCTAGCTGGACGGCTTTGGTTGTCATCCGCCCCCCCCCCCTCCTTCCCCCGCCCCTAGCACACACACAGCACAGCTGTACGTCGACGATATTCTACGCACCGTTTTGTTACCCCTAATGGGAAGCCGTGCTGGACGTATATTTCAGCAAAATAATGTCAGCATTGGCGGAAGAAGCTTCCGGCTTAAGAAGTCACCCTTATTCTGCCAACGGCCTTGTCAAAAAGGGCGGAGGAGTGGACAGAGGTTCACGGCACTCTCTTGTCCTTGGGAAGGAAAGTGCCCCTAAAGGCGGAAGTATCAGTAATGGTCAACGGCATGTGGATGCAGAAGGCAATAGAAACCACCGCATTAAAGGCACACAACGAGTATCCACCGAACATGTGGCCTGTAACTGAAAAAATGTCATTATAATCTCTCCATTGGCAAAAAAAGTCCCTATCCAGATCTCCGGAAGGGGACTGCCAAGACCGAGGTTACCATGAGAAAAAGATTGAATAATCAATAAAATAATAGCATTCTACGAGTCGGGGCATGGAATGTCAGAAGCTTGAACGTGGTAGGGAAACTAGAAAATCTGAAAAGGGAAAGGCAAAGGCTCAGTCTAGATATATTAGGGGTCAGTGAAGTGAAGTGGAAAGAAGACAAGGATTTATGGTCAGATGAGTATAGGGTAATATCAACAGCAACAGAAAATGGTATAATGGGAGTAGGATTCGTTATGAATAGGAAGGTAGGGCAGAGAGTGTGTTACTGTGAACACTTCATCGAAGAGAGAGGAAGGTAATGAGACGTAGTAGAAATGAGAACAGCGAGAAACTTAATATCAGGATTGATGGTCGCGAAGTAGATGAAGTTAAGGAATTCTGCTACCTAAGCAGTAAAATAACGCGTGGCAGACGGAGCAAGGAGGACATCAAAAGCAGACTAGCAATGGCAAAAAGGGCACTCCTGGCCAAGAGAAGTCTACTAATATCAAATATCGGCTTTAATTTGAGGAAGAAATTTCTGAGAATGAACGCCTGGAGTACAGCATTGCATGGTAGTGAAACGTGGACTGTGGGAAAACCGGAACAGAAGAGAATTGGAGCATTTGAGATGTGCTGCTACATACGAATGTTGAAAACTAGGTGAACTGATAAGGTTAGGAATGAGGCGGTTCTACGCAGAATCGGAGAGGAAAGGAATGTGTGGAAAACACTGATAGGGAGAAGGGACAAGATGATAGGACATCTGTTAAGACATGAGGGAATGACTTCTATGGTACTACAGGTTCCTCCTAGTCTGCAGAGGAACGTCTTGTAGCATCCGTGGAAGACGGTCTATTAGGAAGCTGCGATACGAGTGTGTGTTCAGTGTTTCATGTACGAAAAACGATCCTATGACCTACACTCCGTGCACAGTGACGTTCCACCTCATGAAGCAAACGCGGATTGTCAACAGACCACCAGTGCATGTTTCGGCATGATTGGTAAATGTGGCTTCATCACTAAGCAAGATACATCTAACATGTGGAGTATCCTGTCTTAATACCCATGCACAGAAGTTACCGTGGTTCCCATAATCGTTTCCATGCAGCTCTTGATGAAAAGAGATGGAGGGATGGAATCTATGTCGATGGAGAACGAGTAGGACACTTGCCTGACCCATGCCACCTCCTCGTGCAGTTGCGAGGGGAAAACGTGCAGATCAACTGAAACAGACGCAAGAACATTCATTTCTCCATCTTCTTTCGCTTCCCTCTATTACGTTGTCTAGATGGACCTTGCCGTTGGTGGGGAGGCTTGCGTGCCTCAGCGATACAGATAGCCGTACCGTAGGTACAACCACAACGGAGGGGTATCTGTTGAGAGGCCAGACAAACGTGTGGTTCCTGAAGAGGGGCAGCAGCCTTTTCAGTAGTTGCAAGGGCAACAGTCTGGATGATTGACTGATCTGGCCTTGTAACACTAACCAAAACGGCCTTGCTGTGCTGGTACTGCGAACGGCTGAAAGCAAGGGGAAACTACGGCCGTAATTTTTCCCGAGGGCATGCAGCTTTACTGTATGATTAAATGATGATGGCGTCCTCTTGGGTAAAATGTTCCGGAGGTAAAATAGTCCCCCATTCGGATCTCCGGGCGGGGACTACTCAAGAGGATGTCGTTATCAGGAGAAAGAAAACTGGCGTTCTACGGATCGGAGCGTGGAATGTCAGATCCCTTAATCGGGCAGGTAGGTTAGAAAATTTAAAAAGGGAAATGGATAGGTTAAAGTTAGATATAGGGGTAATTAGTGAAGTTCGGTGGCAGGAGGAACAAGACTTCTGGTCAGGTGACTACAGGGTTATAAACACAAAGTCAAATAGGGGTAATGCAGGAGTAGGTTTAATAATGAATAGGAAAATAGGAATGCGGGTAAGCTACTACAAACAGCATAGTGAACGCATTATTGTGGCCAAGATAGATACGAAGCCCACGCCTACTACAGTAGTACAAGTTTATATGCCAACTAGCTCTGCAGATGACGAAGAAATTGAAGAAATGTATGATGAAATAAAAGACATTATTCAGATAGTGAAGGGAGACGAAAATTTAATAGTCATGGGTGACTGGAATTCGAGTGTAGGAAAAGGGAGAGAAGGAAACGTAGTAGGTGAATATGGATTGGGGCTAAGAAATGAAAGAGGAAGCCGCCTGATAGAATTTTGCACGGAGCACAACTTAATCATAGCTAACACTTGGTTTAAGGATCATGATAGAAGGTTGTATACATGGAAGAACCCTGGAGATACTAAAAGGTATCAGATAGATTATATAATGGTAAGACAGAGATTTAGGAACCAGGTTTTAAATTGTAAGACATTTCCAGGGGCAGATGTGGACTCTGACCACAATCTATTGGTTATGACCTGTAGATTAAAACTGAAAAAACTGCAAAAAGGTGGGAATTTAAGGAGATGGGACCTGGATAAACTGAAAGAACCAGAGGTTGTACAGAGTTTCAGGGAGAGCATAAGGGAACAATTGAAAGGAATGGGAGAAAGAAATACAATAGAAGATGAATGGGTAGCTCTGAGGGATTAAGTAGTGAAGGCAGCAGACGATCAAGTAGGTAAAAAGAAGAGGGTTAGTAGAAATCCTTGGGTGACAGAAGAAATATTGAATTTAATTGATGAAAGGAGAAAATATAAAAATGCAGTAAATGAAGCAGGCAAAAAGGAATACAAATGTCTCAAAAATGAGATCGACAGGAAGTGCAAAATGGCTAAGCAGGGATGGCTAGAGGACAAATGTAAGGATGTAGAGAATATCTCACTAGGGGTAAGATAGATACTGCCTACAGGAAAATTAAAGAGACCTTTGGAGATAAGAGAACCACATGTATGAACATCAAGAGCTCAGATGGAAACCCAGTTCTAAGCAAGGAAGGGAAAGCAGAAAGGTGGAAGGAGTATATAGAGGGTCTATACAAGGGCGATGCACTTGAGGACAATACTGTGGAAATGGAAGAGGATGTAGATGAAGATGAAATGGGAGATACGATACTGCGTGAAGAGTTTGACAGAGCACTGAAGGACCTGAGTCGAAACAAGTCCCCCGGAGTAGACAACATTCCATTGGAACTACTGACGGCCTTGGGAGAGCCAGTCCTGACAAAACTCTACCATCTGGTGAGGAAGATGTATGAAACAGGTGAAATACCACCAGACTTCAAGAAGAATATAATAATTCCAATCCCAAAGAAAGCAGGTGTTGACAGATGTGAAAATTACCGAACAATCGGTTTAATAAGCCACAACTGCAAAGTACTAACACGAATTCTTTACAGACGAATGGAAAAACTAGTAGATGCCGACCTCGGGGAAGATCAGTTTGGATTCCGTAGAAATACTGGAACACGTGAGGCAATACTGACCTTACGACTTATCTTAGAAGAAAGATTAAGGAAAGGCAAACCTACGTTTCTAGCATTTGTAGACTTAGAGAAAGCTTTTGACAATGTTGACTGGAATACTCTCTTTCAAATTCTAAAGGTGGCAGGGGTAAAATACAGGGAGCGAAAGGCTATTTACAACTTGTACAGAAACCAGATGGCGGTTATAAGAGTTGAGGGACATGAAAGGGAAGCAGTGGTTGGGAAGGGAGTAAGACAGGGTTGTAGCCTCTCCCCGATGTTATTCAATCTGTATATTGAGCAAGCAGTAAAGGAAACAAAAGAAAAATTTGGAGTAGGTATTAAAATCCATGGAGAAGAAATAAAAACTTTGAGGTTCGCCGATGACATTGTAATTCTGTCAGAGACAGCAAAGGACTTGGAAGAGCAGTTGAATGGAATGGATGGTGTCTTGAAGGGAGGATATAAGATGAACATCAACAAAAGCAAAACGAGGATAATGGAATGTAGTCGAGTTAAGTCGGGTGATGCTGAGGGTATTAGATTAGGAAATGAGATACTTAAAGTAGTAAAGGAGTTTTGTTATTTGGGGAGCAAAATAACTGACGATGGACGAAGTAGAGAGGATATAAAATGTAGACTTTCAATGGCAAAGAAAGCGTTTCTGAAGAAGAGAAATTTGGTAACATCGAGTATAGAGTTAAGTGTTAGGAAGTTATTTCTGAAAGTATTTGTGTGGAGTGTAGCCATGTATGGAACTGAAACATGGACGGTAAATAGTTTGGACAAGAAGAGAATAGAAGCTTTTGAAATGTGGTGCTACAGAAGAATGCTGAAGATTAGATGGGTAGATCACATAACTAATGAGGAAGTATTAAATAGGATTGGGGAGAAGAGAAGTGTGTGGCACAACTTGACCAGAAGAAGGGATCGGTTGGTAGGACATGTTCTGAGGCATCAAGAGATCACCAATTTAGTATTGGAAGGCAGCGTGGAGGGTAAAAATCATAGGGGGAGACCAAGAGATGAATACACTAAGCAGATTCAGAAGGATGTAGGTTGCAGTAGGTACTGGGAGATGAAGAAGCTTGCACAGGATAGAGTAGCATGGAGAGCTGCATCAAACCAGTCTCAGGACTGAAGACCACAACAACAACAACAACAGGTGTCTCACTACCACTTTCACGTAAGTTGTTGGAGAGGCTGATAAATAACTGCCGAGACGGCTGACATATTTTGGTGTATCTTACAGTATCACATACAAGAATGAACTGAATTCTTCTTACACTCTCCATACACCATGAGGATGTTGGCTTTTTCTGCATTGGTAAGTTCCATCGTCTACTCACAGAGTACTGCTTTGATGTCGCACACTAACTGACTAGCAAATCACAATGCACTCAGGGGGCACACAAGCACACTGTGAGAAAACATAAGAATATCGTACCTTGCAACTACACAGTTTGAATGGTACAGACAAGTGTTTTTGGTGGATACTTTTCAAAACACCACATCTCGTAAACGACTTGCACTAGATTCCTGCAGCAAACACCACTGACATTCTAATTTACCCTGCTTTTAGTTTGTTGAAGTCAGTAGGTATTGTTCCATTTAAAAAATGTTTCCAGAAAAAGTAAAATATCTATGTAATATTGCAATCTATTTATTCGCTAAGAATACGAGCCTTTGACTATCAATCAATTGTGTGAAAACCACACATCAACAGCCCTTCCCATTTCCGAAATATTTCCGGTGCAAGTTTTAGGTGAATCATCCTGTCTACATATCATAATTGGTGCGCAAAAGACTGGATGCTTCAGCATGCCAATAGACGAGCGCGTAGGTTTATATTATTGACGACATTTTTACTAAAAGCAGGATGACAGTTGTTCTCCAACATTCGTACTCACCAGGCTTAGCTTCATACTACTTTTCCTCTTTCTCAAGTTGAAAAGCAAGATGAAGGACGAAGATTTTATACAATGGAGAATATTCTAAGGGAATCACAGAACCCAGAGGACACTAAATACCTTAATAGAGAAAGACCTCTAGGGTTATCTGAAGAGTGACAAAAGCGTTGGGATCAGTTTATTCTCTTTTAAGAGGACAACTTCGATGTTGATGGCACAGCATAAGATACAGGTGAGAAGTAATAATTTTAATTAATGAAGTTCAGGATCTTTTTGGTATCACCTCGTTTCATTTCATATTCCTAATTAGTGGCTGTCGTTCATAACTCTCTCATTCTTCAATAGTAGCCCCCTCAGTGTGCAAAACACGGACGCTTGCGATGGCCCCACAAACTCGTTAAAGTCGATATATTTCTACCTTGTTCTTCCGTCTCTTAGTAAGAGTAAGACAAGAACAGCCTGATCCTATATGGGCCATCTGGCATATGCCGCTGCTTTCTGTTCCTATTTCGGGGAAATTGTTTTTCTTGCGCTGCCCAGAGAGACCCTACCCTCCGAAGCATGCCAAACACGCCCCGTAGTTACAAATTCATCTCCGACACGCCGGCGGGCGCTGCCCGGGGTATTTCCCCAGGGGCTGTTTCGCTGCGTTCTGCCGCCAACACGGCCGACCGCCGCGCGCTCAATTAATACTGTTTAGCCCGGCCGGGGGCTCCCCCGCGCCTCGCAGCGCACCTGGCGGCCGGTGCTGCGAATTAATGGCCAGCTAACTCGGCGATTAAACGAGGACGGCGCGGCGGCGCGCCGCTCCTCGCGGCTCCATTTTCGCGCCCTTATTAAATTGGTTATGGCTGGCGGCGGCGGGGCGGAGCCTTCCCGCTAGAGCCGTGCCGAGCCCGACAGCAGGTGCAGCCAGACTTACGAGCAGGCGCGGCTCTCGCTGGTGGAGTGCTTTACGGCTCGGTGCAGTACGCGCGAAGTGACAGTGCAGCCCCCCCCCCTCACCCCCTCCCCAACCACTCTCTCGGAAAAGACCGTTATTGCGTTGCCCTTTACTGCTTTTAATGCCATTCCACCACAGTAATGGCGGACAGTAAGGTAGTCGCTGGATTCATTGAACGCCGTTGGATGTGTTCATCGCACTTCTCCGCCCTTAGTTGCTTCAGTGCATTCAGAATAACAGCTAACCATTTGCAAAATATGGTTTATTAAACCCTGACCAGGATATCGGCAGTGTATTTACATAGAATCACGCTATTTACATCCAGTCCGACAATCTTTGACTCTGTATGATACACGTACAGTATATCTCATCCACTTAATCACCATTTAAAATACGTTATTTAAAAGTAGTAGCCCACTATTGTCTACAAAGCTGTACAGTAATGAGCTACTACTTTTAAATAATATATTTTAAAGGGTAGTTAAGTGGATGACATGTAAATGTACCACACAGAGTCAACAACTCCCACATTGGTTATAGATAATGAGATTCTTTGTAAACACCTTTTTAAAAAGACACTTTTAAAACTGTCGAAACCATATCAGAGTTTAATACACTTCTGTTTTGCAGCTGGTTGGCTGTTATTCTCAATCGGTTGAACACTGAAGCTCTTACACGCGTGGTTGCTGAAGCGCCGCCACATTGTAAAAATAAATAAATCAATAAAGAAGCACCCCTTTGTTGCTTTGTTATGCCAAAGTATCACACAGGGTAGCCAATCTGTTTTACCTACCGCCCACTTTTGTACTACTGTTAGTAGTAAAATTTTCTATCCGCCCACCAGTCCCACGACAATAGTGGTTTGTAAAGCAGGAAATCAATTTTACTTTATAAGACTTACTAAGCAAGGTTCAGCAAGTTAAAACAAATAATAATAATTACTTACTATATACTTGATGTTGAAATTTTATGAAAATCTGATGTAAATTTTTTAAACCCCATACCGCCTACCGCCTACCATGAAAGCTGGACGGCCACTTGTGGGTGATAGGTGACAAGCTGACTACTACTGGTTACACATACTGCCATGACAGTCCTGCTCGTTCTTGTTTGTACGGTGCGATGGCAGTGCACCTAGGTGACAGTAAGCTACTCTACATAATATATCTGATGAATGCGAATAGTATCGTTTATAATGAGTTGTAGCATGGTTTGCACAAGAGGAACGTAGATAGCTCAATAATTTGCATCACTAACAAAAAGAAAACATCACATTTGTCATTCTTTAAGTTCCGTAAGGACCATGGGACAGATGAAAGCCGACCGCAGTGGCCGAGCGACTCTAGGCGCTTCAGTCTGGAACCGCGCGACTGCTACGGTCGCAAGTTCGACTCCTGCCTCGGGCATGGATGTGTGTGATGTCCTTAGGTTAGTTAGGTTTAAGTAGTTTAAGTTCTAGGGGACTGATGACCTCAGATGTTAAGTCCCATAGTGCTCAGAGCCATTTACACCATTTTTTGAACTGATGAAACAGCGTATTACAGGACCGTTTACTTACGAATCCCTTACAACCTACAGTTGTTTACGTAAAATAACATTCATTTTTAAGAACAAGAAACGGATAGCAAATAGCAGAACAAATGAACCATTACGAAAGACGTAAAAATGAATTTTTGTTGACTATAATTATAACCAAGCCGCTGCGCGGGATTAGCCAAGTGGTCTCAGGCGCTGCAGTCATGGACTCTGCGGCTGGTCCCGGCGGAGGTTCGAGTCCTCCCTCGAGCATGGGTGTGTGTCTTTGTCCTTAGGATAATTTAGGTTAAGTAGTGTGTAAGCTTAGGGACTGATGACCTTAGCAGTTAAGTCCCATATGATTTCACACAAATTTGAACACATAACCAAACCAGTTTGTGAATGCATAGAAAGCAAACTAGTATGGAGTGCAGTACTTGCCTTATTTGAGGTACCTGGATAGCAACTATCATAGAGGTGTGATACTAAAACTTCAGAACCAATAAAACTGTTTCCTGACATAAGAACCCAATTCTACTGCTGTTCCTACACCATCCCCTGAAACGTCTTCTGAAGAAGACATAAAAGAATATCCACGGATTAGAAAGTAGAGTACGTACAAGAATCTAAAATTGTTGTGTCTCAATGAAAATGCCTCACATAACAGAACAGTCACCAACAGAAATATGTGGTTATTAGAAGTAAAACACTGTTTGTATACTCTCTGGCTTCCAGGGGTGTAACTTGCAATTGTACTAGAACGCATATCGAGAGCATTTCTTATGTCATTTCATATTTTGGTGCTTCTAGCGGAGTAATTTGCAGTTATATGAGTATGCATATCGAGAGTATTATTTATGTCATTTAAGTAATGAGTTCTGGTCTTGTTTACATTTATGTAACGATCATTTGGGCTTCTTGATATTTTACTAACGTGTTACGCAAAAATATTATAATTATTTCGAAAATTAGTTAGGAAACTTACTTACTTTGCGCGGTCAGGTCCAGAGAACCGCATACAGTTACAGGGCTCGTCTTCCACTGGATTCTGTTTCCTGCCTTCTGTCGCCACTCACACTCTACACCTATCTGCAGCAGACCCCATGAATTCCGTCACTCCACCTTTTCTTTGCTATTACTAGGTTGAAACATAGGTGCAGAGGAAAACTATGTACATTTAACATTAAACGATAGAAATGGTTATTAAAAATAATAATCTTAAAATCTAAATAGGGTATGTACTTGGGAGAATTGCAAGCCATCGCTTGCTACAATTATAAATATATCTCAGTGGGATGCTAAATGTTATTGTCTTTACATAAAGAAAAATATTATCTTCTCAGCAGCCTTCAAATCGTGAGCTACATCCTTAATTTTTTATTTATGAAATTATTGAATTTACTCATGATACTTGTGTTGCCTATGTCGGAGGCCACTTTCAGAACTCTAGTTAATAATCAAATTAACTAAGTTAATAAATTGAACCTCGAATTGCTGGTG
Organism: Schistocerca serialis cubense; assembly: GCF_023864345.2. Lineage (NCBI taxonomy): Eukaryota > Metazoa > Arthropoda > Insecta > Orthoptera > Acrididae > Schistocerca > Schistocerca serialis. The sequence goes on from NC_064642.1 coordinate 208,834,280, forward strand.
TACTCATGTATTAGCACCAAAAAATATTAAAAACAGTGAATATTTGAGGAAGTGTGAATCAGAACAGTGGTGCGTTTAAGTTTACAGAGATAACGACAAGTTTTTATTCATTCTTTTACATCTACAACGAGCTGATATATATATAGATATAATCTCGGTATTGCTAGAGTATTTCTTCTTACTTCTTCAAACTGCGCTTTGGCTTGATCAAAATATGTGCCTAATTGCCAGTTCTCCTTAGCTTCTCCTCTCTTGGCTAATTCCTTAATGCACTCGTCACCAACCAAAATCTTCTTGTCACTTCATTTAAAACATCTTTGACTTCTTTCCATAATACTTCTGGGTTCTTTAGTGAATCCTCCTCCTGCGGAATTTAAAATCAGTTGCTGTGTTGGAGCTGAAATTCTTCTTTCTTTGTAGTACCTTTGAACGCATCGATTTGGTAGATTACTCCTTTCTTAAAGTTGGCTGTGTATTGTACTTGTAGCTAGCTTTTTACTGGGAAGTGATCGCTGGCACTCTGCACGCCGTGCTATCTTTACATCCACCACCCAGTTCTTTGATTGGATGTCAGTTACAACGTGATCTACTTGATTCACTGTTTTACCATCTGGCGACAACCAAGTTCTTTTATAACAGCCTTCTGCTGGAAATTTGTGCTGTTAGTGAAGAATCGTTTCAGTATTATAAAGATTATGAACCTGATGCTATTGTCGTTGCTGAGTTCATGTAAATTGTCTTCCAACTATTGAATGCAATTCGTCTTCTCTTCCCACTTTAGCAACCATATCACTCGGTAGTACTTCACAAATGCTACTCAGGATGGCGCCAATGACTACCTGCAATTCCGTACAGAATTCACCTTTCACTTTGCGGATATGGCAGTACATCTCCTCGTGCCTGTTGCTAATATTGCTATTCTAGGCGTCACTGACGAAAACCCAGATACATTAGCAGCTACTGCCTTATCCACACACATTCCCATGCATAATTTGGTGCCTACATCCTACTCTCTGTCCTTGATCCTTTCACATTCTTAAAAAAGGGGAGAGGAACTTCGACAGCTGTAGAGAAAGCGATTCATCTAAGGATAGATTACCCTGCAGTCAAAATCCCTGTACCTCTAGGTTTGGGGTCGGTGATTGCTCACCAAACGTCACAGAAAACTTGTTGATGGTAAACAAGCACCGAGGACGCCTTAGAATTTCATAATATAAAATAGATGAAAACTGTGAAAACACAGTATATGATCTGGAACATGGATTGTTCGTAAATTATTAAATAAGATGGCTTAGAAAATATAGTCAAAGAGATCAAGAGGTATAAGATGGATTCATGCTACTGGTACTCTTGATGTCGAAAAGTATACAGTCTTATGGAAGTTTTCAGACAGGAAATCAAGTAGAAAAGGAATTAAAAACAAGTAATTAGATTAGGGCATGTATGACGTTAAGTGACGGCTAGTTTTCTTCCCACTAGGGGTGCTAATGTCACTCCAACTGCCTTTCACAGCAACGAATATTGAGACTGTTAGACTGTGGCTCTCCTGAAATGCTTGCACAGCCAGTTATTCTTTTGCCATTCGTCATCACCTGACGAATCTATCGTGGAAAGTAGGAATGTGCTGTTGTTAAGACAAACGGAATGACCCGTCGGCCGTATGTTAACGCTACTGTATGTGAAAACTAGCGACACCGAGGCAAGCGATAGGTAATATTTGCGACACTTTCGACCGAGTTCAGTGTATACTTCCACGTGGCGCGCTGTTGAAATACATCGAGTCAGTATGTCAAAGTAGATGGATGACTCCAGACGTAGATTCGGCTCCACGCGCTTATTGGTTGCAGCAACCTGTCGACCCAGTATGACGGATGTGACCTACACCACATATTACCAGATGGACTATGGTAAAATGTCAAAACAGAACTCCACAGGACCATGGCATCAATTAGAACTGGACAGAATCCAGCTTCTCTGAAATCGATACCATACTTCCGATTTAACCCACCACTTCTGCAGCTACTGCAACACCTGCCATAGTAGAAGCAGAAATGTCAACCCAGAGGTCATGGAAACTATGGTCATCAGTCGTAAGAGGCGCGTGATCCCAACTGAAAAAAAAGAGATCGTAATGAGAAGGAGTAGCTACTGCTAAAAGATCAAGATGGTTTTGAAGTTGCTCCGCGTGGCAAACGGATTCCGAAATACGTTCCAGGTGCAAAGGTACCGACAAATAACCTTGCAAGTGTATGCGGGAAACAAGATTGAGACGCCGTCTCTGGACTGTTGTCAAGAGCTGGTTTATCAAGTATGTGTAGAACGTTCGTTTTGCGGTAGTCAGTGTGACTGTGTTGTTTGCAAGTTGAATGCCGTTGGTGGTAGGTTAATTGTAATTACGGCTGCATCTTTGGATAACCAGCTAAATTGTTATTAGTAATGAAAGTATGAGATCTTCTTCAGTCTGCTTATAGAACGTACATTAAGGAATGTGTTTTCTTGTCAATTAATGCGCTGCAAAAAGTCATCGTATTTTGTTATAATATGGAGCCACTGTAATTGTTTGTAGTGCTCTGCTGTGGGAGAATATATGAGAACTTTTCTATTGTTATCTACGTGTCTTATAGTATTGTCAGAAACTAATTGTACTGTGGCAGATTAGTAGTCGGCCACTGTGGCCGAGCGGTTCTAGGCGCTTCAGTCGGGAACCGCGCGACCGCTACGGTCGCAGGTTCGAATCCTGCCTCGGGCTTGCATGTGTGTGATGTCCTTAGCTTAGTTAGGATTAAGTAGTTCTATGTTCTAGGAGACTGATGACCTCATATGTTGAGTCCCATAGTGCTCAGAGCCATTTGAATCATCTGAACCAGCAGATTAGTGCTAGTAACGCATCCTTTTTCCACTATTAAAGTATACATATGTATGTGATGTCACTCAATATCAATGCACATATTTTCTTATAGCAACCCTTACTTTTTAAACTCTGCGATGTGCTAGCTATCCAGCTTGTGTTTTTGGAATTCAATCGATCGGTCAAATTACGTTAATAGCCATGACCATACACTGACTTCCTTCTACGGTTAGTATATGAGTCTTTTAATAATGTTGGATATACTAATAATATTGCAGGTTTTATTTATTTAGATATCGTATTTGTGATTATGTATCTTAATTCCATCTTCGAGTGCTGTCTGGGCATAATGTGGTCGCCCACGCTTAAGCGCTAGTTTTGAAAGAAGCATAGTTGAGGAGCTTAATTCTGAAAGGTCCAGAGAGAAAAAGGTGGTGAGGATGTCGCATATCTGCAGAGCAGGCCACTTATTTCCGTTTAGCTGCCGGCGTGTCGAAACGGGTTTATCGTTTTTACAGTGGGCGAGAGGTCCCTCGCTCTATGGTTGATGCAGCAGCACTGTCTTTTGCATCAGCAACCAGATACACCCACAATAATGAAAAATTCTCTCTGATAGCTGGGTTGGCCCAGTGTGTTCATGGCCATACTACAGGCACTGGAGTTCCGAAGTTTGTTGCACCCTGCAAGCGACTTACTGTTCACTGGGGGCTGATTGGATATATCGGTCAGCTCTTCAGGTGCGTGTTTTGTAGCACTGTACTGATCCTTATACACACGTAATGTATCTTTGGCTGGAAATAGGTACGTCTCAGAAATTTAGTTTCACAACATTATTTCTAACAACGCTCTCGCTTTAACGCGTGAACTATGACATCCGCAATCTAGTAGTGAAGTGGTGGCTTACCAAGGTTTTATCTATTGCGGTGTGGTATTCCTTACACATACATTATCTTTGGCTGGAAATCTGTAAAGATGCATTGCTTATAGAACCTGCTATGACGTCATTAATTTTGCAGACTATATCGTCATGGACTATCTCCACGAAAAGGGGAACGTGTTTGTTTCTAAAACACTCTAGTAATGTAGTACTGGCATAAAAATGATAAGTAATTCGGGTACTTCTGGGTGCATGCTGTATTGTGATTGGCTGTGAGCATCATGACGTGACGTGATAGCGTGCCTATGTGACATCTTGACAAGATGTGAAGCGATGTGATGCAAAGTGACACAACACGACGTTGACGTGACTTCGAGAGCAGTGGCACAAAACTCATGTATTTGGAATTGTAAAAATGTGTGGAAAAGTACGTAAATTTTGGGAATATATGGAAAATTTTGGAGAAAATACAAAAACATAAAAAATGAGGATAAATACATAGTATTGTGAAAAAGTGGAAAAATGCGATAACTTGCTTATTTGCCTGGATGTCTTCTCTACTGGTGCCTCTAGTTACGAAAATCGTATAATATTCTATTTGACTTGTTTTAACAAATAACCACACCCTAGACCTTGAATGACAAGGATTAAAATGGTTCAAATGGCTCTGAGCACTATGGGACTCAACATCTTAGGTCATAAGTCCCCTAGAACTTAGAACTACTTAAACCTAACTAACCTAAGGACGTCACACACACCCATGCCAGAGGCAGGATTCGAACCTGCGACCGTAGCAGTCCCGCGGTTCCGGACTGCAGCGCCAGAACAGCTAGACCACCGCGGCCGGCTACAAGGATTAAGATAATTACAATAACGTTAATTAGTTATTAACAAGTAGTCACAACCTGACCCTCACCCTATGGAGCAGAGCGCCAGAATGAAGCCACCCTGTCAAGTGCTCGAATTGAATTTTAATCTTATTGGTCCAGGGGGGTGGAGATGGGAGGAAGATAATTGGAGGTACGGTCTGCAGGTGGGCTTGATCAACTGTAGCACACACACACACATACGCACACACACACACACACACACACACACATATATATATATATATCATGTCTAGAACCTGAAACCTGACATCTGAAGTGCAAACTGATATCCTTTTATCTTTGACCTTGATCTAACACCCACTCTATCTCGTTCTGGCACTGATAACTTACTAATCACAGTTATGACATCAGGGAAATGAAATCACGCCATGAGATTCTCCTAGCCATTTGATATCAGGAATGGTTAATTTTGGGACGACATTCCCTGCTCTCATGTTAAACATTTTTTGCTCTGGCAGCCAAACACATAAGTAGTTGTTGTTGTGGTCTTCAGTCCTGAAACTGGTATGATGCAGCTCTCCATGCTACTCTATCCTGTGCAAGCTTCTTCATCTCCCAGTACCTACTGCAGCCTACGTCCTTCTGAATCTACTTAGTGTATTCATCTCTTGGTCGCCCTCTACGATTTTTACCCTCCACGCTGCCCTCCAGTACTAAATTGTTGATCCTTTGATGCCTCAGAACATGTACTACCAACCGATCCCTTCTTCTAGTCAAGTTGTGCCACAAACTCCTATTCTCCCCAATTCTATTCAATACCTTCTCATTAGTTATGTGATCTACCCATCTAATCTTCAGCATTCTTCTGTAGCACCACATTTCGAAAGCTTCTATTCTCTTCTTGTCTAAACTATTTATCGTCCATGTTTCACTTCCATACATGGCTACACTCCATACAAATACTTTCAGGAACGACTTCCTGACGCTTAATCAATACTCGATGTTAACAAATTTCTCTTCTTCAGAAACGCTTTCTTTGCCATTGAAAGTCTACATTTTATATCCTCTCTACTTCGACAATCATCAGTTATTTTTGTCCCCAAATAGTAAAACTCCTTTACTACTTTAAGTGTCTCATTTCCTAATCTAATTCCCTCAGCATCACCCGACTTAAATCGACAACATTCCATTATCCTCGTTTTGCTTTTGTTGATATTCATCTTATACCCTCCTTTCAAGACACTGTCCATTCCGTTCAACTGCTCTTCCAAGTCCTTTGCTGTCTCTGACAGAATTACAGTGTCATCAGAGAACCTCAAAGTTTTTATTTCTTCTCCGTGGATTTTAATGCCTACTCCTACCTTTTCTTTTGTTTCCTTTACTGCTTGCTCAATATACAGATTGAATAGCATCGGGGAGAGGCTACAACCCTGTCTCACTCCCTTCCCAACCACTGCTTCCCTTTCATACACCTCGACTCTTAAATCTGGCATCTGCTTTCTGTACAAATTGTAAATAGCCTTCCGCTCCCTGTATTTGACGCCTGCTACCTTCAGAATTTGAGACAGTATTCCAGTCAACATTATCAAAAGCTTTCTCTAAGTCTACAAATGCTAGAAGCGTAGGTTTGCCGTTCCTTATTCTTTCTTTTAAGATGAGTCGTAGGGTCAGAATTGCCTCACGTGTTCCAGCATTTCTACGGAATCCAAACTGATCTTCCCCGAGGTCGGCTTCTACCAGTTTTTCCATTCGTCTGTAAAGAATTCGCGTTAGTATTTTGCAGCTGTGACTTATTAACTCTGATAGTTCGGTAATTTTCACATTTGTCAACACCTGCTTTCTTTGGGATTGGAATTATTATATTCTTCTTGAAGTCTGGGGGAATTTCGCCTGTCTCATACATCTTGCTCACAAGATGGTAGAGTTTTGTCAGGACTGGCTCTCCCAAGGCTATCAGTCGTTCTAAAGGAATGCTGTCTACTCCCGAGGCCTTGTTTCGACCTAGGTCTTTCAGTGCTTTGTCAAACTCTTAGCGCAGTATCGCATCTCCCATTTCATCTTCATCTACATCCTCTTCCATTTCCATAATATTGTCCTCAAGTACATCGCCATTGTACAGACCCTCTATATATTCCTTACACATATCTGCTTTCCCTTCTTTGGTTAGAACTGGGTTTCCATCTGAGCTCTTGATATTCATGCAATTGGTTCTCTTTTCTCCAAAGGCCACTTTAATTTTCCTGTAGGCAGTACCTACCTTACCCCTAGTGAGATAAGCCTCTACATCCTTACATATGTCGTCTAGCCATCTCTGCTTAGCCATTTTGCACTTCTTGTCGACCTCATTTTTGAGACGTTTGTATTCCTTTTTGCCTGCTTCATTTACTGCAGTTTTGTATTTTCTCCTTTCATAATTAAATTCAGTATCTCTTCTGGTACCCAAGGACTTCTACTAGCCCTCGTCTTTTTACCTACTTGATCCTCTGCTGCCTTGACTATTTCATCCCTCAAAGCTACCCATTCTTCTTCTACTGTATTTCTTACCCCCATTCCTGTCAATTGTTCCCTTATGTTCTCCCCGAAACTCTGTACAACCTGTGGTTTAGTCAATTTATCCAGGTCCCATCTCCTTAAATTCCCACCTTTTTGCAGTTTATTCAGTTTCAATCTACAGTTCATAACCAATAGATTGTGGTCAGAGTCCACATCTGCCCCTGGAAATGTCTTACAATTTAAAACCTGGTTCCTAAATCTCTGTCTTACCATTATATAATCTATGTGAAACCTTCTAGTATCTCCAGGGTTCTTCCATGTTTACAACCTTCTTTCATGATTCTTGAACCAAGTGTTAGCTATGATTAAGTTATGCTCTGTGCAGAATTCTACTAGGCGGCTTCCTCTTTCATTTCATGTAATCCATATTTACCTACTACGTTTCCTTCTCTTCTTTTCCCTACTGTTGAATTCCAGTCACCCATGACTACTAAATTTTCGTCTCCCTTCACTACCTGAATAAATTCTTTTATCTCATCATACATTTCATCAATTTCTTCATCATCTGCAGAGCTAGTTGGCATATAAACTTGTACTACTGTAGTAGGCGTGGGCTTCGTGTCTGTCTGGGCCACAATAATGCGTTCACTATGCTGTTTGTAGTAGCTTACCCGTACTCCTATTTTTTTTATTCATTATTAAACCTATTCCTGCATTACACCTATTTGATTTTGTATTTATAACCCTGTATTCATCTGACCAAAAGTCTTGTTCCTCCTGCCACCGAACTTATCTAATTCCCACTATATCTAACTTTAACCTATCCATTTCCCTTTTTATATTTTCTAACCTACCTGCCCGATTAAGGGATCTGACATTCCACACTCCGATCCGTAGAACGCCAGTTTTCTTTCTCCTGATAACGACGTCCTCTTGAGTAGTCCCCGTCAGGAGATCCGAATGGGGGACAATTTCACCTCCGGAATATTTTACCCAAGAGAATGCCATCATCATTTAATCATACAGTAAAGCTGCATGCCCTCGGGAACAATTACGGCTGTAGTTTCCCCTTGCTTTCAGCCGTTCGTAGTACCACAACAGCAAGGCCGTTTTGGTTAGCGTCTCAAGACCAGATCAGTCAAGCATCCAGACTGTTGCCCCTGCAACTACTGAAAAGGCTGCTGCCCCTCTTCGGGAACCACACGCTTGTCTGGCCTCTCTCCGTTGTGGTTGCACCTATGGTACGGCTATCTGTATCGTTGAGGCACGCAAGCCTCCCCACCAACGGCAAGGTCCATGGGTCATGGTTCATGTTCATCACTTAATAAAGGCAAGGCCTCCGGTCCAGATTGTATACCAGTGAGGTTCCTTTCAGAGTATGCTGATGCTATAGCTCTCTCGCTCACAGAAATATCCAAACCTAATGACGCGAAAATTGCTCAAGTAACACCAATACCCAAAAACGGAAGAAGGAGTAATCCGCTGGATTACAGTCCCATATCACTAACGTCGATTTGCAGTAGCGTTTTGGAACACATTATGAAGTACCTCGAAGAAAACGATTTATTGAGACATAGTCAGCATTGATTCATAAAATATCACACAACTAGCTCTTTATACTCGTGAAGTATTGAGTGCTATCGACAGGGGATGTCAAGTTAATCCCATATTTTTAGATCTCCGGAAGGCTTTCGACACCGTTCCTCACAAGCGTCTTTTAACCTAAGTGCGTGCCCATCGAATATCGCCTCAGTTGTGCGGCTGGATTCCTGATTTCCTGCCAGAAAGGTCATAGTTCGTAGTAATAGACGGAAAGTCACCGAGTAAAACAGAAGTAATATCCGGCGTTCCCCAAGGAAGTGTTACAGGCCCTCTGTTGTTCCTGATCTATATTAGCGATATAGGAGACAATCTTAATAGCCGTCTTAGATTGTTTGCAAATGATACTGTCATTTCCCGTCTTGTAAAGTCATCAGATGACCAAAACGAATTGCAAGCTGATTTAGATGAGATAGCTGTGTGGTGCGAAAAGTGGCAATTGACCCTGAATAAAGTAAAGTGTGAAGTTATTCTCATGAGTACTAAAAGAATTCAGCTAAATTGCGATTACGTGATAACTCACACGAATCTGAAGGCTGTAAATTCGACGAAATACTTAGGGATTACAATTACAAATATCGTAAATTGGAACCATCACATAGATAATGTTGTGGATAGAACAAATCAAAGACTTAGAAGGTGCAACAGATCTACTAAGGAGATTGAAACTTCCTGGCAGATTAAAACTGTGTGCCCGACCGAGACTCGAACTCGGGACCTTTGCCTTTCGCGGGCAAGTGCACTTGCCCGCGAAAGGCAAAGGTCCCGAGTTCGAGTCTCGGTCGGGCACACAGTTTTAATCTGCCAGGAAGTTTCATATCAGCGCACACTCCCCTGCAGAGTGAAAATCTCATTCTGGAAACTAAGGAGATTGCTTGCACTACACTTGTCTGCAATATTCTGGAGTATTGCTGCTGTGCCATGTGGGATGCATATCAGGTGGGACTGACGGATGACATCGAAAAAGTTCAACGAAGGGCGGCTCGTTTTATATTATCGCGAAATATAGGAGATAGTGCCACACACATGATACGTCAGTTGCAGTGGCAAGCCGGCCTCTGTGACCGAGCGGTTCTAGGCGCTTCAGTCCGGAACCGCGCTGCTGCTACGGTCGCAGGTTCGAATCGTGCCTCGGGCATGGATGTGTGTGATGTCCTTCGGTTAGTTGTAAGTGTAGGGGACTGATGACCCCAGATGTTAAGTCCCATAGTGCTTAGAACCATTTGAATCCTTTGCAGTGGCATTCATTATAACAAAGGCGTTTTCCGTTGCGACGGGATCTTCTCACGAAATTTCAATCACCAGTTTTTTCCTCCGATTGCGAAAACGTTGGGTGTCGGCACCCACCTACATAAGGAGGAATGATCATTACGATAAAATGAGAGAAATGAGGTCTCGCATAGAAAAATTTAAGTGCTCGTTTTTCCCGCGTGCCGTTCGAGAGTGGAACGGTAGAAAGACAGCTTGAAGGTGGTTCATTGAATCCTCTGCCAGGCACTTAATTGTGAATAGCAGAGTAATCACGTAATGAAGACATTGGTGTAGATGCTGTTGCATTGCATTTGTTTGAGATTCTATTCTTAATTACATCTGAATAAATGGCTGAAGTTCACAAATAGTGTAGACCTACTCCATATCGTGGCCACTTTAGACAGTGAATCACACATCTCTTGACAGTATTTAATGCGCAAAACACTGTTTCAAGATGCATCATTAATTTTAGGCAATGAGTTTACTACAGCACCTATTCAAGGATGTCTCTTAACGACTCCAGTCAACTCTGAACGACAAATACGACTAATACCACAATGCGCTTTCAAAACGAGCAAAAAGAGAGATTTAACCACCTCGCCGCAAATCCTAACGACCGTGAGGCAGCAGTGGTAGCCTTACAAACTGCAACTACACTCACCATACGACAGCTGTAGATAGCTGGTGATTAGGAATCCTCAGAAGCATGCCGATCCTAATTATCTGAAAGAGACTATCGAGAAACGAGGTCTAACCGTGCACACTATTGCGAAAATGATACATTCAAGAAGAAAGATAATGTCACTGTGTCTCATCGTTACCCCGGACCACATCGAGAACAGAAAACTCTCCGACGTTAAGAAGCTATGGGCAGCAGATATCACTAGCGAGAAACTTAAATACAGAGGAAGACCGGTACAGCATTATAAATACCAGGAACACGGCAATATCTCAGTACATTGTAGCATGTCTGCAAAATGTATAACACGTGCTGGCAACCATAACAGAGGTGAATGAATACATGAGTTTTCAAAGAACAAACCGAAATGGTCCAAATACAGTGGAGAACACGTTGCTGTCTGGAACGGCTGTAAGTGGTACAAGCGAGCAGTCTTCATGCAGGGAAATTAGCACAAGAAGTCAGCGCTGCGAAAAAAAGGAGTCAACTGCTCAGCGGCTGTCTCAAGTATTACAGCGTACCGATGAGCTCCTGAACTGAGGGCTGACAGAAAAACAAAAAACGGGGTTTTTCATCCCATCCGCCTCCGGAGCTTCGTCCGATAAAAGCATTACCCCTGAAGACACCAGATCTTCGACGCAAAACTCTGAACTTTAGTAACTACATCTTGAAGCTTTTAAAGGATCTGGTACACGACATTCCACGTCATGTAAAAAGCGGCGTTCGTAGTACTGTGGTAGAGGCTACATCCTCTGTCACATCTGTTACCACCAAAGACGGACGTCAGATGTCTTCGATTAACTATCGTCTTATGGAATGCAAATCGCCTATTCAGCCAAGCAGAAGAACTTCGACACTATCTTCTATCTCGGCAGAGAACGTCTCGGCATACATCTCGTGACGGAGACACATTTAAAGGTCAGTGTCAACATTAGAACAGAAAATCACTGCTATTGCAGAAATTATCATCCGAATGTGGATTGTGGAACTACGATATACACAAAAAAATTGCTTCGTCACATCTCCTACAACCGTCAGCCCTGAACGGAAGCTACGTTGAGTATGCAGCCGGGTGTCAACCCAGACAGATGTGATACTCCTTGATGTGCCACACTTCTATAACTCAGTGTTGCCATGAGTGCAGAGTTATATTTTTTTGATGTTTTACTTTCTTTTCGTCATGAGTTCGTTACGGTGGTGCAAAATCAAACACGCTGTTTGTCGCACAGTGCGATTTCGTAATCTGTCGACTGAGGATCTGAAGATGGCTGATTAGCCCTGCCGAAACAAGTAATCCAATGCGCCTACATGCGATCAAGGCAATATAAATTTCATGTCTGAAGCTTTGTCTACGTTGAATTCATAATCTTTCTCCAGCAGACAGGGTCAGGTATCTATATTATTTTATTATTTTAATGACAACTGAAATGATCTCTGAGGTCTAAGTCACTGGCTTGAAAAGAAGAATACATTCATCCTTATTTAATTCGTAACACCAATATTTTTCAAATCACATTCTTTGTTTGTTTCGGAAAGGTGATGTTGGGTTAGCAGAGGTGCTTCAGTCTCATATTCACAGCGTGAAAAAGTAGGATAACAAACTACCTGTAGTCTAATGACTGATAGAAACAATGTTTAATTTCTTACGTGACATTTGTTTCTAACATTATTATTCACCTATTACAAGATTACTGTCTTGTTTCTACCTCGAACTTTTAATCGATTAAACACTCTTATGAATACCATTCATTGCCCTTGCCATCAGATTTCACGCAGAATATATACAAATACATACTAAGTACTTTTTTATTTCTGGCCAGGATTACATTCAGTCCGCATTCAACATTTAGCTTCTGCTTAATTAAACTGAAATGAATGCCTTCCTTTCTTCTTTGTTCATTAAAACAGATGTTCTAGCAATGCGATCTTGTTAAAGAGCTGTATAATTTATTTTTCAAATTTACCATCTACATTCAGCACTGTAAAAGTGCATTACGTTGGGTCGATATTACATTGAAGAGCCAAGGAAACTGGCGTCTAATATGGGGTAGGGCTCCCGCGAGCACGCGGAAGTGCCGCAGCACGACGTGGCATGGACTCGACTAATGTCTGAAGTAGTGCTGGAGGAAATTTACACCATGAATCCTGAAGGTCCGCCCATAAATCCGTAAGAGTACGAGGAGGTGATCTCTTCTGAACAGCACGTTGCAAGGCGTTCCAGATATGCTCAATAATGTTCATGTCTGGGAAGTTTGGTGGCCAGCGGAAGTGTTTAAACTCAGAAGATTATCCCTGGAGCCACTCTGTAGCAATTCTGGATGTGTGGGATGTTGCATTGTAATGCTGGAATTGCCTGAGTCCGTCGGAATGCACAATAGACATGAATGGATGCAGGTCATCAGACAGGATGCTTATGTACGTGTCATCCGTCAGAGCCCTATCTAGACGTATCATAAGTCCCATATCACTCCAGCTGCACACTCCCCACACCATTACAGAGCGTCTACCAGCTTCAACAGTCCCGTGTTGACACGCAGGGTCCACGGATTCATGAGGTTGTCTCCTTACCCGTACACGTTAATCCGCTCGATACAATTTGAAAGAGACTCGTCCGACCAGGCAACGTGTTTCCAGTCATCAACAACACAATACCAGTGTTGACGGGCGCAGGCGAGGCGTAAAGATTTGTGTCGTGCAGTCATCAAGGGTACACGAGTGGACCTTCAGCACCGAAAGCTCATATCGATGATGTTTCGTTGATGGTTCACACGCTGACACTTGTTGATGGCCGAGCACTGAAATCTGCAGCAGTTTGCGGAAAGGTTGCACTTCTGTCGCGTTGAACGATTCTCTTCTGTCATCGTTGGTCATGTTCTTGCAGGATCTGTTTCCGGCCACAGCGCTGTCGGAGATTTGATGTTTCACCGAATTCCATATATTCAAGGTACATCGTGAAATGGTCGTATGGGAAAATCTCAACTTTTCTCTTTTTTTTCACTTCATCGGTATCTCAGAGATGCTGTGTCCCATTGCTCGTGCGAGGACTGTAGCACCACGTTCTAACTCACTTAAATCTTGATAACCTGCCATTGTACCAGGAGAAATCGATCTAACAACTGCGCCAGACACTTATTGTCTTATATAGGCGTAGCCGACCGCAGCACCTGATCAGATATCTCTGTGTTTGAATATGCATACCTATACCAGTTTCTTTGGCACTTCAGTGTAGTAAATGTGTGTTTGTCTGAAATGTCTGATAAAGTGGTACATAACCAGTCTGCTTGATACTGTTGCATTGTGCTTGGCCCTTCCGAATTTACTAGTCACTGGTGTCCTTTTTAAAACGTACGACTTTTATGTCGTTAACGTATAGTTGTGATGTGTTAATGTAAGAACCCAAGGAAGTAAGAGGAAAATATTACCAGCAGAAATCGATATGAGTTAAAATATTGGGGTTCCATGATAATCGACATTTTTCACTTTTCCTAACCTTCTCCGCTACTTTTGAAGAAGAATTTTGTCGGCGCGGTCCCGATCCTTTCCCTGAACTTACCACTGCTCTTCAGAAGAATCGCCGCCTGTCCTCAAGGAATGCAGAATGTGGTTCAACCCAGAAACACTGGCAGCATTATAAGTGTTAGCAGGATGCATAAAATTTACTGTCACACAAGTAAAAAGTGGGTTCATTCTATTAGCTTAGGATGGAGCTAGTATATAAGACAAGTTACTCGATAAAATATCTATGCTGCACTACCACTGTAGCAACACACACGCTAGTACCAAGTCCGCTCTCATACACAGTTCATGACGTAAAGGCAAATATTTGATCGAAATTTGCACCGTTCCGCTCATCCAAACAGCACATTCGCTCACATTTGCTCACTAGCAGCTAGTGTAAACAACGAACTACCGATCTGATGTCCAAAGAGCCGCAACTATAAACAGCCAATAAACAGTTTGAAACTCCGCATGACGTTCATCGGTTTAGCATGCTCGCCCAACGTTGTACAGTTCACCATTATTCAGGACTTCAAGTTCCTGAAATACGGCTGCATAGTAGTCCTAAGTCATGCTGAATTTTTTCTCGCCAGACGAAATCACAGTTTTCATTAAAAGTCCCAAAACGACCGGAAACGTCATTTACAACGGCTGTTATCAATTTCCGAAACACTCAGCTTCTCAACAAAATGCAACGTAAGACATCTTCACAAAACTACTAGGGGACAGCGCAGTACATTTTCAGTTTACAAATGCTGAATCCTGACTGGTAGCAACCCTCTCTTAGTTGTGCTAAGCTAGGTTGCATGAGATAGCTCGGTGGTTAGTACGCTGGATTCGCATCAGGGAGAACGACGGTTCAAATCAGCGTCCGGATTTAGGTTTTCCGTAATTTCCTTCAGTCGCTCCAGACAAATACCTTAAGGAGAGAGGAATATATTTTGTCCTACAATACATAACTGACGTCTTTTTAATAAATATTTCACGCCAAGTATATGACTGATGCATGATAGCAGAATGTGGTACGCACACTCACTCATTTCTAATTAGTAATACATTTCAGGACTCATACATCACTTTTTTCCGATCTCACTTTCTTTGTTATGGTTCTTTGCATTTGTCCGGGGCGGACGTCCTATCACACCTATGCAAGTTCATTTTATTTTTTATTACAGAGGGCAAATGGTTCAAATGGCAATGAGCACTGTGGGACTTAACATCTGAGGTCATCAGTTCCCTAGAACTTAGAACTACGTAAACCTAACTAACCTAAGGACATCACACACACCCATTCCCGTGGCAGGATTCGAACCTGCAACTTTAGCAGTTACGTGGATCCAGACTGAAGCGCCTAGAACCACTGGGCCACCGCGACCGTCTACAGAGGGGAGTTAACCCTCTGGTCGAAAACGCTGGGCTACCGTGCCAGCTTCTGACGGTGTAAATAATACTGACAGACAACTGAAAATAATTATTGTTCGAAATGTGAAACACAGTTTCCTAGACCATATACTGTATAACGAATTATATAGGAAAAAAGGGTTCTGTTGCAGCCCCCCCCCCCTCTTTGACGTACCCATAGAAATGCAATGCCGGGAAAAATTTAGGATAGGCTTTTAGATGTTTTCATTTCTCTCAAAGTTTATTTTGCAGCCGTGCATGTAGAGTACACGAGATGATTGCATTCAGAAATCAATAGCACAAGCTGTTCTGAGATACCAGGTATTGACTCATCCTGAAGTACCTATTTAGTTTGTGGTGTAGCCTCCACAGGCGGCATTGTAGGTGATGACTCTGGGTCCAGTCGATCGTACAGAGGGAGGCTACTGTTCTGGGATACATTATGCCACACCTGCTCGACCTGTTGACGAAGTTATGCAAGAGTTGTTTGCTGACGAGTCACATGACTTTCTTCTCGTCCCATTATGTCTCACACGTTCTCGATTGGAGGCGAATCATGAGATCGTGCTGGTCAGAGTAGTTGCTGTACGTCTAGCAGAGCACGTTGGGTTTCACGGGCAGTGTGGGCGAGCATTGCCCTGTTGGAATAACACATCACCTTCCAGTTGCTCAATGGAAAACGGATGGGTCTAACAACATTCTGCTCGTACTGAGGGTTGTTTAGCGTCACCTCCAGAAACATCAAAGGGGTACGAGAGTTGTAGCTTATTGCACCACAGACCAAAGGCCTGAGGTAGGGCGGGTGTGTCTCTACGCGACATCGCTCACCAGTTCTACGTCGTACATGAAAACGGCCATCACTTGCGTGCAGGCAGAATCCGATTTCATCCTTGAAGACCACGGCCCGCCATTCCATCTTCCAAGTGATGCTCTGGCCGCACCAGTGGAGCTGTGCACGTCGATGCCGTAGCGTCAGTGGAAGACGGGCTACAGATGTGCGTGGCCGTAGTTCCACTGCTGATTACGGTTCGTAACAGTTTCTGTTGGTACGTCTGGTCTGAGAAGCCTTCTTATCTGTGGTATCTCTAAGGTCTGTAGCTGCTGCCCTTACAATACGATTATCCTGGTGGGTGTCTGTGCTGCGTGGACGTCCTGAATCTCGGCTACAGGCGTGAAATTGTTCACGTGACACTTATTGTCCAACTTGTGTGGCATTTATCACAAAGGACCTTGCCGTCACTCGGAAGGTAACAATTTGAGTTCTTTGAGAGTCACGCAGTCGGCTATAGGAAGTACGAGCGCGTCTCTGTGGCGTGGTTCCCTGGTTGCTTCACATGTTTGCACCACAATGAGCCTTCTGTCTGTGAGCATTCCTTATTCGAGGGTAGACACACATGACGCATTTGTAGCTACGCTACTACGTAACCTTTTGGGAGGCGCCGTTGAAACCATTATCGCCGGCCGGGGTGGCCGAGCGGTTCTAGGCGCTACAGTCTGGAGCAGCGAGACGACTACACGGTTGCAGGTTCGAATCCTGCCTCGGGCATGGATGTGTGTGATGTCCTTAGGTTAGTTAGGTTTAAGTAGCTCTAATTCTAGGGGACTGATGACCACAGCAGTTAAGTCCCAGTGCTCAGAGCCAAACCATTATCAGTACATCTACTATCGCAGGTGGCACGTGCGGTCATCGGATCAAAATCGACGTCGTCTTTCTAGGTGCATTAATTTTTTTTGCGGCAGTGTATTATCAATGTTTCAGGCGGTTGCTTCTAATGCCAAACGATAAAACATGAATTTTACTTCATTGTGAATTATTTCAAGTATGGAAATGAAAGTTGTACAGCAGTTAGCAATTGTTGTTTAGAAACATCACGTAACATTTCATGACGACTGGTGCAGGGTAATGACTCCATTGATGTACTGATTTTGGAAGTAGAGGCTCTATAGCTACAATCTGTTTCCGTTTTATTTACTTATCTTTCGATCTAGACCAGTTTCACGCTGACGACACCATTCTCAAGCAGTCATTCATGTAATCAAACAGGAAATTAGTCTGGACTCTGACATCACCACTAGTTCAGATATAAGTCGTTAGGAGTAGGTAAGAACTGAGCAGGGCTGTAAATTAAAGATGCCACTTCTTACATGAAATTTCCAGAATGCTGTATTGGACGATTGATTTTAAATTAGAATTGTTAGTCTTCTTCACATTGATCTTCATTACGTACATCTTACGGGTAGAATGAGATTTTTACTCTGCAGAGGAGTGTGCGCTGATATGAAATTTCCTGGCAAACTAAAACTGTGTGCCGGACCGAGGCTCGAACTCGGGACCTTTGCCTTTCGCGGGCAAGTGCTCCACCAACTTTTTTTAAAATCTCACTTTGCTCATCTTCTTTCGTTGCATCTGCTCGGGGCGGATGTCGCAAAACACCCGTTTGAGTTCGTCGTTGATCCCTTAACTCGGTATTTTTTATTTAAGAGGGCAGCTAACTCTCTGACCAAACACACTGAGCTACCGTGCCGGTATTGAGCTACCCAAGCACGACTCACGCCCCATCCTCACAGCTTTACTTCAGCCTGTATCTCGTCTCCTTCCTTGGAAGGTAGGACACGAGATTCTGGCTGAAGTAAAGCTGTGAGGACGGGACGTGAGTCGTGCTTGGGTAGCTCAGTTGGTACAGCACTTGCCCACGAAGGGCAAAGGTCCATAGTTCGAGTCTCGGTCCTGCACACAGTTTTAATCTGCCAGGAAGTTACATCTTACAGGTAGTATTCAGTTCTTCTTAGGAATTGTAAATTGCGTTTCCTGATAATCTTGTATACCTGATAATCCTTCATCCTGTTCTCATGGCACACTTTCGTTGGAAAAAGTATTTAACTGACTCACCTAAATTCACGACAGCAAAAATATAGCAACTCCTAGAAGGAGTTGTGCGACATATACGAAAGATGATAGAGTATTTTTATATCTGAGAGATAATGTCTGTTCGAATTTGGCGCCAGTCGCATAAGAGTGGCGCTAGTAGTTGCACTATGTGGATGCAAATCCGGTTTGCTTTTAATACACTCTATAACGGTCGTGAGCTTTAATTACCTTTAAGGTTCGACGTGGTAAATTAATGTCAGTCAAGAATGCCCTTGAGGGAACAAAGAAGCCATTATCAACACCTCACTGAGTATGAACGAGGTAGTCTCAGATAGTGCCAAGAGAAGCTGGACGTTCCTTCTGATATTTGGCGGGACTATGGCCATTGCACATGATTTCTTGCGGTGACGTTCACGAGAATGTGCAGTCGCAAGAAGACTGGGCTTCGTGTCACTACCGAGAGGGAAGATCATCGTGTTCGGCGTATCACTCTGGCGAATCGTACTGCATCTGCAGCAGCAATTTCAGCAGCACCTGGAACCGCAGTGATGAAACGAACTGTTACAAGTCGGTTACTTCAAGGACAGCTCCAAGCCAGGCGCTCTGTAGCGTGCTTTCCATTGACCCAAACCCAAAGCCATTTGTGACTTTAGTGGTGTCAAACGAGAGCTCACTGGAGGGTTGGTTGGCCATTGTGTTTTCTGATGGAAGCTCCTTTTGCCTCGGTACAGGTGATGGTCTCGCGTGGTTATAAGGAGGCCATTTCAGGGCCTGGAACCAACCTATCTGCTAGCTAGACAATTGGACCTACATCTGGAATTTTGGTCTGGGGTGCCAAAAAGAATGACAGCAGAAGAATTATCTTGGTTATTCTATGCCCCCTGACTTCAAATTTGTATCTCAGAGTGTTGATTCAGCCTGTCCTGCTGCCGTCATGAACAACATTCCAGGGGGGTGATTCCCAACAAGATAATGCTGCCATACACACCGCTGTTGTAACCCGACGACCTCTACAGAGTATCAACATGTTGTCTTGGCCTGCACGATAACCATACCCGTCTCCAATAGAGCAGATATGGGACATCATCTTATGAGAAATCCAACGTCATCCTCAAACACCATTACGGGTCCCTGTATTGACTGACCAAGTGCAACAGGCATGGAACTCCATCCCACAAACTGGCATCCAGCACCTGTAGCACACAATGCACTTTTGCATTCTTACATTCACCATACTGGCGGTTACACCAGTTACAGGAAATCAGTAATCATAAGGCCGTTGCAGAATCCCTGAATATGGAAGTAAAGAGGAATATAAAAAAAGGGAGGAAGGTTTATCTGTTTAGCAAGAGTAATAGGAGGCAGATTTCAGACTACCTAACAGATCAAAGCGAAAATTTCTGTTCCGTCACCGACAATGTTGAGTGTTTATGGAAAGGCAATCGTAAAATGCATTTTAGACAGGTACGTGCCGAGTAAAACTGTTAGGGACGGGAAAAACCCACCGTGGTTCAACAACAAACTTAGGAAACTACTGCGAAAGCAAAGAGAGCTTCACTGCAAATTTAAACGCAGCCAAAACCTCTCAGACAAACAGAAGATAAACGATGTCAAAATTAGCGTCAGGAGGGTTATGCGTGAAGTGTTCAGTGAATTCTAAAGTAAAATTCTAAGTACCGAATTGAGAGAAAATCCTAGAAGGTTCTGGTCTTACGTTAAATCAGTAAGTGGATCGAAACAGCATATACAGACATTCTGGGATGATAATGGCATTGAAACAGAGGACGACACGCGTAAAGCTGAAATACTAAACACCTTTTTCCAAAGCTGTTTCACAGAGGAAGACCGCACTGCAGTTCCTTCTCTAAATCCTCGCACGAACGAAAAAATGGCTGACATCGAAATAAGGGTCCAAGGAATAGAAAAACAATTGAAATCACTCAACAGAGGAAAGTCCACTGGACCTGACGGGATACCAATTCGATTCTACACAGAGTACGCGAAAGAACTTGTTGCCCCCCTTCTGACAGTCGTGTACCGCAAGTCTCTAGAGGAACGGAAGGTTCCAAATTATTGGAAAAGAGCACAGTTAGTTCCAGTTTTCAAGAAGGGTCGTCGAGCAGATGCGCAAAACTATAGGCCTATATCTCTGACATAGATCTGTTGCAGAATTTTAGAACATGTTTTTTGCTCGCATATCATGTCATTTCTGGAAACCCAGAATCTACTCTGTGTCGGAATCAACATGGATTCCGGAAACAGCGATCGTGTGAGAGCCAACTCGCTTTATTTGTTCATGAGAGCCAGAAAATATCAGGTACAGGCTCCCAGGTAGATGCCATTTTCCTTGACTTCCGGAAGGCGTTCGATACAGTTCCGCACTGTCGCCTGATAAACAAAGTAAGAGCCTACGGAATGTCAGACCAGCTGTGTGGCTGGATTGAAGAGTTTTTAGCAAACAGAACACAGCATGTTGTTCTCAATCGAGAGACGTATACAGACGTTAAAGTAACCTCTGGCGTGCCACAGGGGAGTAATATGGCACCATTGCTTGTCACAATATATATAAATGACCTAGTAGATAGTGTCGGAAGTTCTATGCGGCTTTTCGCGGATGATGCTGTAGTATACAGAGAAGTTGCAGCATTAGAAAATTGCAGCTAAATGCAGGAAGATCTGCAGCGGATAGGCAGTTGGTGCAGGGAGTGGCAACTGCCCCCTACATAGACAAACGTAATGTATTGCAAATACATAGAAAGGAGGATCTTTTATTGTATGATTATATGATAGCAGAACAAACACTGGTAGCAGTTACTTCTGTAAAATATCTGGGAGTATGCGTATGGAACGATTTGAAGTGGAAAGATCATATAAAATTAATTGTTGGTAAGGCGGGTGCCAGGTTGAGATTCATTGGGAGATTCCTTAGAAAATGTAGTCCATCAACAGAGGAGGTGGCTTACAAAACACTCGTTCGACCTATGCTTGAGTATTGCTCATCAATGTGGGATCCGTACGTCGGGTTGACAGGGCAGATGGAGAAGATCCAAAGAAGAGCGGCGCGTTTCGTCACAGGGTTATTTGGTAAGCGTGATAGCGTTACGGAGATGTTTAGCAAACTCAAGTGGCAGACTCTGCAAGAGAGGCGCTCTGCATCGCGGTGTAGCTTGCTGTCCAGGTTTCGAGAGGGTGCGTTTCAGGATGAGGTATCGAATATATTGCTTCCCCCTACTTATACCTCCCGAGGAGATCACGAATGTAAAATTAGAGAGATTAGA
This sequence comes from Schistocerca serialis cubense, assembly GCF_023864345.2. Classification (NCBI taxonomy): domain Eukaryota; kingdom Metazoa; phylum Arthropoda; class Insecta; order Orthoptera; family Acrididae; genus Schistocerca; species Schistocerca serialis. The sequence continues at coordinate 208,855,903 of NC_064642.1, forward strand.
GCGCGCACGGAGGCTTTCCGGCAGTCGTTATTCCCGCGAACCATACGCGACTGGGCCCGCATCTCGTGGTCGTGCGGTAGCGTTCTCGCTTCCCACGCCCGGGTTCCCGGGTTCGATTCCCAGCGGGGTTAGGGATTTTCTCTGCCTCGTGATGGCTGGGTGTTGTGTGATGTCCTTAGGTTAGTTAGGTTTAAGTAGTTCTAAGTTCTAGGGGACTGATGACCATCGATGTTAAGTCCCATAGTGCTCAGAGCCATACGCGACTGGAACAGGAAAGGGAGGTAATGACTGTGATCTTGCAATATTAGTCACTGAAACATGTTACCTAGAAAAAAGTATTCCCGAAATTTAGTTACTCTACATTACTAATTTTTTTGTTTCCATTTTTTCCGTCATCGTACATATTAAACTATTTGTTTCCGGCAGTGTAGATAATAAGCAGCTTAGGCGAGAAACAGCACCCTTGTCTAACTCCTCTCGGAGTTCTAATTTCTGACTAGGATCCAGGCGTCTTGAATGTTAGGAAAATCTTTCTGTCACCGACAATGTCAGAAACTTCCGGACATTTGTGGTTGAGAGGAGATTGTATTCCGTATCCGTGCGCTGAGACTGAGATTATTTTCCTTAGTGCGTCGGAACGACGTAAATGCCTCTGGCGTTCTGTTCTTTTCTTTTCTCTTCCTTTTGTATCTGTTGGACAATTAGCGGACCGTAATAGCGACCAGCCGCCCCTGGAGAGCTTAATGCGGCGCGCAGATTGGGTGGCGAGTTGTCCCGATAGCAGAGCCGGGCCTGCCCTAGTCCAATACCCAATAGCAATCTGGCGGGCCGCAAGTCGCCGGATTAAGGGAGGGTCCGCAGACAGCTGCGGGGCGGCCAGGCTTAGCGCGACAACCGCCGCTGCTGTTCCTCGCTGCAAACTCTGTTAATTGCGTAATTACTGAAGTAGGCGACAGTCGGCCGACGGGCGTAGTCTTACTGCTCGAGGCACACCACGTAGAAACGTTTAGCCCTGAATACCGTGAATATATGAAGCGTGTGAGAAATATAATGAGGTTAACTGTTAATCTTTCATTTGCCGAAGTTTTTATTCTATTCAACCAACAATAGTGTTTCCTTCAATGTAGTTGCATTCGGCAGCTACGCACTGGTGGAGCCGTTGTTCCCCTTCTTGATAGCATCGTGAGTCATGCACGGCTCGTGTTCATCCCATTAATTTTTTTTCATCTTCTATTACGGTACTGCCGCCTTATTATCTTATTCCATTTACTGGCATCACTAACCTCCTGCCTTACTTGCCCGTGAGCGGCAGCAGCAGCACGTATCGGTAAGTGCACTGTCGTACCATCTCTGGAGCGACCCATAGTTTTTTCTGGGTCGTCGTATGTCGGGTAGTCAGTAAATGGGAGACGCACCAGCAGTGCAGTCGTGACGGAGCAGCAGTCGCGGTCGGATCAGCAGTCCAGTATGTCAGTTGGCGTGGAGCAGAAAGCAAGACCCCGTCGCCCGGAGTCGGCTGGAGCCGCTGGCCGCGTGCACGCGCGGTTGGAGTGTGAGGTGCTGCTTGCGAGTGGTGCGAAAGTTCATCGCCCACCGATTTTGGACATGAAAGTTGAGTCCTCACTTAACTTATTATCGAGCCTCAACTGTTTGCATTTCTTCGTTTGATCCTGGTTGTCACTTTTGGGACATTCCCGCGAGCCCCGCGGGATTAGCTGAGCGGTCTAAGGCGCTGCAGTCATGGACTGTGCGGCTGGTCCCGGCGGAGGTTCGAGTCCTCCCTCGGGCATGGGTGTGTGTGTTTGTCCTTAGGATAATTTAGGTTAATTAATGTGTATGCTTAGGGACTGATGACCTTACGAGGTAAGTCCCATAAGATTTCACACACATTTTGAACAGTCCCGCGAGCAACAACGTGTGTGTATTTAAGTTGGCTAAGATTCTAGCTTCTTCCTGTGAAATTTAACTTCATTTATTCTCTGTTATGGAAGTTCACCAGCGGTATCTTCTGCCTTGAGGCCGTCGACGTTCCGGTTACCTGTCCTGGTCGTTGACGTAATTTTAGGCAGTTTATCTTCCTCGTCGTGTTGTTGCTGTCGAGCGCGGCGTGTAGTTTGACAGGTGAGGTGTTGTTGGTCGTTGTGGGCGCTAATTTTCGGTTTGTTGTGTATTGAAATCTTGTGGTCATTTTGCTAGTTGCGTGGAGTGGAACTGTTTTGGTTGATTGGTCGGTCGACTGTCTGTCGGTTGGGTTGCCTCCAGATTAAGAAGTCGTTGGACAGGCTGCCTGTCTGACCTAAACGGGTGTTAGTGTTACAATCCCAGGCCGACCCTTGGAAACTTCTGAGCGCGGTTCCTTGTGCATTATGTGGTAATTTCCCTGTTTGGATTTTAGTTATTTGGTTGATGTGTGGCTTTCAGCAGAGTATCAGTACCTCTTAAATTAATGCCCTTGTCTTGCCCTTAAGGCATGAGAGTGTTGTTCTTTATTTCATATGAAATGTTTTAAGTTATGGCATTCTGCCCTTTAAAATTAAAACTCTTCTTCTGCGGCTTAAGCCGTTAAATTATTTGTTGGTGAATGGCCTTCAGCCGAGTTTTAATATTTCTTAAATTAATCTTCTTCTCTTGACCTTAAGGCATAAGATTGTTATGCCTTTGAATGGGGCCTTCAGCCCAATTTGCATGAAATGTTTTAAGATAAGGCCTTCTGTCTTTTGATTGAAACTTCTCTTATTGTTTAATATGCGACCTCCAGCCTAGTTCCATTAAAATTAAATTGCTAAGGCCCTCAACCGATTAGATTTTAGAAAATATTCTTGGGTGAAACCTCCAGAAGAACTTGTATTTCAATTTTGCTTAAGCCTTGTGTCTTGGATTTTGAATGTGGCCTTCAGCCGATCTAATGTTAATCAAAGGATGTCGATTTAAGTTGTGTTTTTCATCCCTGTTATAATACTGTATGTTGATAAATAAAGTTTTTATGTTGAGTGCAACTGACAGGAACTCATTTTGGCCCCTTTCCACAACCTAATCTGCCTGTCCTGCTAGCCTAGGCATTTCACACCGCTGAAAGGTTTCAACTGACATAGCCTTTAACATGTCGGTCACATTCTTTCGAATGTTCTCCAGAGCCCCAAAATGACGTCATTTTAAGACATTTTTCCAATTTCGGAGAAAGAAAAATATCACAAGGACTCGGATCAGATATATAGGGGAATACCTTTTGAGGTCAAAAATTCCGTGATGGGAGTGACTATGTGACCTAGGGCGTTGTCATGATGCAGCATCCACTGGTCTGCAATATCCGTCTCCTTGAATCACTCTTTTCCTGAGCCTTTCAAGAACGTCTTTGTAAAACACTTCGGTGACTTTTTTTTCATGGAAGAACAAACTCTTTATGCTCCATACCCCTAGAGTCAAAAAAGGAAATCACAGTTGTTTTCATTTTTTATTTTCTCATTCGAGCTTTTTTCGGTCAACGAGATGTCTCAGTGTGCCACTTTGCCTACTTCTCAAGGATCTCACTCAAGAATTCAGGATGCATCATCTGTGATCACATGACAAGATCGTTCGTGGTCATTGGCTATCGTCTCAATACTATCAACCCACACGTTTCTTCGATTGTCCTTCTGCTCAACTGTGACGTTTTTCGGCACTATTTTGCCACACACGTCTGGCATGTCAAAACGTCGGTCAGAATTTGATGTACAGTGAAAGTATTTAACTGGTCATCCGTCATCCTTAATGTTAAACGTTGCTCTGATCTCACAAGAGCTCGCACACGCTCGACGTTTCCGTCTGATTTTGAGGCTGAAGATCTCCATGAGCGTGGTTCATCTCCAATGTGTTCTCGGCCTTCCAAAAACGATTTGTACCAGCGAAATACCTATACTCTTTATAATAAATGTTCCCCATAGCCCTGTCTCAACATTTCAAAGGTGACACTCGCGGATTCCTCAAGTTTAACACAAAAATTTAATGGTTATAACGTTGCTCTAAATTTCTCTGTTTCTTTTTCGTAGCACTTACCAAAAGCACTACTTCACTGATGGCGCTCTGAAGAATCACGTGATGACTGTAAGGAGTTTAAACTTGGACCGAGCTTCTGGAAAGGATAAACACACTTCGTCTGGTACAACCTGACAAAAAGTGAAGCACTCAGAAGAAATTATCGAATGTCAATACAACTTAGAAATTTTCAAAGAAAATTATTTCGAACAGTTAATTCAGTAACAAACTCGAAGTGTAAATGGTGGCGGAAACATACTCGACCTGTTACCTACAACGAATCTCATGCATAGCGAGCATTATGATGGATACGGGAGCCCAAGATAGTGGTAGCGATATGGATAACGTAACATCGAAACCCACCAAAAATAAATGCAAAAATGTATCTATTGAAGTGAGGAGATAAGAATTTGCTTGTCGCTTTCCTAAGAGACAGTCTCCATTCCTTTCAGTCAGACTAAGTAAGTGTAGACCAGATGTGGTTTAAATTCGCAGAAATAGTGTCGAAAGCAATGGCAAGACTTATACCAAATAAACTGATAAAAGATGGAAATGATCCCCGTGGTACACAAAACAGGTCTGAATACTGTTGCAAAAACAACGAAAACATCATGCTAAATTTAAGAGAGCTCAAAATCCCCTGTATTGGCGAAGTATTACAGAAGCTCAGAAATTAGCACGAACGTCAATGCGAGATGATTTTAATAGTTTATTTGGTGAAACTCTGTCTCTAAATCTCGTAGAAAATCCCAAAGGGATTCTGGCCATATGTGAAGTATATCGCGGCCAGACACAATCGATACCTTCACTGTGTGTCAGAGATACTAATGTTACCGATGACAGTACTACCGAACCGGAGTATATACAGTTTTCCAAAATTCCTTAACCGAACAGGATGAAATAAATATTCCAGAATCGGAATCAATAAGTGATGCCAACATAAGTAACTTAGAGGTAAATGTCTTCGGTGTAGCAAAGTAGCTTTAATCATTCAATAAAGGCGAGCCCTTCAGTCTATATTGTATACCAGTTAGAGTCTTTCAGATTATGCTGGTATAATACAGGGCTCCACACTAAACAGATACACAGACCTGCTCGCTCCACGAAGGATCGTTACCTAAAGACTGGAAAGTTTCACGAGTCACATCAATACTCAAGAAAGGAAGTAAAAGTAATCCGATAAATTACAGAACCGCATCACTAACGTCTATTTGCAATAGGATTTCTGAATAAGTGGTAGTGGAAATCAATATAAAGGCATGGATATTTGCAGAAAAATTAACGTTGCCGGTTGTAATAGTTGTGCGCAATGTATATGAAACAGTATGAAATCCATTATATCGACAAATGCAGCCAAATAGCATCGCATTTTATGTCAGTAGTATAGTATACAACAAGACATCAACGATTCAGGTGGTAGAGGGTGGAATTCGGTATAAAGGCAGTCGGCTCTGTGCATACACGCCTTTACCGCAAATAGGAAACAGACGCCATTAGCAACAGTGAATGTAGAGTACATAAATCACGAATGTAGGAATGTCACGCAGAAAATGAAAAAGCAAAATGAAAAAAGAAATGGGCTCTCTGATCGTCAAATTGCTAAGAAGATGAATTGTTAAATTACAGTGACTGATAATTTCAATAGATTTGCCGCACGATGTGGGGAGGGCGGAAAATATGGGCACAGTAGAAAATTATCTGAGGTATAGAAAGGGTTAATTTTGCGTAAAGCAAGGACAACAAACAGTTATCCTTCTGAACTTAATGCTGCTTTGCAGTTGCTAGTAACTGACAGACATGTACAACAAATTTTGTCACACGCCAAACATCTTGGAATCAAGAAACGACTGCAGAAACACACATTATCACACAAACATAACCAGGCTAGACAGGAGATCGCTGGAAACATATGTGATTGACAGTAATCTTCAGTGACGAGACAAAGTTTAATTCAGATGGTCAAGATCGATTTCGATATTATTGGCATTATCTGAGAACAGAGAAGCGGGCAGGAATGGGCAGAAATTATGGTGGTGAAGTGTTATGATTTGCGCAACCTTCTGCTCTAAAGATAAATCAGGCATTGCTTGGCTGAACACGAGATTGAACTCTAACGTGTACACTGACATGCTAGAAACAAAATTAATTAGAATATATGTGGACCTGTAGGACGAAAGTCTAATGTTTCAACTACATAATGCCTCCATGTATGGCTCTGCTAGAACCAAAAAGTGGTTTGGAGATAAAGACACCGATGTATTGTCCTGATCTGCTCGTAGCCCAGATTTGAACGCCGTGGAAAACCTTTGTGGAATACTTATAGGACGTGTTTATCGCAATGGAAGGAAACTGGAGGCCGTATCTGAGCTGGGAAGAGCGGTATGAGAATTGTGGGCGATAACTTCATTGCAAGAACTACAGACCCAAAAAAATCAATGCCGAAGAGAATTTCTGAGGTAATTAGGAAGGAAGGAGGTTGGACAACAAACTAACAGTGCAGTAACCCAACAGGGCAGTGAGTGCCTTTATATTAATTTCCGTCCACGAAATTCAAATGTCGTATTTTGTTACTCGTGAAAGAAGCTTTGTAATTCAGTCATGATTGCTTACGTCTTACGTGTATCTACAGCTTTCATAGTAAATTAGATACATATGTGCTTCAGACATTGTACTATTACTTTCGTGGTACATGTCTTGATACTGATTTGCGCCACTGTGTACTGTGTTCGAAGATCAAATGGCTTTGGATACCGTCCCTCACAAGCGGTTTCTAATCAAATTGCGTGACTATGGAGTATCGTCTCAGGAGTGCTACAGAATTCACGATTTCCTTTCAGAAAGGTCACGGTTCCTAGTAACTAACGGAAAATCATCGATTAAAAGAAAAGTGATATCTGCCGCTCCCCAAGGAAATGTTATAGACTCTCTGCTGTTTCTAATGTGCATGTACAATTTAGGAGACAATCTGAGAAGCCAGATGATGATATCCTTTACCATCTCGTAAAGACTTCAAGAGATGAAGACCAATTGAAAAATTATTTATACAAATTGGAATGATCAGAGAGATAATGTGGAAAAGGTAAACGCAACACTGCTTTTTATTAGCAGGACACTTAATAGATGCAACAGGTCTACAAAAGGGACCGACTATATGACACTTGTTCCTTCTCTGCTAGAGTACTGGTGCGCGGTGTGGGATCCTTACCAGATAGTACTGACGGAGGACATCGACCAAGGTCAAAGAAGTGTCGCTAGTTGTGTGTTATCGCAAAATAATGGTGTAACTGTGACAGATATGACAAGCGAGTTGGGGTGAAAATTATTAAAACCAAGTCGTTTATCACTGAGATCTTTTCACAAAATTTCAATATCAAAGTTCTTCTCCCTACAAGGAAATATTTTGTTGGCAACCACCTACAAAGAGAGAAATGGCCATTGTAATAAAATCATAAATCAGAGATCAGACAGAAAGATTTAAGTCTCCGTTTTTGTCGCGTACTGTACGAGAGTGGAATGTCAGAAGCTTGAATGTGATATGGCAGCTAGAAAATCTGAACAGTTAGTACGGATGAGTAAAGTGAAATGGAAAGAAGACAACAATTTTGATCAGGTGAGTATAGGGTAATATCAGCAGCAGCGGAAAATGTTATAACGCGAGTAGGATTCGTTTTGATTAGGGAGGAAGCGCAGAGAGTGTGTTACTGTGAACAGTTCAGTGATAGGGTTGTTCTTGTCGTAATCGACAGCAAACCAGCATTATCAGCGATAGTTCAGGTGTACACTCCGACGATGCAAGCCGATGATGAAAAGATACGGAAAGTATATGTTTGTTGTTGTGGTCTTCAGTCCTGAGACTGGTTTGATGCAGCTCTCCATGCTACTCTATCCTGTGCAAGCTTCTTCATCTCCCAGTACCTGCTGCAACCTACATCCTTCTGAATCTGTTTAGTGTATTCATCTCTTGGTCTCCCTCTACGATTTTTACCCTGAGGATACTGAGGATACTGAAAGGCTAATACAGTACATAAAGGGAGATGAAAATCTAATAGTCAGGGGGGGAGGGGGGACTGGGATTCAGTTTTAGGAAAAGGAGTAGAAAAAAGGTTACCAGAGAATGTGGGTTTAGGACAAGGAACGAGAGAGGAGGACGATTAATTGAGTTCTGTAATAAATTTCAGCAAGTAATAGCAAATGACCTGTTCAAGAATCACAAGAAAAAGAGGTATACTTGGAAAAGGAAGGCTGATACGGGAAGAGTTCAGTTAGATTGCACCATGGTTAGGCAGAGACTCGTAAATCAGATACTGCGTTGTAAGGTGTACGCAGGGACAGATATAGAACCAGATCACAATGTAATAGAGATGAAGAGTACTCTGAAGTTTAAGAGAGTAGTAAGGCAGATTCAATACGCAAAGAAGTTGGATATGGAAGTACTAAGGAATGACGCGACACGCTTGGAGTTCGCTAATAGATAATAGCTCAGTAGGCAGCACATTTGAAGAGTAATTGACACTTCTAAAAAGGGCAGTCACAGAAGTAGGAAAGAAAAACGTAGGTACAGAGAAGGCAACTGCCAAGAATACATGAGTAACAGAAGAAATACTTGGTCGATGAAAGAAGGAAGTACAAATATTCAGGGAAATTCTGAAATACAGAAATACAAATCGCTGATGAATGAAATAAATAAGACGAAATGGCTGGATGAAAAATGTGAAGAAATCGAAGAAGAAATGATTGACGGAAGGCACAATAATCATATACAAAGTCAAAATAACATTCGGTGTACTTCAAAGCAAGGGTGGTAACATTGAGAGTGCAACGGGAAATCCACTGTTAAATGCGGCGGAGAGAGCGCATAGGTGTAAATGGTACACAAAACGCCTCTAAGAGGTAGAAGATCTGTCTGATGTGATAGAAGAAGAAGCAAGAGTCGATTTAGAAGAGATAGGGTGTCCATGTTAGAATTTCGGAGAGCGTTGGAGGATTTAAGATCACGTAAGGCGGAAGGGGATAGATAACATTCCATCAGAATTTCTAAAATCATTGGTGGAAGTGGCAACAAAACGACTGTTCACTTTGGTATGTAGAATGTATGAGTCTGGCGACATGCCATCTGACTTTTGGAAAAGTAACATCCACACAATTCCGAAGACTGCGACAGCTGACAAGTGCGAGAATTATCGCGCAATCAGCTTAACAATTCTTGAATCCAAGCTGCCGACTAGAATAATATATAGAAGAATGGGAAAGAAAATTGAGGATGTGTTAGATGACAATCAGTTTGGCTTTAGGAGAGGTAAAGACACCAGAGAGGCAATTCTGTCGTTGCGGTTGATAATGAAAGCAAGCCTAAACAAAAATCAAGAGACATTCATAGGATTTGTCGACATGGAAAAAACGTTCGACACTGTAATATGGTGTTATATGTTTGAAATTCTGAGAAAAATAGGAATAAGCATACGGAAAAAGGTTAATATACAATATTTACAAGAGCCAAGAGGGAATAATATGAGTGGACGACCAAGAACGAAGTGCGATGATTAAAAAGGGACACGATCTGCTGAATGGAATGAACAATCTAATGAGTACAGAATTCGAATGGAGAGTAAATATAAAAAAGACGAAAGTAATGAGAAGTAGTAGAAATGAGAACAGCGAGAAATTTAACATTAGGATTGATGATCACGAAGTAGATGAAGTTAAGGAATTCTAGTATCTAGGCAGCAAAATAACCAATGACGGACGGAGCAAGGAGGACATCAAAAGCAGACTAGCACTGTCAAAAAGGGCATCCCTGAATAAGAGAAGTCTGCTAGTGTCAAACATAGATCTTAATTTGAGGATGAAATTACTGATAATGTACGTTTTGAGCACGAGATTGTATGGTAGTGAAACATGGACTGTGGGAAAATCGGAACAGAGGAGAATCGAAGCGTCTGAGATGTAGTGCTACAGATGAATGTTGAAAATTAGGTGGAATGATAAGGAGGTTTTGTGCAGAAACGGAATGGAATGGAATATGTCGGAAACACTGACAAGGATACAGGGCAGGATGGCAGGACACCTGTTAATTACTTCCATGGTACTAGAAGGTGCTGTACAGGGCAAAAACTGTAGAAGACTGAAACTGGAATACATTCAGCAAATAATTGGGGACGTAGGTAGTAAGTGCTACTCTGAGATGAAGAGGTTGGCACAGGGGAGGAATTCGTGGTAGGTCGCATCAAACCATTCAAAAAACTGATGACTCAAAAAAAAAAAAAAAGAAAAGAAAAGAAATTAAGCACTGAAATTTAATCACAAATCCTCTCGATCCGTGAAAATTTATTTCGTTTTGTCCACTCCATCTAGTTGCATCACTGTCAGGCAATAAGGTGTTTCAAAGTCCTCGCACAAAACCTTAAGGGATACTACAGCGTGTCTTGGGGCACCACTTTTGTTAGAAACAAAATGTTCGCTGATGCTTCTTGGTGACGACAGGTGCCCTCGTATATTGGTTACGCCCCTGAGAGGTGGCAGGGCGTACGCACTCGGTGGCATCCGTATGCTTTGTGTATTGCTTCTAATCCAGTCATTTGCTCCCTGTGAAACGGGGTAGGTCGAGCAAAATTAAAGTTACTTATTATCTTCTAAAATCTCTTTCTTCGCTTAGAGACACCCAATCTTATGGTTTTCTTGATAAAAATCACACTATCAACTACTGGGATAGGTAGTATGTAGCACACCTAGAATGCAGCACACCTTATTAGTGTAGCCTGCCAGTTTGGTGAAATCTCGTCGTCCCAAAACCGGCGAGAACGCCTAGCGTCACCAGACGTCATCAATTATACATAGACATTTGAGGCAAAGAGGGTGGAACACGTACAATTTATGCGGGTTAAATTATATGATAATAGAAACAAAAACGTTCCAACAAACAGAAGTCCATAAAGGAGATGTTTGCGAGGTAACAGAGAGTGAGTGGTTATGAATTGCCTCTGACTTCGCTATGGAAAAATGATAGAAATTTTGTGCTCGAAATTGAATTCAGGAAAACGTTTGTAAGTTAGAGTATCATCTGACTAGAATTACACGTCATTTAGTACACTAAACTAATTTTTGATAAAATCTAAATCCTTGGATACTTATGAATTTACTGACAGAATTATGAAACAGAGATCTGATCTTTAGCTGTTGGATCACAGCAAGCCGGCCTCTGGTGACCGAGCGGTTCTAGGCGCTTCAGTCTGGAGCCGCGCGACCGCTACGGTCGCAGGTTCGAATCCTGCCTCGGGCATGGATGTCTGTGATGTCCTTAGGTTGGTTAGGTTTAAGTAGTTCTAAGTTCTAGGGGACTGATAACCTGAGATGTTAAGTCCCATAGTGCTCAGAGCCATTTGAACCACTTGATCACAGCAGCTTTGCGGTACAATCTACACATCTGAAACTAATCTGCCACAGATCTTCATTAACTTTGCGAATAGTATAATTGTAAGTGTAGTCTACACTCTCCTGACAGTTGCCACTCCCTGAACTACGCTTCATGATATGTACAGGCGACTGAGGTTACTACTGTATCCATCTCGGTGCGTTATTCACATTATGCCTCAGTCACACGGTGAACGATAATCGCTCGCTTTAGTTTGATCACATTAATAATACACGTACGGTAAGTTGCTAATAACCAGATACAATTACGCTGATTGGATCATTCCGCAATATTTGTATCCAGTCAACTCAACTAACCCCTCACTATCGTTCTGTAACAATTACATCTTCTAGGGATAATCGTGAAACTTTAACTCTTGACTGGTTGTTTAAGACTTCTCTCCTTGGATGAAATATCTGTCGTCTCATCAAAGAAATTTCTAATACTGCAGGCCCTTTCTTCTACGGATCAGGGGCACAAACTTTCTGATATTCTTAACGAGCTATTTTTAAGCAAAATATCGTATAATCTAGATTCAGAGTTTCTTCCGATGCGATGGTTCCCAGAGGTCACACGCTCTATACCACATAATTAAAGAACACAAATTTTTGAGCTCAAATATCAGGGTAATGTCTCTGCCTTTACGTAATGTCAGATGATTCAGGGATCGTTCTCTCTTGATTATATTTTAGGCTACTATTACTTCGGTCTAATTTCTTATCAGAATTCTTAGTCACAGTATTCTCACTTCGGTCACTTATTCTGAGGACAGAGTCTAGCCTGTTCGACTGGTTAGCCTAAATGATGCACTCTTCCATAGCTACGGAGGCTGAAATGAGCGTTATTCTCCCAGTCGACAAGCTACTACAGTACGTTGTTAAATGTAGTGAAAGTATAACGAGCCAAAGAGAAAGACACAAGCTTGGGTGTTTATCCGTAACTAAGCTACACAATGAGAAAACGTCAATAACAGTTCTCTAACAGTAAAGTCACAGAGTAAACATAACAAGTACATTGCAAAACACAAAGAATAAACAAGCGCTGTAATGGTGGCAAATCACTGCGCCCCTGCCAGCCGGCGCGGGAACCAAATTGACGGCGCGAAATCAAACACTTGCGGCACGACTCATGTATCAATCACCCTGCAAGTACACTGTACAGAACTGCGCTGGTGGTGGCCATGGTCGCTAGAGATATGACTTTAAAACTATACTGCAATTTCCTGTAGTCGAATTATCACTCATTCCTTCAGTTTAAATCCTCTTGTTTCTGTTTGACAGGTTGATCCTTTCTTCAGAGTAAATACTCTGGAAATAAAATTCGCAATCCAGCTAGGTATATTTCCAATAACAAGTCCATCACTATGGTTTATTTCACAGCAGCTGGTACGTACTATTACAGATGAGCACTTATATCAAAGATTCAAATTTACACGTACTGTTCGTGGCTGAATAATGTCATAGGCTGATTTCATTTTGCATGCAGAAATTTCTCATTTCCATAAAACCAAAGTATTTCTAATTTTAGTAATTAATAGGCACAGGAAACCCTCATAGTGACTATGGCTTCTGACAACGATATTAAATGGAACGACCACTATAACACTAACTTGCCAAGAAACAAGCTAATGTTACCCTCTGAGAGGATTTCCTAAATTGCCTGCATATGTGTCTAATTGACAAAGATATCAGACTATATTTTTGAATATAGTGAAATGAACAGAAAAACTAAACCGACTTTAACCTTGGGAGTTAATGAAAGTAGTAAAATCATAAGGGAATGAAAAATATTAATGGTCGCCAGCCCAATTACGCACATTAATTTGGAAATATAAGTTTAAGAAAATTTAATATTGGTTATTGATTTTACTTTCGTTGATATTTCCCTTTGAACATCACACAGGATACAAAATGATGCAGTGCACTCTGAACTGTGTGTAGCAGCAGTCACCAATAACGCGCACCCCTATGAATTATATGAAGCAAATTTGCACCAAGCTCACATTAATGACAGCTACACTCAAAATTATCACTTAATCAAATACTGAAATGTTACTGCATGAAGTGCAGAACTAAATTTGGACATGAGGGGCTTCTATTTTAACTGACAAAAAGAAAAAAAACAAATACAAATGAATAATATCATAAATACACTGTTTATACTCCTCTACATATATCAGTTTTCCTAGGCAACAGTAATAGTTCAGTTTTTCCTAATAAGTGGCGATTATGATGGGGACCTATAAACTAGTATGCTTTCTTTAATCAACACTCTCTTATTGTTATAGTAGAAAAGACTCATTCATAAAACTAATCATTCACTCCACTTGGAGTAGTTCATGATTTACTTTGCAAGACAATAAATACAACACTGGGCGTAATTAACATCAAAAAAGGAATCATAAAAGATAGAAATCAAAACCTCACTTTTTTAAAATAAGCTTAACTTATTTGCCTTTTCTATTCACCTGTGAGGCAGGTATTTTAGACAATGATATTTACACAATCTTGGACTGTATTCCTACAATAGTATAATTTGTAACAAACTAAGGATACTTTAGTAAAATCCTATGTAACTTCACTTTTGTGGTTTTAACTTTGACTTTTACTACCCCTTTTACATTTAAGCACTTAAATGCAAGAATTAATCATTTAAAACAAAATACTTGGTTTTAGTAATGCTTAGGTGAGGACACTGGATAGGTTCGTGATCAGGATAGAAAATATGGTTATGGACACAATTTTTTTGTGATTATTATTTAAGCTACACATACATTAACTGCTCCATGCCCATGAACATTACTAAATGTAGAAAGACAGTGAAGCAGTGGCAAAGATTGGTGGCAAACTACATGGCAGCTAACTGTGCTCACAGGTCTTGATGTTCGAATGCTCTTTAAAATATCACCTTGGCGTCGGATTTTCACCATATTAGAGTCACTCCTTTTTCCAGGAATACCAAATAATAGCCAGATCCACATCCGAGGCAAATCCGGAGGGACATCCCTGCAACTTTTATATATTACAAATACAAGTGCCTTGAGCATGAACCAGCTTTCAATAAATATTTTCCTTTTATGAACATACACATATTATAATAATTTATCATTTTAACAAATCATTTTGCTTTCTTTCGCATATACATTACCAACCTAATCTTTCAGTCACAAATCAAGGACTTCAAATAACAAAGAATACACACTCCATAATTGCAGATACACAGTTACATTTATTTATTTATTTATTTACATAGTTTACGCCCACATTGGAGCACTAAAATCAAACATAATACAACAGAGTCTACAGTGATTAAGTTTAGGTCTTAGCAGTTAGCAATTTCATCGTTTCCCAAAATTTCTTCATTTGCTGTAATCTGGCTGTTCGTTCTTCTGCAGATATGACATACTTCTTCCGTTCTGATGGTTTGAATGCCAGCTGTGTGTATTTGTTCTTCTGAAGCAGTTTCTCTTCTCTGTGTTGAATTTGGTGTGTGGTGATGTTCAGTTCATCCAGATCACTTTGTACTTCTTTAAGCCAGATGTTTTTGGTTTTACTGTTCCAGACGTAGTCAAAAAGTTGCTTCAGAATTCTAGTATTTGGTAGGCGAGATATGTGGCCGAAAAATGCGATCCTTCTTTTCCGCACTGTATCAATAATAGATTCACTTTCTTTATACACTACTGAATTGGGCAAAAGTCTCCATTGCCCATTAACTTAGTGTTTCTTACTGACAATTGTTTGGAGTATTCTTCTATCAACTTTCTGCAATTTGTCAATTGTAGCTTGAGTATTTAGTCTGAATAGTGTTTCACTTGAATATGTCGCTTCCGGCTTAACGATGGAGGAGTAATGTCTAAATTTTGCATTTATTGAGAGAGATCGCTTTTTGTAGGTTGGCCACGTGGTTCTTTGCGCTCGCTGAAGTTTTAACGTTCTATTATCTATTGATGCTCTTTCATTAACATTCCAGGTAATAATCTCACAAAAATATTTCAACTTTATTACTACTTTAATTTTTTGATCATTGTGGAGTATGATATGGGATGTGTCAACTGGGAATCTGGGCATTATCTCTGTTTTCTCAAACGAAATTTTGCAATCCAACCTTTGCCGCTAATCACTCTAGTTGTTCTATCTGAACCTTTGCTTCATCAATATTGTTTGCTATCAGCCCCAAATCACCTGCAAATGTAAGGCAGTTAAGTTGAATCTTTCTCCCAATCTTAACAGACTTTGGGCATATGTTGTTCCATTCACACATTATTTTCTCCAGCACACAATTGAACAATAATGGAGACATCGCCTTGTCAAAGGCCAGTATGAATCTCAAAAAGTTCAGAGACTTCATTTCTGAACCTTACTCTAGCTTTGGTATTTCGAAGGATGACTGCAACGAGGTTGACAAGTTTCTGATGTAAACCAAATTCATTAAGTATTGACAGCAGTGATTCACGATGGATACTATCGTAGGCTTTTTAAAATCGACAAACGTGATATCTAGTTTCTTGTCCCTCACCCTTTGATGTTTAATTATCCATTTGAGACTAATAATTTGATCAGGACAGCTTCGTCCTTGACGAAAGCCTACTTGATATTCGCCTAGTTCACCATCAATCTGTTCATGAGTTCTGAAATACAGAACATTGGAAAAAATTTTATAAGTAATATCCATTAGGGATATACCACTATAATTATTTGGATCCAATCTATCTCCTTTTTTGTGTAGTGGATAGATTATTGCAACATTCCATTTCTCTGGTAACTTCTCAGTATTCCAAGTGTCAGAAAATCTCGAGAACAAACCTACCGACAGCACGCAGACGTACGGGGCATATGATTTCACTGCTCAGAGTGCCAGTACTGTGCATCAGAAAGGACAGCCTACAAATATGACGACCAAGGCTAGGAATAGGATTGGAAAATAAAAATATTGTCAGAACTGGAACATGGGACATAAAATCCTTTAATAACGAAGATCAATATTTTATAGGAGAACTGAAACATCAGGATATCGCAGTATGTAGTATCCAAGAGTAAAAAAAAGAGAGGCAAAAGGCAGAATGTGTATGACCAGTGCTTACTCCTGTTTAGCTGAGTTCAGAATGATACAAGAACTAAAGCATGAGTAGGGATACTTATGCACAAGAAATACAAATAACTTACTGAGGAGCGCCAGTACATCTCTGAGAGAATATTTTTACTAAAACTGAAACTGCTTCATGCAAAACTGAACAGTATGTCCCTGCACAACCTAGAGGATTGTAATCCTAGAGCAGAAAGAGAGACTATCTATAAGCAGTTAGAAAAAATAATCAGTCTGAGACCTTCAAACGAACTTGCAATCATAATAGGGGATTTTAATGCTCATGTTGGAAACACTGTTATTCCTGGGGGTTAACAGCGATTTAATGAAGACTTTCTAAATGCTTATGGTGAGATTATGATCAAATTATTCTCAGGCAAGGAACTGAGAATTAATAAGAGTCCACAAAGAACGGTGCAAATACACTTTCCAGAACACAAGAGGTCATAAATCTACACTACATTACATTGTTACAAACAGAAACATCCAGTCATTGCTAGATGTTAGAACTTTAAACTCTGCTAATGTAGGGAGGGATCACAGCCTACTCATGGCCAAAATCAGATTGCATATAGAAAAGGAACAAGACTGCTAAAGAATCAAGATTAAAAGAAATTCATTAATAGACAGGATAACGTAGATCAGGCTTGGGAGAAAATCAAAGGAAGTATTGAAACAGCAGTTCATATACATGCGTTGCAAAACAAGAGAGGGAAACATACAGAACACCATGATTTCGGAAAGAGGTTAAAGAAATCTGTAAAAAGCGGTGTACCTATTTGAAATACGAAACACTAAAAAAAAGCACATAAGCTACATCAAAATCATAAAATAACTCATGATGAGACATCACTAGTGAATTGTTTAAAATAGGAACACTGCGAAACCTTTTCTACAAAATTAGAATTGGGCTTGTATGTGATGCTGAAACAAATTGGGTGAATGATAACACAGCAGAAGAAAGAATTAAATGAAATTTTGAAAGTGAACGATGTGAATAAGGAATTATGGGTTAAATATTTAACCGAGTTGAATGAGGGTAAAAAATCACCAGGAGATGAAGAAGGATCAGAGATCAGTGTGCAAGTAAATGATGATGTAACTGTTTCACATGCAGAGGTAGACGAACCTGCGAGGCTGTTAAAAAGTTGGAAGTCTCCAGGAAAAGATAGGCTTGCCAATGAATTAGTGAAGTATGGAGGATATACAGTAACTGGACAATTAACCAAGTTGGTAACAGTGTTATAATTAGTAATAACATTCCGAACGAATGAAGAACTAGTACTACAATTCTCATGTACAGAAAAGGAGATCTGAAAGACCCTGCCATCCGCAGAGGGATAAATCTACTGAGCTGAGTTCTTAAATTCATAACAAAAGTAATAGGAAATAAATAAATAGCATTACAACCCTTCCAGAAGAACAGTATGGGTTTTAGATCTAGTAGGTCATGCACAGATGCATTATTCATTCTTACACGGGATGGAAAACAACAAACCAGCGTATCTTTGTTTTATTGATTTACAGAAGGCTTTCTGTAGGATTCAGATTACAAATCTGGTAAACATTTTCTACAATCGGGTTATTCTTTCGAACATAAAAAAACAACTGAAAACATTTATTCCAACAACTACATTCAGGTGAAAATTTGTTCTGAGTTAGCTAGCTGCATAACCGTTAATAACAGTATTAGACAAGGTGGCTCCTTCATCCCACTATTTTTTAATACAGTCGTGGACGTTGTGACAAAGAAGGCATTGGCAGGTGATGGTTACAGAGTGGGGTACGGAGCAGTTCTGCTGGCAAACAGTGAAGATAATTTGCAGAAACTTTTACATATAGTTAACGTGGCAGCCAAAACTCTAAATATGGTCATATCCACTCAAAAAACCAAATGTTTAATCACAATTAGATGCGAGCTGGAAGAGGATAGAAAAAGTGTTCAACAGGTATTGAATTTTAAATATCTTGTTTTGAGCTGTCAAGCACTGGAAATGTCGAAAAGCAAGTGAGAGAACAAGCAGCAAAAGGAAATAAAAATTGGCAAAGCGTTTATTGGATACTATTCGGAGAAGCAAGAACATCGGAAAAAAATGCAAAGGCAACATGCAAAAATGCCAAACAACAGTGAGAGCAATTATGACATATACAGCTGAGACAAGACAGGAAACAACAAAAACAGAAAGAAGTTAGGAAACCATGATAGTTAAAATACTGTGAAGGATTACAGGGAAGACACTGCGAGGTAAAAAGAGAAGTGAACGTATTCGAAAGAATGCAAGGTGGACTCCGTTAATGAGTGGGTCGATAAGAGTAGTCTGGAATGGAACGAACATATAGACAGTATCGATGAATGAAAGATTGTGAAAACCGTAAGAAATAAATTACCAGATGGGAAAAGAAATAATGGCCGTCCAAGGAAAATATGGCGCGACAACTGAGGGGTACTGGAGGAAACAGGCTTTAGCCTAGGAAGAAAGGAAGAAGAAGAAGATGTGCGGACTATAACAGGGAAGGCGAATGGCCGACTTCGGTTTATTGGGGGAATTTTAGGAGAGTGTGGTTCATCTGTAAAGGAGACGGCATATATGACGATGGTGCGACCTATTCGTGAGTACTGTTCGAGTCTTTGGGAACTACATCAGATCAGATTAAAGGAAGACACCGAAGCAATCCAGAGACAGGTATCTGGATTTGTTACAGGTAGGTTCGAACAACAAACAAGTGTTATGGAGATGGTTCGGGAATTCAAACTGGAATCCATGGAGGGAAGGTGACTTTCTTTTTGAGAGAACACTATGGAGAAAATTTAGAGAACCGTAGTTTGAAGCTGACTGGAGAATGATCCTACTGCTAACAACATACACTATGAGATCAAAAGTATCCGGACACCTGGCTGAAAATGAGTTACAAGTTCGTAGAGGCCTTCATCGGCAATGCTAGAATTCAGTATGGCGTTGGCCCACCCTTAGCCTTGGCAGCTTGCACTGTGAAACACGTATGTAACATAGCAGCGATGGCGAGGCATTGTAGCATCTGTGACCAGAGAGTTTGCGCTTGACCGCGCGAGTGTTGCGAGCGGTTCTCAGTCTGTCAGTTAGTCGTTGCGAGTCTGTAGCTCTGTCTAGTTGAGAGCAGTACTCTGTCAGTAGTCGTCGCGTGCAGTACGCTAATAGTCGTCATGCAGAGCGGTCGGTCAGTGGTGGCAGCCCAGTGGGGTTGCGTGATGTGGTCTGGCGACAACACTGGTCAAGATGCTGAATGAGGTATACTGTTAGTTAATATAATCATTAGATAATGAAAAATTTTATTTATTGTAATTATTCTCCAACAAGTGCCCCAATAATAATTTTTATTTCAAAAGCATTTTATCAAAAATTTAATTTTTTATTGAACTAAAGATTTCGTTGCACTTCCCATTTCATTCCACTTCTTTTGAAGAAAAATTTCACTAAAATCACAAAAAAAAAGAATATTATTATTTGCAATGCAGTTCCTCCAAGCGGTGCGCAACAACAAGAGCAGAAATTTGACTAGGTGTTGCAATGAGGTAAGAATTTAATTTTGATTTTTGCACAGGGCCAAAGACCGATATTTCGGTTTAATTGAATTTTCTTATCACTGAATGGACTTTAATTTTTTGGTGAAGAATTTATATTTGAGTCAGATTGCGAATTTCACATTTTTGTTGCCATTGTCAGTACATTTCATTGTGGGCAGGTTACGCTTAGCGCAATGTCCATTAGGATTCATAATTAAATATTGTCATATTTCTTTCTTTCAAATTTTTGTGGGGAGGTTACACTCGGCTCCCATTTCTATTAAGTATTGTCTTTTTTCCTTTTAAAAATTACGGTGGAGAGGTTACACTTGGCGACACCCAGTCCAGGATCGTATTTCGTTGAGAGTCTTTTGAGCGACAGTCAGATATCTGCTCTTATTTGCTTAGATATAATTAGGATTTGGCGCAACGCTTTTATTAACTTGTGACTTTCTTTCTACAGGTCAACGGCAATTCGTTGCTCTATTGTTTGTGTGTTGCTTTTGCATTGTGCTTATTTATTTTTTGAATAATTGTGACTATTGCAAAAATGCCGCGAAAGACTGTGAATAGTGTATCGCGAAGTATTATGAATGAAATTACCGACTTAAACAACGTGACCGATAGTAATTGTGATACGCAGCGTAATGATGACAATCCTGCGTTCACTAACAATCAGTGCATTCCAACCACTAATGATGACTTTTACCTTAATGATGAACAAACGAACTCAATTGTCTCGTCTGTTAAGTTGACGACAATTGATGACGCGGGACGCCCTATAGTAATGAGCGCTGCCGAGCTTAACACACCCGATTTAGAAAATCTAAGTAATGTACAGACAAATTTTTCGAATGAAAATGGTCAGTGTAGTGAGAGTATGACGGATCCATTTAATTCCGAAATAATATCTGATAGTGTACATCCGACTGATAAACCTTTTTGTAAATTACAGAATGACCAAATGGTCACACAAAACGCGACAATTGTAGATACACCATCAAACAGTACTGAGAATAGAGTAGGTAATGTCACCTTGGAGCAATTTATGGCAATATTGATAGAACAGAATGAAAGGCAAAGTGAGAAAATAGACAACAATTTCAAACAACAGAACGAAAAATTAGACAAACAAAGTGAAAATCTTAAACAACTTAGTGAACAGTTTAAACAACTTAATGAAAAACTTGATGAGCAGAACAAACGACTGGAAGAAGAAAACAAACAATTTAGAGAACGGAACAAACAATTTTCTGAAAGTATTAAACAGCCGAGAGAAAAACACGATAACCTTAATGAACAGAACAAACAAGCTAGCGAGCAGATTACAGCTGTTACCGTTCAATGTCAGGACAATAAAGAACAATTACGTGAGGATACTCAGGCTTGTGCTAATAACAGTAATGAAGAAGTTGGCACTGTTGCACAAGAATTAAGTAGTACACGTGTAGGCACAAGAGAATCACATAAAGACGAGATTATTGCAGTCACCGAACAATGTTCAGCAAACGAAACACAGATACACGAAATTAATGCAGTCACTGAACAATGCCTTAAAAACGCAGTACAGATTCGCGACGAAATTAATTTAGAGTCAGTGGAAGTTTCACACACTCCGAATACGGAAATTGACGAGAAATTTGCACGACAGATCAACCAAAATGTCGAAAGCTTTAATGTAACAGAATTAAAGACTATTTCAGTCATCAACACGTCACAGAATCCGCCACGTTGCGAGCATTTATCAGAGTCACGCAGCGCGTGTAATGTGAGCAATTTACAAAAGCTACGCGACTTAAAATCTGAAAAGCTACGTAACTTGAAATCCGAAATGACACAGACGAACAGATTCACACACAAACCTGAACGTGTTATCAAACTGAGTGACGAGAACGTAGATTTCGAGCAATTTGCATTTGTAAGAAAATATAAAGAATTTAATAATGACAGAACACAGATACACGATTTGCACTGTATACGACAATTTATCATTGTACATTCACCGCTATTATCTGTAATGGAGAAACTAGCTTTGAACCTGAGGCGACAATTTGCTATTGTATTTTCATCAGCATTATCTATTATGCAGAAATTGGAGGAGGAGGAGGAGGAGATTAGTGTTTAACGTCCCGTCGACAACGAGGTCATTAGAGACGGAGCGCAAGCTCGGGTTAGGAAAGGACGGGGAAGGAAACCGGCCGTGCCCTTTCAAAGGAACCATCCCGGCATTTGCCTGAAAGGATTTAGGGAAATCAGCAGAAATTGGAATTAGCAAGAATACAGCGATTTACTTTTGGAATTTTACCGCTATTGCTTGCAACGCAAAAGCTAAAATTTATTTGCAGTGCGTAATAGACCTCAGGGGATTCATTACGCTTTAATGAATATGTGCCGTAGCGAGCATAGGGCCCCGAGCTGTAGTAGTGCTGTTTCATCTTTAGTTTTCTGCACTGCTGCCTTCTCTTCTACTATCCTTTATATCTATCAAAACTGCTCTTTAACTATTGCTCTACCTAGAATTAAGAAAAATATGTAATGAAAACCGGATATGACAAATCTTTACCGAATGTGACAATTTTCAGTAGGCACTCCCGTAATGACAACTACCGCCGTAATTTTAATAACAGATAAAATCGTAATCATCAGTATGTGTAAAATTATCAGCAATAGGAACCATATTTTTGTAACAATAGATGTTTTTCACCACAACAGCATGAAAGTAAGCCGCTTAGCATACCTAACCAACAATGCAGTCTACAAGGTCAAGCAAACTTTAATGTTTCGCCGCGTGCACGTATAGTCCCAGCTCCAACAAATAGTGACGCATGGCAGCAAAGAAATAAATACGTACAGACAACACACTATTTCAACTCGTATCGCAATGCGCCGTATAGAAATTACTATCATGACAGACGTAAAAATAACGAGCACAATTTTCAGCGTACATTTAATAACAGTCGATCTTTTCAGCAGCAACAACATCAGCAACAACAAATAATCATGAATGAAACAGACAATAGGTGTCATCCATAGCGTAACACGTCAGTAAGAAATAACAGAACAGTTCATATAGTGGATATGCCACAACATTCTCCCGTAAATAATAGCACGTACGACAGAATTTGACCAGACACAGTACAGATTGCATATTACAGTAACGCAAACATTACTTTTGACACGCAGAATTTTGTTCACGAGAATGTTATTTGAAACATGCTTTGTTGAATGCTCCACTTTTATCGCACCCAGATCTCACCAGAAATTTTTCCATTGCCACCGACAGTTCCAACACCGCTCTAGGCGTACACATTTTTCAGGAAATTGAAGAAGATGGTTCTACAGTAATTAAAAACATCGCATTTGCAAGCCGCATTTTGTCACCCGCTGAACGAAATTATTCTGTTACAGAACTTGAAACATTATGTGTTGTATGGGCTTTTACGAGATTTCGGCATTTTCTTTATGGCAGACATACCACCGTTTACACAGACCACAGAGCGATACAATTTTTACTTTCGGCTAAATTCACTCACGACAGATTAAGCAGATGGAAACTATATTTACAGGAATTTAATTTTACAATAGTTCACATTCCCGGCACGCAAAATGTTATAGCAGACGCACTATCGCGTTCTCTCGGCAACAATCAGCAAGACGTAGCAACCAACTTCGGCAAAACAAATTTCAGTGTCATGTACATTCAGCAAGTTGCATTTGAAAATTTTATTTCATCGTCATTACAGGACATAGCACAAGAACAAAATAAAGACAACGTGTGGAAAGAAATTAAACACCTTTGGCAAGATAGGAATAATGTTACGATTAGAAACCACTACACTGTACGCAATGACATTCTGTTTCGCCGCTCTCATCCTGACAGCAACAATTGGTTATTATGCATTCCTGACGAACTGGTTAACAAATTAATCTGGTACACTCATTTAAGTTACGCACATTACGGAGCAAGAAAATGTTTTCTTATACTGAGACAGAAATGTTATTTTACTAACATGGAGAAACGTATACGACGAGTTTTAGCGTCTTGTAAAATTTGCCAGAAAGCTAAATCAGACACCACTTCACATATTCCTCCATTATATCCCATTGTACCTGTTAAATTAAGACACATGGCCGCAGTAGATATTTTTGGTCCGATTCCGAGAACTAACAGAGGTTTTTGCTTCATCTTTGTCGCTGTTGAGCTCACTTCAAAATTTGTTACTTTCACTCCGTTACGCAAAGCTACTGCTAAAACTGTTTCGAAAGCATTTGTAAAACATTTTCTATCTCATGTAGGGCATGTGATGAAAGTAATTTCTGACAATGGATCTCAATTTCGTAGTACCGTATGGACACGCATGTTACGAGCCAGAAACATTTCTCCGATCTATATATACAAGTACCACGCTTCTTCGAACCCCTGTGAACGATTAATGAAAGAAATTGGTAAACTGTGCCGAATATACTGCCACAAAAGACATATTGATTGGGATACATACATACTCTCATTCCAAGATGTAATTAATTCCATACCAAATGAATCCACTATGCTATCTCCGTCTGTTATACTGAAAAATGCTGAACCACCTAACAAAATTAAAGAATTAATAACATTTCCTACATCTCGTCGATTACGACACCACGAAATAATTGACATTGCGCTGAACAACATCAAACGTGCCGCAGAGCGCCGGAGAAGACAGCAAAAACAGGTTTGTACACGCCGCGACTTTCACGTTGGACAGATGATATTGGTACGTACACACTATTTATCCAGCAAATTAAAAGGTAAGTGCAGTAAATTTGAACTTCTATACGCAGGTCCATATCGGATTCGCAGCATCCCTCACCCCAATGTTGTACACGTCGAAACTTTGAGAACCAGAAAATCGAAAGGCAATCACCATATCTCAAACATTAAACCGTTTATTGAATGAAGACACTTTATGATTCAACACACTATGATGCCATTTACTAATGCAATTATATTTACCTGACTAATTACTGATGATTATCGTTTTTTTTTTTCTTGGCAAGTGCCCGGCAAGGTAAGGTTAGCAGGTCGCTCTTCTTGTCGTTACACATCAGACCGTGCATATTTTTTCAGACACACTTACGTATTTTATGACTAATTATGCAATGTTAGCTAATGACATGCTAATTTCATTACATTTTTTTTCATTAAAGGCTTTAATTCCCGCCTCTATTAACTACACTACATACAAGCTGAACACAACAAACGTCACATTTGTCTTTTTATGTACGATTGTATTCCAGTTTTGTTTGTATGCACTGTGAAATAGTTAAGATATAACACACACCAGTTGACTTTGACATTTTTTTGCCTTATGACATCTCAACATCGTGACTGTTTTACATTTTTTGCTGCTGCATTGTATTATTCTGTGTACATTTTCGTATCTGAACACTGTCAATGTCTTTGACACGTTACGTTTTCTGTCATGTTATGCTGTATGCTTAATTGTGTCACCATAAACCAGTCATTATTTAGTGGGTATATGATTTAAATGCAAGACATTAATCTTTGTTCATGAATTTCAGAAAGGAATGATGATTCTAAGAAATAAATTTAGCATAAATGGGAATTTCACCTAGGGAATAAACGAAAGGAGATGCAATAACTTTATGAGGAAGAGTAAATGGATCAGGATTGGCAGGCATTAACAAGAATATACAATACTCATCACAGAATAGCAGTCTTAACTAATTTTTTCTTTCAGAATACAAGGTGATTGATGCAGGCCGTCAGACTGAACTACACATCTTAGTTTTAGTGATGAAATATGCTAGAGATAAGGAATAGTTGTATAATGAGTAATGAAACGATTTTTTGCAGATGATAATGAATACTGATGAATAATGATGAAGGAAATGGTATTATGAATAATGAAGTTTTTCTTTACAGGTGATGATAATAATGAAGTTATGATAATATGGATAATGAATAATGAAGTTTTTTTCTTTACAGATGAGGATAATGTTGAAGTTATGTATTTATGCTATGTAGTTATTTAAGTTTTTTGTTGCAGTTTGCTTTGACAGCAGGTGTTACATTGCATAGTAGGATGACAGAAAGTTTTGGAAAGGACAGCTATGGAACACAATTTATACACATTTCACTACCTGTTAATTCGAAGTTCACTACTTTTCAGCATAGTGTGCGTTTCTTCTTTCAGGTCAATAATCCATTTTGTTTTTTTTTTCAGGAGAAGCTTTTCATGATACTTACTAAACCTGTTAGTTATTATACCTGTTCTAGTACTTGCATTTTTATTTTTTACCCATTTGTGTTTATCACTTATAAATGTGATCACATATACTGCCTTGTTACATAACCTTGCTACAGCTGACTCATGACGAATGACGTTACCTATCCTCATTTGCAGCAATAGGTCAAAAACAAATAGTGTTATGCCTCAGCAATTAATTATCGATCCCAACGCAATGCATTGCTAACAAAAAAAAGTATTACCAGTCCCAAGTAGTGATACCAGTTTGAGAAAGTTCTGAGTAATACTGATTAGCTCTGAATAGTATGTCGCTTGAGTAATGACTTCTTAATGAGACAAAAAAAACGTATATATTTAAAATAATGCTTTGTCACTAGCTAATAACTGCCACTGTTTATTGTAATGAGACTACTTATAATGCCTGTGATTATTAATGATTTGACTGTAATTAACTGATTTTAATAATGACTTTGTAATGATCTGAATACTACTGAAGGAGGAACACTGTTTATTGTAATGAGACTACTTATAATGCCTGTGATTATTAATGCTTTGATTGTAATTAACTGATTTTTAATAATGACTTCGTAATGATCTGAGTAATACTGAATGATGAACTATGTTTTATTCCATTCAATACTTGCTGGCCACTGAGTGCCAATAATTAATGTCGCTCGATGAATTGTTATTAATTATGCCATTAATTAGCTCTTGTTTTCCATGTTGAGTTTTCATGTTTTGGTTAATGGCCAATGAGTGCCAATAATTTGTATCACTCAATGTATTATGTTAATGCTAGGCCAATAATTGACTCTCCTTTTCAATTAAGGCTTCTGATGAACATTATTCTGTCTTACTAAATATACTTTGTAACTGGCCAAGGACTACCACTGTTTATTGTAATACGATTACCCATGATGCCAGCTAGTGATTCTTAATAGATTGGAATGACACATAATTAATTAACTACGGTACTGTTTAATAATGCTTTGTAATTAGAAGAAGACTAATAATTCTTACTATTGGAATGACAAATGATTAATTAACGACAAATGATTAATTAACTGTAATTAGACAAATGATTAATTAACGACAAATGATTAATTAACTGTAATTAGGAGAAGGTTAATGATTCTTAATTACACTCTGTAACTGAAAAGAATGCGATTATTTCATAATGCTTTGTAACCAGGAAAAGAAGGCTACTGATTCTATGTAAAACAATTAATGAACATTTTTCTGTAATACTACATACTTGGTACAGAAATGTTCAATAACTAGGCTATGAATGCCACAAACTACTCATGAAGACTGTAATTGTCAATATTATGTGACTTGATGTCCTTCACCTCATAAGCTGACTACCCTGAATTACTGCAATGTCCATTTGTCCTGTTTATCCTAGTGATCATGGAGCACTATCTTTGGTTTTGCACTAATTCTACGTGGGTGTGCCTTGTAAGAGCGTGGTGTTGACACGACATGCTGTCCACCACTGTGAGCGATGAAGACATTATTATGGTCCCACTGTTTGGTGTACGTAATGTACTGCCAAAATGAAAACATGGAACATTACTACGACAGTTCAGTGTCTTGGCTACATTGATAAATTCTGATGGGAAAAGAACTTCAAGTTGTGTCACTTGGTGTTGTACTACTGTGGAAAGATATGGACTTTCAGAACAGCTATGTGCAATCTAAAGTGCTACAACCATGATGCAATCCTTCCCTTTCCTATCCTGATTCTTGTCACATAAGGAAAAAAATTTTTTGGCTAACATTATTTATGTTCATGGCTATACATTTTTTTTTTTTTTTTTTTTTTTTTTGATTTGCTCAACTCCAGTGCGAGTACACTTATGGCACTGGTCGACATGATGTTTTGCCATTATGTTTATTTGTTGTGAAAATGCTAAAGACATTTTTCAGTGTGTGTGCACTTTGGACATGATTTTTTTTGCCATTATGTTTATTTATTGCGAAAATGCTAAAGACATTTTTCGATTTGTTCTGAAGTACAGTATATGTACACTCTTGTCTTTTATATTGTATATACATTTTTATTTTTTATGATATGTTCTGAACTACAGTGCATGTGCACTTATGTTAGGTGTTAATATGTTTCCTACTGAACTTCAGTGACTGTGCACTTTTCTCATTTTCCAATATGATTTGTACTATTCTGTATATTCAATACTTCAATGCGTATGCACTTATGTCATTTGTTACTAATTGTATATACATTTCATCATTTGCTGATATGTTCTCAACTGTAGTGCATGTGCACTCATGTCACTTTTCAACATAATATTTTTTGCCAGTCTGTTTATTTGTTCTGAATATGCTAAAGAATTTTTTCAGTGCCTGTGCACTTTGTTATCTGTCAAATAATTTGTATATACATTTTTCTGATTTGCTACTATGTTTTGTACTCACATCCTGTCTTTGTCTTGTATACTTTGTACTTGGTGCGTGTGCACAGCGATTAATTCGTGTACTACATCTAAATATTCTGTAAATTGTAGAAGTTTATTGGTTAATTAAAAATTTTGCTGCGATTGGCAAGTCCAAATGACTCACCATCGCTGCCAAATTTTTGCCCCCCCAGTGGAGGGTTATGAAACACGTATGTAACATAGCAGCGATGGCGAGGCATTGTAGCATCTGTGACCAGAGAGTTTGCGCTTGACCGCGCGAGTGTTGCGAGCGGTTCTCAGTCTGTCAGTTAGTCGTTGCGAGTCTGTAGCTCTGTCTAGTTGAGAGCAGTACTCTGTCAGTAGTCGTCGCGTGCAGTACGCTAATAGTCGTCATGCAGAGCGGTCGGTCAGTGGTGGCAGCCCAGTGGGGTTGCGTGATGTGGTCTGGCGACAACACTGGTCAAGATGCTGAATGAGGTATACTGTTAATTAATATAATCATTAGATAATGAAAAATTTTATTTATTGTAATTATTCTCCAACAAGAGCCCCAATAATAATTTTTATTTCAAAAGCATTTTCTCAAAAATTTAATTTTTTATTGAACTAAAGATTTCGTTGCACTTCCCATTTCATTCCACTTCTTTTGAAGAAAAATTTCACTAAAATCACAAAAAAAAAGAATATTATTATTTGCAATGCAGTTCCTCCAAGCGGTGCGCAACAACAAGAGCAGAAATTTGACTAGGTGTTGCAATGAGGTAAGAATTTAATTTTGATTTTTGCACAGGGCCAAAGACCGATATTTCGGTTTAATTGAATTTTCTTATCACTGAATGGACTTTAATTTTTTGGTGAAGAATTTATATTTGAGTCAGATTGCGAATTTCACATTTTTGTTGCCATTGTCAGTACATTTCATTGTGGGCAGGTTACGCTTAGCGCAATGTCCATTAGGATTCATAATTAAATATTGTCATATTTCTTTCTTTCAAATTTTTGCATCCCTAAATAATATTGTCCATTCTTAAAAATTACGGTGGGGAGGTTACACTCGGCTCCCATTTGTATTAAGTATTGTCTTTTTTCCTTTTAAAAATTACGGTGGGGAGGTTACAACTGTCACAGGCATATGTTCAATCAGGTGCTGGAAGGTTTCTTGGGGAATGACAGCCCATTCTTCACGGAGTGTGGCACTGATGAGAGGTATCGATGTTGGTCGGTCAGGCCTGGCATGGTCGACATTCCAATCTATCCCAAAGTTGTTTTATAGGACTCTGTGCAGGCCAGTCCATGACGGGGATGGTACTGTCGTGTAACCACTCCGCCACAGGCCGTGCTTTATGAACAGGTGCTCGATCGTTGCTTTTCAAAAGTGGGACGTAACAAGGTGCTTAAAACATCATTGTAGAAATGTGCTGTGATAGTGCCACGCAAAACAACAAGGGGTTCAAGCCCCATCCAATATAAACATGACCACAACATTACACCATCGCCTCCGAATTTTACTGTTATCACTTCACAGGCTGGCAGAGGACGTTCATCGGCAATCGCAAACCCACACCCTACCATCGGATCCATCGGATCACCACATTGTGTACCGTGATTCGTCACTCCACACAACGTTTTGCCATTGTTCAATCGCTCAATGTTTACACTTCTTACACCTAGCGAGGCGTCGTTTGGCATTTACCGGCGTGATTTGTGGCTTGTGAGCGTCCGCTAGACCATGACATTCAAGTTTTCTCACCTCTCACCTAACTGTCATAGTACTTGCGGTTGTTCCTGATGCAGTTTGGCATTCCTGTATGAGGTCGTGATAGATTTCTGTCTATTGCACATTTCGCCACTCTTCAAATGTCGGCAGTCTCTGTCAGTCGACAGAAGAGGTCGGCCTGCACGCTTTTGTGCTATACGTGTCCCTTCACGTTTCCACTTCACTATCACATCGGAAACAGTGGACCTATGGATGTTTAGGAGTGTGAAAATCTCGCGTACTGACGTATTGCACAAGTGGTACTCAATCACCTGACCACGTTCGAAGTCGTGTGTTCCGCGGAGCGCCCCATTCTGATTTCTCACGATGTCCATTGAGGTCGCTGATATGGAGTACCTGTCAGTTGGTGGCAGCACAATGCATCTAATATGAAAAACGTATGTTTTTGGGAATGTCTGGATACTTTTGATCACATAGTATACATTTCGGGTAAGGATCATGAAGATAAGGTACAGGAAACTGTGCTCAAAGAGAGGCTAGTAGACAGTCGTTTTTCTCTCGCTCTATTTGCGAGTGTAACAGGAAAGGTAGCAGCTAGTAGTGATGCAAGGAACCCTTCGCCAAGCACCGTGCGTTAGCTTGCGGCATATGTATGTGGTTTTAGAAATTGATGTAGTTTTCAGGAATGTTATTGTTCAAAGACCGCTGGCTACGGGATGTTGCTTTATGTGACAGAGTGCATTGTCAAGCTGATACAAACAATATTGTTTCCGAACAGTTCCTCAACTCTATGAAGTATATACATTGCTGAAAATGTGTTCATATCATTCCTCTTTTAGCGATTGAGAATGCGCGCTAAGAGCACCACACATCACGCTCCATGTGCCACTGTTTCCACGACACGTAATGACAGGTACCGTTTTCCAGGTACTCGCCGAACCCAAACCCTTCATTGGGATTGCCTCAGCGTATTGAGTGATTGATCACTCCAAATCATTATTTTGAATCGTCCACTTTCCAGTGACGTCGCTCTTTACACCGCCTCGCTGTCGCTTAGCACTGACTGTTGCTTTTTAGGAGCTGCTGGGCCGTTTTACTTCAATTTTTTTACGAAGGTTGTTCAATACTTAATGCCCCACATTTATTTCTCAGAAGATGTATATTGTTAAGACACAGAATTTGGTGACAATATACATCAACATGTCCCGTATGTATCCCATTTTTCTACGCAGTCTCCATCTTGTCCTATGGCCGTACGCCAACGTTAAGCCGGTAAAAGCTCTTGTCCTGTAAGCGTAGCCATGTTTTCATTCCATGACTGACACTCTCGTCATCTTCAACGTATGTTGCACGTAGAGAATCTTTAAGCGGCGAAAAGAGATGCAGGTCTGAGGGTGCCATGTTTGCCTCATGTTTGGGGATGAGGCAATGATGTCCGACCCAGTTATGGCGATGTGTTCCCGTGTGTGTGGGCGTGCATTATCGCGTTGAAGCAAGATTTCTGCTGGATTATTGTCCGATCGAACTCGTCTGAAGCGGTTCTTGAGTTTATTCAGAATCTTCAAGTATGCCTCTGAATAACAGCACGCTGCTTGGCATCCCATCCAGAGAATGACGCCATCACAATCCCAGAAGACTTTTCCGACAGAGGGAGTTATCTAGAATTTCTTCTTCATTCAGGGATGATGCCACTCAATGGCCTGCCTTTTCCTTCCAGCGCAAAGTGGTGCACCCAGCTTTCGTCCCCCACAACGATCCGTGACAGAAAGGCCTCTCCGTCGGCCTCAAAGCGCTCCAACAATTCAAATGAAATAGCCTTTCTTTGAATCTTGCGGTCCGCTGTGAGCATTCGTGGAACCCATCGTGAGCACGTCTTTGAACATCCGAGAGTCTCGATCATTGCAGACGCACTGCTAATCGACAACTGTAGAGCAAACTTTCGAATTGTGATGCACCGGCCGGCACGAATAATGCCATCCGCACGATTCAGCAAGTCTGGAGCAGTGGCTATGACAGGACGTCCGTAGTGGGTGATCATGGAGCTCCGTTTTTGCGTTTCCTGAGGCTGTAACTTTCTTTACCCATCGCCCAACTGTACTCCTATCAGCTGCAGCATCGCCGTACACTGCACACAAACGTTTGTGAATGTTCACCACAGTTTCTTTTTCTGAACACTAGAATGCAATAACAGCACGCTGCTTGTAATGTGCGTTGTATGTAGACGCCATTTTGACGCTGTACTATGGCTCTGCTATCTGCCACAACGGCTCGAAATTTCACCGGCGCACAGAACAAACATCAAACGTGAAGCACCAAAAGAAACGTTTGTTTATGTATGTTAATGGCTTTTGAAAAAAAGTGGTGCATTACTTATAGAACGACCCCTGTAACTCCCAACGCCCAGTCCCTGTGCTAGGTGGACTGATGGCGCCACTTTGGAACTCATGAGTGATCCCTTCCGTTGATTTCGCACTACTTTTTTACAAACACGAACCGCAATGCTCGATGTGCATCGGGTCTGCCTGGTCTCGGTTTAGCTGTGGCTGTTCATCCGCGTTTCCACTTCACAGTCAGATCATCACCAGTAGACTTTGGAAGTTTTAAAAGTGTTGATATGTGCCTGATAGATTTTATTCGACGTTCGATATCAGTGGGCTGTCCTGACCGACCCTGCATCTCTACTGACAAAGTCATTTTTCACTGGCTGGTCCCCTTCTCGTGGCACCTAGTGTTAAATTCCGCATTAAAGAGGTGTGTCCGGATGCTATATGTCATAAAGCTTATATGATTATGTTACTGTAACGATGACTGGTAGCTTCTCATTGAAATATGGTCTATCATAGTACCTAAGCAACGGCCATTAATTTTCTTGAGTGAAATTAGTAATGACAATAATAATAATAATAATAACAATAATAAATGTCTACGTTGTCCTCTGCCAAACGTTACTGAACTACATGAATTTAAACAAGTACCACTGAAATGTGAAGATGAATGGCTGTCTGTAGTTTCTTAAAAGATTTCTGGTTAAGCTTATTGCATCTATGAAGGTGACTGTATAGAACACTTTCGGTTGCCTTTCTTGAGTATTTCTCGACTGTTGTGGATGATCTTGAGTTATACTATTTGATCAAAAGTATCCGGACACCCCCCAAAACATAAGTTTTACATGTTAGGTGCATTTTGCTGCCACCTACTACCAGGTACTCCATATAAGCGACCCGAATAATCGTTAGACATCGTGAGGGAGCATAATAAGACGCTCTGAGGAACTCACAAACTTCGAACGTGGTCAGGTGATTGGGTGTCACTTGTGTCGTACGTCTGCACGTGAGGTTTCCACATTCCTAAACATCCCTAGGTCCACTGTTTCCGATGTGATAGTGTAGTTGAAACATGAAGGGACAGGTATAGCACGAAAGCGTACAGGTCGACCTCGTCTGTTGACTGACAGAGACGAAGAGGGTCGTAATGTGCAATAGGCAGACAGCTATCCAGACCATCACACAGGAATTCCAAACTGCATCAAGATTTACTACAAGTACTATGACAGTCACATGGGAGGTGAGCAAAGTTGTATTTCATGGTCGAGCGGCTGCTCATAATCCACACATCACGCCGGTAAATGCCAAACGACGCCTCGCTTGGTGTAAGGAGCGTAAACATTGGACGACTGAACGGTGGAGAAATGTTGTGTGGAGTGACGAATCAGGCTACATCATGTGGCGATCAGATGGTGGGGTGTGGATATGGCGAATACCCGGTGAACGTCATATGACAACGTGTGTAGTGCCAACAGTAAAATTCGGAGCAGGTAGCGTTGCAGTGTGATCGTGTTTTTCATGGACGGGACTTGCACCCGTTGTTGTTTTGCGTGACACTATCTCAACGCAGGCCTACACTGATGTTTTAAGCACCTTCTTGCTTCCCATCGTTGAAGAGCAATTCAGGGATGATGATTGCATCTTTCAACACGATCGAGCCCCTGTTCATAATGCACGGCCTGTGACGGAGTGGTTAAACGACAGTAACATTCCTGTAATGGACTGGCCTGCACAAAGTCCAGATCTGAATCCTGAATAACATCTTCGGGATGTTTGGGAACGCCGACTTCGTGCCAGGCCTCACCGACTGACATCGATGTCTCTTCTCAGTGCAGCACTCCATGAAGAATGGGGCGCCATTCCCCAAGAAACCTTCCAGCACCTGATTGAACGTGTGCCTGCGAGAGTGGACGCTGTCTTCAGGGCGAAGTGTGGGCCAACACCATATTGAATTCCAGAATTACCGATGGAGGGCGCCACGAACTGGTAAGTCATTTTCAGCCACGTGTCCGGATACTTTTGATCAAGTAGTGTAGATTAAAGGATCACATCAAAACAGTTCAGAGATGTGCTGCTGGATTAATTACCAGTCGGTTCGATCAGTAAAATGGTGCTATGAAAATCCTCTGTGAGTTTAAATTAGAATATCCTCTGAGAGTGTAAATTAGAATATTGAGATGGAGGAAGACGATCTATTCAAGAAGTCGTGTTGAAGGAATTTAGAGAACCAGCATTTGCGACAGACTGCAGAATTATTGTACTTCCTCTAATGATCCTGTCACGTATCGTATAAGTGAGATTATGGATCGCACAGAGGTTGACAGGCATTGATTTTTCTCTCGCTCGATTTGCAAATAGCACAGGAACGGCTAGCAATGGTGCAAAGTTTCATTCACCAAGTGTCACAGAGTGTCGTGTGGAATATGCATGAGATAATTAAATTCTGATACTACTATGACGTCTGTTATGGATACCAAAATAATCTCATACAATCTAGATAAGTAACTTTGTGCTATGAATAAAAGTATGACTAAAAAAGTTTCGAACGGAAGACAATAAGAAGAATCTCTGACGAACGCTGGCCTTAGCTCGAAACTAGAACATCGTATGTGTGCTTCAAGGACAGAATCCTGTTGAAGCGTCATGAAAAAGCGTTGCTTCTCTGGCAAGTCCCCCTCAGATAGTATTTTCAGTCTGCAGGCTGTCCCAAAAGCGAGTGGTGTGACTCAGTGTTGTTCCATCCTCTGCAGCTCTTTTCGTCAGGTCTGAACCGCAGAGCTGTGACTAAAACGGGAACAGCATTTGTGCGGCTCTTAGCGGGCGACGTTAAAAGCAGCCGGTGCGGCTAGGGTGTGGGCGACAGCCCGCGTAGTGGTGGAGTGTAGCCGGGGTGGAGGCACGTCACGGCCGGCGCGCCGCCGGAGTGGGGGAAGTGCACAGTGGCTTTCCCACAGCGCGGCATTTGCGCGCCAGCGCACAGTCGCGTTAATTCTGGCTGCCACCTGTTTACTAAAATGCACACTCATTCCTCTGTCCAGCTCGTGGCTTCCTAGCAGAAAGAAAAGAATGTGTGACTTGAAACTCGTGGCACTGCAAGACCGACAGACCTCGTAGCAGCAGAACTCTTTAAGAGCACAGCTTTTGGGTCAAGGGTTTTCACTACTTGTGCCTCGTGTCTTTCATGTCGTTTGCGACGCACAAAGATTACCAAACTATCTGTATTGTGCACCTGTAAGGGATGAAGAAATAAAAGGCAATATTTTATAACGAACAAGTGGCGTAGTCGGTTTTGGGAAGGGCAAGCTGTTAAGTGTAATGGGCGGCTGTAATTAAAGTGCAGCTACTGTCAGAGATCCAGTGTGGGCTCTAATTACCCTACAGCAGTGAAACTTGGTAAAGAAACTAGCGCGTTAGTGTGAAACCGATGTACGCTGGAAAAAAATAGTTCCAATATTGGCTACCAGATGCAGATCTAGTGCTCTGCAGAATCTCGTTGATGTCTCTGGTGCTCATATTTAATAATTTACGTATCTGGCATTTGGTAATAAAATAAACATTATCCCTTACTCGCTTGTCACCGAACGAAAGGGGGTCCGACGCGATGTAAGGAGGTATCCCATTTTTTTGGCCTCATTGTATAATTTGTATCTGTTTCCATCATTTCTGTGGCTTGCCTGGATTAATTTCAACTAAACTGATTCACGTATGAGACAGTGCTAGCAGACAATAAGTATGGTGGTTCGGTAGCTGTGCTGTCTCCAGACGTCACGTACTCGTGGCAATTTGAAGGGTCTCAGAACAGAGCTGTGACTCTGCTAGCGCTGCAGCGCGAGGGTGCTGTACCAGCGGCATCCGGGGCCAACGTGGAAAGCTGGCTGTGATGGAAGAAAGGAACTCTACATGACCACAGAGGCAGAGAAGAATGTTGACCACCAGAAAGTAGAGCGTTGTGGAGCGACCAAACATAAGGGAATGGACGACTCACCTGGATAGCCACTGGCTGGCGGAGGGCAGTTAGTTTTAGTTTTAGTCTAGTTTTAGTTATGTCATGTTCCGTAAATCATCTTCCCAATTATTTTATCGATATGATGAGGAATAAGTCAGATTACTAGATATATATTCTTACATATGAATAGTGCTAATATTAATATTACTGAAATTTTTAGTTCTACACATGCAACCACATTTAGAGGTACATTTCTTTTTTACCGTTTCTGAAACAGAAGCTCGTCCATGGAGTAGATGGAGTTGTCCAAAAGAAATGATTCTAAGCTAGATTTAAAACCTTTATGTTGTTGGGCAAATGATCGAAGATTTTTGTTGCTGAATAATGTACTCCCTTTTGAGTAACTGGCAGCTTCAATAACGGATAGGAAAGGTCATTTTTCCCTCTAGTGTTGTACGTATGAACATCACTGTTGTTTTGCGAATTGAGATGGATTATTTGTAACGAATTTCATTAGCGAATGTATGTACTCTGATGGTGCAGTTAAAATACCTAACTCCCTGAAAAGGCGCCTACATGACGTCCTTGGGTGAACACCACTAATTATTCTCACTGCTCTCTATTGTGCAATCAATACTTTATGTCTAAGTGGTGAGTTACCCCAGAAAACTATTCCATAAGACATTATTGAGTGAAATAGGCGAAGTACGTTAGGAGGCTGATATGTTTATTACCAAGACTAGCGATTATACTAAGAGAGAAAGAAACTGAACTTAGTTTTTTGAGTAGCTCAGTAATTTGCTTCTTCCAGTTCAAGTTGTCATCAATGTGAACACCCAAAAGTTTGGAGAAATCTACCCTGTTAACTGAGCCCTGTTCATATGCTACATCAAATGTCGGTATGACTCTATTCGGTGTACAGAACTGGATATAGTGAGTTTTTTCAAAATTAAGGGAGAGTCCATTTTTTAGAACCACTTAATAATTCTTTGACAGACATAGTTAACAATATCTTCAGCTGCATTTTCTGGAACGCGGTTTATTAAAACACTCATGTCATCTGCAAAAAGTACTATTTCCGCTTGCTGAACGTCAAGTGGGAAGTCATTCACATGAATAAGGAACAGCAGAGGACCTAAAATTGTCCATAGTTTTTCTAAGAGTGTGACATACTCAGGTTTTATGGAATTGAAGGCTATACACACAGCTGGTTTGAATCATACTTAATCAACAGAAAGCAAAAAGTTATGCTGAATAGCACAAATAATGTTGGGAGGGTGGTAAATTCTAGTAAATAGGGAGTTATCACAAAGGGCGTCCCACAGAGTTCAATATTAGGTCCTCTGTTGTTCCTTATTCATGCTCATAAGAGTGTGTTTCTTGATGGACGCAGGAAGCATACGTTTGGTGTGATTTCAGTACAGAAGTATGCCGTGTGCGCTTCCTGGGGTTAGTCTTTGAGCTTTGTGTATCTGTCTTGCATGCATCTCTCTGCAGGCTCAGTACAAGGAGTGTACGCTAGTTCTTGTGTGGCGCGTAGATGCAGTCATTCTGTGTGAGCTCGACTATGTCAGTTTGCGCTGCAGTCAAATGACTATATGAATGACCGATCACATCGGTTTTTGAGTACAGGTTTGCCGGTTTATGAAACAGTAATCAGTGCGTATGCATCTGGGTAAGTTTTCAACGTATGTCAAGCGCAGTGGTAACTGTAATTAAGAGAGGTAGTCTTAAGAAAATAGAACATCCGTCACAATGGGACCATGGAATGGCTCCATGCGAAAGTAATCACCACACGCGTTAAGACATTCATCCCTCTGGGGGATGAGATGATCAGTTCCAATTCCGTGGAACGCATCGGCCGCTGACGGATCCACAGCTTCGGTCACTCTTCCTCTTCCTCGTACGACTTAAACCGATGTCCGCGTATATCTTTCTCCACGATGACGAAGATGTGAAAATCAAATGGCGAACGATGCTGCAACTATGGAAGATGTTGCAGTGTTTTCCAACCAACTCGCTGAAGCTCAGCCTTCGTCCGTTTGGTAGCGTTGGGGAGGGCGTTAATCGCGCAGCAGAATGATTCCGTCCGGCAGCATTCCGATAGCTCGAGGGCAAACGGCAAAACCAACAGCGGAAACATCCCACGTCTCATCCGCCAAAGTGATGCAAAACTCTTCACACATGTTCCGATAAGAATATGATGACCTTCTTCGATTGCAGGGATCTTCTGCTTGTCGATTTGCTCGGGCTTGGAACCACAATCAGCATGCAGCGCTATAAAGACACCTTGCAGATACTGCGACCCGCTGTAAAATCAGATCGCCCAGGAATGCTGTCGGGCGGAATCATCCTCCTGCCAAGTGGACGAAGGCTAAAATTCACCGATTTGGTTGGGAAAGACTACCCACATCTTTCAGAGTCTGATTTTCACATCTCTGGCAACCTGAAGAAAGGCATGCGTAGGCGGCAGTTTGTCCCGTTTAGGCGGGTGTTTGGTTTTCATTTAACTGCCCATTTTAAATTGGCTGTATGTTATTGAGCATGGCTGTGGGCTCCATTAACTAAGGCTGAACATCTTGTATACTGGATATTTTGTATAGTATAATTTTATTTAGCTCTTTGCTTCTATTTACACTGAATGGAACGGTATAAATTTATTCTCTTCT
This sequence comes from Schistocerca serialis cubense, assembly GCF_023864345.2. Classification (NCBI taxonomy): domain Eukaryota; kingdom Metazoa; phylum Arthropoda; class Insecta; order Orthoptera; family Acrididae; genus Schistocerca; species Schistocerca serialis. The sequence continues at coordinate 208,895,269 of NC_064642.1, forward strand.
TTTAATGATTTCGGTTGTTATTGCGCGGATTGGGTATTTCTTGTGGTGTAATCTTATTTGGCTCTCTGCTTTTATTTACACTGAGTTTGATAGTGTAAATTCATTCTCTAATTTTAATATTTTCTGTTATTATTTATTTTATTCTTTGCGGTTTGTCCAAACACCTTGGGCTTTAATCATTAATTAGTGCCTCTTCCATTTAGGTTCCGTTGAGAAAGCGTTACCTTTTTAATTAATCTTTTTTGTTATTTTGATAACGTTCACCAAAAACGTTTTAGAGTTTTGTGAATTCATTATGGGCATGGATATGTAGGATAACTGTTACCTTCCACATTTAAGTTTTTCGTGGTGATGCATCGTTTTTTTAAGTGCAAAAGTGAACCGAAAAGTGAACCGCTGCAACGTGAGAATATGGGTCACACAACAACCACATACCATACGCTAGGAAGAGAGAGACTCTCCAAAGCTTCAAGAGCTCTGCACAGCTCCTGGAGAAGGGATTTCATTCTAGACGTCTTAACAGGGGTTACGAACTCACACTTTGTTCAGAACACTCCGTGCTAGAAGATATACCACTCAATAACAGATAGTGTGTATGGCTCCAACGTGACGACTGCTCACCCCAGTCTTCCCTTGACCACTGGATTGCTTGCAATGCTGCAGCTAAGTGGTCTAACAGGCCTCCCGTTTTCACTCGTTCTTATTTCTTTCTGTTTATCATCTCCGCACAAGGGTAGATCAAATTATAATTTTTGGAACTCAGGATTTAATACAGTAATTTTTACCGTGAAAAGAGCTCTTTTTCATCATGGGGAATGTACGGGTCGACGTGTTTGTTTCGATGGTGGCACGTATGCAGACACGAGGCACGCTTAACTGGAAACCAATGCTACGAAATGCACCTGTTTCCATAAAAGCTGTTCTTTAAATGGAAGGACGAACAAGAATTGTAATTTTCTAAAGCCCTCTCTGATGTTCGAGACATTAGCCTATCGTTCCATTTACAAAAATGTTCATATATTGTATAAAATAGGGCCAAGAAGAAATATGTTTTTTTATTTTTTTTTATCGTAGACCATAGATCTCTCTTCTGCACATAACGACATAGAAAGGAATTATAACCTTGCTTTGCGGTGTTTACACCATAATAACTGATTCTGGACACCTCGTATTTCTGTCTTAGCACATTTTTCAAACGCAATTGTAAAGAGTTTCAGCGCAGGCATAACAAGTGCTACATTACTATATTCGTCTTTCCAAGAGTTTCTACAGTCGTTCCACTAAAAAAGAGAAAACGCATTTGCTTCAACCAAATTATGTGCCCATTACGTACTAGCATTTGCCGAAAATTTCGCTCTAAAATCTTGAAGCGGTCACGAAATTTTCATCTTACGTGATTCGCTGTGAATATGCATACGAAATCAAAGATTCGTCTGAGATCAGATACAGTTATTGAAGTAGCGACATTACTATCAGTACAACGAGAGAACTAAAGATATATGCAGTTCCTCTTCAAACGTCCCCTTAGAAAAATTATTGAAGTACTGTGCTGGTAAATCCCTTACGTTATTTGATTTTCAAACAGCTGAGCAAAACTGAACTTACTCAGACATTTCTCTTTCTACTTATTCTGATCATCACTAAACTGACGCACAACATTTTTAGCGCAACGAAATCTGACTTTTAATAACACCTACAAAAGAATGGCCCTGACTAACAATAACCTAAACCTTTCATGAATCACTTACCTCACAAAAATCTTCGTTACTCGAACTACTGCAATACAGCGAGTGCCAATACAGCCAGCTAAATAAAATGCTAACTACTGAAGGCACTAACTACTGACAGGCATAGTTAGCAAATGAAAGATTTTGATAGAGAACAAACAATGTATTGACCTTAATAGTGTTCAAAAGTCAAAATATATATCAGTTCATGACATCCAGTCTTACAAATTTATTGTCTCTGATGGACACACGTCCAGATCATCCGCTCTCAAAACTCCGCCATCTCTCTCCCCACATCCACCACCGCTGGCGGCTCACCTCCAACTGCGCAACGCTACACGCTGTTAACATCCAACTGCCCAACACTACAATAGCGAATATTACAACAATGCCGACCACCCTCAGACTGCACACAGCACAGTCAGTGATTTTCATACAGAGCGCTACATGGCGTTACCAACATAAAAACCTAAACAGTGTACTTACATAGCCCCCATGCTCCCCACAAAAAATTTTACAAATTGTTTTGGGCAGTGGCCAATACAGATTTGAAAAAATATTTTCATAATTACAATAACAAAGAAATCAAATGTACACTCTTATTGATACACTGTTGGTCAAAAACAAAGATTTTCACACAGTCCATAAAGAAAGTCCTGATCATTCATCACAGTAAACTGCAGTGTTTTTTTTTTCTCAAAGTCTGAGCAGTAAAAGAAAATGCACACGGAATTAGTGGATTTCCATGCAGTCTTGAAGAAGTAGTGTTGTCCTTCCAACAGAAAGATAATGCTGACTCTTGACATGCAGACAGGTAATGGGCCACAACAGAGCAAACCCACAGCCGAGTCAGTCGAAGTTTTGAAGAATATTGGTAGGTAGGTCATCACAGAGCAGACCCACTGTAGTCCTGGTAGAGATTATGGTATTGGTGGGCCACCAGAGGTGCAGACCAATGCAGTCCTTGTAGAAATAACGGTATTGGTGGATCATCAAAGGTGCAGATCCACTTCAGTCCTTATAGAGACGGCCAGCAGCCATCTGTTGCGACTGTGCAGGTGCACAATCACCATCGAAGAGTCTTGCGGACAATATAGCAAGTCCATAAACCACCACTTGTGCACTCACAAAGTTTTTGGAATTGTCCTCAGAACCAGCAATGCTGTTAACCAGTCCCTTCCTGAGTTATCAACACATGTACAAACACTAACAGTACCAACTTCCCATCTACTGTGCATATACTATGACCAACAGAAACGTGTGCAGTGAAATGAAACTTAATTTGAAGAACTGGTGTCTATACAATTATAAATTTACAACAGAAGAATACAACTACAAAGGTACAAAATACATCATTAAAGAACATAATAATACATATAACTTTTGTGGTAATACGGCCTTTACAAAAGAATAGAAATAAACATGTACATCAGTGTTACAGGAATTATGACATAAATAAATAAATAAAATAATGAGAATAGTTTTCGAAACATTAATTTCACACATGAGCATTGAAACAGAACAGAATAAATAATGTCTAAACATCTTTACAAAGAAAATAACATATTATTAGAAAAATTTTGCAACATATCTCTGATCAGCTAAACACATAAAGACAGGAAAAACACAAATACACAAGGGTACACAAACACCTAGCGAAATAACACAAAAGGAATGGACAGGGTTTGTTTTACTGCAGTATTTTGCAAACAAAACTTTCTTTACTACTTGGAGATCTCCCTTCATTCATCATTGTTTATATCCTCTTCCTAAATGAATTTTTCTCACTGTACAATACTCATTTTTGCCCATATATTTTTCGTATAACTTCTCAATGCATTCTTTCCCTCTTCTTCATAGTTGGTTTCTTATATAGTATCCCCCCCTCTTAAGCTAGCTTAAATCTACTGAGCTCAGATACATAAATTAAGGGACGAGGCAATGCAGCAGTACAAAACAATTAACACAAACAGCAATGATAAAAAAATGCAAATTGGCAAATCAAGCAGCAGTATATCTAAATTAGCAAAGCAAATGCAACATTACAACTAATATAAGACAATGTGCAGCAAACAAGAAAAATAAATCAGTAGTAAAACTGGCTTAACAGAGTAATACAAAGTGAAAATCAGTAGCACTATGCCTGGCAAACAGCAGCAGCAAATGCAATAACTTATATCTAAACTTGACAAACCCACAAGCAGAAAAAATAGTACACTAAAGACAATGCAGATAAGGGAAAGGTCTGTTCACATCTTAGTGTCTATGTCTTTAAAGTGGTGCACCACAACAAGTTATTCTACCAAAAAAATTACCAAGTAGTTGAAAAGAAAATTATGTATACAGTTACTGTTATTAATCCCTTCTTATTGTTCTTTCCTTGCCAAGTGCTCCTTTTTCGAAGAATATAGATCATAAAATTATTATTTAGCACATGCATTTAATTTTATTTTATAAAACCAATGCTGCAACATAGCTGGAAACCAGATATCAAATGAAATAAGCAACTATGTAAACCAAAGCTTAAAAACATCATTCAATAGCCATGTGGCATTTCATAAGTCAGTAGAAATTCTCTCAACTCTCATAGAAAGACACTTGTCATAATCAGGTGTGCAGATGTAAGAAAATTTCCCATCAATTCATAAGCAATTCACTAAGTAGCACAAAGTACGATTCTTGGTTTCCAACATCCTTTTTCACACACCAGAGTCCCTAACTTCTATTAATTATTCTTATACACATAAACACGTAATCACATTCCTCATATACGGTAGCATCAGCTTATTGATCATAAACATACCTCAACAGCATAACACACATTGTCGTCGTAATAATAACATCATAACACCTCAGTCAAATCTCAAAATCGTCGTAGCTTTCTGCAATAATTTCAAAGCCAAAAAAAATTCTCTACTCATTTCAGTGGTGTCATCTACCTAAAACGTACTTTAAAAATCATGATCCCAAACCAAATACATCATTCAAAGCTCTCATAGTATCACAATGGTTCCGAAAAAATATGAACAGTTCACAAAGTACAGACAAAATACAATTTCATAAGTGTGAAGTTATCCAACTGTGTAATTACGTAAACATCTGTCACTGATGTAGTAAAAAATGTTTGTCTCTCTCAGTTAAATAATCAGATAGCTGTGTAATTATGTGTTAGAGAAATATGGTACCGATGTGTAAAGTTGTATAAGCAAATACCATATCAGCTAGGGCTCCTTGCGCTTGCTAAACACATGGTACAGAAAGTAGGCGTGAACCCCCTGAGGATTAAAGTAATTATACCCTCAGGTGTTACAGATTACAGCAATGGAATGAAATGTATCACAGAAAACCTTTGTATCTTTGTAATTCAAAAATATTTAAAAATAAATGTTTTAAGTACAAAATTAATCACTCGAATGCGTGTCCTGTAGCGCTAAATGTGCGTCTTGCTGTAAGATAATTCTGTGGAAGTGTCGTAGTTATCGTCCTCTGTAATCAAAGTTCTGCTGAAGTCAATGTACTCACCTCATCATAAACGAAAGTGAAATGCTTTGTGCAATGATATCGTAGTTATTAAGTACCTTACCGTGATCAAGAAAGTACTATAATGTAACGTATTGTAGTGCTAGGGAAAAGGCTGTCTCATTGTAGCTATACCACAAAAGTTACTACTAAAACATGTTTTACTTTCCAGAATAATACAGAAAAACTGTGCAGATATAAAACAGATACACCGCAAAAGCATCAATGTAAATTGTGTCACACATTAGTAGCGTCGTGATATAGTCGTGTAGCTGTCAAATAAACTAACCACTGTGTCATCTGGTATCTCTCAGAAAGCACTTTAAATCCATAATGTATTTTCAAGTAAACCAAAATGTTACAGTAAAATCTCATTAGCAGTACTGGTATATGATCTAAGTATGTGAGCCTTATAGTCATTACGTAATCGTGCAACTAACAAGCAAGAGTGTACACACACAATAACACTGTGTCGTCTGTTCACTATAACAATGCATTCGTAATTACTAAGTAAGTTCCCTAGGTTCTTAACTGCATAGTTAACTTTAACACATAGTTGCATGTTTACAGTTTCTAAGTGTGACAAAGAGTACTAGTAACGTGAAGTGAAAAATTTTATAGCAAAGACTAAGTTAAAAAACAAATTATCTCTCAATAAACGGTTTTATATGTGAAATGCGGTGCAATCTTTTACTCCTCATAGTACTCAGAGTTTCAGTTTCAAAGCAATTATCATGTTGTATACGTTGGTAAGGAATGCTAAAAATTTTCTCAAGGTTAGCGTCTATTTATTTTTCGCTGAGCCAGCCGGCACACGTGGCTGCCCGCGGTGCGAGTCATTGTCTGTCTCTTTGTTGGCGCGCGTCGTTATTGGGATTAGGAGACCTAACTTCTACAAATTCACCTTGTCGAGAGGGCCCTGCCCTGTTTGAATCCCGCCAGTTCTGATGGTATTCAGGTCTGTCGTTACGATTATATCGCCTGTCGTCATGTCGGTAGTTTCTGTAATTAATTACTTGTTGGTCACGTGGTGGAGAACTTCTCCCTGAGTCGTAACTGCGCGGAGGACAGTTGTGTCTGAAGTTATTCTGTCTACCTTGATAGTAATTGTTTTGGTTCCCATATTGTCTGTTTCTATGGTTGTCTCTGTGATAGTCATTACTATGGAAATGCGATCTCTCTCTGTAATTATTTTTACTCTGCCAACGGTTGTTATACGAGTGGTGCCTGTTTTGGTCATGATTTACGTTGTAAGAATAGCCTTGTCGTGTCCAGTTATTATTTCTTTCATCGCAGAATTGTGACAGATGTGACCTGTAGTTGTTGTGTTCCTGTTTTCGCCTTCCGCGATTGTCAGTGTCAATTTCTAATTCTTGTAACAGTTCCTGAAAGGCTTCAATCTCGTCTTTGCAACGTCCTGCCAAAATAATATGTCGTAAATGTTCAGGCAATTTGATTAAGCAAATGCGGATGAGTTCTGAGGGGCTGTATGAGTTTGAAAGATACTGATTCTTATGTAACATGTCTTCGAAATATTTGACAAGACTGGAAAATTCAGATTGTTCGAAATGTTTCATCATTATGATGCTATGCTTTACTCAGTCTTGAGTAGCTTGAGACCAGTATGCTGAGAGGAAGGCATGATAAAATTCTCCTTCACTGTGACAATCGTGAATGACCGATGGCATTCTTACAGCTGGTTCATTCTCTAAGTAGCCACACATAAATTCTAACCTGTGCTGCAATGACCAATTGGGAGGAAAACAATGAGAGAATTGATGGAGCCATGCTTGTGGATGAATTTCGTTGCCAGAATTCTTAAATGTTTTGAATTTACGTGTAGTAATAAACAGCTTATAGTCAACATCATCATGTCGGCGAGTCGCATATCGGTCATTGTTACTTCGTTTCGGCGGTTCCATCTCAAAATTTGGTGTACCTTGCCAATTTCTTTCATAATTTCCGAAGTGCCCTGTGTTATTATTTTGTCGCTGTTCCGTATTTCTATGTCCCTCTTCCCGTGTTGGAGCACGAGTCTCCTCTGAAATATGTAGTTCTTGTGTTATTTGTGCCAACTGATCTTGTACTTGCCGGATTTCTCTTTTGTGTTGCGTATTAATTTGATTCTGATTTTATTTGAATTTCCTAATTTGTTCTTATTCTTCTGTGTCATTGAAGGCTATGGATCTTGTGTCATTCAGATCATCATCTACCTTTGTAGATAAGTTAGTGAACTGATCCGAAAGTTCGGCTACTTTCTCCGATAATGAACTGATTTCCTCAGTGTGTTTTTCTGAAGCAAGTTTCAGAGTGTCCATCTGTGTTGAAATCGTATCTATTGTGTCCTTTAAGTTTTCCTGAGCTTTTGCAAGTTGCATAACCGAATCAGTAGATGCAACTGAGTCAATTATAGCTTGCAAGGTGTCGTGATTTTCATGAACAATAGTTTGCAGTTCTTTTATGGCTGTTTCGTGATTCTGTAATGCATTTTCATGACGAGAAAAAATAGGTTGTAAATGCTCGCAAATTTGTGTTTTTACGTCATTATAGACTTTTTGACATTTAGATTCGATTTTAAGTAACTCAGCAGTTAACCCTTTACGTGTTTGTTCAAGTGTGGTGTCTAACTTTTCAAGCTGTTGCTGTGACTGTTTTTGATTTTGTTCCATTGCGTCTAACTTTTGAAGATTTTGTTCCATTGTGTCTAACTTTTGAAGATTTTGTTCCATTGTGTCCAACTTTTGCTGTGTTTGCCACTGATTTTGTTCCATTGTGTCTAACTTTTGAACCTTTTGTCCCATTTGTTGCTTTAATTGTAATAACAATGCACTGGTGTCTGAAACATGTTCCTCAGGGCTATTCGGCAGTGCATTTGAACCGCCAATATTCGCATTTTGAAAAGCAGAAAATGTGTCTTGACTTATTAGACAAAACGGTGAGGACGCAAAACCTGAATCTAGAGTATTTGCGAGATTGTGTCCTGTCATTTCGGATTCCTGAGGCGAACTGTTGCCGATCGATCGATCGATAATGCTTCCCTGTTCACTAATTGTTTCACTGTCTACACCATTATTTGCAGCCCGCTCTATTTCCCTATGCACAATTACCAAATTACTACTTTGAACGTCTGTTAATTCATTACACAGTGGTGCTGATAAGCTATGCTCGTCGTCATTATTATTCCTCAGTTTACTTTGGAGCCTAGTGTTAATGTTTTTCACGCGCCATTATTGTCACATTATTTCACACGACAACACAGAAAAGCACAATTTGAAGAGCAAAATAAGAAAACACATTGACATAGCACTGAAAATAATATCTAGTTAATTGCAAGCGCAGCTGCGAAATACTTAGTGCAAATCTACATGCATGCCACAACTGTTTTACTGTACAACAGTGAAAAACTACAAATACAAAGGAAATTCTCTCTATAATTACGCTCTAACAATAAAGAATAGCTACACTAATTACATTAACTACAAGAAAAAATCAGAAAATTTCAGTGAGGTATCATGGCAGGGTCGCCATATGAAATGTCCCCTTAGAAAAATTATTAAATTACTGTGCTGGTAAACCCCTCACGTTATTTGATTATCAAACAGCTGAGCAAAAAACGTACTCAGACATTTCTCTTTTTACTTATTTTGATCATCACTATACTGACACACAATATTTTTAGCGCTACGCAATCTGAGTTTTAATAATCCCTACAAAAGAATGGCCCTGGCTAACAATAACTTATACCTTTCATGAATCACTTACCTCACAAAAATCTTCGTTACTCGATCTACCACAATACAGCGAGCGCCAATACTGCCAACTAAATAAAAGATTCTAACTACTGAAGGCACTAACTACTGATAGGCACAGTTAGCAACTGAAAGATTTTGATAGAAAACAAACAATGTATTTACCTTAGTAGTGTTCAAAAGTCAAAATATATATATCAGTTCATGACATCCAGTCTTACAAATTTACTGTCTCTGATGGACACACGTCCAGATCATCCGCTCTCAAAACTCCGCCATCTTTCTTCCCACATCCACCACTGCTGGCGGCTCACCTCCAACTGCGCAACGCTATGTGCTGTTAACATCCAACTGCCCGACACTACAACAGCGAATATTACAACAATGCCGACCAGCCTCAGACTGCACACAGCACAGTCAGTGATTTTCATACAGAGAGCTACGTGGCGTTACCAACAGGTGATTACTGCGAAAAATAACGATCTTGTTCCATATAATGGCCTGTTTCACGTAGAGGGTGCTTGTTTTAACTTAAGGCAGCTAAATATCTCGAAAACGATGCATCACAAAAAAATATCTGGGTAAAAAGTAGTAAAGGGGACACCTTTTGCGCTACAACTGACGAACCCCTAACCACCTCTCCTGCGTGAGCAGATCAACTTTGTATTTTCTGTGGGAATTCCCCCCCCCCCTTTTTATTGCATATTTGGACTCTACGCCAAAACATACGTACGATTAACGCAAACCATACTTTTCCACTCGTAGTAAATGGCGCTGTAAACAACAAACTTGAAGTGAGCCTGTTTTTTCAAGAAAGAATCGATGCATTTCATTACACATTTTATTTACGATGTAAATGTAAAGTTATGCGTTGTAACGGTTGGTGTTGATGTTCAAATGTTGCTTTAGTGTTACAAATGTGATTGTACATTACAAATAATATCGCTAGACATCAACATTTATTACAGATAAGCTACTTGTATGGTAACGAGTTTTCTGTTTCCTATGAAGCTTATTCTGATTAGGCGTCAAATCTTCGGAATCCTTGATTTCGGTGACACTCTCGAAGCCCGTTATCAGGGCCGCTGATGACAGTGTGTGTTTCCATCCAACTGCCCATCTCTCGCTGTAGCTTCTGCGCGGCTATGGGTAGAACACAAACCACAGCCACTGTAGTAAAGTAAAATTTCCGTGACGTGATAATGAAATGGGCACCTGCCATGAATAGACATATACCGTGTAGGAACTCACACTCTAGCTCCATGGTTCAACGCCCCACCACATGGCACGCCTGCTACGGTCGCAGGTTCGAATCCTGCCTCGGGCATGGATGTGTGTGATGTCCTTAGGTTAGTTAGGTTTAAGTAGTTCTAAGTTCTAGGGGACTGATGACCACAGATGTTAAGTCCCATAGTGCTCAGAGCCATTTGAACCATTTTGAACATGGCACGCCCCACTGCAGCGTCGGGGCCTATAATAAGCACGAACACCGAACATTTCGGCATCATTTCTGTCTGGAGCCTTTTCTCGCGCAGCTGGCGTAATAGATGTTGTATCTGTCGCAGAGAAGTCGCAGTAATGCAGTTTTGCATTACTGTGTGGAACTATGTTATGTACCGTAACTAGCTGTGCATCGTGATTAGACCGACCATTCTTAGCAGGAAAAGTTCTTATTTGATTAAATTTATCTTGACCTATAGAAACATTATTTATCAATTTGCTGATTTCCTGTACCACTTCAGTAGGAAAATAAATAACTGGCATTAAATAGAAAGAATCATGTAATACTTCAAGGTCAAGCTTTTTACTGGACTCTTTCAGAAAATCTACACTGAAACCCTCATGAACAGTAATTTACTTCTCTCTGACAGATAAATAGATAACATGACAAAGAATCCAAGTTTTTCAAAAATAGCTGAAAGTTAACCAATGGGGACCTATACCCAGCAAGAACTATTTAGTTATTGAAGCACCACTATTTAGTTTAAACTCACAAATCTCGTTTCTATATGTTGCTCTGCACAATTTTTTTAGGTTTCTAAATTTTTCACACTATGAGAGATTTTAACATACATGGCAATTCCTCCTCTCTCTGTAATGTATCTACTTACATGTGTGGATAGTTTATATCCACCTATATTTACCTTTTCCATATCTGTTGCTATATGTTATTCAGTCAGGCATAGTACATCTGTTCCACCCTCAGTTTCTAAATCTTCTAAACAGACAAGAAGCTCATCGTTTTTTAATCTCATGATATCGTTATGCAATATACTGACATTATTTTTCGGTGTGCTTTTATGATAATCTTGTGACATATTAACATTGTTTTTCACTGCACGTTTATGAGAATATTGCAATATTTTAACGTCTCGACTACCTGCCTGTCTGATCTTGGCATTAAGCTTAATTTCATTCAATGTTGAATCATTGGAAACTGATCTTAGCCTGAAAAAGAGGTACTTCCATGAGTTTCTGTGCACCCCATTAAAGTTTTTGCTATCATCCCAGCCATTTGAACCTCACCTTTCCTACTGAGATGAAGGCCATTCACTGTGAAGTCCCACCTACCAATACCATCAACAGCAACCAAAACTATGTCTGACGAAATAGCTGCCTCATGCAGCTGATCTAGCTTCACATTGACACTCCTAACAGAGCTGTTCAGATGGGACCTATCATGCTGCATGAAATCAGGCATGATGTCAACGTCTGTATGTTTCGTCGCAGATGCTATTTTTACCAGCTCACAGTCAATATTGTAGCCTTGATCCCTATCAATACTGTTTCCCGCTCCACCCACTACCACAACATGATTTTGTTCTGTAAAACTCTTGCACAATGATCCTGCACCATCACTTGACTGAGACATGCACTGGCCTCAGTGGCGGCTGCGTTGTAAGAGCATAAGAGCATGTGAACACCTTAACTCTTGACAGGTTCCGAATTTATTGGTTATTTTTCTTTAAATGCTGTTAATTGTAACATAGCTACGGCAATATGAAATACACACTACTAAATCTACTGCTCTGTGCTACATATTGCTCCACTAGACTCAGTGAAATTTGGCATCAGGGTCTTGAGCACACCTTCACTTGTGCATGTTTTAAGGAGTTTCTGCACATGCGAAACTGGCGTGACGTAATTGCCTTATGAGCCAAATGCAAACGAATTTGATAAACAATGTGACGGTTTATGGCATGCACTGCTAACCATTACCACTCAACTACTAGTTTACGTCAGTGCCACCAGGTGGTTGCAGACTGCAGCAGACTTTTACCTACGTTCGCGGTAAAGCCTGCTAAGTGGTAGCACACCCCACAAATATACGAATTCACACACTATGTACTAAAATTACGTCGGACATCAGTATTTGTTATAGTTATGCTGAGGAAAAACCTATTTTGCGGGATTCTGAATGGGGTTTGTGGATTTTATCATATCATACCTGACGCGCTGAGAACCATAGAGTACATCAGCACATCATCGTCGATTGTGAGACTAGCATTTATTTGTGCTTCTGACATCTGTTGATCTTATGGTTTATCTGTACTCTGCCCCTCGTTGTACATGTATTTGAGCATTCACAAAAAGCTGTATTACTGGTTTCTGTAATATTCGCTTATATACGGGAGAGGGGTCGAAGACGGCGTGCTTTTGACCCTTAAGGCTCTCAGTGCATCATTTGTATTCTAGTCGAGTGACTTTGCTGGTAGCTGCAACCGGCAGTTTGTGTTTGGAGCTGGTTGTCTACTGTGCAGGAATCAGCTTTCCTGTGGAGTGTCAAGATGAACTCTGTTGAACCTGTATTAAGCGCTAACAGAAAAGAAAATTACCAGGAAAAGATAGCCACAAAGAACCTAGGGCATTCCAGACCAGATTCGTTGTCTGAGAAAGCGACGAGATCAAATAAGCGTGACTACAAACGAACATTTAACAAAGAAGTGTATAATAAGCATAAGTGGTTATGTGGGTGCAACGTAAGAAACCCTGATTTTCAGTTCAGAAGTTGATTCATTAACTAATACATGAATTAGGGATCTTGTATATTTGTCCGAAAAAACCAAATGCACAAAAACTCCCATTTACACAAAAATGCAAAACGGAGAGTAGCGAAAGCTTGAACATTACTTCGTTCTTGCCGTAATGTACTTAATTATCTACAAAACAACAAAGTTCCAGAAAAACAATTCTTCCTTTTTTCATACAACTTACGTGTATTATTATTATTATTATTACTGACAGTGGGTGAACTTGTATAAATATATTGATGAGCTTACTTGTTATAGAGCAGATGCTATTAATTTCGCATTCTCGTATTTATCAGATTTAAAAATTTGTGAGGACCCAGAATGTAAATCTATGAGCTGCCAATGACTGGGCTTGAAAAAACTTGTGATTTAGTCCCTGTCAACTAATTTTTCGTGCAAAATGTGACCTTCATCTCTTCCAGGGCTACTGCCTAACAACAGAACTTTCCTTCTACTTTCTACTGAGACAGTTGGTTGTCTGGTGAAAGTCTGTCTAATGCTGATGACACTTACATCTACCTGAACTTCTTCGTTACTTAACTGAGGTACCAAGTCAAATCAACTGTTTGTGCCTTGCTGCCGTTACCCACGTGTCTTCACACATCTCCCCCCTTAACCTCATCAGATCCTCACTAGCACTATCCATTTCATCCTTAAGGCATCTAACCTCCCTTCCTGTTCAGCTATTTTCCTATCGGTTGTACATACTCTGCAATACCATGGAAGAAACCCATTTTCTTCCGCAATTCCCGTGCCATTACATTCCCCCCAATGTAACCATCTGTTACAACAGCTGCATACAACTCCAGGGGCAGCTCAAACACTTCTCGCTCATGGTCCTTTACAAAGCTTTTACAAAATTTATCTAGGCAATAACAGAAATATTCTATTAACTACATATCATAGGAGTCACTAAAGTTATGCAGATCACTAACATACGTTTCTATTATTAATACAGTAACGTAATTCACTTAAAATAACTTTAAAACTCAATACTTGTATACCAGAAAAATTAGACCTAAAATCGCGCATGCGCGATATGTACACCACGCGTTTTAAAAGGAATTGAAAGATAGAACTTAAAACCTTCAATCCCACGAGTACATACGGCACTACTAAATATGTGTGTATTGAAAACAAACCTAAGTCCTTCACTTAATACTTACGAAAACGTCTGAAATTTGTGTGTGTAAACCTACGTCTATGCCCGTAAGGCTATGTCTTTTTGTTCGCGAAATACTTTGAAAAGAGTGATACCTTCAATAGATAATGTGAAATAGACTCTAATTGAAACTTCCTGGCAGATTAAAACTGTGTGCCCGACCGAGACTCGAACTCGGGACCTTTGCCTTTCGCGGGCAAGTGCTCTACCAACTGAGCTACCGAAGCACGACTCACGCCCGGTACTCACAGCTTTACTTCTGCCAGTACCTCGTCTCCTACCTTCCAAACTTTACAGAAGCTCTCCTGCGAGGTTCGCAGGAGAGCTTCTGTAAAGTTTGGAAGGTAGGAGACGAGGTACTGGCAGAAGTAAAGCTGTGAGTACCGGGCGTGAGTCGTGCTTCGGTAGCTCAGTTGGTAGAGCACTTGCCCGCGAAAGGCAAAGGTCCCGAGTTCGAGTCTCGGTCGGGCACAAAGTTTTAATCTGCCAGGAAGTTTCATATCAGCGCACACTCCGCTGCAGAGTGAAAATCTCATTCTAGACTCTAATTAATTTCTTTACGGCGTAATATTAACTTAATTTACAGTTATTATAGAATTAATTTCTTACCTTCACGAGCTCGATAATTAAGCGTATGGGGTCTGTGCCAGGGCTGCCGAAGTCTAGTACAGCTAAATAATAGAACAACGAAAGAGATTCCAGATACAGTTATATATACTCGTGACAACTCGCCTTGACGTGAAATATGGAAATAGGTTTACAAAGTCCTTTCTTCGTCATTGTCGCTTATGTCAACGAATTCCCCCGTTTTCGGCAGGCATCGTCACTAGAACAATCTCTCCTCGCATGTACCTTCCTTGCAATGTCGTGTGCCCGCCCACAGCGCCACTAGGTGGCATTCTATTTCGCAGTGTACAGTGGCCGCGATGTATTGGCTCAGCAGAGGAGAAAACTTTTGTTGACCCACAGCATTCATTAAACGGCTCATTTAAAGGCTAATGACGTTATTCTACCGACCTGAGGCTATACTTTGCTTCTATCAAATTTCAGTACTGTCTATATAACATATCCAATATAATATTATTTTTGCATCGAAAGGTTGCGATCAATTGTTGTGCTTTCCTGCATATTTCAGTGTGAAAATAAGTACAGTGCATCTTTAGTCAGATTCAGATGATTATGTAACGCATTGTGTAGTATCCCGGTCGGAATCCGACAACAATATCTTAGCTTCACCAGCTACCATCTCTACATCACTCCAGCAGGTATAGACTGAGTGAAGTGGCTCATTGATCAACACATTGTACTTATATTCAGTACGCTGACCCAGGTATCCATATTTACGTTTTTCTGGTTTCACTAAATTACTTTAATTGAAAAAATCAGGAATCTGAAAATATCTAAACATAGAATTTTTTCGCTTAAATTGTTCTGTGGGATGCCTGATTTACTGTGGTGTTAAGTTCATCAGAAAGTCCGTTATTGAGTTACTTTCCATTCAAAGCGGGGAAAGCGGGGAAAAAAATGAAATGATCCGATGGCACTGCCTGCCGGAAGGCCCCATCCGGGGAAGTTCGGGCACCGAGTGCGAGTCTTATTATAATCGACGCCACATTGAGCGACTCGCGTGCCGGTGATGAGGATGAAACTATGACGAGGACAGCGCAACACCCAGTCCACGAGGGGAGAAAATTTCCAACTCGGCCGGGAATCGAACCCAAGCCCGCTGCATGGGAGGCAAGGACGTAACCACTCAGCTAAGCGGGGAAAAAATAATCGATGTAATGGCCAAAATAGCAGCATGGTATTTCAACGATGGCCTAACAGGCATTATGGAAATCATGGAAATTCTCGAACTTCATATGGGACAGACCGCAGCTCGTGGTCGAGTGGCTAGCGCTGCTGTCTCTGGATCACTGTGTCTCGGGTGCTATTCCCGGCAGGGTTGGGGATTTTCTCTGCTCAGGGACTGACTGTTTGTGTTGTCCTCATCATTTCATCATCATCATCATTTCTGACAGTGGCAAAATTGGACTGTGCAAAAATAGGTACTTTTTACGGACCCTGATGACCACGTAGTTAAGCACTGCACCAACCAAACACCATCATCTTTATATGGGACAAGTCTGTTACAACTTCTATAGAAAATCAGACGAAAAGCCCATAGAGTGAGCGGATCAGCTAATGTCAGGAGCTGCCAAAGAGGACGGAAGATTTCCTTTGGGATCTCGAAGGATTGTTGTATGGTCCAGGGATCGCTGACTAGATGATCGTTTCAGTTAACTAGAAAAAAAAAATTAACCCTAACTATTTAAACGTGTTTTCCTCGAAACTGTATTTGGCAAATTGGTGGGAAACATAACTTGAGAACACTACATACGATTTTGATCGGAATTTGATACTAGCCTTATGAAGTGCGCGCGGAGTGACCGCGCGGTTAGGGGCACCATGTGTACGGATTGCGCGGCACCTCCCGCCGGAGATTCGAGTCCTCCCTCGGGCATGAGTGTTTGTGTTGTTCTTAGCATAAGTTAGTTTAAGTAGTGTGTAAGTCTAGGGACCGATGACCTCCGCAGTTTGGTGCCTTAGGAATTCACACACATTTTAACATTTCAACATAAATTGAATTGTCTGTCAGCATTCATAGCCGTATTGTGATATATCCATACGCCTATCTTCAGTGGACATTTTTTTCAACACGTCACCATTTTGTTAGAATTTAATATTTTTTCAATCCTCCTACGTATATTGATGGGAAATGTTTTGGAAATAAATTATACAAAATGAAATTGTTACAAGTCCCATAGAAGGACTTTGGGAATTCCAGCCAATGACCAATGTTCTGGTTGCAAACGGTCTGTCAACCTGGGGGCGGGGATTACATTAAATGTCTGATATGGACACTAAAATTATTTCCTAAAGACAAAAGTGCAAGAAATTAACTATATCATCAAATTTAGAGTTACTTTTTATTTTACTTGAAAAAATCACGAAATTTGTTTATATATACACTGAAGAGCCAAAGGCTACGGTACACTTGTCATTTAGGCAGGGCCCCCGCAAGCACGCAGAAGTGCTGCAAAACGACGTGGCATGGACTCGACTAATGTCTGTTGTAGTGTTGGAGGGAACTGGCACCATCAATCCTGCAGGGCTGTCCATAAATTCATAAGAGTACGAGGGTTTGGAGATCTCTTCTGAACAACACGTTGCAAGGCATCCCAGATATGCTCAATAACGTTCATGTCTGGGGAGTTTGGTGGCCAGCGGAAGTATTTAAACTCAGAAGAGTGTTCCTGAGGCCACTCTGTAGCAATTCTATAAGTGTGGGGTACCGCATTATCTTGCTGGAATTGTCTAAATCCGTCGGAATGCACAAATGAGATGTATGAATGCAGGTGATCAGACAGAATGCTTACGTACGTGTCACGTGTCGGAGTCATATCTAGACGTATCAGGGTCCCATATCACTCCAACTGCACAAACTCCACACCATTACAGAGCCTCCATTATCTTAAACAGTCCCCTGGTGACATGCAGCGCCCATGGATTCATGACGTTGTCTACGTAACCGTACACGTCCATCCGCTCGATACAATGTGAAACGAAACTCGTCCGACCACACCACATGTTTCCAGTCATCAACAGACCAATGTCGGCTTTGATTGGCCCATGCGAGGCGTAAAGCTTTGTTTGGTGCAGTCATCAAGGTTACATGAGTGGGCCTTCAGCTCCGAAAGCCCATATCGATGATGTTTCGTTGAATGATTCGCGAACTGACACTTGTCGATCTCTCAGAATAGAAATCTGCAGCAATTTGCAGAAGGGTTGCACTTCTGGGACGTTGAACGATTCTCTTCAGCCGTCGTTAGTCCCGTTCTTGCAGGATCTTTTTCCAGCAGCGAGATGTCAGAGATTTGGTGTTCTACCGAATTCCTGATACTCACGGTACACTTGCGAAACGGTCGTACGGGAAAATCCCCACCTCATCGCTGCTTCGGAGATGCTGTGTCTCAATGCTCATGAGCAGACAATAACACCACTTTCGAATTCACTTAAATCTTGATAACCGATCTAACAACTGTACCAGACCCTTGGTGTCTTATATAGGCGTCGTCGACCGCAGTGCCATATTCTGCCTGTTTACATATCTCTGTATTTGAACGCGCATGCCTATACCAGTTTGTTTGGCGCTTCAGTGTATATGCTGATTGTAAGAAAGACAATATCTATACAACTAAGACGTCAACCAATATGAGTTCCAGGTTGCTTATCTAAGGAGCACCAGAAGCATCAAAACTTTGATTTTCATTATTTCGTGTAATTACTGACCGAATTTAAAAATTCAGAACGCTGTCTATACTGCTCATAAAGAGGTGTAACGTTACGTTAAAAATTTACCACGGTAAGACAAGTCGTTTGAAACTGAGTGTTTGTCTTAAGGCAGTGTAAATAACGGCACTCAAATATCCGGAATCTATTCATCCAGTATTTGAGAACAAGAACACTTAGAGGCTTCCAACAAACTTTACACATAATCTGAAATTCTTGCGAAACTTCTTGTCACTGACAGCCCCACAAAACGATGAAAGGAAGAAAAATCATCGTTAACTGCATTTTCTCTGCTCATGCAGTAAAACCTCAGCATCGTCCATGAAGTTTTACTTCTTACAACTGACTCTACTCACATCACAGTTTTCAGGCAGTATCCGCATATATCAATGAATGTACCTGCTAAACTTATATCATTGTACGACGCGAGATACGACGTCACAAACACTGATAGGCGTGAAATGCTTACTAGTGCCTAAAATGTCTTATAATTAGGGCTCTTAGTGACTTCCAACAACCCGTAAGTGTAATGTGAAACATTTTCTGAACCTTTTCTCGCTTACATGCTTAATGTTAAATACATAGACATTAACTCATTTGGAAAGTAATCAGACGTTTGGAGCAGTTTCACATGTTGGGGGTCCAATTCTGTGAAGAATTGAGGGTTATTTGTTCACTTCTAACTGATCAGTCATTGTGTTGGTAGACAATTTATATAATTATCTCATGCCCAACGACTGCATATGTGTCGACAATGCCACTAGTCTTCACTTATACTCGTGTACTCGCTCTAGCCACTTGTACCCGGCAAAAGAGTGAAATGACGAATTTTTGGGTTAATGGGTAACAGCGGAGACTCGCGAACTGTCTCTGAGCGTACGGACACGCTGAGTTGGAGATGACGTCACGGAGGTCATTTTTAATTTCTGATTGTAAGGTGTCTTCTTACGCGACAGACCGTAACCAGGACGTTGCAGAGCTAATATTACCAGCTGAACAAGCTGCTAGTAGCTCAGCCGACTACTGACAGGCTTTCGTCTTTGAATGATTGTACGGTTGTCTTTTCCAGCCCTTCTTTGGCCTTTGTTGGAAATGGATGCCTGACAGCACTAGGGGGAGTGGTAAAGCAACATTATTACAATACAAATAATAGTGAAAGGATCGCTACTGAGTTTTACAACTGGAATAAAAACGTTTACGTAGTTACACTTGTGCTTGGATGCTGTTGACAAGTATGAAATCGGAGGTGATACGAACAAGATTACAAATTGGACATTTGTTAACAATAACCCACTAATTCTCTTGGACTCTGTAACTGTATGAGTGTTTCCAGAGACTATATTCGGCTGCCAAATCTTCTGCTTTTTGTCTTCAAAATCCAAGCATCTTTTGGGACCGAGCTCGGCGTCAAGAATCTGTCTGCCGGAAATCACCGTATTCTCTGAATATCCGGTACTGAAACGTTCGTGACATCAACATCGGGCTCGTCCTTGACTTGGTTCAAATGGCTCTGAGTACTATGGGACTTAACATCTAAGGTCATCAGTCCCCTAGAACTTAGAACTACTTGAACCTAACTAACCTGAGGACATCACACACATCCATGCCAGAGGCAGGATTCGAACCTACGACCGTAGCAGTTGCGCCGTTCCAGATTAAAGCGCCTAGAACCGCTCGGCCACTCCGGCCGGCTCCGTCCTTGACTTCACCCACTTCATGTTCATCATACAAGTTAAGTATCAGTGACAGGAATGAGTCATCCCGCATTAGTCTTTTACTTGTTTTATTCCGTTCCATCAATCTCGATTCCAACCCATTTCCCTCAAAGAGAATGGATTTCCCGGTATCTGCAGTCTGTACCACAATCCCTCAAAAATGAGCTCATTCGATTCCACCTCAAATATCCAAATGTTATTCTATCTCCACTCTCTATGATTAACTGAAGTCAAAAATTCTTCCACTAAATAGCGTATCTCTCCTAACACATTTTCAACTTATTATTGGTCCTCCAGTGGAGTATCTTTATTTTTTACGCAAGTGACACTAGACTGACTTAGAGGCAGTCATCACATATATCCGCTCTTGATTCCTATTCAGGTATAACAATCGGATTTTTCTAAGTTTTGTATTTTTCTTTCGAACCACCTGAAGTAACGTAGACCAATCGGATTATTTTATTTATTTGTTCCTTATATCATTAGCAGAATATTGCATAGGTAAGTACCACAGAACGTAAGCTATCTAGCGATGAGATCTGGAGACTGTTTCCTAGCACAGGTGCAATCAGCTAACGCACTGCCAAGCCCTTTCGCTGTCGGTTCCAACAACAGAAAAGAGGTAAGCCAATTCCCAGAAATTATCATCCATAAGTTAATCACTTTGCTCAGCACGATATAAGAAAAAAAAGTACACATTTCCAAATTTTTTTCATTTCTTTGACCAATTTTTTTAGACAAAACACAGGAAAGTAAGGGAAGACAGAAATTTCTTCACGCTTTCAACCAAGCACAATCCTATGGTAAGGACTTAAGACATCCCTACGCCAGGTACGGAGACATTTGTATTACCAATAAATTGTTCGAAAACCATTGTTCAGAGCACCAGCTGTTTTAATGCCAGTTGCTGCTGAAGCGTTTCATGAAGGAACACTTTCCACATTCCGCTTTCGTTTCTCACAATAACAGAGCAGAGCCTTCAGACAAAGGCAACGACTGCTCTAAGTCCGGAGCGGATACTTTTATCTCGGAGAGAATCAGAGCAGAATGTTGACTTCATTTACATACCGCCGGAACAATAAAAGAGTATTGAATATGCGGGTCCCGGGAGATCGCGCAGAACTTCTGCTGCCATTGTTCGCCTCATTGTGCTCACCAGGGCCCCAGGCGAAGACTAGGGCTGCGCTCTTGCCCAATAAGCGAATTCGAAAGACTTTCTTTCCTCTTAATTAGCAACGAATTCGGAATATTACTTCTTCAAATGGAAAAGCGGAGCAGTTACATTTGCATGAATCGATTCTCGAACATACAACTACTGATATTAAAATTAATGTAAATTTTGGACAGTTAAAATACCAACAGAATATGTCCCTTTGTATTTTTGAACTTTCCAGCATATGGCAATGAGAGTCTGAAAATGTATTGTCTGGGACTTGCTTATATTTCCAAGAGATTCGTTGCTGCCACCGTCTCTTTACTAATGTCCATCCACTATGAAACATTGAAAGCTTCGTGAACGAGTTGTAAAAAATCTACGGAAAGTATTTTAACAAATGGAACTGGCACTGATTTGCGAATGGGGAAATGGAAAATGAAAATCAAAATAATGAAGAGTAATGGAAGTGAACAAAATATACTGATAAAAGCTAATTAGGACACACAGTGTTGTAATGTTTTCTAGAAAGATATTCTGACAACGAAAATCTTCTATTGTTCTATCTAGAAATACTAAGCTGCATATTTAAATTTTAAAAATCGGTACATGATGCCCAAGACAAGTTACTTTAACAATGTGAGAACCACAGAGGTGGAAAATTATCTTGGAACCAGTTAATGGAATGCGTAACTCGCAGCTGTAATGTCGCTAGTTGCAGCTGCTATCCACGAATAACGAAATAAATGTGAGATGGTGTAGCAACTTCTCGTCGACAATCGGTCCTTTATCTTCCGAAAAAAGTTAACCAAGTGAAACGTGGCTGCTCTGTTCGGTCGATGGAACTGGGATGTACTGTACCATTCACCATACTCCCCGCACCTAAGTCCATTAGCAAGCTTTGTTCGTGATATCAGAGCAAACTAGCAGAGTGTGTATGTAACTTACCAGTACCAAATGGACAGTGACGAACCGTCGTCCCACAGCGTGCCTCTAGCTCGAAAGAATGCAGTGGTCGCCAAACTGAGGCCCGCGGGCCGCATGCGGCCGGACTCAACTATTCGTCTGGCCCGCGATTCACAGTCGTATTTTATAGTAATAAAAATCAAAGAACTAACAGCCGATTGCAAAAACTTCAAACAGCGTTAAGAGCTCATTAAGAGTATAGTTTTCCAGTCCCATAACAAACTAAAAATACTTACCTTGACTGTAATGTTTTAAGATGTGCTTAATTTTAATTGTCGTTTGTGAATTAAGTCGTGAGCTAGACAAAGTTGGCCTCTTAAATCAGGGGCAGAGGACTAAGTAGCGCAGCCACTGTGGTAATAGAGGGTGTCAGAGGTCGATTGTTTAGCGTTTGTGTTCCATTAGGGACAACTCAAGAGCATGGGTGCATCGTACCGATAAGCTGGTGCGTATATATATTTAACTGCAATCAACACTCATAACGTGCATAAGTGTTAAATCCATTTCCGTTGGGAGGAGGCGGAAACAGAATTAGTACTTCATCTGTGAAGTGATCCATTTGATGACTAAATGGTAAGCAGTTTTACTTATGTACATCGCTTTCTTATTTTGCCATCATGAGTTTGATGAAGTTGCTGAAGGAAAGACCAACCACAGGCGAGACCGGTGAACCTATTAAGTAAAAAGTAGGGTGTTGAGAACTTATACACCGCACGTGTTATTGAAAATCAGTGTTCAGTCCGTGTGTAGTAACGAAGATGAAAGTAATGCAGATGTGGTGGCTTGAGGAACTTCTGATTTTGCTGGTTAGTGGAACGCAGAACAGTGCAAATAAATCACTTCTGATAAGTCTTAGCTTCAAGTGAACAACAAAATTCTAGACTGCCGTGTTTGCCGTGGAACAAGTGCACCTTGTATGGAAACACAAAGGGGCGCAAAAATTAAATTTTCATAGGAGTGGATGTAATGTAAAGTTAAAAGCAACGCTGACCACAAAAAGAAAGAAAAATCTAGTTTAAAGAAAAAAACTCATATTCACAAGACTTCGGTTTTCATAGAGCTTGTGAGTCTGTAAAAACTGAAGGCAACAAAAAATCTTTTGAAAACGCGGTAAACAACATAATGCTAAACATTTTGAAACTGCGCCGTCTTCAGACTGTTGTTACAGGTTTATTTGTTTTCTTGCTGGGGCCCCATTTTGTATTCCTTATTGGATTGCTGCAGTTCCGCAAGTTTCTGCATCGAAATAGCACTGCATTTTTCTTAAGAATTTTAAAATCAACGCATTTAAGGACGTCCCTGTGTTTTTGCTGTCAGTTTTAAAAGTAATAAATTTGTGAACTCCACAAATGTCTTGGTTTTAAAAAATGTTTCAAATGGCTCTGAGCACTACGCGACTTAACTTCTGAGGTCATCAGTCGCCTAGAACTTAGAACTAATTAAACCTAACTAACCTAAGGACATCACACACATCCATGCCCGAGGCAGGATTCGAACCTGCGACCGTAGCGGTCGCTCGGCTCCAGACTGTAGCGCCTAGAACCGCACGGCCACTCTGGCCGGCTTCTTGGTTTTAAATTCATAGCAAAAAAACAAAGGGCATTTCGTTACACAGTCATATAGGACCACTGCATACCAATAATGAATACAAAACTACGTCCCAGCAAGGAAACAACGAAACCCTTAACAATCATCTGAAGATGGATTGTAAGATATATTAAACCGATCATGGTTCGATTCAAATAAACCTTTTTAAACCATACTTATCGCTGGTTGCTGTTTCAATAACACACCTTATAGTATTACAGCCACAGTTCTCAAAATGTCACTTTTCGACGAAATAGCCTGAAGCACTGAAGGTAGCAAGTGAATATGAAATTAAATTAAGTCTATTGTAATGTCACGCTATTAGTAGAAGAATAATGACATTCAAAATATTTTTGTGAAGAATGTTATATGATGCATTTAAATGTAAGTAAAATTACTGTTATTAATTAATTATTCATCCACTCACACAGAGAACTCAACAACGTCTCGTCAAGCAATTACAATGTCACAACTTTAACGTCGCTGTGTTTGGCAACGATCTGAAGCAGAGAACAGCTGACACGAAGTGTTCCTAATTGTGCCGACTTTTAACAATCAGTATTTGGGGGCCGGAGCGCCTTTAGTAAAGCTAGTTTATTGGAGACTCATTACATACTAATTTATTGAGGTTAGAAATTAGTAACAACATCCGTACATATGCAGCTCGAGACCACACCCCACAATTTCTAATAGTAAGACAGCCTTAAACACATCCATAATTCATCCCTCTTCATTGAGGATGGGACCTGAATATCCTACAATAAATTTGTTTGGCTAAAAGCATAGCAAAAATCATGATACATGCAAAACATGCACACACTTGTAAATAATGTCACGCGCAATTGAAATACTTCGCCAGGTTACAGAGAACCAAGACGTTAAATGCTATAAACGCACAACATGCGTAATAGGTAGTCATGAAATCAATGTACACGTATGGCCTGTGTCCAAGATAAGCTCTTAGAGAAACAATGTGTTCCATTTAGTTCAGTACATCAATTATGAAAACAATAAAATAATAACACACTTCCATAATACAATGCCAGCAAAGGTATACAAGAAAGATTGTCCACGCATGTCGAGCGAATGCTGAATGACTTGTGTGGGAAGTCAAAATAGAACACGTAATTAAAAAATTGCCGGATAAAATTAAAAAAGCAATTATTACAACATATTGACAACACCAACTGGGGAAACAGATACGAAGACAAATACCGCCATATAACCCTTACGGAAAGGATAGTAAGTAACTTGCGACAAGATTAAAAAAAAAGGTTATGTCACTTAACAGGTTTTTTCAATCACAGAGTCGGTAACAGTACAATGATAAATACATGAAATTATTTATAAAAGAACATACAACACATCACTAATATGTGCCCAGTGTATGGTGTATGATTTACAGACAAAGCTCGCTTGTGAACGGAAAGACTGTCTGACATTTATTATGCTCTTATGCTATATGTGACCTACTGTATCCTGGTTCCTTTCGGATCTATTTGACATCCGTGTCGTTTCTCCGGTCCGTTAGTCTGCTGTTGTGACCATAAAGGCTCTTGTTTGTGTTCTGTTATTTGGCCGTGTCTGGCCAATCTTCTGAACACTTGTAAAGCACCGAACGATTAGCTACACTTCACACAGTATTGCAGGGAATCTGTTTGTCATAATTACAGAAAAAAGGGGGACCACAGACGCATGGAGCGGTGCAGTTTGAGGTAAAGAACACTACGTTATACCTACTCTTTTTTGTAGCTATCTTCAGTATCATTTTCTTGCCTAGGGTTCGCTGCAGTGATTACTTCCAGGGAAAAACCATCAATTTAGTCGTGTGATCGCCACCTCATCTTTCACTTAGCACAAAATTTATTTGCATTTACTGTCTCCGAACGCATCATAATTCTCAAGGAACCTCTTGAGTGCAAAGTCGCAAGTTCAGTCTTTAGTAAGACTAATTTTAAAGTGTTGCATTAGCAGTTTGACAGGATAAATATTAGCTGCTGATGATTTGCCATGTGTAGCAGGAAGTCGACAGAAAATGAGTATCCGGTGGGACGCGTGTATTGCATTTCAGAAAATGAACATCGTCGACGTTCAAGAAGTGTTCAGAACAAACCATTCACTTGAACCATGAACGCTGTATGAAAAAATGGCGCGCCACAGTGATCACAAAGGTCCGCACGATCAGAATCGAAGACAAACTCCTTGAGAATTACTAACCATGTAGGACTTTCAGCTAGGTATCCATCCTTGAAGAATACATAGAGAATCAAGTTGGTATAACGTGATGACGAGAACTGATGGAATGTGACGCAGTCAACTGAATTCGAAAGACGTAACTGCAGATAGTGCGACAATATGTTTTATAGGCACCGCAAAAACGGACTTCCAGAGGCTGAATTTGTCCAGTGTTTCCAGATGGTATGAAATGAAATGACACACACTTTTCAGGAAGGAGTATTATCTTTATACAGAGACCAGGAATCAAGCAAAAGCAAGTTATTTTGACCATCAGTGGCTCAAAAGCACTGCTCGTAGCATAGTCGTAGTTCTCGTACGCCCATTATCTCACTCTTGCTTGATGTAACGTAAATATTCCCCACTTCCTCTGCGAGATAACTAAGACGAGAAAGAAACTTTCCAGCCAATTTACCATCCAGATTAGCAGTCGGTATAATTGTATACGAACAATACGAGACTGGTATAGAAGGGAGAACAGATAGAGGTACTGAAGGTACCCTCCGCCACACACCGTCAGGTGGCTTGCGGAGTATGGATGTTGATGTAGATATAGATGCCTTAATGCACTGATGTTAGATGATCTTGATACAGGTCTCTTGGTAGCTCTGGTTTCCAGGGTACCTTTCATAAGTATTTCCTCTTCAAATCCCGATTTGTTGCAGTTGGAAACAAATTCCTTATTGAACGATTGGATAAGTTTGTTTATCTCACATACAAATTTTCGGGTCGATTCCTCTGTTTGCTGTGCATCGTCAAGTTGACACATTCTTTGAAATTTCGTTAGCTTCTTATGTCTCCCAGTTCTGCAGCACTGATTGACTTTATGCTGCTATCCACAACTTCCCTTGAAATGACCGTAATCTGTCGCACGCAGTATGATGTGCTTAACGTAGTTGGACACTATCATGCACATCCAGTAAATTTTACGGAGTATTCTTGACATGCACAAACACCAGTTGTAACAAGTCGCCTTGTCCTCCCATGAATATACGTAGTTTTTCTTATGCACTATATTGAAAGATTGCTACGGTCTTATTCTAAATCCACTCATAATTGATTTTTACTATGCTGCCGATCTACTATGCACAGAATCACATTTAGAACTCGTTCGTTTGAAAAATGTTGTCCTTTAATATGTTTAACTGGAGACGGGATTTGTTGATCCCTGTCCGACAAGGATGATGAACTACGTAGTTCGACATCTGGGTCAATATGACTTTCACTTATTAAGCACGTATCATCAGCATTGTACTCCTCGTGTACACTGTCCGCATAGTAGAGCGTATGCGACTCTACACATTCCACTGACTCATCTTGCAGAACTTCTAATACTTCATCCGCTATTTGTTTCTCACTGCGAAATTCCCTAGGTTCCTTTCTGACGAACCGTCAGCATCGGCAACTGTTGCTGTGGATATAATGCAATGTTTGCTTTGTTTATCGTTGTCCCTGCTCCGCTTTGTATCAAGACCAGTGGCACTGAACCAGTGCTGTGAGTTACTCGTCGACTAAGCAGCTCTACTAAGCTCCGTAACCTCATGCAGTGCTCACCCTTGGATACCTCCCGTACCCCCACCTGTTGCCATTAGCAGCCAATATTGTGGTTGCATGGTAGACAATATGCGAGCCGTCGGATGCCGTAAACATCACTGGCGTTTTGCGACTTCGCACTCCAAGGGTTCCTTGTCAGACACGGCGCCATTGTGTCGTCCCCCCAGGCAATTTATACTAGATACCGCCCATGTCTCCTTGCTTTTTCAGTTTCACCTTTATGCGGCAAGTCGTTCCCTGTTTTCTTTTCTGTATCGCCTCACCTCGCGTGCCACACGAGAGAAGTATGCCTGGTCAGAATATCCTGTACCCAAAACCGGACAAGTCGCACTAATACACAAAAAAAGGAAACAGGAGTAATCCACTGAATTACAGACCCATCTCACTAATGTCGATTTGCGGTAGGGTTTTTGAACATATGTGGACAACATAGAATTGCCTCGAAGGTAACGATTTATTGACAGATAGCCAACACGGATTCGGAAAATATCGTCTCACATTGTAATGACTGCCATTGATATGAGATGTCAAATTGATTCGATATTTTTAGATTCCCGGAAGTTTTTGAAACTGTTCCTCACAAGTAATTTCTAATCAAATTACCTGGCTATGGAGTATTGTCTCAGTTGTGTGGAATCGTGATATCCTGTCAGAAAGGTCACAGTTCGTAGTAATTCACGAAAAGTCAAGAGTAAAAGAGAAGTAATATCTAGCGTTCCCCAAGGAAGTGTTATAGGACCTCTGCTGCTTCTTATCTACATAAACGATTCAGGAGACAATATTCGTAGCCCTCATTGACAGTTTGTAGTTGGTGCTGTAATCTGATGTCTTGGAAAGTCAGATGATCGAATTGAATTGCAGAATGATTTAGACAGTGAAAAATGTGAAGTCATCCACGTGAGCACTAAAAGGAAACCATCAAATTTCGGTCCCACGATAAATCACGCAAACCTTGATACTTAGGGATTACACTTACGATTAATTTAAATTAGAACGATCACATAGATAATGCTGTGGAGAAAGCAAACCAAAGACAGCAATTTATTGGTAAAACACCTAGGAAATGCAACAAGTCTACTAAAGAGACTGCATGCACCACGTTTGTACGCCCTCTTCTGGAGTACTGCTGTGCGGTGTGGGATCCACATCAGACAGGAGTGACGCAAGGCGCTAAAAAAGTTCGAAGAAAGGCAGCTTTTTGTATTGACGCGAACCACGGCAGAGAGTGCCACGGATGTAATACACGAATTGGGGTGGCAATCATTAAAACAAAGGGAATTTTTCATTGTAGCAGAACCTTCTCAAGAAATTTCAATCACCAATTTTCTCCTCAGAATGTGAAAATATTTTGTTGGCGCCCATCTGCTTTGGGAGAAATGATCATTACAACAAAATAAGGGAAATATGAGCTCGCACGGAAATATTTCAGCGTTCGCTTTTCATGGGCGCTCTTGACGAGCGAAATGGTTGAGAAGTAGTTTGATGGTGGATCAATAACTCCTCTGCCAGGCGCTTGATTGTGAATTGCACAGTAATCATGTAGATGTAAAACCTGTACTTAGCTTTAATGAATGCGGATCCTATCAACCGCTTTCAAGATACACAATAAAAGCGGGCAGGATGCAGTTTGGTGGATCATATCCCGTATGGCTGCAATAAAAAAAGTCAATTAACCATAAGGAAGTCTTATGGACTCAGGCTGCAAACTACCTACAAGTTCAAGGAATACATTTCCCAGAATGCATGACCATTTCGAGTTTTAATCTGCAGATAGGGCTTATACATGATAATTTGAGTCTATTGTTTAGTTTTATACAGCTTTCCTAACCTTCTTGTTTAATATAAAGCAGTCAGAATACTAAGCTGTACTGCTAGTACCGAAGATATGGAAAATGGTTACATTTCATAATTTTTTTATGCTATCTTCAGAAAGCGAATGCCAGGTATTGGGAAGTACGTCAGTTCCTCCTGTAGCAACGAACATCGTATCGGATTTGTGACACCTTGCAGATAGCGTTCACCATGTCATTCTTAATGCAACAAAATCGAAAGATATGACATAAACTGAGAAGTTCCCCAACGAAGTGTATTTACAATATACATATATAAGACCTGGTGGATTACGTCGAATGCTCCGTGAGACTCTTCGCAGGCGTTGCTATTTTTTTTTATAGGGATCTAACGGCACCGTAGGAGTGTAGCTTAGAACAGGAAGACCTTCAGAGGATCAGTGATGAGTGTATCGACTTGCAATTGACTCTGAACATATGTAAATATAACATTTTACGCAAAAATAGGTGAAGACCTTTGCTGATGGTCGATTACACTGTTGACGAAAATCACCGTAAACAGTGACTGTCGTAAACTACTGGCATTGTTCATCAGCAATGACCTAAAGTGGAGTGACCACATGAAAGTAATTGCAGGAAAAGCAGATGCCAGGCTGAAATTCATTGGAAGTACGTTAAGAAAATGTACTTCATCCGTGAAAGAAGTAGCGTACAAAACACTTGTTGGGCCAGTTGTTGAGTTTTGCTCGTCTATCCAGAGCCCTTACCAGCTGCGGATACTAAAAGAGCTAGAGAAAATTCCAGGTGCGGACGCTGTAAGATAGACTATATGCATCACGGAAGAGTTTTTATATTGATATTCCCAGAATGTATGTTCCAGGAAGAGACAGGCAATATATTACTGTCTAGCGTACACAGCACAACGAGGAAATCAGAGAAATCAGACTGATGTAACATTAGAAGCTGGAAGCTTTGTGTTAGGTAAATTCCTAGAATGTAAGTGGCGGTTGGAAGGCACAGCTCTCCCGTGGAGAGGAGAAAAGGCTGCTCGTGCACCTGTGCGCAGGGCACTGCGTGACCGGGGACTGCTGAAGGTGGTACGTGCACCGGACGGACGGCGAAGTGGCAGCACACTTTCGCAAGAATTTAAACCTGATAAAAAAGGAAGTTATTGCTTGAACTGCTGTACCCGGATTTATGCGTTTATTGTTGCACAACGGTTGCGCGAGCTCTATCTAGGACAATCCCCAAATCCCAAACGGTTTAGGGCTGACTTGAAGTGTAAAATAAAATGTTGTTGTTTCCAGCTTGTAGCCCTTGCGCCACCCTGTGTTGTTTAGTAAATGTGCCTCCCTGTAATACATCACTGGGAAAATATTATATATTGTGTATAAGCGTCGAATAGATTGTCGGACTCCATGTGAGGAGTCAAACTATCAGTTTAATACGTCACGGCTGCAAAATACTAACGAGAATTCTTTACAGAGGAATGGAAAAACTACTCGATGCCGGGGAAGATCAGTTTGGATTCCGTAGAAATATTGTAACACGTGAGGCAATACTGACCCTATGACTTATCTTAGAAGCTAGATTAAGGAAAGGCAAACCTTCTTTTCTAGCATTTGTAGACTTAGAGAAAGCTTTTGACAATGTTGACTCGAATACTCTATTTCAAATTCTGAAGGTGGCAGAGGTAAAATACAGGGAGCGAAAGGCTATTTACAATTTGTACAGAAACCAGATGGCAGTTATAAGAGTCGAGGGACATGAAAGGGAAGCAGTGGCTGGGAAGGGAGTGAGACAGGGTTGTAGCCTCTCCCCGCTGTTATTGAATCTGTATATTGAGCAAGCAGTAAGGAAACAAAAGAAAAATTCGGAGTAGGTATTATAATCCTTGGAGAAGAAATAAAAACTTTGAGGTTCGCCGATGACGTTGTAATTCTGTCAGAGACAGCAAAGGACTTGGAAGAGCAGTTGAACGGAATGGATAGTCTCTTGAAAGGAGGATATAAGCTGAACATCAACAAAAGCAAAACGAGGATAACGGAATGTAGTCGAATTAAGTCGGGTGATGCTGAGGGGATTAGATTAGGAAATGAGACACTTAAAGTAGTAAAGGAGTTTTGCTATTTGGGGAGCAAAATAACTGATGATGGTGGAAGTAGAGAGGATATAAAATGTAGACTAGCAATGGCAAGGAATGCGTTTCTGAAGAAGAGAAATTTGTAAACGTCGAGTATAGATTTAAGTGTCAGGAAGTCGTTTCTGAAAGTATTTATATGGAGTGTAGCCATGTATGGAAGTGAAACGTGGACGATGAATAGTTTTGACAAGAAGAGAATAGAAGCTTTCGAAATGTGTTGCTACAGAAGATTGCTGAAGATTAGATGGGTAGATCACATAACTAATGAGGAAGTATTGAATAGGATTGGGGAGAAGAAAAGTTTGTGCCGTAACTTGACTAGAAGAAGGGATAGGTTGGTAGGACATGTTCTGAGGCATCAAGGGATCACCAGTTTAGTATTGGAGGGCAGCGTGGAGGGTAAAAATCGTAGAGGGAGAACAAGAGATGAATACAGTAAGCAGATTCAGAAGGATGTAGGTTGCCGTAAGTACTGGCAGGTGTAGAAGCTTGCACAGAATAGAGTAGCATGGAGAGCTGCCTCAGATGAGTCTCAGGACTGAAGACCACAACAAAAACAAAATGTGAGGGGTCAACCATTCACTTGCTTACGACTTTACTTGTTCTGAGAAATCTTTCGGATTTCTCTCTACCACCAATTGGCGTAACACGTTTACATCTTCGTTAGTACAAGGCTTTTATTAACTGCATTTCGAACTCTTCACCTTCCCTGTTTAAAATAACAATTCGTTTAGGTGCCACGTTTCTCCAGTTGGTTTTTACGATGTCACACAAGTAACTGCATGCATGACGAGCACGCACGGTTAAGCATTTTGCGCAGGCATGTACACATCTCGCACACCTCCACACGGCTCAAAAAGCGCTCGTTCGAGGATCAGACTGTACCAGAACTATACCGAACTCAGACAACGATTCGATGGCTTTGAAACCTTTATCCTCGAATTACGAAAACATTAAAAGAGGAAACGGTGTATATGGTGGAAAGAGTGGTTAAAAATAAAAAAAAACGTTATTTCATATTATTTCTTAGAGAATTAGTGCCTTTAATTACTTGGTCTTTGTCTGCTGCAGGATCCACAGGATGATTAAAATTTAACTTTCGCTACTTGAGAGGGCCCCCATGAAAAACGACTGATCGTGGGGCAACGAAGCTTCGTGGAAAAATTTGTAACGTCATACGGAAGAGAAATAATGAATAAATCATTGAAAGAAACGCATTTTAATTTCTACATAAGAAGGTTCAAAACTGGTAACCGTGGTATTCGCGCTTGTTGGATAGGTCTGCCAGTGATTCGGTTTGCTTCTGGGAGGGGCGACGGCCAATTTCGCCACACATTGTTAAAGAAGTTACTGTGAGAAAGCTGGACGCAGTGTGCGGTGTAGTAGACGAGGTGTGCCACGATCGCTGAACATCTCATGGTCCACTGTACGAGTATTATGAATTGGTATCCGTACAAACTTCACGTTACTAGTCAAATTTTGCCGCTGACGCAATTCTTGCGTTTCATGCAAGGCTTGAAGTTGGCTACACGTGGGTTGGAACATTTTGTGAATTGTTCAAGGCGGCCGGGGGTGGCCGAGTGGTTCTAGCCGCTACAGTCTGGAACCGCGTGACCGCTACGATCGCAGGTTCGAATCCTGCCTCGGGCATGGATGTGTGTGATGTCCTTAGGTTTGTTAGGTTTAAGTAGTTGTAAGTTCTAGGGGACTGATGACCTCAGAAGTCCCATAGTGCTCAGAGCCATTTGAACCATTTTTTGAATTGTTGAAGCTCGCTTTACTGGGGCAGTGAACACTCACAACTGTCGCATTTAGGAATCGTCAGCGGCAACGAACATCCACGAAGTTCCCCTGCGTCCTGAACGCGTCACTGTGTAGTGTAAGTTCACGACACGGAGCGTGATTGGTACTCGGACCCCAGGGAGCAAGGACACCGCAGCGTGAACGGCACACGTTATTGCGATCTGCATCGCCAACATGTGATCTCTGCTCTGCGGGAGAGGCGTACTTCGGACTAAACTGTTTTCACGCATTACGGATCTCCAACTCCTATATCTCGTGAGGTCACTCGGTTACTCCCCAACACATTTGAAGTAAACGGATTCATTCGCCGATCGTTCCAAACTGGGTAGCCATCGAGATCACCAGATTTGATTTCTCTCATGTGGAAATAAAAATGTCTTTCTTTCAATGGTTTATTCGTTATTTCTCTTCCGCATATCCTTTTAAATGTTCCAACAAAGTTCCATTGCCCTATGATTACTCGTTTTTCATGGAGGTCCTGTCAAGTAATCATCCCATACTTACTTTATAATTAGCATGAACATCCCTCTTTCCTTTATCACTATACGCCTTCGATTTGATATTCCCATAGATAAGATAGACTTTTGTTAGTCCGAATAACGACTTCTAACAATTGGCGATTGATGTTTTCAGATAGTTCGATAAGGTCGCTACGAGACTGTATCACCACTGACTTATAATTGTAGAAGCCTATCTCTTGGTGCTACACACACTGAAACATGCACACGTAGTATGCTTGCATGTACTTGTATAAGTGAAATTCAATGAAGCATCAAGCTATTGGTACAGTCCTGATGCCTGAGCAAATTAATGTGCACAACCTTCATCTCGCTTGCAAAAACGCTTTGTCATGCATACTTGACAATCATGCAGTTACGTGTAGGGACACCTTCACGCTTTCCCCAAGGCTACAGCAGCTACCAAAATGCATTAGGGAGGAACTTTCTAGTGATGGAGATATAAATGTGTTGGGCCAGTGGGTGAAAGCCTGAAAGGCGCCTAGTGTTAAATATAGGTTATTTCTAAAAGAACTCACAAACTTCGAAAATTCATACAAACAGACTCATATGACTTAGAGACGTGGTCGTGGGGCAATATTGAAGGAAAATATATCAAGTTTTGGCTCATATAGCACGGTAATACCGAGTCACATCACCACAAGCGTCAACGACTGATGTAGCTAAGATGGCTGCTTTCGCTGCTACCGAGCATGCTCGCAGTGTGTTTTGGATTGACGAATCAAAGCCAGTGACATGGCTGTAACGTTATTTTTCATCAAGTAGTTTAAACAACTCTGCTCGGTAAACCATGAAAAATTCTCATTTCAGTTGTGTGTGGGATGACATCGTAGAGCATCTGGGGCAAAATTCTATTAACAGGACCACTAAATCTACTGATCGTGCTCGGAACACGGTGTGCCACATATCACTGCTCTAAGTGTATTAAGAAGACATTAATATCAGAAAGCTTACCAATTAACAATGGTCCCATAATTGAAAGAATGAAAGGACTGCTCGTACGCGGAAGTGTTACATCGATTGCAGAATGATGAATATTTCAGTGGAAACATTACCTTTAGCGATGAGTCTACCTTTGACTTATATGGTGAAGCTAATAGGCACAACGGTCAGATTTTGGGAAAATACACGAACAATCTTGCAACATGTTCGCGATAGCCCAAAAGTAAATATCTTTTGTGCATTGAGCAACAGGCAAGTTTATGGTTCTTTCTTTTTCCAAGAGAAAACAATCAATGTAATTGTGTACTGATTGTATGTTGGAACCCTTTTTAACCCCGCTGATCGACGAGACTGAGCAAGAACACTACGTACACATTATGCAAGATGGCGTTCAGACATCCAGGATTTCCTCATTAAGAGCTTTGCATTGGTCGAGGTGCGGTGGTTGCATGGCCCCACGTTCACCGGACCTAATTCCACTTGATTTTTTTCTTTTGAGGATTCATGAAGGATACCGTGTTCAAACTACCCTTCGTTAACAGAGATCAAACAAGAATCAACACCGCAACTGAACAGTTACGTTTATCATGCCGCAGCGAGCTTGCCAATAAGTCGACTTCTGATTGAATGTGTTCCACGTACACACTGAAAGTCACAGTCAAAGTGTTTAGCTGTAGGATAAATAAAATGACGTACTTTGCTAAAGAAAGGGACACTAAATCATGTCTGTAATTCATATGAATAAATATCAAGAAGGACAAAATTCCCCGAGGTCGTGTTTAAGATATTTTATTTGCAATAGTACTTTCGGGCACTACCCATTCTCAAGTGCATCTACAGTAACAGATATGGATACAGGGTGCATGACATGAAAGTGCTTTCGAGAACAATTGCGTTAGAATGTTACTGATGTGTCACACACCAGAAGCGCCAAGGAAACAAATCTTGTAATGTTTTCTAGAAATCGTACTAGATACACTTGTTAATGTAACTGCCACAGCTTCATGATTTCGCGGGAAAATTTTAAACACAGCATGGTGGAATAATGTCCTCCTTCAAATTTATTGAGGCTGTGGGGCCTATCCAGATAAATACGAAGTACTCCGTCTTCAGGCCACAAGCGGCCCATCAGGACCATCCAACCGCCGTGTCATTCAGCTGAGGATGCGGATAGGAGGGGCGTGTGGTCAGCACACCGCTCTCCCGATCGTTATGATGGTTTTCTTTGACCGGAGCCGCTATTACTCGGTCGAGTGCCTCCTCAATTGGCATCGCGAGGCTGAGTGCACCCCTAAAAATGGTAACAGCGCATGGCGGCCCGGATGGTCACCAATCCAAGTTCGGGCCACGCCCGGCAGCACTTAACTTCGGTGATCTGACAGGAACCGGTGTATCCACTGCTGCAAGGCCGTTGCCAGATCGAGATGAGCATATGAAGAAATCTATACGAATTTTGAACACACTCTACAGTTATACAAAAAGTGTCTTGTTGTGGTATTTCTCCAAGTAATTTAAAGCACACCGACAGAGCTCAAGCATCTTTAAACTGTATACAGCAATGAGTGGAAATTAGAGCTTAATCAGAGATAAACCGACAATCATTTCTCCGATAAGTCGAGAATGTAATAGCGAAGGGGGAGTACGTCGTGATACCAGTACCTCCACAACACTCCGTACGGTAGAGTGTGGAGTATGGCTGTAGAACTGGTCGACCTCTGCTTCTGGTAATGCTAGGGACTTATGTCAGTCCCCAGTCGCCCGGGGTCTCTCTGAATGCGGGCCAGATTCGGCCGCATCAGCAGGCATCCAGGGCCCGCCTCCAGATGACTATACGCTGCCACTCGTTTCTTGTGCTGACGAGGTCGCCGATCCTCTCGGCCCGGCCTTTCTTCGCTTATCGATTCACATCTCGGCGGGGAGGCTGCGAGCCGGGCTCCGGCTGTCCGGCCTGCGCCGAGGAGTCAAGCAGCCGGAAAGCAAGATGGCGCCCGCCAGGGGCTAACGAGGCCCGCGCCGCCATTTGCATACATATTGCCGGCCCGCGGCGGACTCTGAGAGCCGGCTGCCCCGCGGCGGCGCTGGGCAACTAGCGAAAAGCCAGCCACCCACTGCAGCGCTAATGCTGCAATCCAGTTTCGTCCGCCGTATGCCGTATTCTCTCCGGCGTACAAAATCTACTGGCTGTTTCACCGGATTTTGCTGTTTTGTCATTAGTCGTGCGAAAACTCCACTCGACGTTAATGCTGGCAACGTGATGGTGTACCGCAGACATTTCGCGTGGGTATTGCAGATGAAGACATACACTTCAGATACAGGTCGCAAATGCTCCCACTCCCCTTCCTTCTTCTGTAGCTGGGGAAATAACCCCTACGACTTGTTATATGCTGTTATATGCAACTGCGGAAAAAAGGCCAAACTGCAAAGAAGACAATATATATTAATTAAATCCCCAACGCCAACACTCAAACAGGTTGTGAGCGTTGTATGGTACACCACTACCGTCGAGGTGAGTACCGTCAACGGATCTACCACTGTGGGATATCTCCTGTCTAAGAATAAAAATCAAGTGGGATTAGGTCCGATGAACGTGGGGCCTGGCAACCACCGCTTCTCGAACAATGCAAAGCTCCTAATGAGGAAATCCTGTATGTTTGTACGTCATCTTGCATAATGTGTACGTAGTGTTCTTGGTCAGTCTCGTCGATCAGCAGGGTTAAAAAGGGTTCCAACATAAAATAAATAAGTACACAATTACATCGATTGTTTTCTCTTGGAAAAAGAAAGAACCGTAAACTTACCTGTTGCTCAATGCACAAAAGATTTTTAATTTTGGGCTATCACAACCTGTTTGAGTGTTGGCGTTGGGGATTTAATTAATATATATTGTCTTCTTTGCAGTTTGGCCTTTTTCCCGCAGTTGCATATAACAAGTCGTAGGGGCTATTTGCCTTCTTTAGCTATTCTAATGAAAGTCTTATAAGACCAGGCGCGTTTCGCTTTATTTTAAATCATCTTCTGTGGTCGCTGTAACAACATGGTTTTTGGTCTTGCAATTTTGTTTCGGTCATTAACGGTTCTATGCTTTACTTATTACTATGGACAGTTTTTATTCTTTTTGTTTTTTTGTTTATTTTTGTTTTGTTTATTCCATTCCTGTTCGTCTTCCACGTGTATGTGTTCAGTTTTTGCATTAACACACAACACTTTCACTGCACTTAGGACATTTACACTTCTGTGCACTGTCCTGTCGCCATTTTGGGTATTTTGTTTTACTATTGCGGAATGCATTTGCGTTTTGTTAGTTTTGATAGTGGTGGAAGCGTCTAGAGAGAGAGTGAGAGATTACATACTATTTTTTACTTATTAATCTATTTTTATCAATTTTTTGAGTCAGGGTGTTTATCTTGGTTTCCTTATGTCTATGTATGTGTGTGTGTGTGTGTGTGTGTGTGTGTGTGTGTGTGTGTGTGTGTGTGTGCGTGTGTGTGTGCGTGCGTGTGTGTGTTCGTTACGTGCGAAAGAGTGAGTGAGAGAGAGAGAGAGAGAGAGAGAGAGGTTTTCCTGTAAAACAATTTTTGTTATTTTTTTATTTCATTGTAGGAGAAAAAACCAGATTGTTACGTGACCACTGAAAGTGCTTTAAAATAAAACGAAAAGCGTCTGGCCTTAATAAGAACTTCATTAGATTTTCTAGAGATGACAGTTAACTTATACAACTTGTATTTGATTAATTTTTGAGGGGCGTCGTAGAACTTTTTTATTTATCTCGATAACTATCGTTGTGGAATGTGTAGCAATCGTAATCACAAGCACTTTGAAATTAATGGCTCAAAAATGAAGTGGAATAAAAAAGAATTTCGAGCTATGTACGACTCTACGTACTGACACCGCCCCTTCGCGTCAGGCCGTTCTGGAGTCTCTTTTCTCAAAAATCAGCAAATTAGATGCGAGGAAACGAAACGCTGCCTTATAAGGGTGTGCTCTACACAGTCAACGAAGACTTAAAAACCCATTTCTGAGTTGGCTCACGTCATCGAGCACCTATGCGGCGGCGCTAAGTTGAGTTTATCCTATGTTGGACAGCGCTACTGTATACTGCATTATTTGTCTGGAATAACTACCTCCCAATGAACCAACCCCATGGTCGAGATCTGATGCCGTTTCCACTTGCGTCAAAAGTTTCATCTGTACATACATAGAGAACCTGCTGTCTATATCTGTGGACAATTAAAATTTTTCTTGGCCTGGCTGGGAAATTGTTTACTGAAATATAATACGAGAATCAGAGCTCACTTAACGAATTAACTAAATGACCGACGATAAATTGGCTAGGTCTTATCGATAGCATGACAGAGGGAAGCCTAACTAAACCAGTAATTCACCACGAGGAACTGAGGTGCCGGACAACAACGGAAATCATGGCTAGAGTACGAATGGAAAAGGCGGGAAGTCTCCTCCTCCTAGTGATGAAGAAGAATAATGAAAAGAAGCATATAAGAAGCATATCGCAAATTAAACAATGTGAAGTAGTAAGGGTCAAACATGAAAAATCAGCCGTATTTGCGACGTAGATCATATGGCGATGGTAATGATGAAGCTGCATTCGACATTTTATGTACGAAAGTGTTTCATATTGTACGCTGATTCATTCTGTTACTGAGAGCTGTTCATGGTTAATGAACCCCTAACATGAAGACTTGTACAAAATTAGTTCAAAAATGTTCAAATGTGTGTGAAATCTTATGGGACTTAACTGCTAAGGTCATCAGTGCCTAAGCTTACACACTACTTAACCTAAATTATCCTAAGGCAGAACACACCCATGCCCGAGGGAGGATTTGAGCCTCCGCCGGGACCAGCCACACAGTCCATGACTGCAACGCCCTAGACCGCTCGGCTAAACCCGCGCGGCAAAATTAGTTCTTACTTGGTAATGAAGCGTTTCCGAACCTATGCTTGCATAATAAATTTCCTACTTCAGTTTGTAAAGCAAGTGTCCAGAAAATTTGACAACAGAGTTTTGCTACACCGAGCCTATTAATCTGAATCCAAAGCACGTAACCGGTAGTGGCACCAATGTACTGTACCTTAGCAGGTATGTGATTGGTGCGATGAATATTCGACTATATTCCGATCCACAAACGATGGCGGTTCACGCAGGTCGCGAAACAGAAGGGGATAGCGTTGTCGCCGGTTCCAAGCGACAGCTGCGGTACGCGCATACACGCGATTTGCGCTTGATGTAACTGTGTATCCTGCAAATAAAGTCTCTCACTTGCACGTGTAGAATTTGTCGCTTACCATCACCGTCAGTTATGACAACCCAGAACAAATGGAATAAAAATTCACTACGTAAGTCGTTGAGGTCATGATCAGTGCTCGCATTGGGTACAACATTGTCAGCAAAGCGCTCAGAACACTACTGAACACTCGTTGGCTGTCGGAGAGTGCGTGACATTGTTTCGCAGAACGAACCCCAACTCGACCGCCATCATTTATGACTCAGACTATACCTGGAGCGAGAACGTTATAATGGATGCCGAATGTTCTTAAGAAACGAAAGTGACACCGAGTGTGCATGAAGGACCAAAAATGTCTTAGTACACGTAAACGATTTATCAGATAGAATCAGGAGCACTTTCAGATGTTTACAGATGTTTACAGGAAGATATTGTTGTTGGGCGATCATAAGAAAAATAAGAAAGATATGAGACAATATTACCACTTGTTGTGATGAACTGCAGTTCTCTTAAATGTGGACAAATGCAAAATAAAGGCAACAACAAAGAGAAAGAACACGGTAATACCCAATTAAATGACCAGAGGTGAACATCGTGAGATCTTCACATCCTGTAACTACACTGACGAAAAAAATATCCAACCCCGTACGGAGGAGGAGGACGAGATTAGTGTTTAACGTCCCATCGACAACGAGGTCATTAGAGACGGAGCACAAGCTCGGGTTAGGGAAGGATGGGGAAGGAAACCGGCCGTGCCCTTTCAAAGGAACCATCCCGGCATTTGCCTGAAGTGATATAGGGAAATCACGGAAAACCTAAATCAGGATGGCCGGACGCGGGATTGAACCGTCGTCCTTCCGAATGCGAGTCCAGTGTGCTAACCACTGCGCCACCTCGCTCGGTAACCCCGTACGGAAAAAGATAGTTTGTTGACAAGTTATGTCGCATGTACTTAATCATTGTTGGAGCATATGATAAATTCGGAGCAAATGAAAGACGTACGTAGCAGTAAATGGCGTTCAAACAATGGCACAACTACACGGAGAGCCGCTATTGGCGGCAACGCGGACGTGTGTTCTCACATGCAAGTGATCATAACGGTGCTGAATGGCATGTTGCTGAACTGCTCAGCGTTTTGTCTTCGCAATTATATCGTCTGCTCGGTTTTATCGTCGTATTAACCAAATGAGATCAACCAAACAATTTTCAATACTGCTTCATCTTCTCCCAGTATTGAGTTTTTCTTGGTTCAAATGGCTCTGAGCACTATGGGACTTAACATCTGTGGTCATCAGTCCCCTAGAACTTAGAACTATTTAAACCTAACTAACCTAAGGACATCACACACATCCATGCCCGAGGCAGAATTCGAACCTGCGACCGTAGCAGTCGCGCGGTTCCGGACTGAGCGCCTAGAACTGCTAGACCACCGCGGCCGGCTGAGTTTTTCTTTCTTTTCCTTTTAATCTTGGTTTGCTTTTTATGCCGGATTGAAAGCGTTCTAAATTTGGAATTCATTCTTACAAGAGATGCAGTAATATGCGATCCTTTTCTGTTGTTTTACTCTAGTTGTTTCCTAATTTATAATCCAAACTTTCGTTGATTCCTTTTTCAGGAAATACACGAATATTTGTTTTATTAGTTTGTTTTCATTCATTCGATGGACATGCCCAAAGAAAGTTAATCTTTTGTGTATCATTACTTTTGATATTTTCTGTACATTTTGGGAGAAGTCTTCGTTACTTCTTCGTCTACAACCCAACACACTCAAGTACCTCTAGCCTGTGCAACTTAATGTTCATTTCTAAGCATTCACATGCATATAAACATTCTGGTCTCACACTATGGTGCAATATTTCAGTTTTTTATTTCTAGATACGTATTTCTTAGTATAGTTATTTTTACTTAAGCAATTTTTATCTATTCCAGTCTGTTTTATGGTTCCTCCAAGATATTTTAATTCAGTAACTTATTCTGTTTTACCTTGTGCGTTACTACAAATTTTGGTGAATTTTCAGTATTTTGTTGTTTTTTTGCTGAAATTCAGAGAGCAATTCTATAGGTACCGATATTTATCAACATTGAATTTCGTGTTAATTTTTATATGTAAATTATAAAATTATAATTGTTAGTTCTGCGCTGTACTAAAGCATTCTTACGTATCATATTATGTCAACTTTTAAGTCACGCGTGTAAGTCAAACTGCAAGTAAGCTCAAAGGCACGTCTGCGTGCTTAAGAATTTATAAAAGCTAGGTACAATTAGATGTTCCACACGTATGGTCACATTTAGCGTATTATAACGTATTATTATACCATCATATTGTATGACATAAATTTTTGTACCTTAGGAACTTATTTTTATAGTTTACCAATGTACTTGTTGGTATGAAATCTGTAATACTCGTACAGTTTCGCCATAATTTTCTTTATGGGACTGCTGACAATAACTATTAAATTGAAACCAATATACCCACAGAAAAATTTCCCGCGAGTCTTCACTGCAACAAACAAGTACATAAAGAAGAGAAACAAGCTTCCAGCAACTTAGGGAGGAATGACCATCGTGATAAAATAGGGGAAGTCGGAGCAGTAGCGAAAACATTGTGGTGTTCATTTTCTTTACATCGTATTGGGGAGTGTAACGGTAGACACAGTCTTAAAGTGGTTATATACACCCTCTGTACGAACACTTAACCCTCTACCTACTGTGGACATGTATGTACGTCCTGTTACTCCGTTCCCCAGTTGCTGTGGACATGTATACAGCCGCCGCTTGGGTTTCCCTACAGTGCTATTGACATGTGTAGGCATCCTGAGCTGCCGACCTCACTGCTGCGAACGAGTAACACCAATATAACGTTTAATAAATAAGTTTTGATTATTTATCACAAAACATGTGTGACTCTTTGTGTGATATTATCTTCAGAAAACGTCTATCGATATCTTGAACTGTTTACGATATATGACAGTGTTTATGACCATATGATTCTAGATGTGCACGTACGGAAGTAATCGACTTGCGTGCATCCCTCCGAACGATATAAAAATCGGTAACTCGAGAACG
Organism: Schistocerca serialis cubense; assembly: GCF_023864345.2. Classification (NCBI taxonomy): domain Eukaryota; kingdom Metazoa; phylum Arthropoda; class Insecta; order Orthoptera; family Acrididae; genus Schistocerca; species Schistocerca serialis. Next base: position 208,938,501 of record NC_064642.1, read on the forward strand.
AAATGAGACATTGCACTGCTCTCAGTTTTAAATAAAATTTCGATATCTTATCTGCATTTCATACCCTGCAATGTATTCAGTCCTTTATGGAGCGAAGGTATCAGGTTGTAAAACATCCAGAAATCAATTTTTTTCAGCATATAGTTTTCTTAACATCAGATGGTAAGTATTTCATACCGGCAAGAACGCTGTCTCTCAACGAAGGTCTTAGCATTTGGCGAGCAGTACAGCCACAACAAAATCGCACTCAGCACGGAATGTAGAAAGCGTGTATTTGCAGCGAAAGGGTTAAGGTTGAGCTACACTCTAGATGTTGATAAGTGTATCACTCCTAAGCAAAAAACAAAACAAAAAATGCCAAAATTTCCATGATAGTGTATGTATGTCTGAAACAAGACACAAAAATACTGATTTGCGAACTATAGCGAAAGATGGAGTTATCTCGCTCTGATATGAATGAGTCTCCTCCGATAGCAGCGCGCCGTCGCTCGCCGGTAATCGCCCGCGCGCCGTGCGTCAGCGGCCGGATCGCTACGCCGAACCATTTCGCCGATTGCTGCAGACCGCATTAGCTGCTCGGCCCACGGACAAATGGGCAGCTCTACGGCCGGAATTCCCCGCACGTTGTAACTCGATTGTTCCGTCCCTGACGGATGGCTGCGCTATGTTACAACGCTTAATTGATGCCGCCAGCCGATGAGAATGGCTCCGAGTAGACGTACTGCTCTGATGGGTCGGCAAGACGCGAAACGCTATGTCTCAGACGAGTGTAGATCTCAGACGGGTGAAGACGATTTGCTCCGGTTTATGCAGCAGTACATAGTCTCAACAGCTACATTCAAGGCAAAGGAGAGTGTCACACCTTGAAGCATAGCTCCAATATTTATCAGTCACTGTGATAATGTTGGTCGTTTAACGGACATTAAACGATTAAACTTTAAGTCCACTTGAAACTGACGTCTGTCTGCAGAAACGGGCACAATACTGTGCTCAATCCGTTTTCAGTAAGGTACCACAAGAATGAAAATATCTTAACGGTAATCACCACACTTTCCGTGTGACTCTCGCGTTCTATTTTGGTGGGAAATCCCTGGACAACAATTACGCAAATTACTGTGTTATATGGTTGATTATGCTAATGTACACTCAACCGCTTGTCGTTAGAATTTTTTTTTTGTTGAGGTATCAGTCTTCTGAGTCTTACAAGCTACGTCCTAACTTATTTGGTGGATGTATTCCAAATCCCGTTTTCCTATCCAGTGTTTACCCTCTACAGCTCCCTCTAGTACCATGGAAGTTATTGCGTGATGTCTTAAAAGAAGTCCTTTTACCCTGGCCTTTCTTCCTGGCAATGTATTCCATGTGTTCCCTCCCTGTCCGATTCTAGGAGAACCTCCTCATTCCTTTCCACCTAATTTAGAAAACTCGTCTGTAGCACCACATGTCAAATGATTTGATGCACTTTTCTAGATTCCCCGCAGTCCATATTTCACTAATATACAACGGTGTATTCCAAACGTACATTCTCGGAAATATCTTCCTAAAATTAACACCTATGGTTGATATAAGTAGATCTCTCTTTGCCAGGAATACCCTTCTCACCAGTGGTAGTCTGCATTTTATGCCCTCCTCTCCTTCCCCCTGATCTGTCCGTCATGCGTTATTTGGCTGCCTACGTAACAGAATTCTTTAATTTCACCTCCTTCGTGATGACCTATTCTGAGGTTAAATTTCTCACTGTTCTCTACTTCTCACTACTTTCGTCTGCCTGCGATTCACTCTCAGTCCATATTATATCACCTATACATGTATGGATACGTTAGCGTAGAACTCACCGCCACAAACGCAAGCGAAACTCGTTGCTGAACTCCATAGAATGACATTCAATATGCCAGATGGCTCTTGCTCTGCGCCAGTCAGGTACCAATTTTCTGTGGTACCGTGTCAGAAGTACACAAGCCTATGCAATTCCAAGTTTCAGCGTAGCTTCCAGTTATTTGTTTCTGACGGTTCATGGTGTCAGTCGGCCTGCGATCTTTGACCACATTTCAGCTTCTGCTATCCATCTATTCACAAATGACGGTCAAGTGTTCCTTGCATCTTCTCATAGTGTACGGTTTCTGAAAGGACCCATTCCTATTGAACTTGTGTCCAGCTCGTCACGAATAGTTCTGCAGTCGTCACAGTACAGGAACTATCTGAGCGATCTGTCGTTATAGCGCTCCTTCTTAAAGTACGAAAATGGTGATGAACCCCGCGTTCACTTCCTCACACCATGCTGTGTTGCAGTCTCCACTATCATTATACACACCCAATAGCCATCACTTACAACATTCGTCATCTGTAGGAATGGGTTCTCCCTGTGGTGAAGAGAACTTCGCTTAAGGATAATACACTCTAAGACACACACACAAAAAAAGACGCACCACGAAGGAATTATCCGAATGGAATCGTAGAGGTGATGTACATGTACAGACAAACAAGTGATTGCAATTTCAGAAACATTGGATGATTTATTCAAGAGAAAAACGTTCACAAACTGAGCAAGGCAGTAACGCACTGGGCATCTCTGGCTCTCACGAAAACACTTATTCGACTTGGCTTTGATTAACAGAGTTGCTGGATGTACTGTTGGGGGTATCGTGCCAAATTCTGTCAAATTGGTGTTTTAGATCGTGGAACGTCCGAGCTGGTTGGATGGCTATGGCCCTGTCCATAACGCTTTAACGTTCTCAGTTGGGAGTACATCCGGCGACCTTGATGGCCAAGGTAGGGTCTGGAAAACGCGGAGACAAGCAGTAGAAACTCTCGCCGTGTGTGAGCAGGCAATACCTTGGTAAATGTAATCCTAGGATGGCTTGCCATGAAGGACAACAAAACGGAGCACAGGATATTTTGTCGACGTGCCGCTATCCTGTAAGGGCGCCGCGGATGACAACCAAAGGCGTCCTGATATAGAAATAAACGGCACCCCAGATCACTCATCGTTGTCGGGCGAAAGGTGGGCGACAGGCAGGTTGGTTGGTATCCCACCGCTGTCGAGGGCGTCTCTAGACACGTCTTCGGCCTGGAACCTCATTAGCTGGAGTAGAATTATCTTCAGGGATGAGTCGCGCTTCGAAGCGAGCCCCGATGACCAGCTACAACACAAAATATGCCACAACCAGCTCACACACAGAAGAAGTATATCTGCAAAAATACGTAGAATTAATATATCCTTTCATACAAGTAGCATAATACAACGGGAATTAAAAACCGTTCACCTCCATTTCCTTTTCATTTGACGACCAGTACTATGATCAGACGGACTGAGTTACAATGAGAAGCCCGTCGTCACGTATTGCTGCCAGCTTGTTCATCGAAACTTCGAGGAACATGCTTTAGAGTGGACGGCATTGAACACTGCGTGCCTTTTTTAATGTGTGTACGATACTTTTGTTGTTTCACCTCATGGCAGTGAGAATTTAAACGACATTTTAGAACATCCGAATTCCATCCACCCAAATATTCGTTTCACGATGGAAATAATAAAGGATTCCTTGAAGTGTTGTTCAGGAGGAAGATTAATGTTATATTGGAACATGCCGTTAACAGGGATCCAAATCACTTGACAGTTGTCACCGTCCAGATCAGAGTGAGAGCTTGGTTCACAGGGCCAGGAAGCATTCGCAAGATAATCGATCGTATTTTACGGAAATTTGTTGTGAAATGTCTTTTTTTGACTACCATCCAAGATTAGCGCCTTTTCTGGATCCGTAATGGATGATCTTGGTTTGAGTAAGGCAGGTGTCTATCGTCACATGGAAGACAGATGTAATGGGTATAAGTGTCACACATGTTTTCAACAGACAGAGATTCTGGAATGCACTTCCAGCTATTGGGATTGTGTTATTAAGGAAGCAGTTGTAATTAAGTCAGAAGGTGACCTTATAAATAGAGCCTGATGTTTTCAAGTAACCTTATAAATAGATCTTCACGTTTTTGCTTAAATTCTGTGGGGATCCTGCTACCTCACCCGTTGGTTACCAATATTCACTATCGATAATTTCTGACATCGGTGATCTTTGGTTTTGTGGTGATGGTAGTGTTTACAGTGGTTGTTTGTTATTTTTCCAGATATGTCGTCTAAACTGAGGTTTTAAATTCCCTTATACAGCACTACAGTGCTGCAGCTGTGTCTTGAAAATGACAGGATGTACACCTGTCTAAATATTGGCCATTCTCGAAGATGGCATCAGGCTGAATTATTTCAAAAGGAAAGGTTATATATAGTGAAGCGTATGTGTGTGATATATTACAACTTGGAAAAAGTGTGCTCGATGTATGTAATGCCCGCAGAAGAAAGGAATAGGAAAACGAAAATAAATGGTAAATTATAACCCACCAATGTAAACAGATAGTTTAAATGAGCTCCCAGAAAACACTATAAATATCTTAATAAAATATGTAGAGATAAGTAATTTTCTTTATTTTATAGACCACTAATTATGCCGACGACCTCGATGTTGTGGCAGAAAAAACAAAATGTATGGCAGTGCACAAAGCTTGTTACAGCAGAAAAAGTGGTGTATCAAACAACAAAACGGGAACCCTCTATTGCGATCGATAATCTGTCGGAGATGGCCCTTGTACAGTACAGGCGATGAAACTGGTCTGTGCAAACGACGTCGATCACTGGCTGCCTGCTCCAATGGATCAATATCTGTATATTTAATGGGATCGCCGCATATGCTTGATGCCGGCAAGCCGATGGTATTTGTCTTAGAAATAATAGAAAAGAGAGATGCATATGTTGGACGAAGTTATCGGAGCTTTTATAGTTAGTAATTTTTCTCTGTTGGATGGTGCAGAGTAGTGATGATAACATGTTTGGGTGATAGACATGAATGGACCCTCAGGGAGGCAGATCTGCTTTAGACTGCAGTACCTGTATGATGTGGAGTCTTCCTAATTTTCCCAATAAGAAACACCACCGTAACAGTTTGTACCGTCTTTCACACTACCCCATATTGCAGGAGGAGGCTTCGTTTGACGCTGACCTTACACAGTGTACACGGTTGGCGGAGGTACGACAACATGTTCCCATTTCCACTGAGTGGTCAAAACACGGCCCTGTAGCATTAACTCGCCTCACTCTGTTTCTACACGGTTTGCAGAATATGGTAGATATAGGTCTCTCCGACTTCTGCTTCGACTTAAACTGGGACATCATATGCGCAAAGCTGCAGGGATGGCGGAACAGTCTGAGGAGCAGTTACAAGATGCATAGTGAAGCGTATGTGTTTGATACATTATAACTTGGAAAAATTGTACTGCTTGTATTTAATGCCCGCAGAAGAAAAGAATAGAAAAATCAAAATAAGTGGTAAATTATAACCCAAAATTGTAAAAACATAATTTAAATGAGCTCCCAGAATACTCTACAAATATCTTAATAAAAATGTATAGATAAGTAATTTTATTTATTTTATAGGTCACTAATAATGCCTTGTAGGAATATGTGAAACGTGTCTCTTTACAAATAAAATAACCATTTTTTTACAAAGATATGTAACATTTGCTCTTATCTACATAAGCAACTGTAGCATCAACTGAGGAAGAACAGCTGCAAATATTAAAAACATTGTTGTTGTGATGGGTGAAAGGCAGGTGTTTTATTATAGTTGTCGTCATGGTATTTTTCTTCCCCTCAACGTATTGATGCAGACATCGGACTTAGGATGATAGATATAAATATTTATCTTTTATTATAGTATTTTGCTCGTGTTCGTCTGTTTAATAAATGTTGTGGAATACAAATGCAGATTCGACGACCGGTTTTCAGACTTCGTGAGGGATCTGTATTACCTACAGTGGAGGTGGACAGCACAACAGCTGGCCACGAGAAGAAGAATCTATGGCCATCTGCTACCCGAAATAATGATATAATTGTTAGAAGTAGTAGTATCACATTATGTTTCTTCGTATAATAATTATTCCAAAATGGTTTAACATGAGTTTTATAGTCAGTAGAAATTGTGTGTTTCATGGAAGAGTGGAGCTGAACTGGGTATTCCAACCATTAAGTGAAGTGCTGACAGGTACATTAAGCTGTAGTACGAACAGTCACAGCGAAATAGCAGAACTTGCAGTAATAGCAGAATTTGTGCACCCCAACGCATAGAAACAGTCCAGATGCAGGAGAGGAGGGTTGGGTTAGTGTACTTATTTTGGTCGGGGAAATGAAGTAAAGATAGGCCCTAATTACGTAATTAGTCATGCAGCTCAAAACCTGACGATACCATACAACTGGTGTTATCCTGCAGGGAAAAAATTTCGCAGTAACACTCGAAACAAGTAAGAGACACAATCAGACTCTGCCCTTCACCTACAAGGTGTGGGAAGAAGGCAGGTTTGTTAGGCACTGCGTTTATTCTCTTAGTCAGGGAATATGTTCAACTGACGAGATGCTGGTGTTGCATAGATAGGAGTTTAAAAAGTGTATTTCCTGTAAGCATACAACTGAGGACAATATCTATCATTGTTTGATGTCAGAGTTCGTCACAGATGCCTGCTCAAAATCCACCCTGCAACCCAGGTAGAAGAAGCCAATACACACTACCACAACTGACGTCCTTCCCTAAGCCGATGAGACTGACTAGTTTGCAGTCTAGTCTCTTCCCCCAAACAATCCAACCCATGCAGCTGAGGAGAGTAACTGTCGCTACACATGCCTACTCAAAAAGTACCCTGCAGCCCGGGTAGAAGAAGCCAATACATGCCAACACAACTGATGGAAAAAAATGCATCACAGTTCTAATTACACTTCAAAATTGTCATGAAAAAAAAAAAAAAAACAGCACTCGTAATGAACGGGTCGTAGTGCAACACATGTAGTATCGTCGTCCAAAAGATTGCAGGGGGGGGGGGAGGCAGTAATTGAACACACATCCTCATTAATAGGCCTCCACAAACTGACAGTACAGTGCTCGGAAGGGCGTGGTGGCCAAGTTCCCTAAGGGGTCGCAGCTGTTCCTTCAGACAAGCAAGCCGCGGTCGGCAGATCACAGTTTTGATCTGAGGGAAGCAGACGTTGACCACGAAGACCACCCAGTAGTGTGCTCACCAGGGCGCATTGTAGTGAAGACACTGCAATGTGAAGCTGCGGTCGCTTTAGGTGGAAGGCCTCCTGTTTCCCAAACAGCTGACGTTGGAAAAAGCCATCTGGAGCGTTTCTGGAATTTCGTTGATGATCCTACCGAGAAATAGTTTAACAGATTGCAAGAAAGAGTTACATTGATGTTAAATAAAAGTTTTCTCTATCGCTAAACAACAGTCTGTGGGTGGTCGCCTCCTGACTGTGGGGCTCCGTGTGGGGGCAGGGCTGCGTCGATATATTTTAGATGAACAAGTTGAACTTGAGGCAGCCATCCTTTTATCTCCTATTGTTTAGTTGACTATACATGCTAATGTGTTGGTGAATGAGCGTCCCCTCGAGGTTGCCAGCGTCCGTGGGAGTGTGGGGGAAGGCCGCGTGTGGTCAGCAACCATGAGAGGATGGCTGTTGACCACAGAAAAACTATGAGGTGTATGGCAAGAGGGAGGAAGGGAGGGGTAGGCATGAGGGGAGGTAAGAGGCCCTCGATTTTCAACAGTTTGTGGAGGCCTATTGTTGAGGAGGTGCGTTTAATTACTGCCCCCTATGCAATATTTTTGGACGACGATAGTAAATGTGTTACACTATGATCCGTTCATTACGAGTGCTGCTTTTTTCATACAATTTTGAAGCGTAGTTAGAACTGTGATGCATTTTTTTCCATAGTTGTGTTGGCATGTATTGGCTTCTTCTACCTGGGCTGCAGGGTACTTTTTGAATAGGCATCTGTAGCGAACTCTGACGTCAAACAACGATAATTACTCTCCTCTGTCGTATGGGTTGGATTTTTTGGGGGAAGAGACCAGACTGCAAGCTCATCAGTCTCATCAGCTTAGGGAAGGATGGGGAAGGAAGTAAGCCGTACCCTTTCAAAGGAACCCAGAATTTGACTGGAGCGATTTACGGAAATCACGGGAAACCTAAATCAGGATGGCTGGACCTAGGGATTGAATTGTCATCATCCTGAATGCGAGTCCAGTGTGCTAACCACTGCGCCACCTCGCTCGGTCAGCTGTATGCTTACAAGTAATACACATTTTAAACTCCTCTCTGTCCAACACCAGCATCTCGTCAGTTGAACATATTCCCAGCCAAAAACAATAAAGATATCCTATAAACCTGCATTTTTCCGACCAGCTTGTAGGTAAAGTGAAAAGTCTGAGTGTGACTGTCAACAGTTTCGAGTGGTATTGCGAAATTTTTCCCAGCAGGATAACGTCAGTTATATCGTATCGTCAGTTTTTGAGCCATATTGCGATTTTGGGCTGTCCTTGTGTAGCGCTATGAAAATAGTTGTGTAATTAGGCCCAATCTTTATGATTAATTACATAATCAGAACGTATTTTACTTCATTTTCCCAATCAAAATAAATAAAGTACGCTAACCCAACCTTCCTCTCCTGCATGTTGACATTTTCGATGTATTAGGGATACGCATGGGCTTTTCATCCAGTAGAACCAGTGTTTGAGCCTCAGCAGGGGCACCACCATTTTTAATTTCCCGTCTATTCCCAGCGCCTCTGGTGGTATAATTATCTTGGAGGGCGCACTTGAGCTTTCCATCCAGGAGGATCAGGGTTCGAGTCCCAGAAAGGGCACTATCAATTTTAATATCCCGCCAATTCCAGGGTGGGGAATGGGGTGGAACGTCAGCACAGTCCTCTAACTAAGAAATTCTCACCAAAATTCGAAATTCCCGCTAAAACTGGGAATTGACGCCAAAATTTGTAATTCCAGCCGATAAGGTGGGTGGGGGTTCAAAATGGCTCTGAGCACTATGGGACTTAACAGCTATGGTCATCAGTCCCCTAGAACTCAGAACTACTTAAACCTAACTAACCTAAGGACATAACACAACACCCAGTCATCACGAGGCAGAGAAAATCCCTGACCCCGCCGGGAATCGAACCCGGACGCGGGAAGCGAGAACGCTATCGCACGACCACGAGCTGTGGACGTGGGTGGGGGAGAGGTGGGGGAGGAGGAGGATAGGGAGGGGGTAGGGGGCTGGGGCCCCCATGCCAGCTGAGAAAAGCACAGGATGTCACCTGGGGTGGGGATGGGCGTTGTCAGATGTTGGGGCGTTGATTGCCTGGGACGGGTGTGGACGTGCTCAGTGGCGTAGTTAATAGATCAGTTTAATTCATTTATGCAATTCAATCTGATATCAAAATTGGGTTGGTGCCGCCATCTGCCTACTTCTTATCTGGTTAGTACACTCCGACAGAATCGAGTATTTGTCGTGGTGTTATGTGGGATTTGCACATACTGATGGGCTAGTGTAGTGCGACATTGCTGTTAAGGAGTGGTGTTCTATTTCACTTTGAGCAATAGTGATTCAGTTTACAATGTTTGATACTAATTTGGCAATTGAGAATTTCGGAACGAAACTATTTCTTGGTCATACATTGTTAATTGCGCTTAAATTTGCAGCTGGATGTCCTTACGCAAGCACGTCATAGAAGTGTCATTATTTTCCCTTTTTTCAGTGGCGTGTGACCATTAAATTAAGTAGAGACTCTGGGTCGCTATTGATTAACATCCAAAGAGGCATAAATTTTGCTTTGTCTGTATAACTTCAGTTTCCAAAATGGTAGTGGCACTTGGGGGTTTCTTTTTTGTGAATATTTAGCAGGTTTAGTAGGGGATAGATTTTGCTTGCAGTCGTCTAGTATCGTGATTTACTACGTATGAGAATGTCCAAATATGGAGTGGCCGTGCGGTTCTAGGCGCTACAGTCTGGAGCCGAGCGACCGCTACGGTCACAGGTTCGAATCGTGCCTCGGGCATGGATGTGTGTGATGCCCTCAGGTTAGTTAGGTTTAATTAGTCCTAAGTTCTAGGCGACTGATGACCTCAGAAGTTAAGTTGCATAATGCTCAGAGCCATTTGAACCATTTGTCCAAATAACGCTCCAGTGCTCGTAAATAAAGTAAAACGTACCGAAAATTATTTACAGAAAAATAAACGTTATTCCCAAAGCATACTATCGCGGAGCCACGAATAAGTACAGGCGTGGATTTGGGGAATTCTTCTAAAATTCGTGCAGTTTTAGCTCGAAGACAGTAGTTAAGAGACCGATTGGCACACTGGACAGAAGGTGCAGGCAATGTTTATATTTTTGCAAACGATTCTGCGGGGTGGATTTACGACAACCTACGCAGGTGAGGAAGGCATGGCTTTGTGTACAAGTGTGAAGTAATCGGGGCAGCGCAAGGCACCGACGTGCTGCGATGAACCCATACGCTACAGTTAAACAGCGCCTAGTGACCTGTGTGTAGGAGCCGAAACTGGTTGAAGAAGGGTGACGTTGTAATTAGGATAGAGCACTCCACTTGTCCTCTCCAGATGTACGACATCAGAGACGTAGGGAAAATACATACACTACTGGCCATTAAAATTGCTACACCACGAAGATGACGTGGGACAGACGCGAAATTTAACCGACAGGAAGATGATGCTGTGATGTGAAAATGATTAGCATTTCAGAGCATTCACACAAGGTCGGCGCCGGTGGCGACACCTACAACGTGCTGACATGAGGAAAGTTTCCAACCGATTTCTCATACACAAACAGCAGTTGACCGGCGTTGCCTGGTGAAACGTTGTTGTGATGCCTCGTGTAAGGAAGAGAAATGCGTACCATCACGTTTCCGACTTTGATAAAGGTCGGATTGTAGCCTATCGCGATTGCGGTTTATCGTATCGCCACATTGCTGCTCGCGTTGGTCGAGATCCAATGACTGTTAGCAGAATATGGAATAGGTAGGTTCACGAGGGTAATTCGGAACGCCATGCTGGATCCCAACGGACTCGTATCACTAGCGGTCGAGATGACAGGCGTCTTATCCGCATGGCTGTAACGGATCGTGCAGCCACGTCTCGATCCCTGAGTCAACAGATGGGGACGTTTTCAAGACAACAACCATCTGCACGAACAGTCCGACGACGTTTGCAGCAGCATGGACTACCAGCTGGGAGACCATGGCTGAGGTTACCCTTGACGCTGCATCACAGACAGGAGCGCCTGCGATGGTGTACTCAACGACGAACCTGGGTGCACGAATGGCAAAACGTTATTTTTTCAGATGAATCCAGGTTCTGTTTACAGCATCGTGATGGTCGCATCCGTGTTTGGAGACATCGCGGTGTACGCACATTGGAAGCGTGTATTCGTCATCGCTATACTGGCGTATCACCCGGCATGACGATATGGGGTGCCATTGGTTACACGTCTCGGTCACCTCTTGTTCGCATTGACGGCACTTTGAACGGTGGACGTTACATTTCAGATGTGTTACGACCCGAGGCTCTACCCTTCATTCGATCTTTGCCAAACCCTACATTTCAGCAGGATAATGCACGACCGCATGTGGCAGGTCCTGTATGGGCCTTTCTGAATACAGAAAATGTTCGACTGCTGCCCTGGCCTGGACATTCTCCAGACCTCTCACCAACTAAAAACGTCTGATCAATGGTGGCCGAGCAACTGTCTCGTCACAATACACCAGTCACTACTCTTGATGAACTGTGGTATCGTGTTGAAGCCGCATGGGCAGCTGTACCTGTACACGCCATCCAAGCTCTGTTTGACTCAATGCCCAGGCGTATCAAGGCCGTTATTACGGCCAGAGGTGGTTGTTCTGCATACTAATTTCTCACGATCTATGCACCCAAATTGCGTGAAAATGAAATCACATGTCAGTTCTAGTATAATATATTTGTCCAATGAATACCCGTTTATCAACTGCATTTATTCTTGGTGTAGCAATTTTAATGGCCAGTAGTGTATAAATGAGTGTGCCAGGAAGCTAAAAAGCAGCCACTCTTCTGGCCGTTCCGTGTGCCTTTAGAAGCGGAGGAAATGAAGATAGTTTAAGTTTCAGGCCAACCACGACCATCTTCTGGTAATGGACATTGGCGGGCAATCGTCTACTGAAGCTACCTCCAACCTCCAGTGCACAGACGCGTCATTGCTGTGGCGGGGTGCTTCGCACCTTGGAGCTACACCGGCGCAAGGAGCGAGAGAGCTGCTAACCTCCACTCTATGAGTGGCATCATCCGGCGAACTGGAAGCTGCCATCCGCAGGGGCGGGGCCGGGGCGCGAACTCGCGGCCTCCCGGGCGCAGAGCTATCTGCATGCACTGCACGAGCTGGGCACTGAACGAGCTGCCCTGGGCGGGCGGCCGGAGCTGCTAACGCTCACTACAACGGCGACGGTCGGCTACTTCTCTTCAGTGCTCTTCATGAGCTCCACGAGCGGCGCTGAAGGGAGCAGGCAGCCGTGTTCCGAGCCACGGGCACAGCTGACACACGCGGCGGCCACTTAGCCGTGGCGCGAGTAAGACTGCTACATCCGCAAGGCTGGGCAACCGGACGCCGATGCTGCAGATTCCGGAGTTCGCTTTGGTGCTGACCCACGTGTGCTGCCAGGTGCCATCGCCAAATTCAGCCCAAGGCCGGCTGTATACCTTTGATGTAATAAACTCAATAATACTCTTGTCTGTGTTTCTCTGCACGCTTCGGTGTGAGGTATCCGTCTCTCCAAAACCATACCTCTCGGTCGTTCTGACATATTACAACCCCTGAGGTCAGGTGGTTGTAATACTATTTCATACCTTGAAGAACGAAGACAGGGGAAAATATGAAATTAAATTACACTTAAAAACTTTAGAAAATTTAAAGCGGAAAAGTTTCTAATACAAAGATTCTATATGTTGTTACTAGACAAGGAAAAGAATGAATTTAAATTTGGAGACGCAGTAAACCAGCATTACTTCTAACTTGTAATAATATTTGACCAGAATTTTACATAAAAAGTAGAAAATATTTCAAGAAAGGCCTTTATCCTAACTGATAATTAATAATCGATAGGTACACGTCACAGTAAAATATTTTAGAAAGAAAAATAAATGACACGCAATAGACTAGAAATATCAGTTTACACCGAAATAAAACAGAAAGAAAGTGTCGAATAAAGTGGCATCGCCATTTTTGCAGTCAGTTACCTCTCTTTTTTATGATTGTTGACATATGCACAATTTTATGGGAAGCTCGGCATTCGAACATTTAAATATGGCGTAACTACAGAAATTCATTACGCAGTAGATCTCCTCGGAATTAATTAAACGAGTATAGTAAGTGGTTATCGGATTTGAAGTTCATTAAATATTTTATTGACAGCTTAACATAACTTTACTCCATGTAGGTCAACAATATACCGAAGGATAAACTGTGCATGTAGACGCACGCACCTTCGTATTGCCATTTTGGTCCCTAAAATCAGTGTTAATGAGATTTTAGCTTACTATCAGTTAGTTTATTGAGAGAAATACATCTACATAGTTAAAAACAAATACTATTTATGAGAAGTAATGTCGAGTACTATTAAGTGCCGATACGTAGCTAACAGAGAATTCTTTATGTACTACAAATATATAGAGCAGTTGTCAGCTGATGTTGCTACGTAGAATATGGATGAAAATGCTTACTAGTATTATGTAATTATCTAGGTAAAGTAAGTAAATGCAGAGGTTGTTGTCTAATTTTGGTTCAAAGTCCAACAAACTCTTGCAACTCTTTTACGATACTTTGTATTCATAATCATTAGGCAGGTTGGATGCGGTTGTGCAAATAGTTCCTTGTACGAAATTTCAAACTAACGTAAAAACAGACTTGAGCTGCAATGGAGGAACATTTGATACATAAACAGGGCAAATGTGCATTTGCATATGTCGTATTATGTAGTTTTGTTTCTTAAAACTCTGTTTTGGACTTTTCATTACAAAGCATCGTGTGTTACTAGAACTACTATGTACATATATCTTATCTTAAGCTAGGAAAACTGAAGCAAATGTAAAAGATTTATTGACTTTAACATTAGAGAGACAAAAGGAAGGTCAGAAAAGGGTAGGAAAAGGTAAAGAAAAGTTAGAAAACGATCAGGGAAAAATAGAAAATGGTCAAGACGGATTAAATAAGGAATTTAAAGATGGTTAGAAAACGTTAAAGCAGGAGATAACACAACCGAATCAAAAGGATGAAGAAGTAGTCAAAAAATGATGGCTGTAGAAGAGTCATTAAGTGAGATGTCAAAACTTCCTGATGAGTTAGAAAACGTTAAAAAGTCCCAGTGAAAGTCAAATTTGTTGCTACAGGGTGTCAAAGATCAGATTAGTGCTAATAATGACCAAGTCATAAAACAGTTGCGAGGTCGTAATAAAATTGTAGGTTACAACTAAGATGAAATGAGAAATGGGTTGTGGAAAAGATTAAGCAGAACAATCTGCTTGTAGCAAAACGTTGGTTCCCAGAAAGAAGAAGTAGGGCAAAAAGTGAGCCAGGTACAAGTAAATGGTGTTCAACTAACGTCAACGCCACTCAGTAAGAATGAAACTAATTCATTAGACAGTATCGAAGATAATTCCTCAGTCCATAGGCCTTTGAAATCCCAACTGAGACTTGAGAGGTGGTGTCAGTCGATAAAGTTAGGAAGGACTTGGTAGAAGAATTAAAGTTGGGTGTGAAGAATAGTGGTAATTACAGCCCACAGTCCATACCAAGAGGGTGTGACCTTGCTGTATCTTCTTAAAGTCGATTCATGGAACACCACCATTATCGTGGGATAACTGAAAGGGTGTAAGAGTTATTATTAATCATTTGGAGGAAGATACTTCTCAGTGTGTGGTGTCAAGTTTGAATTTTTTCCAGTGTGGAGGACTCTACACGTGCTTTTAAAGCTAAATAATGGGCTACAAATGCATAGCGAAAACTGAGACTAGAGGTCTTAGGACCTCAGTAATACAATGCAAGCTGGGGTGAGTATAGAAACTTCGTGGAATACCACCTCAATTAAGCTTTATACTTAGATAAACCAATAAACAAAGTACATCTGATAGAAGTACTTGTAAGTCATTTACTGAGTAAAGTAAGGGAACGACTAGTTGGTGAAAAGTGGACACAACCCAACCCACGTAAGAGTCACTGGATCGGTTAAATTATCTTAATAGAGCCAAGGATAAAACATAAACCAGGACGTCTTGAATGTTAATGACAACAATAGAGGACTAAATAACGGTAGTAAACGGTTCCGAAAGGACAATGGATTTAGACAGAAATAACATGGGAATTGTAGTAAGTATATCGAATTTGAACCAAAAATAAACACAGAATGAGCCACCTTGGAAGGAATGAGTAAAATCGTTACATCTGCTGTCAATATAACCAGAATTATACCCATCAAGGATAGGCTAAACACGGTTGGCGATGGCGTGTTTGTTACTATTAGAAGTAGTTTAACTTGTAGCGAAATTGAAGTAGATACTTCTAGTGAGTTAATATGGGCAGAGGTCATTGTTGGCAACCGGAATAAAATAATAATAGTACCCTTTCACCGACCTCCCAATTCAGATGATACAGTTACTGAAAGGTTCAAAGAAAACTTCGGTTTGATTTCAAACACGTGCCCGATTTATATGGTAATAGTTGGTGGTGACTTTAATTTACCCTCGATATGTTGCCAAAAATACATGTTTCATTCCGGACGTACGCATAAAATATCGACCGAAATTGCACTAAACACATTCTCTGAAAATTATTTCGAGCAGTTAGTTCATAAGCCCACGCGAATAGTGAACGGTTGTGAAAACACACTTGACCTCTTAGCAACAAATAATCCTTAGTTAATAACGAGCATCAGGGATTAGTGAACACAGGGTTGTTGTTGCGAGGTTGAATACTGTAATCCTCAAATCCTCCAAAAATAAGTGAAAAATATACCTATTCAAAGAAGCAGACAAAAATTCACTTGACGCCTTCCTGAGAGACAATCTCCGCTCATTCCAAATTAATAATATAAGTGTAGACCAGATGTGGCTTAAATTCAAAGACATAGTATCGGCAGAAATTGAAAGAATTATACCAAATAAATTAACAGACGACGGAGCTGATCCTCCTTGGTACACAAAACGGGGTAGAACACTTTTGCAGAAACAACGAAACAAACACGTCAAATTTAAACAGGTGCAAAATCCCCAAGATTGGCTTTCTTTAACAGAAGCTCGAAATTTAGGGCTGACTTGAATGGGAGATGCTAATAAAGTTTCCACAAAAAAAATTTGTCTCGAAGCCTGGCAGAAAATCCAAAGAGATTCTGGTGGTAAGTGGAGTATGTTAGCGGCAAGAAACAATCAATGCCTTCTCTGCGCTATAGCAATGGAGATACTTTCGAAGACAGTGCTACCAAAGCAGAATTACTAAACACAGCCTTCCGAAATGTCTTTACAAATGAAGACGAAGTAAATATTCGAGAATTTGAATCGAGAACAGCTGCCAACATGAGTATGGTAGAAGTAAATATCCTCGTATTAGTGAAGCAGTTTAAATCACTTAATAAAAGGAATTCTTCTGGTCCAGACTGTATACCAATTAGGTTCATTTCGGAGTATGCTGATGCATTAGCTCCATACTTAACAATCATACACTACGGTTCGCTCGACAAAAGATCCGTACCCAAAGACTGGAAAGTTGCATAGGTCACACCAATATTCAAGAAAGGTAGTAGGAGTAATCCACTAAATTACAGGCCCATATCGTTAGCTTCGATATGCAGCAGGATTTTGGAACATATATTGTGTTCAAACCTTTTGGATTACCTCGAAGAAAACTGTCTATTGACACACAGTCAACATGAGTTTAGAAAACAATGTTCCTCTGAAACACAACTAGCTCTTTATTCACACGAAGTGTTGAGTGGTATTGACAAGGGATTTCAGATCGATTCCGTATTTCTGGATTTCCGGAAGGCTTTTGACACTGTATCACACAAGCGACTTGTAGTGAAATGGCGTGCTTGTGGAATATCGTCTCAGTTATGTGACTGGATTTGTGATTTCCTGTCAGAGAGGTCACAGTTCATAGTAACTGAGGAAAGTCATCGAGTAAAACAGATGTGATTTCTGGCGTTTCCCAAGATAGTGTTATAGGCCGTTTGCTGTTCCGTATCTATATAAACGATTTGGGAGACAATCTGAGCAGCCGTCTTAGGTTGTTTGCAGATGATGCTGTCGTTTATCGACTAATAAAGTCATCAGAATATCAAGACAAATTGCAAAAAGATTTAAAAAAGATATCTGAATGCTGCGAAAATTCGCAGTTGACTCTAAATAACGAAAAATGTTTGGTCATCCACATGAGTGCTAAAAGGAATTCGTTACATTTCGGTTACACGATAAATCAGTCTAATCTAAAAGCCGTAAATTCAATTAAATACCTGGGTATTACAATTACGAACAACTTAAATTGGAACACATGCGTTTTATTGGCAGGACACTTGGAAAATGTAACAGATCTACTAAGGAGATTGCCAACTCTGCACTTGTCCGTCCTCTCCTAGAATAATGCTGCACGGTGTGGGATCTTTACCAGATAGACTGACAGAGTACATTGAAAAAGTTCAAAGAAGGGCAGCACGTTTTGTGTTATCGCCAAATCGGTGAGTGTCACAGAAACGATACAGGATTTGGACTGGACATCATTAAAAGATAAGCGTTTTTCGTTGCGATGGACTCTTCTCACGAAATTCCAGTCATCAACTTTCTCCTTCGAAAGCGAAAATATTTTGTTGACACCGACCTACGTAGGGAAAAACGATTACCACGATAAAATAAGGGAAATCAGAGCTCGTACCGAAAGATATATGTGTTCGTTCATTTCGCGCGCTGTACGAGATTGGAATAATAGAGAATTGTAAATGTGGTTCGATGAACTGTCTGCCAGGCACTTAAATGTGATTTGCAGAGTATTCACGTAGATGTAGGTGTAGATGTATATGTTGATGATTATTATGGGTCAAACTAACAATTATTACTGAGAGAATAGAAATAGTAGTAGTCAGGTTCCAGGTAATAACACTGCATCTAATCAAGTTCATGACGGAGGTGTTGGACAGGACTTTATAGACAATAACAAGCAATTCCAAGCACAGGTCTTTCACAGAATCATGATGAGTTCTGAAACGCTTTTTCGAGGTTGCAAGGTAAACAACGAGAAGAAAACGCCTGAAACACATCCACCATTATTGCTCAAGGCCAAGCAGAAAATCAGTTTATAAATTTTACATTAGAGGCTAGTAGTCAAATCAGCCTGCAGGTGAAGAATAAACATAGGTGGGGGTGCCAAATTTCTCAGTGAGAAACTAAAAAGTTGTAGGTCTAACCGGGACTAAAGGTAAGAAAGTAGTAGAGGTTCTGTTACCTTTTACAATTTCAGGCACAACATTACAGCAAACTATGTGTGTGGTAGTCGACATTAATTTACCTTTCATTCTAGGATTGGTTGGTTACGTATGGAGTGGCACTGGATTTACCAATTCAAAAAATGTGCATAACCGTTTACAGCCAGCAATTGTGGATAAATTAGATAAATGTAGTGCCAATGGGGTCGAAAGGAAAATGTTAGTATTGAGAATATAAAAATAGAACTGAAGGAAAAAGAAGAGGTAAAGGGGAAGAATAACGATACATACTCTGTACTAGTGTTGTCAAGAAATTAACTAGCATTTAGTGAGAAGCCTGGGATAAAAGAGGGCTATGAATGTATGCTTAAGATAAACCAATACGTTCCATTTTTAAGCCACCATTGCATTAAACAAACGTGATGCAGTAAGAAGGAAAGTAACTCAATCCTTAGTTGGGGTATTGTTGAATGTTCTGATACACATAATAATTCGATAACAGCTGTAAAAGAATGAAACGAGGACATTAGATTAGTTCTAGACACTCTAACTGTTAGTAAGATAGCTGAAAAGAAACATTCAAAGTAAGGACATTTATTCTAATAGATAATTAATATCGAAATATATACTTCATTGTAAAATCTTTGAGGAAGAAAAATAAATAAGACACAATAGAAAAGAAATATTTACTTTGATCTGGAACAAAACAGAGACGAACAGCGTTGAATAAAATTGCATCGCTGACTTTGCAGTCAGTTACCTCTCTGGCTCATAATTGTCGACATGTGTACGATATTACGAGCGAATGGGCTTTAAAGTATTAAAAAAAGCATAAGTGAAGTAATTCCTTACGCAATAGGTCTGCTCAAAGTTAATTAACTGTGTGTAACAGGTGCTCATAGGACTTGATGTTAATTAAATATTTTATTGACTGCTTAACGTAAGTTTATATGTGCAAGTCAACGATATACTGAACGATTAACTGTACATGTAGATGCACCCTGTTATTGCAGTTCTGTTTCCTATAATCAGCATTATTAAGATTTTTAACTTGTAATAAGTTATTTTATTGAAACGAATCCCTCTTGATAGACAAGCACACTTATTATTCATGAGAAATAATTTCTAGTATTATTAAGCGCTGGTAAGTAGCCAAAAGGGCATTCTTTATCATACTACAACTACACAGAGTACTTGTCAGCTGTTATTGCCATATAGAATACGCGTGCAGATGCGTAATAATATTATATATCTAAATAAAATTGTTATCTAATTTGGATATTCACCACAGACTTGCAACTCATTTATGATACGTTGTGCTCATGATCAATAGGCATGACAGATCCAGTAGGGCAAACAGTTGCTTGTAGGAAATTTCAAAGTAATACAAGAATAGAGTTGAGCTGGAAGAGAGGAAAATTATGTTTATAATCAGGGCATTTGTACATTTGCGTATATCGTATTACCTAGGTAGGTTTTTGTTTTTTTTGTTTTTTTAAACATTGTTCCACGCTTTTGGTTGTGAAACATGGCGTGCTGCTAAAATCGCTTGACATACATGCAGTGCAAGTAGCGTTGACCACTGCCAGAATCCTCTTCTCGCAACACAGCACAAGTAGTGGTAGTGTTGAGTTGAGAGTGCACACAACAGCGACACATTGCACTGTGAAACATTGCCATCGCAGACCAACAACACACGCACAAGAAGCTCTGCATCGAAATCCACAAGGTAACAGTCTGATAAACAGCAAAAACTGTGAGCACCTCTGTTTGATGCCAAATTACTTTGATGTAAAGGTAATTAGATATTTTCAAGCAGCATGTAAAGCTAAATTAGCAGCACAAAGATTGTGGTTAAATAATGACTACATTCGGCTGTTAGTCATATTCTTTTATTCGACGCTATCCCTGTTGAATGTCATTGATGCAATGGACCACGTGATAAATTCTTTTGTTGTTGTGATATCCAGTGCCAGAAGATCTTAGTACATGTCTTCTGTGACATCTTCCATCGGGTGTGAGATTTTATCACTTTTGTCTTATTTGTCTTTACAATGTGGCATGGGGCCAAAACATTCTGTATGGTGGACTGTGTCATTTCCTCATGACATTGGGGTCTGTCCTTAGATTGTTCTTCTGCCATAGACTCACTACTGGTTGTCGTATGACGTTTCCTTCAGTCCCGTCTGCAATTTGTCTGAGATGTCGAGTTTCTCTTCGTTATCCTCGAACCACTGCTGGGCTATCATTACGTCTTCTCACCGTTTGTACGTGGTGACTCAGTGGAATGCTTTCAACCATTTCGTCGGATCCTAACCAACATCTCCGGAAAACACTGATGGATTCTTGATAGGCAGCTGACTTTTGCTCTTTTGGAATCTGCTGTTACCCTGAATATAGGGACTTTATGTACTCCTTGTATTCCGGTTCATGTTCGTGATGACGAGGGCGTTTACATTGCCTAATTTTAACCAAGGCTATGTAGATGTTTGGAAAGTGCCCCGCGTCGCCCCTAAAATGTCAAGCTTTAATCGCAATGAAGTCTATATTCGAAATCAGAGTCGTCAATGAAGTATAACACCTAGCACTGAGAGAATGTCTATCACGAACACTTTTCTCCTTGGAGGAGAATGGTAGTTATGGATATGTGAGTGACGTAGTCGTCATTAGATTTTGGTGGTCACCAGGACATTTTGTACCTGTCTCCCACCGATGTAAGACTGAAGTAAAAAGAATTCGAAATTGTTGTATAAAGCTCAGCAGCTTTTACGGATGTCCTAGAATGTTGAGGAATCTTTCCGAATGTTCTAGCATATTATCGAATGTTCTAGAATACAATTTGGAAGCGGCACATATTTCATTGATCGACGCTCTGGCACAATGTTAAAATCGTCTTGACCGATGAGTTTTGCAACCTAGTAAAGACAGAGAAATATCTCATCGAAAATAATATCCATTTGTAGAGTGAAACTGCACAAACGAAGAATGGCCGTGTGAGAAAACTATTTTAGCCACAAAAAATGACATAGTTTAACAAAAAAATCAGTGAGCAGAATGCTATACCAAGGGAAGAAAAAATATATAAGTTCAAAGAACCAAGACGAGAGCGTATACTTCCCTATAGCATTATTCAATTCACCAAATGTTAACAGAATGCCCTCGTCTAAACAACATCGTAGATGAGGAAATGCTGACAAGAAAAGAAAAATGAAAGACAGTCTTCGTACTACGAATTCCACCCTTTTCAACTAACTTAACACCTTCAATTTTAAGAGGCTTCCATTTTCGGTAAGATTAGCGTACCGTATGACAGTCAATAACGCACGCGGGCAAGCATGCCACTGGTGAGGAGTAACTCTGTTGTTGGACGACCACAAACTTATTCTTTTCCCCTGACAGCAAATAACGAAATATAGCTGATAAAAATATACTCTGAAAGTGTTCCATGCTATATAAATGAGATGATTATTGCACATGTTTGTAAAATGCTGGAAATAAATGGGAAAGAAAAAGACCATACAAACTGAATCAGGTGATAGACCTTAAATGTTGATCGGTCTACTTCAGACCGACTGCACATTTTCCTGTATTGATATTTGGAAGTTGTAATTGTCTCGCTCCTTTTGTTATCCTACCTGAGAACTACGTCATAACTGACCGTGCCTATCGGCGGTTCACAAGAATCGTTGCGCGCGGTATACAGTAGGGTAGTGGGTCTACTAATCACGCTACGACCGAGAGAAGCCATCTCTCGACTATAACACTATTTAATATAAATTGCAGTGCTTTTAATTAATACCCTGTCATGTCTGTTACAAAAAACACGGAGACAGGTTGCGTCACGGTTTTAATTGCGACACGCTTCTCTACGTGGGCCCTAGAAAAATATTGGGATCACATTCAATTACGCAAACATGCCACTAAATTCATACTCATACCGCAGCAAAAAATATGGTACACTGTTTAATCATGTAATTGTCTTTTAATGTACTGAAGCTATGTAAGCAAGATGTTTTTGCAGTGCAACTCAATCAACGTTCAACTAATATTTATATTATGATCGATTATTAGTAACGAATGCATCTCACTGCATTGAATTACTGCACCAAGATAATGTTGCACTGAATTCGTACTTTTACATATGCTGATAAGAATGTCTGATTTAATAAAACTACTCTTTTGAAACTGGCCTAACAACGGCTTCTGAATCACTTCAGTACAGAAACAATACATTACCGTAGCAGCGGTAACGGACAAACGAACATTATGCATTGCTTCAATTTCTATGTAGGTTATTACTTTCAGATAACACACACACTGTTATTCTCATTTCATAATTATTGGATTATTGTTAGCCGTAATTTTGCGTGGTCTGCATGATAAAATGATCCTATCATGCAGATGATTGGGGAGAAAAAGTTTTGTGCACGAAAATATGCGAAAATACTTTTGAACACGTTATTATTGTTCTAAGTTCACATAAAATGCGACAGAGTTCGAATTTACATGACGCTGTGAAATCTAAGAGCCGGCATTACTCTTTTTCCACGTTGTACGCTATAAAATAACTCAAACTCCAACGTCTTCCTTCCAAGTAGAATCATATCGTCTGGTAATTTGGCTGCATTTGAACTGGGACATATTTCCACTCTGTTACTCGAGGGCTGATCTCGACGCTAGGTGCCAAGGCTCTGGAAGAGTAGGATGCGTTTTGGTGCTGCTTTCTGTTCTTGTGTTCTTCCTTTGTTTCCTGTTTGTTTTTCGCATAGTTTATTTTGGGCGTCCTTAGATGTTGATACAAAATATATGACTAGTTTTTGTCCTTAGTGTGTCTCCCTCATAATAATAGAAACATAGCAACATCTTTTTATTTTTTAGTGCCCAAAATTCTTCAATTACTTTGTAGACATATTTTCGCAAGGTCTCTTGTGCTGATGACAATGGTCGACTCATAGGTGGAGTGGCATGTGACTGCCTGATTTAACTTGGCAATGAATGACGGTTACTACACGAGGTTAGTTCAAAAAATAAAAAAAACTTTTGGTTTCTGGAAAGAATTTATTTATTCCTCCACATCACTGCTATCCTCTTGAAAATAGTCTCCATTAGGTATTGGGATATCATTACAATATTCTTTTCGGCCAAAAATTCACTTATAGGAAACAAAATGAGAGCAGGTGTATTATCGTTCTGCAAAAGCCTTTACTTGTATTGTCACAAATACGGGAGTTTTTTGTCGGATTGTTTCATGCCAGTGGCGTTGAACTTGCAATGTTCATTACTGATAGTTAGAGCTTGTGGCAAAATTATTTCTTTCACTTTTCTTTTCACCGTCATCGAAACGCTTGTATCGCACGCAGAACTCTTTGCTTTTCGCGTAGTAGACTCACCAAAAGCAATATTTAATATTTCTAAAATTATGTTGCACTTTATTCCGTTCGTATGCCAAACATTCATACAGTTTCTCTGATCCATTTTTACGCAAAATGAAGAACCGCCGATATTACTAAAGCATACTTAACTCACTAAATATCGGCAACAGCTAGCATTGTTTGCCAGCATCACGTGAATCAGACTTACACAACACAAGAAATTACAAAATAACCGCTATTTTACCAACACATATCCTATATAAAAATGAAAAAATATTAGTGACAACATAGTATCGTTACAAAGTGTTTCATACCACACGGATCTTTTGTGGAGAATGGAAAAAACACAAAAGCGGATGACGAAATAGTTCATAGGTGAACGGATTGGTGACAGTGCTGAATGGGCACAATATTTCGACAAACGATCACGTTGCCATCATTTGACGCGTTCACGAACTAAGTGCCCAGGAGCTAGAATGACACTTTTATCTTCTACCTCCCCTGCAATCCCCCCGACCTATCGCTCCGTGCGTGGTTTGCGCCCAGCATCTCTAACTCCATTCCCTCTTCCTCTTCTTCGTCCCCTGCCCCCCTAGCCGTCCCAACGATTGATCACTCAGTTTGCGGTTGGCGCACAAGGGTGCGTGCTGGCTGCGTTTATGCTGTTGCTCCACCTGCTGCCGACGTCAGTTGTTTGTGAGATACATTTTTCATTTTTTAAATCAAACTAGTGCAGGTTTCAATCCATTACTAAGGCATAGTCATTATCACTACCAGTCAACTGTTCCCTTACCCGGATTTAAATAAGAACTTTAATGACACGGTCGCAGAAGTTAGACATATGTCTCAGAACCTTAGCATATCGTAATACATTCCATATAATCGGAAAAGACAGTGCTTCGCGATTGCCACCCTGTTAGGCTACTGTAGTTTGATGTGCCGTTATTGTTCATGGCAACGATCTTCGACAATACACTGGAAATCAGACAGCTACAGGACTTCAGCAGTCAGAGGTCGTCCTTTGAAACTACCAACCACTAAAAGTGTTTTAGCTGGTGAACGGCAGATACTCTTCACATGCTGTTTTTCAAGAGAATTCTTCCTATTTTTTCCAGTTAATGTGCTCGGAAATGGAAAACTCTTTTGTTTCCGCCGGTTGCTCAGTCGGTGTGGACGAAGAGCTCTCCCAATTTGCATCCTGTGTAATACTTCTTCCGGAACCTCGTCCTGAGTGTTTAAGTTCTTGGATGAGACATTGTCGGAGAGTGTACAAGCCATATGTACCTATGTTCTGAGATCTCCACTCCTTTATGCCGGTGAAGGCTGCTGTCCGCATATATGTATAGATCGCTGTACGTCTTTTTTCAGCAAGCCTTTTAGCAAAATATGGCGTCAGCTCCACTTTATATCAGAACAGTCAGAAAGGGGAGCAATCCTGCCACTTCGACTTCCATGGTAACCTTCATGTTCTGGTGTATGAGTTTGAGATATATGATGGAATCATTCAGCTTGCCTCTTCCATGTGGCCATATGACAAATGTCCCATCGAAATACCGAAGAAAATAGATTACTTTCGAATGGACTAATTCTAGGACTTACTTCTATAAATGTTACACACATACGCTGGCGAAAAATAGTTACAGTGGACTCTATAACTTCCCCTTCCGTCTGCTCGAAGCAACCACCGTCGAGAAGAAAGTGTATCGACGTCAAGAAATGCTTGAAGAAATTGATCGTCTCTGTTTAAAATTTCCGACCAACAAGTTCTAAGGATTCTTGTAAAGGCTCTGTGGTAAAAACAGAGACGCCTTCGAAGCTCACAAGGAGATCGGAACCCTTATGCTTAAAGCTGTTAAAGCGTAGAACAGAATCCACGTAGTTGCGGGTATGATGTTGACGTTTCCCAACATAAGGATCTAGCATATCCTTTGGGTATTTAGCGAATGAGTACGTTCAGGAACCAATGTTGCTAACAATGGAGCGTAAAGGCACGTCATCTGTGCGAACCTTGGGAACTCCATAAACTGTCAGTTGAACAGGACCTCTCTGTCGTATCTTTTTAACTAATTCGTCTGGCAAGCCGGATTCTTTGAAAAGCGCCCTTGTCTTCCTTCTCACTTTCTTGATAATGCCAGTGTCGAGCTTCCGGTATGCAATGTCGCCTAACAGACTCTGAATATTTCCAGTGTACGAGTAATATTCATGAGACAGGGCCACAGTTGCACTGTCTTTGTCAGATTGTGAGACCACGATGATAGTCCCGTATTGCCGCCTTTTCCTTACTAGAGTGGATTTTCCCCGCATTGGCCGCCGGGTAGCTTACAACACCAATCTTCCCACACCGACGATACTGGGGCTGTGAGCTTTTCCTGCTTATTGGCGGGAGTGCCCGCCGTCAATCGTGCTCTGCCGGCAACAGATCTCCACCCTCCGCCGCCTGATCTGCGCCTCCAGACGGCAGCTGGGTCGGAGGCGGGGACGGCTAATGTATGGAGATACAGTCGGCCGGCCGCCGCCTCTAATAGGATTACACCCCCACCCCACTCTCCCACCTCGGCGTTCAGGCCTGATCAATTATACAGCGGCCCACCCGTCCCCCGGCGCCTCCAGCCCCTAACTGCCGCCGCCGCGTCGACACTGTGTAGGCGCCGAGAGCGCCGCTCATCCACGCGCCGCTGGAGCTGCCACTGGGGGCGGCGTCGAATTTCGGGGATTGCCTGCAGTGATGGTGGGTCCCGTTGGGAGCAGGCCTTCTTTGGCCTGAAGCGGCCGAGTACCGCTTGCAGCTCCCCAGCAAACGTACTGTGCGAATTCTGCTTCGTAAATAACGCACCGTAAACAGCTACCTTCTTCTAGAATGGAAGTGCTCGAACGCCAAAGTTTCATCGCTTGTATAATGCTTACTCTAGAGCAGTGGTTCTCAGCCTTTGTGCAGAGCTACAATACTCCGCCGCTAGATTAGCTACAGGTGTGCTGCAATACTTCAGAAGGTTTATGATATTGCTAATAAAAGTAATTGATGAAGTTTGTTGACTTTGTCGAACAGGAGGCACGAGATGTTTTGTATATGTTTTAATTATGTTTGGGACTGAAAATTCACGAAGTTAAGATCACACGTGAAATATTATTTATTTTCATGGATTACTAGTTTTTGCTAACAATGTAGCCACCGTCAGATGTAACATACAATACTGTTTTCTTTCTCATGTTAGGAACATACAACAGCTTACAAAACCGCAGATAAGATTGTAACAGGGTTCACGGTAGAAGCACGAATCAATTACAGAATACATACCACAAAATATTCTTGATCAGTGTTGGTGCCACTGTTAAAATCCTCCTTGAAAAGACAACGTCTATACATGACGTGGTTAAAAACAGGTTTTCGTACCATACACACATACACACACACACACACACACACACACACACACACACACACACAGGCACACGCACGCACGCACACACACACACACACACACACACACACACACACATACAAACATACATAGACACATACATATAATGATCTCTAGTACGAGACAATGCAAATACTGTTTGTTTCAGTTACTTCGTTTTAAAGCATTACGTCTTTGACAAGATGATAACTTTTACGTTTAGTAATTTAGTGAATACTTCCCTATGCAAGCTCTGTAAGCTGTTGTATGTTGCTAACATGAGAAATAATTGTTTTATGTCTTAGATCTGAAGACAGATACATTCTTAGGTGGAACAAGTATTCCATCCAAATAAAGAAGATTTTTTATGTCTAATGACTTCATGGGTTTTCAATCACTAACCTAAAAAAAGAAATTGAAGTAATTTCACTGAATATCTATTTCTAAAAAAGAACGACAGAATGTACAGTAATATTCAAGAACGTACACTTGTTTATAGATTATTTATTGGTTTACACATTACATGTCTGAGTTATCAACGAGAAATTTGAGTCTGTCGCTTCCTGAACAAAAGTTAAATTCCTGGTGGAGATAATGGCAAACGCACACACATTTCCTGTTCTACTGAGAGAAGTCTCACTTTTTTTTCAGTTAGTTAAAGCTGAAAATTTCAGATGACGCCAATAGATGTTACAAAAATGCAAGAGGGTAGCAACTTCTTTCGCTTCTTTACTGTTGCTGTAGACTCGTAATTTACTCAAAGACTGGGAAAAGGCGTTACATTTCTAAATCCCCTTCTATGCCTTTTAGAGCATGACCAATCTCATATAACTGTTTGGTAATCTCTGATTTAACATTATTGCAGAGTATAAAAGCATCTCCATGCTCCTTATACCTTGTTGAAAATTTTCTCCTCATATGTCCTACACATTTCGCGCTGCACTGTATATAAAATACAGAGGTTATTAAAAAAACCTGCTTGTTATAATTTACTATTTCCTATCCGCATCTTCATGTTTGAAACTATATTTGATTCAACCGGTTTGCTGTGAGTGCCAGCTGGACAGTGTATCGCCTAAAAATGTTCGCCAATTTCTCAGAAATATTCCCTAAATACATATTCTCGACACACTGTTGGTTGGACCAGCGACCAAAAGACTTTAGAAAAAATACATGTTTTAGTCTCCAGCAGCAGTTTTTTATTTTGCCTAATGGCTATCGGTTTCGGTATATACACTCCTGGAAATTGAAATAAGAACACCGTGAATTCATTGTCCCAGGAAGGGGAAACTTTATTGACACATTCCTGGGGTCAGATACATCACATGATCACACTGACAGAACCACAGGCACATAGACACTGGCAACAGAGCATGCACAATGTCGGCACTAGTACAGTGTATATCCACCTTTCGCAGCAATGCAGGCTGCTATTCTCCCATGGAGACGATTGTAGAGATGCTGGATGTAGTCCTGTGGAATTGCTTGCCATGCCATTTCCACCTGGCGCCTCAGTTAGACCAGCGTACGTGCTGGACGTGCAGACCGCGTGAGACGACGCTTCATCCAGTCCCAAACATGCTCAATGGGGGACAGATCCGGAGATCTTGCTGGCCAGGGTAGTTGACTTACACCTTCTAGAGCACGTTGGGTGGCACGGGATACATGCGGACGTGCACTGTCCTGTTGGAACAGCAAGTTCCCTTGCCGGTCTAGGAATGGTAGAACGATGGGTTCGACGACGGTTTGGATGTACCGTGCACTATTCAGTGTCCCCTCGACGATCACCAGTGGTGTACGGCCAGTGTAGGAGATCGCTCCCCACACCATGATGCCGGGTGTTGGCCCTGTGTGCCTCGGTCGTATGCAGTCTTGATTGTGGCGCTCACCTGCACGGCGCCAAACACGCATATGACCATCATTGGCACCAAGGCAGAAGCGACTCTCATCGCTGAAGACGACACGTCTCCATTCGTCCCTCCATTCACGCCTGTCGCGACACCACTGGAGGCGGGCTGCACGATGTTGGGGCGTGAGCGGAAGACGGCCTATCGATGTGCGGGACCGTAGCCCAGCTTCATGGAGACGGTTGCGAATGGTCCTCGCCGATACCCCAGGAGCAACAGTGTCCCTAATTTGCTGGGAAGTGGCGGTGCGGTCCCCTACGGCACTGCGTAGGATCCTACGGTCTTGGCGTGCATCCGTGCGTCGCTGCCGTCCGGTCCCAGGTCGACGGGCACGTGCACGTTCCGCCGACCACTGGCGACAACATCGATGTACTGTGGAGACCTCACGCCCCACGTGTTGAGCAATTCGGCGGTACGTCCAACCGGCCTCCCGCATGCCCACTATACGCCCTCGCTCAAAGTCCGTCAACTGCACATACGATTCACGTCCACGCTGTCGCGGCATGCTACCAGTGTTAAAGACTGCGATGGAGCTCCGTATGCCACGGCAAACTGACTGACACT
Organism: Schistocerca serialis cubense; assembly: GCF_023864345.2. Lineage (NCBI taxonomy): Eukaryota > Metazoa > Arthropoda > Insecta > Orthoptera > Acrididae > Schistocerca > Schistocerca serialis. The sequence goes on from NC_064642.1 coordinate 208,968,110, forward strand.
GACGGCGGCGGTGCACAAATGCTGCGCAGCTAGCGCCATTCGACGGCCAACACCGCGGTTCCTGGTGTGTCAGCTGTGCCGTGCGTGTGATCATTGCTTGTACAGCCCTCTCGCAGTGTCCGGAGCAAGTATGGTGGGTCTGACACACCGGTGTCAATGTGTTCTTTTTCCCATTTCCAGGAGTGTAGTAACGTCCTCAGGTCATCCTCTGGCATGGTGTCGTTGCGCTTCTCAAGAAGGTGTGTCACATACAATATTTGATAAACCTACGTGGAAAGAGTCACGACTGCATGCCTGAGGACGGTACTGGTCCTGATACCGGTAGCTAGTAAGCCAAAATAAAAAACCGTGTGTGGAGACTAAAACATATATTATTTCTAAAGTCTGTCGCTGCTCCAACCGACTATATGTCGAGAGTATGCGTTTTGAGAGTATTTCTAAGAAACTGGCGAACATTTTAGGCTATGCAATTCACGGCAAATAAAATAAATGAAATATAATTTAATGTCTGAAATCGGAAACATGATAGCGAACAGCCCTTAGCGTGATTTTCTTTCCGAACTGATCATTAATATGCAAGACAATGAACCAGCTGTTAAACTTAGAGCCTTTGTTGGCCATCTGTATTAACGTATTTAGTTCTCTTTGCGTTAGCATCTGTGGTCGTCTTTTCTTTCACTATTAATGAGAGTATTTCTTTCTGTAAATAGCGATATTATTGACTGCACAGTTGCCGCGCGGGATTAGCCGAGCGATCTAAGGCGCTGCAGTCATGGGCTGTGCGGCTGGTCCCGGCGGAGGTTCGAATCCTCCCTCGGGCATGGGTGTGTGTGTTTGTCCCTAGGCTACTTTAGGTTAAGTAGTGTGTAAGCTTAGGGACTGATGACCTTAGCAGTTAAGTCCCATAAGATTTCACACACATTTGAACATTTGACTGCACAGTTGCCCGGCTTCTTGTAGTAATATTAGATATTTCTGAAAATGATTTCCCGTTCTACTCTTGGGTGATAACTATTTACCTTTACTCTACAGTTCTTTCCTTCCCTTTCGGACTATTATGCTGTTGCATGGCATTCATAGCTTATCGGAATCAACATGCACGAGGTGCAGCTGGCCGCTGAAGGCGTTCCTTGTTGTAACAGGTTGGTTAGTAGTTTATATGTTTACGTTTCTAGTAGTGTATGAATACCTTTTTCTGCACTGTGAAGCCAGTTCGCGTAGAATTTTTATTTACTTTCTGCAGAAGGCTAGTTTAGTGAAACGTTTTATACGTACAGATTAGGAAGGGAACCGAATACTGTTAGTTTACCAAATAACATTTCTGACTGCGATCTTTATGTTAACTAATTCTTTCAGAAAGAACACTCTCGCAATTTTAAGATTATAGATCTCAGTTTCTTTTGTGTAGTCTGCCAATGTAGTTTGTTGAGCATCTCGGTAACCGTCCCACACCTGCTGAATGATACGTGACCAAATGAGGAGAGAATAAAGAGATCCTATAACCTATATTGATGGTAAGCGTTACTCTCGAGAAAGCTTTCAAGATTGGAGGCTGGAGTAAGATGTTCCATACTTTTGACAAGTATAGAAATGAACCACACAGACAGATGGTTGAGTTAGAACTGACAAGGAGTAATAGACGTATAAGGTTGACAAAAGAAGGCGTATTGGCACTTTTCTGAAATAGTTCAGTATCGACCTTATTTACATCTTCGTTTATTCATACGTCACTAGACCGTTCGGTGTCATCAGATATGTCAACATTTGTCGTCATTCATCGTTACACTCTGCGGTAAAAATGAAATACAAAAATAAGAAACAAAGAAAACTGGTGGTACATAGCACAGCATCACGACGTAAAAAATCTCATACACTGTAACTCGTCACTCAATTCGTACGTTGCATGTAACTACAGTCCGCTCCTGGAGCTACGTTTATAATGATCTGCATTAAACGAGCATCTGAACGAACTGACAGCCGGAGTTTGTGTATAGTGGAATTTCAGTACATAACTTATAAAATTATTCGTTAAGAAACACAATAATAAAAAATGACCGTTATTTAGCATATAATGTAACGTTGTTTGCTCCAGCCAAGAGTTATCGCCTCCAATTAAAGACTAACAGAAAAATTTAAGTATTTCAGAGGACAGTTTTACATACTTTAATCATAGATATAAAATGAAATCCCATCATGAATGTTTAAGGGGAGACAGAAGGCAATTTTTATCCCTATTCTGCGAGTGCTATTTTACCCTTTGAATAGGTACACTTTTCAAACGAACTATAAGTGATAAAACAACGAAATGTTTACTGCATATATATAACATATATGCCTCAATTTACAAGTAAATTGAACATAATACCTCTTATGGCTTTTTAAGGAAAACATTTATACTTTCGCTAGTAAAATTTGACTTTTTTTGTATATTAATTATTATAAAACAGTTTTTGATTGTTTGGTGGTTCTCAATTTACTTGTAACAACTTACTACGATCTGCAGTACAAATTGACCAAATTTCATCTTTCTAACCCAATTAGTTTATCAAATAATGGTACGTGAAAGTAAAAAATGTAGCTTTGAGAAAAATCCTCTTAAAGTTTAATAGAGCATTTCTAGTATAGTTATTGATGAGAATTACTTACCACTAATATTTTCCTGCACCATACTGAGCATCATCAATCATGCTGATCTTCTTTTCTTCTCTTGATCCCTCTTCTTTTCTGTGTGGCTTCTTTTGTGCATTTTAAATTAGCAGGATCTGCTTTGCGGATTCTCTCTTTATTTGCACTTAGGATTTTGCAGTATTTCTACGAGATTTTATGCTCAATAATTCCAAAATATCCAATTTTATAATTACACCATCGTTGAAGCATAAAATAGCACCATAGACACCAAATTTGATAGTTGTAAGCTGAACAAATACAGTTTTCGGCAACCGGTTCCAAATGACACAATTCACACATTCATTTAAATTTTGGGTTTTCCTATGAAGACATTTCTTCAACAAGGTATCTTTACAAAGGTCTCTAAATATGGGTTTAATTTCATTCATTATTGATGCAGGTAAAGAATGTTTGTAGTCACATCTGGTACTTCTCCTGTACTTGCAACAAGTGTCAGGATCATTCGGGCAAAGACCGTGCACTGGTTTTTCATTTGTGGGAGGAGGAGGAGGTTAGTGTTTAACGTCCCGTCGACAACGTGGTCATTAGAGACGGAGCGCAAGCTCGGGTTAGGGAAGGAAATCGGCCGTGCCCTTTCAAAGGAACCATCCCGGCATTTGCCTGAAGCGATTTAGGGAAATCACGGAAAACCTAAATCAGGATGGCCGGAGACGGGATTGAACCGTCGTCCTCCCGAATGCGAGTCCAGTGTGCTAACCACTGCGCCACCTCGCTCGGTTTTTTCATTTGTGGAAGGCTTATGGAGAAAGATAGCCCATACAGCTTTTTTCATATTTTCTAAATTACGTACATTTCTTCTTATGGCGAAGCCATAATAATTCTGTAACGTATCTATTTCAACATTTGTCAGGCGACCTTTACTACCTATCTTCTTACCATCTTCCAATACTATTTTTGACTTTTATTTCAATAGTCTTCCCAACATGGACTCCATTGTCTTGTGGACATGCCCAATGCACTCTAATTTAGATATTGTGACATTAGGACCATAGGGTTGTTCTGCACATACCCGGTCATAAGCGTTGCTGTCACCGTCCCGAGATTGCTCAGAGCGTCAGGAAAACCATCATATCTCATGAAAAAATTGTCATATTTATATAACACAAAAACTGTTTCACCCAGGAAAGATCAGGCATTTCAAATAAGTTAAAATCTAAAAACCGAATTTTTAAAGCCCACTTGCCTTCCGTCTCCCCTTAGACTTTTATAAACACAGCTAAAACTAACGACAAAATATGACTAAATGGTCAGTGGATATGAAAAACTTATAATAATTTCGGACGAAATCTCTTTATACCAGGTGTCTCTTCTGAAAGTCGTCAGGCGCATTTTCTCTGGCGTTTGAGCAGATATTTGCAATTTCGTTTTTGCAATGTGTAGTCGGACCAGCCCAAACAAATGTAGTTCATCACATCTTTTATATGATACCCATTGTCGATGGAAAGTGTTGGTTTGTTTCCTGTTGCGAACAGAAGTTTAAATGGAATTTTGCTTGCTTATTCAATAGAGCGATCACAAATTAGTCTAGTGCGATATTTATTTTATCGATATGGATTAACAGTGTCAGTAGGACACGAAGGGTAACCTGTAGTCCAGCAGCAACGGCACCGAACTGGCCCGTGCTGACTTATGCCGCCAGACGGCAGCGCCGCTGCTCAGTCGCTGATAGAGTACCGGTTCTCTGAATGAGATTTTCACTCTGCAGCGGAGTGTGCGCTGACATGAAACTTCCTGGCAGATTACAACTGTGTGCCGGACCGAGACTCGAACTCGGGAACTCGCGAAAGGCAAAGGTCCCAAGTTCGAGTCTCGGTCCGGAGTACCGGTTACCACGCCTGTTTTACTGTCCATGTTAATTCACATCGATAAAATAAATATTGCATTAGACTAATTTCGGACCACTCTATCGAATGAATAAAAGTCCGCTTTAAAAATCAAGTTTTTTCTAAAGGCAAACAAACGGATGCTTCACTGCGACACCGAGCGTCGCACTAAAGACGTAGTGAGCAGTATTTGCCTGGGCTGATTCCAGTTACACACTGAAAAAATGAAATTGCAGATAAATGGGGAAACAACAGAGTAAATGAAGCTGACGAATCATAGGTGAGACACCCTCTATAATGTATATTACAGGACGACACTATTTCTAAAACAAAATTGAAATACGAAAGATGATATTCATTCTCTAAGGACTTGCTAATTCCATTGGAGTTGACTTGAATCTTCTTTTGCACGGATAATAGTAACCACAATAACAACCCATGTAGATAAGTGAAATTTCCAACATTTCTGTCATGAATCAAATACATGTTAATGTGAAAGAAATTAACATTATCAGAGCTGAATCGGATGCGTAATGAAATATATAATTCGCATCTGGTTTTTACAGCCTGTATGTATAAAAATGGTGCCTGTTGGTGGTGATGGTGGTGGTGGTGTGGAGGGGGACTATGGATATAAGTGTGAATTCTTGAACGCCTGGAGCAATTTCAAGCAAACTTGGTACACATAGGAATCAGCGTCAAGACAAAATTAAAGTAAGCTGAGACACGTCTAATGCAAATAGATGTAAAAACATAGGCTTTCGGTAATAGACCCTTAACATCCCTAGGGGTGGGATGATGTTGTGAAGACGGTGGCATGTAAGAATCGAAAATATCTACATTAATGTCGAATTCATACAGTTTCATGCCTGAATGGTGGCAATGCCAATCCCTTTTTGTCCCTGTAAGTGTGGATGGCGGTAGGGAGAGATGGGTTCTAAGGCGAAGCTCTGACATATCTGAACCAATCTTCGTATACATGTGAGTTACTGTCTGAAGAAAAAATAGGACGCTCATAGAACAGATTCACAAAGTAGATTGTTTGCTCTTGCAAATGGACAAAATTTTGTAATCGTTTATGTTTTAAATTAATATTACAATGACTCTGTAGAAGATTTCCTTTTATAATTTTTATACTGTATTTATAAATTTAGACACGCGTAAATAAACTGAACTCATTTTATTTTCGCTATATACATATTTCATTCTCCTTCCTCTCTAAGAATGGGATGAATGAGTAAACCGACACCTCCATGTAGACGGTAAACACGAAACAGGAACCAAAGGTAAGGGTCTGTGCAGTAGGTCGATATGCTGGATGTCTAAACGTTAAATTCGGAGAAGAGTCTCTTAAAAGTATGATTGAAGTATGCTGTCTGGAAAAAATGATTCAAGAAAGACATTTTAGTAACAAATTCACAAGTCAAAAGGACTTTCTACTCTAAGACATCGCGAGACAGCATTTGCCCATCACCGCCGCATGACCGCATAACCGCCACCGATTGCCGAAAGCCCCTGCTCGAGCATTACGCCACCCGTCACGGTCCAGCACGAACATCGCTCGGCAACCGGCGGTGTTACCATACTCCAGGACGCCACTTAAGTATTTCGGCAGAAGGACTACGCGATACCTGGGGCGTCGCCCCGTTCTTATAAATAGCACCCGCGAGCCGGCAATGGGCACGGAGTCGGTGACCGCGGTTGAGCGGGCAACCGCCGTGTGGTCCGGAGATGCAGCGTCGCTCCCTCACGGTGGTACGCCGTTGATGCATTCATCCACGTCAGTAAGTAACAGCCTGTGAGAATGCGTACCATACTGGCCTGAATCCGATTAGTCCGATAATCGAATTGGAACTACCCACCTCCAGCTTAGCGACTACCGACAATGGACGCCGCTAGCCAGACGTTGGCTGGCGAGGCAGACCACCGCCCCCCCCCCCCCCCCCCCCCCCGCCCCCAATCACCATCAATGGATGACACCGTTTTCGTCGCAATATGTTGCTGGATTGGCAAGCAAAACAACATGCAGCCACCGTTCGGTCGTGAGGCATGGATGTGTAGCCAGCACTGACTCAGTGCTTGCGCTAGTGCCCAGTGTGCTCACCCAATGCTTCCCCAGAGAAAAAGCTTCACTCAGACACACGCCGTGGTGTTAACAGCTGTGGCCGACGACGGTCTGACAGCGGATCGCCATCAAGGCTTGTGGGCTCGACGGCCATCCAGCTCGTTGGGCGTGGACCTTGAGCGTTAATGTATAACCAGCAACGCTATTAAATGAACATGGTCCCCACGTAAGTTACGGTGAATTTGCTCTCGCTCCCTGCTAGAGAAACCGAGAGTATGCCACACGCATGCCCAGATATGAAAAAGAATTCACAGCCCCTATGCTGGAGGATGTAGCAGCTATGCTAAAGCGAAAAGGAGCGCTGGTAAATGTAAATGTAGTGTGACTAGGGCCTCCCGTCGGGCAGACCGACGCCACTTCGGCGACTTGCGCGTCGATGGGGATGACATGATGATGATTAGGACAACACAATACCAAGTCCCTGAGCGGAGAAAATCTCCTACCCAGTCGGAAATCGAACCCGGGCCCTTAGGATTGGCATTCTGTCGCGCTGACCACTCTTTCTTTTCTTGTTGATATAATTTTGTCTACACTGTTCGTTGAATTTGTTCTGGGAGGACGTCCGATGACAGCCATCTAGGTTCTTCGTTGATTCATTCGCTCAGTTTTATTATTACAGAACCACTCAGCTACCGGGGGCGGACAGGATCGTTGGTAAGGAACAGAAATGAAGAACTGCATCAATCACATCAACCACACTACTGTTTTCTATACCTGTAAAATGCAAGTGCATTTCTTTAAAAATTGGCCGCTGAGGTTATCTTGTTGTTGTAGTTATTGTTGTTGTGTTGGTAGTCACTAAAAAGGCTGGTTTCAAGCAACTCTCCAGTTCTGTCGTTGCCTACATAACCTCCTCAGTTCAGGGATACTGGTAATCTCAATTATCGACCATGTGTCAGTGATAAGGTTATGAACGGAAGTATGGAACCCAAACGTTGCACAATATTTTATGGAAACCATGAGAAAGTATCAGCGACACTGTATGTTAACCATAACTTTTTAGTATTTTACCGAGCTTCACGATTTCTCTCTTCTAAAAACGTGACTGTATTTTCCTTAATAAGCTGTTTTAATATTTTATATACTATTTTATTTTTTATCTGGCATGTGATACGCTTTTGCCTTCTCACTTTTGTGATGATGCTTTTAAACATCAAAATATCTTATTCGACCTGTTTTATCAAGTAGTACAGAGATTAATTTACTAGCGGATCTGTCCTGTATGTTATCAGACCATGGGACGAATGTGGTACCAAAATGAATTTTTCACTCTGTAACGGAGTGTGCCCTGTGTTCAGACTTCTTGTCAGATCAGAACTATGTGCCCAAAAATTACTAGGACCTGGGTATTTTGCCATTTCCGGGCAAGTACTCTGGTGGCTGGGCTATTCAAGCACGACTCACCTCACGACGCGCCCTCGGAGGTCCACTTCGGGCTGTACGTCTTCTCTTACTTTCAGAATTTCACTGACGTTCTCCTACATTCCTAATGGGACTACTAGAAGGAGAACAGTGTTGGGCAGTAGCTTACTCAGAGCCTAGGAAACTGTTTTGAGAGTGAATTTTTACTCTACCGCGAGGACTATACTAATATAAAACTTCCTCGTGCATCAAAACAGTGTGCGGACCCAGTGCTCGAATCGGAGGCCCAGGTTCGTGTCCAGGACTGGCTCTCAATCATGTTCTACCAACAAGTTCCGATTTCAGATTCTGTGAACTGTACAACTTCTATCGTGTAAGTTAAAATTGGAGACAGTGACTGTGATTCTAAATGAAATTACTATTTAATGCATTTTAAGTGAATCCTGTCAGACTATTTTCAGCAAGGCCGTTATTAACTTCGTCGTTGAGCACTTTGAATCCACACACACACAAGACACAATCACTCAATATACAAGTAAAATATCGATCTTGACAGTGGACAACCCTGCCTTACACTTCATCTGATCTTCTGCCATGACGTCAGTGCGTACTGCTGCATACTGCTTCACTTCAGAAGAGTAGATCACCTTTCTATATCTGCTGTGGATACCGCGTTACCCAAAAGTGGAACATATTTTATTCCTTTTCATATTACCGAAACTTTTCGAAATCTATTGTGTGTTTCCTTGTTTTCCTAAATCTGGTCTCTTTTATTAACCGCAAAAATTTCGTCTCAAGTACCTCTGGCTTTCCTAAAACCGAACTGGTCGTCTCCAAAATTACTGTCTGTATTAATCTGAACTTCCTTACTGTAGTCAAGTCTTGATATCCTCCCAGAATATTTACGTCCTACAGGAAACTAGGCCCATCGGGTTGTGTTCTATCAACCAATCACTTCTTTTAGTCAAGATGTGCTATAAATTTCTTCTTTCACCATTCAAATTCAGTACTTCCTCATTACTTTCTAACTAAAATAAAAATTAACAGCCAGTTGCACAATTTTTAAAGCTTCTTCATTAATTATACAATTTATCCATAATCATCAACATTTTTCTGTAGCACCATATTACAAAGGCTTCCTCTCTTTAGTTGTCTGCATTCTTTAATATCCACTTCTATACAAGATCAAACACCAGAGAAAAACTTTCACAGAAATACTGACTAACACTTAAATTCATTAGTTTCTCCATATTTGGAGAGCACAGGTGTTCCATGACGGCGAACTGAGTTGAGGAATAAGTGCTCCTGTTGCTAAAAGTTCCTTAATTTAGTCCGTTATAAACGGGCTCAATATAAAAACTGAAACCGGTGGTGGAGTGAAATAAGGAACACGTTAGCAGCTGAAGCTGCTATTCATCAATCAAATCAACTTACATATATATTCGATGTTAACATATTTCTCTTTTTCGGGATTGATTTCCTTTCTGTTCCCAATGTGAAATTTATATCCCCTACAGTTCGTACAGCTCACAAGTAGAGGTCCCCAGGGGTAGGATGGATGTTTTCGAAACTATCTATACGGTTACGTAGGTTAAGAACCCAGGTATCACACACTGCAACTATTCACCCTGGTGGGCCCACGTTTTCGAGTAACTGACGAAAAAAATTTCGGGATTTGGTGTGACACTCAACAGTGTTAGAAAAGGTGTATTATACAGTTTTGCTGCATGGTATAATGGATAGAATAATAGCTTCCTATGTAAAAGGGTGTGGGTTAGAATGTTGTCAGATACAACAACTATTTTTTGTTTTGACATGTTTACCGAAATGACTTTTATCATCATTTCCATTCAATTAATTAATTTAAATGTAATTTCTTATTTACATTCCTTTGTCACACAATTTTAATTATAGTATCAATTTCTTCATTTGCTTTCTTTCCTATCACTCTTTTTTTTCACTTGAAATCTTTGCTCATGTGTTATGATTAATTTTATGCATTAATTTCAATTTAATATCTTTGTTTTATTTCTCTGCTTTGTCGTCCACATTATTGAATTCATTACATCTATTTCTCATTTTATAAACCTTTCTTTCATTCAAATCTTCATCTGCGTTACTTTGTCCATAGTGCAATAGGTATAAATGTTATGTTTTAAATGTTTGTTGGATGATTACTGTGCAAGACGCACATCGGGTAGCGAAAAATAGATTTTTCACATCATTGCACAATCAATATAAGTAGATTGTTTCGTCTTTTGTTTTGAACAGAATGATCGGAATTTTCAAATAATTGAACATTATAATAGAAACATATAAATAAATTCATATTTACAAAAGTTATGAAATAAAGATAAAGTGGAACAAATAGAAATGTTCATACAATTATTAAAATGATGTGACAAATGAATGGAAGTAAAAAATAACATTTAAACCTAAAAATCGAATAAAAGTAACCATCAAAGTCATTTCGATAAAGATTTAAAAATACAAAAGTTTATTAGATATGATGAAAATTGAACGCACACCCTTTTGCACATGAAACTATTATCCTACCCACTACACCACGCAACTAGAATACGAAATATGACTTTTTCAACGATATTGAGTATGATGCAAAATTACAGATTTTTTTTTGTCAATTACTCGCAAACGAGGGACCACCAGGATCTGATATCTGTGATCTTTTAACCTGCATCACCTTATATTTGGCTTCAAAAAGTTGATCACACCGCTGGCGACATCTCCTTGTTAGATGGGAAAACTATTAATCCCACTCGATCATTTCATCTGATGACCTGCTTTCGTCGTGTCTCGGCGACTCGCCAACCAGTCACACACCCGTGTCCAGCCACGGTCAAGCTTCAGGCGTCGTCCGCCATAAGCAGCACAGACGCCTGCAAGCCAAATACTCATCCGTGCTCGCCCTCACTGTTAGTAAACATTTCGGACAAGGACCACACTGGTCGATCTGCTGTCCACGGGATCTCTGACAGCCGCCACGACAGGCGCCTGGGGTGCCACCAGCAGAGATTGGACACATTCTCACCATCTCATCTAATTACCACCTCTCCTTATTCACATCGAACACAGTCGCTAGATTCTAATAACCCCACTGTTTCCTCTCCGATCACCAACCCTAGTATGCTGTAACGTCTTTATAAACACGTCCTACCCTCCGCACACCAAGGCAATTTCAAACAACACGCTTTCCCAGACAATGCAATCACTTCGATATTTATCTACCCTAACAGTAATAATTTTCTGCACTCATTTTTCTATTCCCCCTCCCTCTTCTCCCACTCCATTTCATTCCATCCTTTCCTCTCAGGATATCACGGCCCTGCCCATCCACCAAACTCATCCTTCCTTTTCCTCTTTCTCCGTATCCACGAAACCAACCCCTTATTATAGATACCACCCAACTGTCTAATAATTTACTCTTGGAGCCATCTAACGTTTAATCTCCCCACAATTTCTTCAGCCATCGCAGGTCCTCCAGCATTTTAGTGAAAGTGCAAGGCTTCTCTTTAATGCGCATTGCCGACCTCAAAGTTTTAAAATTCTTTTTTGTCTTTTTATCTTTATCTGTCAGACTTCTATTCTCCTTTTGAACTATAAACGACGAAAGGAACGGTGCATATTTGTAATCATCTCTACATTATATTTTAATTTGTTTAAAATTTGCATCCATAAATATCATTTTTGAAATCATCATTTATTTCTATAAATGCTCTAGGTTGAAGAGGGTGGTGAGCGGGTTATTATACTGCTGGCAGCCCTATCTCGCTGCCCTCTCCCTCCCACACCCATTTCGGAAGCGGCATGTTGGGTGAAAAACATTGAGCGGCAGTTGATCCAAGTCGCCTAGAACAGTTCACGTCGTGAGCTCTCTGGGCAGTTACAAGTTACACCGACCGATCGCTGCCGCTGTTTCTTAGAGTCTCTCTGTTAAGCACCCTGGACGCTAGCCAGGGACTATACACAGCGTAGTAACTTGGAGCCGCCAGTCTTCTCGTCATTTTCACGCAGACGATCTGGCATTCCGGATATGATATCATGGCCAAGTAATGTATTTGGATTCGGAGGCTGTCTTCTACTGTGTGGTTCCTTACACTCAGAGTTCCTATTAGTTTGGCGTAAACTAGTGAGTCTACGAGACCAACTGTTAGAATCTTGAATAACGGATCAGAGGTGTTTATTTCCCAACGAGAATTGTTATTTTCAAGAGTTCATCTCTTCTCCATCTTCTTGAAGAAACTGACAGTTCTAGTTATGTTATTGTTAATAGAATTCTTGGTTTCTGTCTATTAGGAAGCTTAAACATTCTGGCCCTATCAATTTTTAGTCTCTCATGTCCTAATTTAGTTCCCTCAGTCTGGCTTGATTTAATTCGAGTACATTCAGTTACCCTTGTTTTACGTTATACTAGCTGAGTACCTGGCGTTGCTTGGGTGTGTATTTGTTCAAATCTTGTGTTACTACATCTCATCCTTACCCTTCTGTCCGTCTGCTCCTTGCCTTCTCTCTGTCCAACACCCCCCACACCATAAAAGTCAATGTCTTTCTCCCTCCTCTGTTTGTCCGTCTCTTCTCCCCTCTCTTAGTCAGCCTCCTCCTCCTCCTGTCTCTCTCAATCTCATCATCCCCCTTATCTCTGTTCATCTTTTCGTCCCCGTTTTCTCTGTCCCCCTCAGCCCCCCCACCCCCACCTGTGTCCATCATCTCCACCCCACCGTCTCTCTTCATCTCAAAGTTATGACCCCAATTCCAATTTTAGGCTGATGGTTCTAAGGCACACAGCATTTCTTTCCAGATAGTAGGTAATGTGTGAAACAACTTTGGCTGAAATGATCCAGAAGCGTAGATGGAGTTTTTTATCCGTAGCTTTGTCAGGGTATGCACGTTTAACATATATTTCACACGTATTTGTACACATCTTTCGTCTCTATCTACTGCAAATTTCACCCTGGAGTTTCGTTTTCACGCAGCACAGTATTTTGACGTCATATCACCTGAAAAATGTGTCGTACAGTGATACAATTTTGGAGATATACTCAGTTGTGTATTTTGTTTCCGTCTGCGAAATGCGTTGCGAGTAGAGTTGGTCGTACATTCGTAATCAAATAAAACATCACGCACCATGCGACACTTTTTCAAGTATCTCAGTGTCTATGGCGTCATATCTCCAGAACTATCTGGCGTACAAAGATATAATATTACAGGTACATTCAGTGGTATGCGTGAATACTGTCTGCAAAATGTGTCACGTATATAGTTGGTAGTAAAAAAATAATAAATTAAAACGTCAGGCCTGATATGGTGTTTTTTATTTTAGTCACTTTTTGGGAATTATTAGCGAGAAAATGTTTCGTAAGGATTTGAAATTATGTGTAAAGTTTGTTGCAAGTCACTGAGTGCTCTTACTCTGAAATACTGGTCGATAAAGTCTGAGTACTTGCGAGTCGTTAGCTATACTTCTTTTTCACTTCCACTCCCACGTGTTTGGTAGCTAGGTTGTTCTTACCCTACAGCGATTCATTCCAGTCAGTAAGTGACATGTGTACCAATTCTGGTGGAAATCGCGCCAGTGTTTTAGGAGGAGGTGTGGACCGTACATGCATACACTGGTGTCCAAAATCAAAATAACGAACTGCTGTTTAATCTGTCCTGTCTCTAATTCACGACATGTTGTACAAACAGTCAACAGATGTCGTTACGATCGTGTTCTGCGCGGAAGATGGCATTCCGATCAACGGACAACCACGCCAGTAATGATGTAGGGCACCTACCAAGCTTGGTTGTGTTTGCAGGGTAGTCCCACATCCACAATCGCTGTGTACACAGTCACAGACGGTGCAGTATGGCACAGAGAAGACGCCTACAAACTCTCTGCTGGGGACGACCATAGGAAGAACGGAAGCAGGAGAGTCCCAAACTGATGTGGCCCGATGGCTTAATATGAATCGTTCTGTTGTTTCTCGGATGAGGCGACGGTTTATAGAGACGGAAACCGTACCCCGGAGACCAGGACGTGGCGAATCACGTGTGACATCAGAAAGAGAGGACCGTTACTTGGCTGCAAGGGCACGACGGTACCGCCTTAGTACTGCACTGCAACTGGCATCTGACCTCGCAGCATCCCAGGGGCGTGTTGTATCAAGGCGAACGGTGTACAGAAGGCTTCAGCAGAGTGGCCTTTATTGTTGGAGACCTGCCGCCTGTTTACCTCTGTCGTGTCTTCACAGAATGTAACGTCTAGAGTGGAGCCGTCAAAATTTCACCTGGGTGGTCGAACGGTGGCACAATGTTGTTTTCGCAGATGAGTCTCGATTTGATCTGGAGAGTGGTTCCTGACGGAATCGCATCTGGAGGGCTCATGGAAAACGATTTCGTGGTCCAAACATTGTGGGAAGAGACCGATATCGAGCAGGATCCCTGATAGTTTAGGCAGGGGTTATGTTGACCACTTGAACACTTCATCATGAAATTGTACGGGTGAATCAGCAAGATTTAACTGGTGTGAGGTACTGTGAGGAGTTCTTGGGATCTCATGCGCAGTTGTTGCGAGTTGCTGTGGGAGCCCAGACTTTGTAGTGATTGATGATAATGCTTGACCTCACAGAGCACAGATGGTTGAGGTTTGTTTTGGAAACCATCCGCCAGCCACTCTCCAAGACTTGTGAGCAGCTCTGCAGGAAGAATGGGCGTTATGGCCTCAATATGAGATAGATGACATCATTCACAGTATTTCGCGTAGTTGACACTCCTGTATTTGTCCCAGAGGTGGTCACACTCCATACTGAGCACCCTAACCAGTTGTCAGAAAGTGTGTGCAAATCCATTAAGTTGGAAAGTAACGACGAACATTTTTGTCTACCGTTATGCATGTTGCAGTTGATTACGTTCTGTATTCTTTAAATTATTTCTACTTTACTATCACCAAGCAAATTAAACGCAACCTTACAAAATTTCCGTTTGATGCTTTAATTCTGGACACCAGTGTATATCGATATTTATAATATGTATTGATTCATTTTATAACATGTTTTCCAGACACTATGCACTCCGCACAGCTGCTCTGCCAAGTACTTTCTCGTCACTGACAGCAGTACAGTCTCAACGCCATACACCAAAAGTTATTACTTTCAATCTCTGAATTTTAATTTTCTTTCCAAATTTGTGCTTGAATTCCTTTATAGCTTGTTCAGTATAAGTACTGAATAACGTGTGGCAATGGTTCCAGCCCTGTCTCACTCGCTTCTCAACCCTTGCCTCCCTTTCTTGTTCTCCGACTCTTATAACTGAATTCTGGTTTCCGCATAAGTTGTACATAACCTATTGCTTCTTGCATTTTATCTTTGCTGCCTTCAGCATTGCAAAGTGTGTATCCAATATACGTTATAAAAAGTTTTCTTTAAGTCTACGAATGTTAAAAATGTGGGGAAGATAAGTCTCGGGGCTAGCTTTGCACGTGTGTTCCTACATTTCGCTGTAACCCAAACCGATATTAGAATTTGAAGCCACTTTGACTGTTTTTCGATCGTGACTGTCTCAGTAAATATGTAACAAGGCGTGCAGAAAACAGGTAAACATCTGACACCACTTAGATCGACAAACTGATAGTCAAATCGCAACCTCCTGTATTTCGACTGCCATCTTGTCCACTGCACTACACAACTGTTTGTGATCGTGTTTCCAAGTTACTGCTATGTTAGTGACAATTTGTGAAGTCACCAGGAGAGGCACGGAAATGGAGGCACCCAGCGCATCAGTACGAGACTGCCACGCCAGAAGAAAAAAGTGAGTGACCGTTACAAAACATCTACATCTACATCCATACTCAGCAAGCCACTTGACGGTGTGTGTGGCGGAGGGTACCTTGAGTACCTCCATCGGTTCTCCCTTCTATTCCAGTCTCGTATTGTTCGTGGAAAGAAGGATTGTCGGTATGCCTCTGTGTGGGCTCTAATCTCTCTGATTTTATCCTCATGGTCTCTTCGCGATATATACGTAGGAGGGAGCAATATACCGCTTGACTCTTCGGTGAAGGTATGTTCTCGAAACTTCAACAAAAGCCCGTACCGAGCTACCGAGCGTCTCTCCTGCAGAGTCTTCCACTGGAGTTTATCTATCATCTCCGTAACGCTTTCGCGATTACTAAATGATCCTGTAACGAAGCGCGCTGCTCTCCGTTGGATCTTCTCTATATCTCCTATCAACCCTATCTGGTACGGATCCCACACTGCTGAGCAATATTCAAGCAGTGGGCGAACAAGCGTACTGTAACCTACTTCCTTTGTTTTCGGATTGCATTTCCTTAGGATTCTAATGAATCTCTGTCTGGGATCTGCTTTGCCGACGATCAACTTTATATGATCATTCCATTTTAAATCACTCCTAATGCCTACTCCCAGATAATTTACGGAATTAACTGCTTCCAGTTGCTGACCTGCTATATTGTAGCTAAATGATAAAGGATCTTTCTTTCTATGTATCCGCAACACATTACACTTGTCTACATTGAGATTCAACTGCCATTCCTTGCACCATGCGTCAATTCGCTGCAGATCCTCCTGAATTTCAGTACAATTTTCCATTGTTACAACCTCTCGATATACCACAGTATCATCCGCAAAAAGCCTTAGTGAACTTCCGATGTAATCCACAAGGTCATTTACGTATATTACGAATAGCAACGGTCCTACGACACTCCCCTGCGGCACACCTGAAATCACTCTTACTTCGGAAGACTTCTCTCCATTCAGAATGACACGCTACGTTCTGTTATCTAGGAACTCTTCAATCCAATCATACAATTGGTCTGATAGTCCATATGCTCTTACTTTGTTCATTAAACGACTGTGGGGAACTGTATCGAACGCCTTGCGGAAGTCAAGAAACACGGCATCTACCTGTGAACCCGTGTCTATGGCCCTCTGAGTCTAGACAGTCCAGCTTACAAAGCGACAGCACCTCTTACAACTTTTCTCTTCTTTCACAGGATGATCACAGCATTTACAAAAAGACTGTGTAACATCAGTATAGCCTTATTTTAAAGTTGTTTTTGTAATTTCATTTAGCCTGAAGATGAGGTTTACCTCGAATCATGTAGCTAAATAAATAAGTAATGCAATAGTTGACAGAGTTTGTGACTGCTTGCGGTAATGTAAAAAACCTTTCCAAACCGATATTGCTCGAGGTCGGCTCTTACCAGTAGTTTTATTAGTTGCTGTCAGTTATTACTGTCGCCTGTAAATAAACAGATTCCCTGTGATTATAATAAGGAAACATACACTTAGACGCTGGCCGTGAGTTAGAGCCGTACAGTTTCACGGTCTATCTGGGGCCAGCGGCTCCGGACGCGCGCTCGCTCCGGACAAACGGTGCGGTCAGCCCGCGGCCAGCATTCCGCGGCTGCGGCGGCCGCCCAGAGTGCGCCATCTTTCTTCGGCAACCGCCGGCAATTAAGGCTCCTGGCGGCGCCGTTGGCGGGGCCGCAGGAGAATTCAATGAAACTGGCGCGATTTAAGGCGCCCCGGCTGCCGACAATTTTCTGTTTTTGCCCGCTCGGCCTTCTGCGGCGACCGTAAATTGGCGCAAAAAAGTTACGCGAGCGATCCAGACGGGACGGCGACCTCCGAAAAAAACAAACTCGCTCGCACGCCATGCTGGGACGAAACTGCACCATGTAAACTGGATGGAGTTCCACCGGGCACGGCTGTCTCCGCCAACGTTCGTGTGGAAACTTATCTGCAAGCGCACGCAGTCGTTTTCTGGCCACCGACAACGGAGAATTTATAAACCATTCGCACTCTCCGGTATATCAATGACCCGTGTAACCTGATGCTCTGCACTGAACAGAGAAGGCATCAATTCCGAAGAATAAACTTTGACCGAAAAATGCCAGAAACATTATCATTTATCGTCGTCGAGCAGTTGAGTATATTGTACAACAACGATCGGAAACAAACTTTTTATTCAAGTTAACTAATTTAATGTAGTTACCTAAAATTTTAATTAAATACATAACAGAGATTGACTGAAATATTACTTGTTGAATGACAGTATACAGTCACCTGCTCATGACTGAGCAAAAGTTATAATTTTTATCTTGTTGCTTAGAAACTGTATTACGTAAGAATTATTTGACATTAGGAGGTAACGATAAATGTAGAATAGGGAGCTCAAATGAAAATGCCGAGACGATAAGATGAATTAAAGTTACTAAACTGTATTAAAACGGCCTGCCGGTGTGGCCGAGCGGTTCTAGGCGCTACAGTCTGGAACCGCGCGACCCCTACGGTCGCAGGTTCGAATCCTGCCTCGGGCATGCATGTGTGTGTTGTCCTTAGGTTAGTTAGGTTTAAGTAGTTCTAAGTTCTAGGGGACTGATGGCCTCAGAAGTTAAGTCCCATAGTCCTCAGAGCCAAATGTATTAAAACGCTTCAGAACCATTGAAAAGCAATACTAATTAGCCACTAGGACTTGCGGGATAGACCGAGCAACGTCACTCACAATAATGTTGACTGTCCTTAGGTTAATCAGTTACCATACTAGATTTTATAACTCTTAAGCTCAGTTAGATTTTACTGTTGGCAGCAAGCCGAAATTAAAACAGTCAACTCGACATAACACTTAACACAGACCTCACAAAAGTCATCACTTTTGTTTGAATTCAGAAATTCGCTGCACTTAGACAATATTTTGCAGTTATTCTTAATATGCATTAAATTTCTTTCTCAAATGGTTATAGAACGCAGTTAACGTACAACAACGACGTACGAATTTCAGTTATTTATCACTGCTTCTAGTTTAATTTATTAAGCGAATGTGAGTTTTAATGGAAATTGCATTTAAGATCTTTCGATTCATATAACACCTGCATATAATTATGTAGTTAACGCACTGTCGACCGCAGACGATTAAGTCAGTAAACGTGCATAAAAACTAGAAAATTAAAAGTCATTAGTCCTAGCTGAAGCACTAATGTGTGTACTGAAACGATGCCTAGAGCTTATATAAGCTTTCTTAGCAAATATAATAAATGAATTCTTTGCATCAGGGAAATTTACGGAGTATTTACGACAGGCAAGAGTTGTAGCTCTGCCAAAGAAACGTAATACAGAAGAAGTAGAAAATTACCAGCGCGTTTCATGGCCGTTACCATTCTCAAATAAAGTGAGGAGCTACATAATAAGTAGCGGCTCCAGTCTCGAAAACTGACTACGGGAGAGCAGTGTGCTGACCACATGCCCCTCCATATCCGCATCCAGTGAGGCCTATCGGCTGTGGATACCACGGCGGTTGGTCGGTACCGTTGGACCTACCGACGCTTCTTCGGACGGAGCTTAGTTTGGATTTTAAGTGAATCACAGTTTGGTTTCCGAAGTGGTAGGAGTACGGAATTACACAAAGTATAATTAACAAAAGTAGTGCTTGACACACTTGGCAATGACCAATGTGTCGCAAGAATGTCTCTAGATATTTTTAAGGCTTTTGACATCGTTGATCATAAGTTTCTACTAAATAAATTAAAAGTGTTGGGAATAACAGAGGTAGCTAATGCCTGGTTCCAATCATAGGGCACAAGGAGAAGAGCAGACACTTACGCCAAAAAGTCCAAGCTTTTAGTAAAACACTTACCAGAACCAAAACACACTAATATTGTAGTCTGTCAGGATAGAATATTGGGATCAATATTTTTCACGACATATGTCAGTAGGTTTCCCAGTAGTGTTAGACAGAGGAAAAATATCTTTCCACTCATGACAGCAATACTATAGTCACTGAGAGAGTAAGAGAACGCCTTGTAGGGGAAGGAAATGGAACTCTCAAAGAAGTTTATAATTGGTCAATAAGCAACAAATTGATATTGAACAAACTGGAAACTAGTGCAATGAATTTAAGTTTGAAGAGGGAAACCTGCATTAAATGAAAAGTAGACGGCACATCTGTAGACGACATCACAAATGAAAAATTTCTAGAAATGTATACTGATTTTCTGTTGAAGTGGTGTGAACACACAGAGATAGTTGCAAACAGAATGTCGTCTGCATGTTATGGCCTTAGAGTCTAGTCTAACAGACAGCGTCTTGTGGTTACATACAATTCATATGTATACACACAGTTCTTAGCTATGGCATTCATTCTCCGGAACACATGCACCAAACAGGAACACAATTATCAAACTGCAACAAAGGGACGTAAGAGCCATAAGAATAATAAACAAAAATAGTAGTCAAGCCCATTGTACAGATCTATTCGAAACACTGAGCCCTTCAATTGCACCTTGAGTACATTTACTAATCAGTTGTGTAAATGATAAATAACAATGGTAACTACTGTACAAACAAATCTCTTCACGAACATAGAACATCTAGACTGAACTTACTTACATCGAGAAAGAATTAAAATTAAAACTGCTTTGTCAACCAAGGAATAACATTGAAATTTCTAAAACAAACTCACATAAAACGGCAGATAAAAAGTACCTGTTAACCAATCCATTCTACACATTGAAGGTTTACTTAGGGAATACAAATTAGGGGTTTGGCAAAAAAATGTAACTCAAAGGATAACAACGGTAATAAAACATCTATATGATTCCAGGCAACAGTTACACACTATGTTTTCCCATCTTTTTCTTCTTTTCTGAAAAAATTTACACTTTATCCTCTTTCAGAGATCAACATGTCACTCGTTATAGAGGGACGCTGACTTAGTTTTTCAGGCTAGTAAGCTAGTAAACGGGAAGTTGCGGTACAGAAAATGGTGCTGACATCAGTTGATATTGTGTGTAGTGTTATGAAACAACGTTTATATATTGTGTGTGGTGTGTGCAGTGACTGTGTGTAAGAAATAAATGAATAGTATATCATTAGCCTTTTACATTATTAAATAACTTACTTGTAAAACAGTGTGGTACACCATGGATAAACTGAATGGGGCAGTTCTGTTTTAAACAAAGTGCCCTTGTATTCAAGAGAGTGGAGGCTCCAGTCTTCATACAGCCGGCCTGATGTAAGTTTTCCATGGCTTCCTTAAATCACTTCAGCTAAATATCGGGATGCTTCCTACTACAAGGCTACGGCCGACCACCTGACCCTTTCTTCCCGTACTAAACCTGTAAGCATATAAACGACTGTAAGTGTGAATTAATTTGTTTTGTTGTTCATAAAGTGTAATACCAACGCATGTTCAACCTTCCTTTGAAAGATATCTGTGGATGAAAAGCTACAACAACAACAACAACAACTACTACTACTACTACTGGAACAGCTCCTTTCTGTTCGTCGCACCAAGTTGTTCCGATCTTCTTGGGTTTTGTTCCCAGGCCCAGTTTCCAGTCATTAATTTTCTGCTTAAATATTCTCATGACCTGTATATCTAGTTATGTTATTCCTGCTTCCTTCAGTTCATCTAAACAGCTCCGATCCACTCTAATGATTTCATTTCAGGGTTTACTGTGAGTCCGTAGAATTCCACTAGCAGTCTAATTAATCTGACTTCATTCAGTATGCCACATAATTTTAGCCTGCGAATTTTCGTATCCAAATAAATCGTGGTATATTTTTCTAGTCGGTATGTTGTTTATTCAGCAAAATGGTGAATAAATTTTTTTCTGATTACTTTACATTCTCTCTTTCGTATTTTTGCAGTGCCTCTGTTTGCGGTTAAAACTAGTGTTTCAGTCCCATAAAAGTACAATGCTTCGTTGCCTGAAGTGTAGTGTCTCCGTTTTGCGTATTTTGAAATAATTCTTTCTCATAAATATCTTCTTAAAGTCTCTAAGGTGTTTCCATTTAGTGCGACGATTTTCGTAACCAGGCTTTTCCACGTCAGTTCCTGAGTGATCCGGCCTAAACTTTTAAACTGTGAAACTTCCTTGACCTTCCCCTTATCCAGTTTTTAGAATTTTGTGTGCGAGGTTAGTGCTAACTTTCATTTCTTAGAATGACATTTGGAAACAAATTTTTATGCGGTTTATTTAAGATTTATGTTTGTATTCGTGCTGCTTGAACATCCTGACATCAATAAGTCCTACCAAATATATGTTCTTCCTCGTTTGATTGGTCCGCCAATTTTAAGGTTCGAATTTAGTTTTTTCCACTCATGGATTAATTTTTCTAAACCACAGTTGAAAAGTAACGGGAAGAATTATCGTATTTTCTCATTCCTGTTTTACTTTAAAGGCGTTTCGAAATTTCTTCCCCTTATTTTAACTTAGGTCTTGTACAATTTAACTCTGCACTAACGACGGTATCGTTTTGAGATAGAGCCCTTGTTGTTTCAAAATTTTATCATTATTCTATTAAGAGTTCCCATCCTGCAAAAATACTGTAATTTTAACTTCAGAAAGGTGTTTGGTTAGATGCAATTCCCGTTACGTTTTGCGAGTGCGTCATGATTGTGTTTTTATTATTCAATAATAGCATAGCTACGTAATGGTTTTTGTAAAACACCGGTCGGCTACTACGAAATGTTGTTTGCAAGGCTATCTAGAACACTGCATACACGAGTGTGTCGTAATTCTGCTTTTATTATTAAATAAACGCTTAGCTAAGTAATGGTTGTTGTAAACTGCTGGCCAGTTATTGCGAGAAGCTTTTTGCAACGCTATCTGCAACATAGCCTAAACTTGGGCGTGAATAAATAATTACAGAACATGAAAAATGCTGCCTGATTGTTATTACTGTTACGTTCTGACAAGCAGTGACGGACAACTGGGTTCAAATAATTATGTTTTTCGCCCACTGGAAATTTCCACCGTATTCCTAAAACTTTTGTCTGAAGTAGTTCAGTTGATACATATCGTTTCATTTTTCTTATAAAACATTACTCCATTTTTGGAATGATAAGTGCGAAGAAATATTTTATACCGTTATAATATTCATGACGTGCTAGATGATGTCCTCAAGCCCTAAATATGAGACACGAAACGATTCTCCAATAGCCTGTCTCTTCAGAGGTAACCTCTTTTGTTGACTTCGTTCAGAGATAGCTCACTTTCCATTTTTCAGCATTATTTCGTAGTGTGTAAATTGTTGTCTCTGTTGTGAAAGTGATACTGGTGACATTTTGTATTTTATACTCTTCTACAATACACAACCTAGTCTGTAGGTCTTTAAAAAGTATGCATAGTTCCACGGGAAGGTAATGGGTACACAGAATTTGTTCAACTCGTTGGTTGAATCGTAATTTGATAATTACGCACTTGAAATGTTGAATGATAATGCTGCCCGTTATCTGAAACAGATGAAATGTGACATAATCATAGTGACAGAATGTGTAAATCCTACATAATTTAAAGTAGTTTTGGATTGAAAAGAAATTATTTCGTTCGCAACCGCATTCTATTTAAATGATCGTAATGAGTTACATTTTGTAGAATCGGGAGTAATGTCGGCGTCCCACATCTACCTAACACTTTACTTCGACGTCGTAACTCCGCGTCTTCATCAGGTGTGTCCAAGACTGCTCGGCAAGCAGACTGGGTTCCATATTTATGCCCGGACGGTGTCCAGTTTTCTTTATGTCATCCACGCCCGCTGTGGCCGATCTGGCGGTCGTATCCATCTCCAGGCGTCTTGTCTTACGTTCGCGCCTATTGCGACTGTTTTCCACGGTGGCGGCCGTACCACGACGTTTTGTGTTAGGCCCGCGCCAAAAAGGCTCATTCCTAGCACTATCGTAGCGCGCTGTAGACGCTGATCGCCGCCGCTGCGGCTTTCTCTCGTGGCCGTGTCAATTTCCCGCCCTTCTGGTTTCTGTTTGCGCCTGCAAGGTGAGCTTGCCACGCCATCGGGCTGCTGTAGGTGTTGCATATAATGTTCGCCCACCCTTAGGTAATATCTCGTGGCGGTGGAGTTCAGTTCTACGTTTGCTCCCAGGTTGTGTGGTGCCTGAGCTTCAGACGGCTGATGTCTCTGTCCTGTCTGCGACCACAGTGGCTGTCTCCCGAGGAGGCAGTTGCCACCTGTTGCTCAACATGACGTTTGATTAGTTAATTACGCTCCTGGTCATGTGAGGTTCATTACAGCCGAAGGGAACTTCCTTCCGTTGTTTTTGTAGTAGTTCCAAAACCGGATTTCACGCCATACTGAGCGTGTACTCTGCTTCCCCGTTGATAAGGTTCTCTCTTATCTTGATTTCAATAGATTCAGTAATGAAACTATCACAGAATCTGTGGATTTGAGCCAGTATTCGGGTTTTGTCATGATTCACGGTGTGTTTAAGTTCCAGGCAATGTTCTACTGTTGCTGATTTACTGGCCTTTCTTACCCTAATATGTCTGTGGTGTTCCTTAGGTCTTATGTCAACTGTTTTGTTGTTTGACCGTTGTAGGACACACTGCATTCACATGGTATCCAAGGAAGGCCTTGATCTTGTTTGGATGGCAGAAAACACTCAGGATTCTGCTGATCTTAGCAAACATAGGCCCTGCATATGGTAAAAGGTCTACCTTTCAGGTCTCTTCTTTTTGCTCCTCTCCCGTTGTATCAAGTCGTCTGGTAGGATATAGCGCTCTTCGGATGTCCCTTGTTGAGTATCTGTTGACTGTGAACACTCGATTAGAGTTTCCAATTCTGCCGTCAGCTCTGTGTGTAAGAGAGTGTTTTGGCTCGGTGTAAGAGTGTTCTCAGCACTCTGTTCTTCTGTGCTCGGTGTTGGCAGCTGTCGGCCTGTGTGTACTGGATTCCTATACACACAATGGCCTAATGTGCCGTCTCCTTCCTCTTCAACAGGACATCCTAGAACGGTAGCTGACAATCATTCTCAAGTTACATGGTGAATTTAACATTGGGATATCTCGAGTTCGAATTGTACAGGAAATTGTCCAGTCCTTTCCGACCATGTAGCCAGATGATGAACGTGTCATCAACACATCCGAATAAGCACGTAGCCTCTTAGGCAGCAGCAGTAAGTGCCTTATCCTCGAATTTGTCATAAACAGATTGGCCACTAGTCGTGATAAGGGTCTGCCCATCGCCACTCCTTAGTTCTGCTCGTAGAATTGACCTCTAAATAGGAAGTAAGTCGATGTTAAAATATGCTTGAAAACATCCTGTAGAGCTGTGTCAAACTTCTCACTAATTAAATGGGGTGTGTCCTGCTGAAAAGACACAACATCAAAGCTGACCATGATATCTGTGTCTGAGATTCGTAGGTTTTTGAGACTTTCCACGAAGTCTGAGGAGTTGCGGATATGGTGGACGCACTTTCCCACATAAGGTGCTAACATCACTTTAAGCTGGATCGCTGTAGGGTAGATGGCTGCACTGGTATTGCTTACGATCCGACGAAGCGGTACGCCCTCTTTATGGACCCTTGGTAATCCATATAGTCTGAGTGGTACCGGGTGCCTTAACTTTCAGTTGCTTCACAACTTTCTCAGGCCATCCTGTTTCTTTAAGCAGTCTTGGTTTTCCTGTCCATTCTGTCGGTGGGGTCCTTCACTAGCGGATTGTAAGCACGGTCCTCTAAAATTTGACATATATTCTGATCATACCCAGTCCTCAGCCGTATGGTAGTAGAGCTCCCCTTGTCCGCCAGTAACACCACTAGAATTTAATCTTCCCGTAAACTCTTGATGGCCATCCTGTTGTCCCTTGGGATGTATGTTTTGGAGGCCTGGCTCTGATTAGCGCCCTGCATGACTTTCTCTAAATCTTTTCAGCAACACTTGATGATAGGTTGTTGACCACTTGTTCCACAGAGCGGATGAGGCCGGAAACTGGTAGGTCTCTAGGAGTCACTGCAAATTGGAGGCTCCTTACGAGTGCTTTCAAGTTGGCGTCCTCTAAAGCTTGACCACTTGGATTTGCCATTTTGCGGGTATCACATATTGTCGCACTTTGTTATTCACAAGCTCAAACATAACGCTACAGCTCAACAGCTGGCGAAATGTGAGTGCATGAGTAACAGAGTTAAGGGCAAGATACTGCTCTCACATCCTCCACAACAGACCTTACATGCAGAACAGATTGACGACCAAGCCACGCACGAGACGCCCGAAAACTAAATACGTGTACCCACCGCGTACACTGGCACACAACACAACGAGAGAATTCCGCAACCTTGCACCTACGATGAAACAACAAATACAGGGAGAAACAACCCACCCCCCTCCCCACCTGAATGAAAGACGATAACACGCAAATTAGTAAACTAACGCGCCACAAAGGCCTCTTGTTATTATCCCACCTAAACATGCAACAGACTCTACAAGAATGCACAAAAAACATTGACCACAACAGCAATAAGACATAAAAACCTAATTTAAAGAACTGTTGTAGCAACCAGCTCATAGCAGTAACAGAACAGGGAAGGAGAAGCCGAAAACCTAGATATTATACATACAGGATAAGATGCAAACACAAGACACCCACACTCCCACGCCACCACTAAAACATCGTCCAGCAGTAACTTTTATCTTTAAATCCATTTCATTGTATTCCTATTAGCAATAAATATTTTTTCTGGATTGTATTAAAATTAGAAATTGTATAAAATTATAAATTTCTCTTTTATTTTTATTTTATTTAAATTATTATCATTACCGAAAAATGTAAAACCTAAAAATAGTCAACATTATGTAATAGCATGTAGTCAGAAATATGTAAAATTGTAAATAAATAAAATGTAAATTGCAACCTCTGGCTGATGGAGGGCAACCAGATAAGTCTCAGAACAGTCCGTATTCTCCCTTCAGGGGAGAAAAAAAAGCGAAACCTAGTAATTTTACATTTTTATTTCTTTCTTTCTTTATGTATGGCATTACAGAAGGAATGCCACCTCGTGGCTGGACTTCCTAGACGTAAAGGGTTAAGTCGTAATTTTCTGTTTATTTCCATCTGCGAAGTGTACTGCGAACTAGGTCTTTTTACCGTCCT
This sequence comes from Schistocerca serialis cubense, assembly GCF_023864345.2. Classification (NCBI taxonomy): domain Eukaryota; kingdom Metazoa; phylum Arthropoda; class Insecta; order Orthoptera; family Acrididae; genus Schistocerca; species Schistocerca serialis. The sequence continues at coordinate 208,995,004 of NC_064642.1, forward strand.
AAGAAGTTGGTTACTTCATTCATTTAATGTTACATATCGTTCCAGTTGACTTCACATTTCTGTCGCACAACTTTACTTTCTCTCCTGTTTTTGTTTATAAATATTGCTTGCGTCACTGGGGTGTCCAATGATGGCGCATGGAACTCTGATGCGATGCCACCTCTCAGGGGCGATGGAAACAACATAATCAACACGTTTGTAACGCACCATAGTACTTCAATGGTAGCGAGCTGTTTTCGTGTGGATTATATGATTAACTCCTTGATGGTCGCCATGTGCAGGTCGTGATGGAGATCCCTGATCCTTGCCCATCCTGGTGCTCCAAGGATTAACCGCAGGCAGCTGTTTTGTAGGGTTTGCAGCAGTTTGAGTTTGCTGTTACAGGTGATCCCCCAGGAGGAGCATCTGTATAAGATTGACGGCAGGATCGTTGCTTCGTAGAGGAGTTCACAAAATGGTTCAAATGGCTCTGAGCACTATGGGACTTAACATCTTAGGTCATCACTCCCCTAGAACTTAGAACTACATTAAACCTAACTAACCTAAGGACATCACACACATCCATGCCCGAGGCAGGATTCGAACCTGCGACCGTAGCAGTCCCGCGGTTCCGGACAGCAGCGCCTAGAACCGCACGGCGACCGCGGCCGGCGTAGAGGAGTAGTTCAGTCTTCAAGTTCAGATGTTGACTCGTCAACACGTGCATGTTACTGTTGCGTTTTCCCTGAAGATGGTTCGTGAAGAGGAGTTTTCGGTCAGCTATCACGCCCACGTATTTTACCTGATTTGTCCAGGGGAGCGGTGCATCGACTCTGTGGCTGCTGGTGAGGATCGCCGCAACGTCAGTGAATTGTACAAGGAAGACTTGTGGAAATAACTGTTGGTTATTCATGTACAAGATGAAGAGATTCGAGGACAAAACAGAGAGCGTCGAGGGAATAGAAAAGCAACTGGAATCACTCAATAGAGGAAAGTCCACTGGACCTGGCGGGATACCAATTCGATTCTACACAGAGTACGCGAAAGAACTTGCCCCCCTTCTAACAGCCGTGTACCGCAAGACTCTAGAGGACCGGAGGGTTCCAAATGATTGGAAAAGAGCACAGATAGTCCCAGTCTTCAAGAAGGGTCGTCGAGCAGATGCGCAAAACTATAGACCTATATCTCTGACGTCGATCTGTTGTAGAATTTTAGAACATGTTTTTTGCTCGAGTATCATGTCGTTTTTGGAAACCCAGAATCTACTATGTAGGAATCAACATGGATTCCGGAAACAGCGATCGTGTGAGACCCAACTCGCTTTATTTGTTCATGAGACCCAGAAAATATTAGATACAGGCTCCCAGGTAGATGCTATTTTTCTTGACTTCCGGTTGGTTGGTTGGTTGGTTTGGGGAGGGAGACCAGACAGCGTGGTCATCGGTCTCATCGGATTAGGGAAGGATGGGGAAGGAAGTCGGCCGTGCCCTTTCAGAGGAACCATCCCGGCATTTGCCTGGAGTGATTTAGGGAAATCACGGAAAACCTAAATCAGGATGGCCGGACGCGGGATTGAACCGTCGTCCTCCCGAATGCGAGTCCAGCGTCTAACCACTGCGCCACCCCGCTCGGTTTTGACTTCCGGAAGGCGTTCGATACAGTTCCGCACTGTCGCCTGATAAACAAAGTAAGAGCCTACGGAATATCAGACCTGCTGTGTGGCTGGATTGAAGAGTTTTTAGCAAACAGAACACAGCATGTTGTTATCAATGGAGAGACGTCTACAGACGTTAAAGTAACCTCTGGCGTGCCACAGGGGAGTGTTATGGGACCATTGCTTTTCACAATATATATAAATGACCTAGTAGATAGTGTCGGAAGTTCCATGCGGCTTTTCGCGGATGATGCTGTAGTATACAGAGAAGTTGCAGCATTAGAAAATTGTAGCGAAATGCAGGAAGATCTGCAGCGGATAGGCACTTGGTGCAGGGAGTGGCAACTGACCCTTAACATAGACAAATGTAATGTATTGCGAATACATAGAAAGAAGGATCCTTTATTGTATGATTATATGATAGCGGAACAAACACTGGTAGCAGTTACTTCTGCAAAATATCTGGGAGTATGCGTGCGGAACGATTTGAAGTGGAATGATCATATAAAATTAATTGTTGGTAAGGCGGGTACCAGGTTGAGATTCATTGGGAGAGTGCTTAGAAAATGTAGTCCGTCAACAAAGGAGGTGGCTTACAAAACACTCGTTCGACCTATACTTGAGTATTGCTCATCAGTGTGGGATCCGTACCAGATCGGTCTGACGGAGGAGATAGAGAAGATCCAAAGAAGAGCGGCGCGTTTCGTCACAGGGTTATTTGGTAACCGTGATAGCGTTGCGGAGATGTTTAATAAACTCAAGTGGCAGACTCTGCAAGAGAGGCGCTCTGCATCGCGGTGTAGCTTGCTCGCCAGGTTTCGAGAGGGTGCGTTTCTGGATGAGGTATCGAATATATTGCTTCCCCCTACTTATACCTCCCGAGGAGATCACGTATGTAAAATTAGAGAGATTAGAGCGCGCACAGAGGCTTTCAGACAGTCGTTCTTCCCGCGAACCATACGCGACTGGAACAGGAAAGGGAGGTAATGACAGTGGCACGTAAAGTGCCCTCCGCCACACACCGTTGGGTGGCTTGCGGAGTATAAATGTAGATGTAGATGTAGATGTAGAGGGATGCCGTACTGCAGTTGTTGGATGCTGGACCGCTGACCAACAATTCGGAGAAAGCAGCGCCGCCGACCGGTGTGGCCGTGCGGTTCTAGGCGCTTCATTCTGGAACCACGTGACCGCTACGCTCGCAGGTTCGAATCCTGCCTCGGGCATGGATGTGTGTGGTGTCTTTAGGTTAGTTAGGTTTAAGCAGTTCTAAGTTCTAGGGGACTGATGACCACAGATAAGTCCCATAGTGCTCAGAGCCATTTGAACCAAAGCAGCGCCTACTCTGAAAATATCTTTCTATAATCTTCGTACAGCAGTCCAGGATGGTGGGGACCTCAGGCAGTTTGGTGAGCAACTTATTTTTCAGTACTCCATCATATGTGATTTCAATATCGAGAAAGGCCGCCCTGTAGAGTTTCCATAGTTCACATTACATACGATATATTGTGTAACCCAGAGTTCGGCCGACAGGCGTGGCTGGAAGGCGAACTGGTCTGGGCCTTCCACATCCCCTTCGGTGATTGCTGGGCGAAGTCGTTGAAGTATGACCCGTTCCTGTACTTTGGAGAGTGTTGGTAGGAGGCTGATGGGCCGATGGTCCTTCCCTGGCTTTGGTAGCGGTACAATGCAATCTAGTCTCCAGTCGGACGGAAAATGTCCTAACAGCGTGTTATCAACACCAGTGGTTTACTCGGCAACTTCTTGAGCTGTTCGTTTGCTATACTGTCCAGTTCGGGGGTTGAACGGCTGCCGAGTCGCCGTATAATCGAGCGAACCTCCGCCGGTGTCGTTAGGATGTGTTCCGTTTGTCGTGCTATTCGTGGGTTGTTTTCTGCCTGGCTCGTTTTCTTATGTCTCCTCTTCGGCGGCGTCCTTATTTTGTGCGGCATACGGCGTGGCGAAAGGTTCTGCCTTGCTTAAAATAAATAAATAAATAAATAAATAAATGGCGCCATCTTCGCAGGTATTGTGTTCCGGAGGGCCCAGACCAGGTCTCATTCATCCCTGGTCTATAAGGTGACAGCAGTCGTCTTACGTTCCCATTTTTCTTGGCGAAATTCAACGGCCCTGTAACGTAACACCCGAGAGAGACGCGTAAGTTCTCGGTGGTCCTCGGATTTACGGTACCGTTGCCAGCGTTTTCGCACCCTGTTTTGAAGGTTATTCAAGTTCTGGAGCAGTGGTGAAAAGTCTTCACTGCAGATTGCTCGCCGCTCAGTTGTGACAGTAGCCTGATGGTAGGCCCTTCGGATCTTTCCTGCAGTGCAGCGACGGACTCTGTTATTAACACTCTTGTTGATATATCTGTTGTGGGGCGAACATTGGTGTTAAGGAACGCCTGGTACTGGTCCCAATTCGTGGTCTGTTGTACTGGAGAACGCAAAGGTTCCAGCCCCTCTATGATGATACTGCCCACAGGATTGCGGTCAGACGTCAGATCGTTAATGGTCTGAAGGGCCAAATCGAGTCTTAGATTTTTCACTGTGGCTGTGTCCAACACGTCAGGCCTGCGGGCTGAATTGTTTGGGACGTGAATTGGATAGGCCTGTCCAGATGCGATGGCTTCCAGTCGTTCCTCCGAGCTAGGCGTCGAGGTCCCCACCCAGAGTAAATAGCAGCAGAAGGTCACCCTCGAAGAAAGGCCTCTGATGGCTAAGATACGCAGCAACCAATGTAATGATGCCAAAACGTGTGGAGACGTTAACTGCGGTTCTTGCAGAGTTGTAAATTGTAGCAGTGCGAGACGAAAGTGTGTGATTGAGAGCTTGATATATATGGCCGTGCCACCGCCTCAACCATTTGCTCTGTCCGTTCTGTAGCCCACCATGTTGCGCAAGTCGAAAGGTCGAATGAGGCGGAGGTGCGTTTCCGCCAGGAATACAATGTTGGTCTTACAACGCCTGAGGAAGGCCTCGAGTTCCACCTTCTTATTGTAAATACCGTTCGCGTTGAATATATAGTGTGAAAGGTTATGTAGCTCTGTTTGTCTACGGGCCATTACTGGGGGCGAATGTCTTCATGGCCCCATCTTCTAAGGTGAGTAGTTCTGACAGGATGTCTGATGCTTCATTTATTTGAATGACAGTAGAGATGTTCTTCTGGCGGAGAGTCGGTCGTGACCATCTTCACGACTTCCGAGAAGTCGGACTCTAAATGGGCGTCGGTTCTAGTCGCGCTAGATTGTTGACGTAAGGTATCAGCGGAAGTGCGCCATGTGGCTGTAGAATATCTCGTACTCTGACGTTCAGAATGAAATTCCTTTTCATTGGCTACGCTTTAGACACTATGCTCACTGGATAATTTTTAGTTGTTTTGGTCCACACTACCACCTCTCGAAATGTGGAAAGCAAAGAGCTTGCTCCAGAAGAGGTTTGTTCCACAGTTTCGAAGATGAAGAACTGCTCACAGCTCTTAAGATATATTTTACTTCGAATAATCGTTCCTGTTATAACGTTGAATACTGATCATTCCTTCTTGAGCACCATGTATTATCAGAAATTTTGTAGAAGATTGTTTAAAAGAAAATACCGATGAAGTTTTCACTGATAACAAACAGACACTTAGAACTTGTTTCGGTCGTAAAATATTGTGAAAGAGGTAGTGCTGTATTTATTTTTCACTCCTCATATCCATTAGTGGAGGTACGTGCAAAGCATTCGACGGAAATATTACACCATTTATGAGATACGGTTAGTGCTTCGCATGACACATTATGTGGTGTAATGGTCTTCCCTTGACCAATTACAAAACTCAGTAAACATAGGAGTATCTGCCGTAGGCGCTGCTATAGAAGATATAGGACAAGGAAAATGGAAGTGCCGTTGAGGAAGCTGTAGGAAGAAATAATAGTAATGGTGACTCGAACGCACCATTTTCGGGTAGCTGATAGAAGAAAGGGCAACATGTACACTCCTGGAAATGGAAAAAAGAACACATTGACGCCGGTGTGTCAGACCCACCATACTTGCTCCGGACACTGCGAGACGGCTGTACAAGCAATGATCACACGCACGGCACAGCGGACACACCAGGAACCGCGGTGTTGGCCGTCGAATGGCGCTAGCTGCGCAGCATTTGTGCACCGCCGCCGTCAGTGTCAGCCAGTTTGCCGTGGCATACGGAGCTCCATCGCAGTCTTTAACACTGGTAGCATTCCGCGACAGCGTGGACGTGAACCGGATGTGCAGTTGGTAGACTTTGAGCGAGGGCGTATAGTGGGCATGCGGGAGGCCGGGTGGACGTACCGCCGAATTGCTCAACACGTGGGGCGTGAGGTCTCCACAGTACATCGATGTTGTCGCCAGTGGTCGGCGGAAGGTGCACGTGCCCGTCGACCTGGGACCGGACCGCAGCGACGCACGGATGCACGCCAAGACCGTAGGATCCTACGCAGTGCCGTAGGGGACCGCACCGCCACTTCCCAGCAAATTAGGGACACTGTTGCTCCTGCGGTATCGGCGAGGACCATTCGCAACCGTCTCCATGAAGCTGGGCTACGGTCCCGCACACCGTTAGGCCGTCTTCCGCTCACGCCCCAACATCGTGCAGCCCGCCTCCAGTGGTGTCGCGACAGGCGTGAATGGAGGGACGAATAGAGACGTGTCGTCTTCAGCGATGAGAGTCGCTTCTGCCTTGGTGCCAATGATGGTCGTATGCGTGTTTGGCGCTATGCAGGTGAGCGCCACAATCAGGACTGCATACGACCGAGGCACACAGGGCCAACACCCGGCATCATGGTGTGGGGAGCGATCTCCTACACTGGCCGTACACCACTGGTGATCGTCGAGGGGACACTGAATAGTGCACGGTACATCCAAACCGTCATCGAACCCATCGTTCTACCATTCCTAGACCGTCAAGGGAACTTGCTGTTCCAACAGGACAATGCACGTCCGCATGTATCCCGTGCCACCCAACGTGCTCTAGAAGGTGTAAGTCAACTACCCTGGCCAGCAAGATCTCCGGATCTGTCCCCCATTGAGCATGTTTGGGACTGGATGAAGCGTCGTCTCACGCGGTCTGCAAGTCCAGCACGAACGCTGGTCCAACTGAGGCGCCAGGTGGAAATGACATGGCAAGCCGTTCCACAGAACTACATCCAGAATCTCTATGATCGTCTCCATGGGAGAATAGCAGCCTGCATTGCTGCGAAAGGTGGATATACACTGTACTAGTGCCGACATTGTGCATGCTCTGTTGCCTGTGTCTATGTGCCTGTGGTTCTGTCAGTGTGATCATGTGATGTATCTGACCCCAGGAATGTGTCAATAAAGTTTCACCTTCCTGGGACAATGAATTCACGGTGTTCTTATTTCAATTTCCAGGAGTGTATTTAGGCCTATTTTAAGGGGTGGTAGGACGTGAAACGGGCCCACTTTGAGTAGGAGAGGCACCACAGGACATTTTAATTTGTACTGTCTATACTTTTACAAATAAATTAATAAAACTTTGTCAGCATGACCAGGAAGAATTCAGGGTTCACACTCATAGCAGAAGAAGTTCAAAATCATAACAAAACAAATTTTTTTACATGTGAAATTTCTCATTTTTTCACTTGGTATTGGCTGCATTTGTTGCTGTAGGTTCACTTTTCTTCATAAGTAAGAGAGATTCTTGTACGAATTTTGCACAGAATACAAACCATACTTACAGGTGTATGAAACTCTAGAGTTTCCCAAATCTGTTAAAAACTGTGGAAATAATTGAGATAACTAACAGTAAAATTCGAGTTTTCTCTAAACACGAAGTTAAAAACGTAACAGCCCATTCATTTTTCCATAGATTAAATGAATTCTAGAGTTTCATACACCTGTAAGTATGGTTTGTAAGCTGTGCAAAATCCATCGAAGAATCTCTCTTACTTATGAAGAAAAGTGTACCTATAGCAACAAATGCAGCCAACAGTAAGTGAAAAAAAAATCATGAAATTTCACATTTAAAAAATATTATTTTTTCGTGTTTTTGAACTTCCACTGCTATGAGTGTGAATCCTGAATCCTTCCTGGTCACGCTGACATAGTTTTATGAATTTATTTGTAAAAGTATAGACAGCGCAAATTAAAATGTCCTGTGGTGCCTCTCCTTCTCGAAGTCGGCCCGTTTGACGTCCTATCCCCCTTAACAATTGCGGACACCAGCTGTGTAGTTGATGTGGCAATACCTTACAAGCATTGTAGACGGAAGAGTAAACAAGACATTCTGAAGAGGAGTAGGAGGAGTATAAGGGGGCGCGGGGGGGGGGGGGGGGAGGGGGGGGAGTATGAGCCTCTATGGCAAAGAACTGTGAGCTTCGGTCGCAGAGGAAGGGGGGAGGGAATATCCGCCATTTTTACTCAAAGTAATTAGAGGTTTGGGCCACTTGTCTCTGACCGCACCATATTCCGAGGGGAAGCTGTTAAGTAACACAGATTTGTAACATGAAGCTTATACATTTTCATCAACAAACCTTGTGTAAATCAGCGTAAACGTGTTATTAGTCACACGTGATGGCAGATTTTTGACTCGTTCAGGTTAGTGGAAACAGCTGTGTTATTGGTCCCGGTTTACGAGGTAACAACTTGAGACCAAGTGCAGATAAAATCCAGGCAATATTTTGTGTTCGTCTCAAGACAGTTTGGCCTACTGGCAGGTTGCCACAATTTTCTGTTTCTGTGCACACAGATATTCATTCTTTAAAGGCCACAACGGTCCTCGAGGCCACATATCGCAGTATTCCAAGCAATAATATTTCCAAGTTAACGATATAAATTTCGGAAAGATATCCCAACTCACCTCCTTTCACAAAGACCTTATGGGTTTTCGCGGAAGAAATTAAGCTTGGGGCCTATTATTAAGGTATTAGGCTTACATTTGGAGAGAGAGATAGCTTACATACCCGTTCGATTACCATGATATAGTGAATTTCCTTGATCATTTCAAGACAAAACACAGATGATTCCTCTCTCTCTTTCACAACCTAAATTCTCCTTTCCTGATGAACAACATCAGAAAAACGTAAAGCTCTAACTCCATTTCACTCTTTGCACAAAATGGTTTTTTCCATCAGTCATAAGTCTCTCAAATAAATGTTGACAGTCGGAGGTGCATAACACGCCGCCATACAGTCTGTTGCAGATCAGTAATCATATCCTGTAAATGCTAGTGTACTGCTGGATGTCGTCGGACAAATATGTAATTATTTTATTTTAAATGTTCAAAAGCGTGTGAAATCTTATGGGACTTAATTGCTAAGGTCATCAGTCCCTAAGCTTACACACTACTTAACCTAAATTATCCTAAGGACAAACACACACACCCATGCCCGAGGGAGGACTCGAACCTCCGTCGGGACCAGCCGCACAGATTCTATTTTAATTTTATTTTTACAGGCGTACGTATTTCACATTGCAAGCTTCATTCAACAGAAAGCAGTATCTTCAGTTTCGTAAATGTTTTGGCCCGGCACATCCTTTCCAAACAACAACAACATGAAACAATTAATAAAATTGGTTGTTGTAAACAAAAGAGCCACTATGGATGAATCGTTATCGTTCGGAAATGGCTTGATTTACTCAAAGTATTTGCGCTAACTCACTCATTGGCAGATGGTGATTTACACCTAGCAGTCAGCTCAATCTTAATTTTTTTCCAGTGTCATTATGTAGTAATTAAATGTAGACGAGTCTTCCGAAAGCATAAACCAAATCGAAACTATATTTATTTTTTGACGTCGAACTACATTGACAAGACATTAACTATTACGAACTTGGCATAGTTAAAATTAATCTAGTATAATTGCTACTACGGCAGTTTTTATAATAAACAAGTTAGAGAAAACAGAAACGGTAAAACTCACAGTGTGTGACAATTTTGCAATTAAATGAAACTTTGTAAGCTAGTGTTAAGCTCCATGATCACGAAGACACAAAACGCCAAATGAGACATCCTTCAGCTAAGACATACCGTTTGGTAAAAATAAAAGAAAGCAACTAAATAATAAGTTTGCAGCGATAGTAGATGCAAGGAATGTTCGAATAAGGAGAATATGCTGAGTTTGGGAAAGATGATGATTTTAGATTAATGACATTTTAACTGGATATGAGTTCGGGATAGTAATGCAGGTGTCTTTATTAAGACCGTAATTTGGAACACAGAATCACAGGTCTCTGCTCCGTCTGAAAGTTTAAGTAAGGATCTCAAATTACGTTCATTCATGGTGGAGTGCTGTCTGGGACGAGGTTAACTGGCAGTCCTTTAGAGGGCCTAATGCCAGATAATTACGTCGAAACTTAATGAGATGCAGTTGACTTTCGTACTTCTAGAGGTCGAGAATTTCTTGGAAGAAGTCGCATATAATGCTGGTCTAGGAAATTTGACAAAAGTGGAACAGTGAGTGAATTTCTAATAAATAATTAGTTCCAGATATCAACTAGGGGAATCTACAAATACAAAGGGATGCAGATAAGGAAGGAAATGACTTCGTGTTTCTTACGGCAAAAGAACATGGAGTTATTAGGAACATAGAGATTACCAGTAAGTAGCACAGCTTTTATTCCAGAGAGATTTCTCTGTCTAGGCGAGAAATATGGCTGTCAAATACAACAATAAGCAGCATTCAAACATCGAGTCGTATCCAAAGAGGCATATTAACGGTGGTTGGTCCGGTTCACCGATCAGTGTGGGAATGTGACACTACTGTAAACCCCTGATATCAATAAATAATGACACAGAATGCTAACTTATTTTTAAACGAGCAAATACTTTTTCATTTTTGTCACTGTTAAACTAAGTTTCATAATACTTATGTGAGGAACCAGAGCACTATAGTAATACCAACATTATTTTTCAGTTTCGAAATGTATTCAGTTATTTGTTTTATTTATTTATTTATTTAACCTGATTCGATTAGGGCCATGACGCCCCTTCTTAGATCGGACTAGGGTTTCACACATACAGTGCCAGTTTTACATCATAGTTACCTCAGAAATAATTTTTATATGACAAGTAATACTGAAATTATTTGAGTCTCTATAGCGACAATATGAGTAAGTGACACTGACTATGAACTAATGAAGATAATACTGGCAGTACCTCTAGTGCTGCTGCCGTTGCTGCCAATATTAGTAATAATAGTAATAATAACACTAATAATGACTCTAATGACAATAATAACAATAATGATAGTGACAGATAATTTATAGGTGTCCAAAAGTGATTTTTTTTTTTTATATACAGCGAGTTCTGGGAAAAGTATGTATAAGAAGACTGCACCGTCAAGAATACTGGAAAACAGGAAGATCTGGTTGGAAAGAAGGATGTACAAGGGTAATGAGTGCGTACAGGGACGATGGTAATCATTAATGTTACTTTAGCAGGTAAGTCATTAATTGTTCCCAGAAGCGGGAGATGTCATTCAGTTCTGTAATATACTGTGGGATGTTATTCCTGAGTTGGGTTCCTACTACTGACAAGGACTTCGATTATTTAATATGTAATTAAAAAAGTAACGCTCTCCTTTATAATTAATCAGTACTTGTATCATCAACATCTCTCAAAGTTGTACGTCATTTTATCTGTTATTGCGGCGTTTAGGTGAAACATCATGATGGACTAAGAACTCGAAACATGGTTTGTGAGTACATAAATAATAACACTCTCACACTAAGAAAGAGTTTTCTTGTTTCAGCTGGAGGAGTTTTCTGATACTCTAGTCCACAGAGCGTTATGCTGGAGTCCGCATGTTGCTGCATACCGTGACAGCTGACATTGAGAGATGCAGGAGAGTCGACACACTGCGTGACGTCAGAGGGGTTGACACTTGCTCTTTGGAGTATCACGAGTGACGGACGCTGTCGTGGCAGCAACGCGAACAGACACTGCGAGCAGCTTTGAGGGAGGCGTCAGGAAGAAGCTTTTGCCGTTCGAGCCAAGTATCTGTCTACAACAACAACAGCACTGAGACTTTTACGTGACACAGCATGAGGACTGAGGCAATAGTGTTTCTACAAGGAGTTAACCACTCTGAAAACTCATAAAGATTTATACATATGCCTTACAATCTGGTCTTGATGTCATTTTTAAGCAAAGCACCTCTAGTTTTTTAACGTTATAGCGAAACAGGTTGACTGCAACTTCCATTGGTTTTATGGCACACATCACATCAGAAGTAGACTTTTTGTCAATCTCGCTGCAGCATCTCACGTTTTGCTTGCTGAAAATTGCGCCGTGAACTCTTACTATAAGATCTGTCAGAGAAGCCAATAAGGGTTGTACAAACACTGTACCATTGATGGATCTCCACATGGAAAAGATCAAGAAGTTTCGGGTTCTATGAACGTGGGGGCCGTGCAATCGGTGCAACCGGACCTGTCCTTTTACCTGGAAAGCGTTTATTGCTGTAGTGCTTGCTCAATGTAGAAGCTGAATAGCACCGTGGACAGGTTACAACACTGTCCAACTCCCTTGTCAAAAACTGCATTCCTTTAATATCCTTCAACTCTTATAACTGGAACCTGATCCCTGTACAAGTTGTAGATAAACTTTCGCTCGCTGTATTTTATCCCTGATACCTTCAAAAAATCTAATAGTCTGCTCCACTCAGCATTGTCAAACGTGTTCTATAAATCTTTTAACTTCTGTAGCGAAGAATGTCTTTCATTAGCGCCTTCTTTTGATATATGTATTTCTAAACCTTTCCTAGTCTCTTTTTTTTATTCTTTGAGAAGTTTAATATCCTCAGTGAGGGGCCAGGATTGGCATCATGGTTTATAACAGATGTCACTCATTGTTATTTTGATGCCCACTACATTTCAAGTTTCGATGAAAACAGTGACACCGGAAGAATACAGGTATTGAAAATATGTGGGTAACTGTTGCTTTCTTAAGCTCCGCACATCAGCTGTATGGACATGTATTGTGGACAATGCGTGTCACACACATTTGCCAATTATTAGGGGTTTCTTCTCAGTAGAGCAACTCGTTGATCAAAAATCAGAAACCGAAACGAAAGGGATAATCTCGAAACCTTCATGTGATATTTAAATGTCACGGCGTATTGAAGGTATTTGTATTATGTCGGTTCCTGGAATGCCACTTCAGAGCTTCTCATTACACAGCTTTGGAATAAAAATTGTCGTTCGCCGCACTGGGTTTGTACATGGCTAATTAATTGCCTCCTATTCTTCCATTAGGAAATGTGTGCGCTGCAATTACGAAGAAAATCGCTTTTCAAGGTTTTCAGCGTAGCTAACCATTAAAAAATTGATAACTTTGAGATCATAATATATCATCTAGAAAAGTTGGGCGGATATTCGGATGACTGGATGTGTAAGTAGCGTATTCTACATTAAAGTCTGTCACGTATGCAGCTGGGTGTGACTGGTCGTAGAATAACGAATTTTCGACGGCGTAACGTACCAGTCGTTGAATTTAACGAAGCTGCTGCAGACGAACAGCCATCGTGGAGGACGAAGACACAGATTCATCACTTGAAACTCGGGAACACCCCTACTATCGTGGCAGGCACATCGTGTGGTCTACCTAAGTGACGGAAGTGGGGGGAGAGACGGCAAGTAGAGAAAATTTCCCGATCGGTTCGAGGCATCGAAAAGAGGTTCCTGGTGAGAAACAGTATGCATGAAGGCACGTTTAATAGTACATATTGCATCAACTTATGTACTGAAGCAAGTATGTTTCTTTTTTTCTCATTTTTTTTTAACTGAACGACGTACGTCGTTTTGCAACAGCGTTATAAAGCTCTGGAAATGATGTATACAATGATATAATGCATTTTAGTGTCGGAATTGACTCTTTTCTCAGAGATATCTGCAGATAATGCTGAAACTGAAAGGTGAGGCGAGTGGCAAAGGCTATTGCAGTTTAAACATCGTCAAGTAGGCGTCTGATGCCAGGTTCCGTCCTTTTATCAAGCTTGTCGACTGTTCATATGGTTCCGCAAAACATGAGTATGTACACATACTTGAAATGTTTTGCTAAGCCCATTATGATACGCTGCAAGTTACAATGCAATTAGGCTTAGCACAATCCTAGCTTATCCTTTATAGAGGGTGAGCCATAACTCTCCGACAAACTTTCAGAGATGGTGGTGGTGGTGGTTAGTGTTTAACGTCCCGTCGACAACGAGGTCATTAGAGACGGAGCGCAAGCTCGGGTTAGGGAAGGATTGGGAAGGAAATCGGCCGTGCCCTTTCAAAGGAACCATCCCGGCATTTGCCTGAAACGATTTAGGGAAATCACGGAAAACCTAAATCAGGATGGCTGGAGACGGGATTGAACCGTCATCCTCCCGAATGCGAGTCCAGTGTGCTAACCACTGCGCCACGTCGCTCGGTTTTCAGAGATGGTAGTATGGCCCGAAATAAGAAAAAAAATTCTAGTAAACATGGGCTCTAAAAAGCAAATATTACGAGCTATGAGCACTTGCTGGTCTTCGCTACGTGAGAGCCTTCTGTTCTCTTGCAAACTCTTTTATTTTCATATTTTGGGGAGAGGTAGTATGACCAAAGAAAAGAAAAAAGGTGTCCGGTGAACATGGGCACTAAAACGCGTACGGTGAGAGCTCTGAGCACTTATTGAGTAGAGGAGAAGTTTTACAGCAGCGAAAACGAGCAGTGCTCATAGCTCCTAACGCATGTACTTAAGAGTCCTTGTTTATTACTGTACCACATGGGGGAGTGGTGTGAGGTCTGGGTGAACAACTTGCAGAATCAGAATTTGATATATTTATTAATAATTATGTGTACGCTAAAACAAGAAATACCTCTCTTACAGTGGAGGACATGTGCTTACCTTCCACGTCAAGCTTCACCAATCAACTACAAAAATTGTTAAGTTGTGATTTTAAAGAAACTAAATCCATGGTAAGGATTTGTTTCTTATGATATAACATTAGGGAAACCTGAAATATGATATGAGATTTACTTCAACGTCCACTAGTTTATACTGAATTTGAATGTGGGCACACATTCGCTTATTGGTTTACTACAATCCATGTACACAAGTATTTAAGAATGAACTGTAATATGAAATACAAGCTTGAATTTTAATTAAAATAAATAGCAACCCAATGATTTACAGTTAAAAGAAATACGATGTATGACTATTTAATAAACTACTTCAAATAGGCCTACAAATAGTCGTAGAAGTAACACTGCTAAAATACTTTGATGCAGCAATTATATTTGTCAGTTACAATATACAACATATTCAGAAATAAAATGCAACAAACAGATGACTTAATCTGACGATGAGGCGTATGTCTGATCAACCATTACAGTTGCCCGTAATACGAGGGTTGTCCAGAAAGTAAGCTCCGATCGGTCGCGAAATGGAAACCACCCGGAAAATCAGGTAACGCTTTGCACAGATGTGTTGTGTAGTGTCTCTAGTATGCGCATCGATCGTGTCGCATCGCTCTTTTCAGTTTTCAGTGAACAGTGAGCACGTAAAGATGCGTAGGGAATAGCGACTCCCGCCAAGTATGCGGGCCTCGTTAGAAATTTCGCCTGTGTCATGCAGCCCACATAACACAACTGTCGAGCAGTTCCTTCTTCATGCCAATTCTCGGCCGCACACTGCAGGAGCATTGAAGACGCTCCTATAACTTTCCGATGAGAAGTGTTTGATCACCCACAATACAGTCCGCAATCGGCTCCCCCTGAGTCTCATCTCTGCTCACAAGAACCGCAGGCTATGAAGACAATTTTTTTCGACAGATAACAAGCTGCAGAGCAGTGCAGATAACTGGCCGAAAGCACAAGCGGCCGCTTTGTATGACGAAGATATTGGAACGTTGATACCACACTACGACAAAACTCGAAGTTGGAGCTGTGACTATGAAGAGAACTAGGTGGAAGATGTACCTAACTGTTGGAAATAAAACGTTTCTGGTTTTCACTGTGGTTTCCATTTCGCGACCGTTCGGAACTTATTTGCTGGAAAACCCTCGTATTACTAACGGGACTGCATCATAGGCCACACGGGTCACTGTACACTTGCACGGCCATATGACGGTGTGCACAATAGAAGGTCTCAGGTAATCTGAAAAGAAGTCTGTGTTAGTGCTCACCAATGAACATTATAATTTTACCATACCTATCTTGGCAGAGTTTATTATATTTAGCCTGAAAGGGTCACAATGTTTAGTAATAACCAACAAGAGAAGACAAGCATTCTTTGATTAAAAATGGAAAAGTTCGATTCTTTAATTAAAAACCTCAAAGTTCGTTTAACATCTCGTGAATTACCATAACCTGCAGTATATATTACTCAAATCACACTGGGCAGATAAGTTCTGACGATTCAAAGAACCACATTGGTTGATTTTATTGTCACGTGATATCAGAGGCGAACTAAATTCCATTCTAGCTTTAGTGGTGTTAGGAGTAGTAGACAAGAGTTTACGATGTTCAGCAAACCATGTTACAAAAACGCCTAAATACTATTTGCCTCTAAACTCGCTGGACCTTAGCTCACTTAATGTAATTAAATGATACACTAGCCTTGGGCGCTTGTACGTCATTCTACTTGCACTTACTGCAACGTATGCAAAATACTAGTGCCAACGACTGCTAATTACACAAACTACAAAACAAATAGACAGAGGCGTCGCATGTGAGCACATACCAGAATCGTTAAAAATAATGGTCGGATTAGTTACACATCTCAAAAAGCGTTACTGCACTTGCTAACGAACAGAACACGGTAAGTGACATAATTTGATTTCCCAGAAACTTCGCTCAGTGGAAGAGGAGCCAAAATAAGCAAGTATGTGTCTTGGCTTGTTCTTAAGATACTCAGTCCTTGCAGAGAAAACGACCGTCAAAGTTTTCCATGTAATTTAAATGCCTCCTAGTGCGTGAGAAACCGAGTTATTGTCTTAATTTATTTTAGTTTTTCCATTTGTCTATCCATTCCCGTGGAAGGTTACTACACGAATATTCCTTATCAAATTAGGGAATACAAGGACGTTATATTAATTGTAAAATTAGAACTGGGTTTCACAGCAAGTGTCATACATTTTTATACAATATATTTGTGCATGGTATTTTCAGCAGTTACAACGTTCCTAAATTCTCATATTCTGATATTGATTTATTGTATCAGTTGAATCGATGAACTGGAAAAGGGATCACCTCATTTTTTTTTCGAATCACATTTACCAGGGTAACCGTTCTTTACATCTTTACGCATAGTTTCATATAACAGAGGGTCATGTCCCATAAACATAAGTGCTCGTTAGAAGGATCTCTAGCTACAGAAGCGGCCTTGTCCATTTAAACTAGCGTGTATTGGACATGTTCCAAAACAAAAGAAGAAAATAGACGAAGTAAAAGAAATTCTACTATACATACCTGACGAGCACAAACCATTTTACAACAATATCAACCTGTGAACAGTAAAGGATGGACGAGATAAAGATTAAGCATACCAACCATTCTCTGCTATGCTGTATTTTGCATCTGGTTGTATTTTGAGTATATTATGAATAAATTTGTATACTCTTAAAACTTGTTTTATTGCTTTAATGAAAATGAATAATATAAACTAGCGTAACACAAAGTTCCAGCTACAAACACAATGCTGGTTGGCTCATCAGCATCATCAGACTCGGTAAGGGATCATCTCCGGGACATTAATACTCTACTACTGACCATAGTCGATGTCTAAGGTATGTCGTAATGGTGCGTATTGTTTCAGTCTCGGGGCCAGTTGCTACGTGCCAACTCCAAGACACCATGCTTGAACCTGTTGTGTCTCATGAAACATTTACTTTATGGACCATTAACCCTTTTCCAACTCACCAATTCTAATTTCTTATATTTCGCTCTTATCCTTATTCTTCAGGAAGATTTGGTGCATTTTCTTCGATGACACCGATATTAGGAACATTCGAAACGTAGAAATTCCGAACACCGTGAGCATCGCTTGAAGGCAGGTTTCTCACAGTTACATTTCTTCGTGTGAATCGCAGTCGGGAAAGAAACGTCGTTAGCAGCTCTGAAGATTTCAAGAGTTAGCAATAATTTCGCGGAAAACCATCCATAGCGGATCACCGATCCTGGTGCTTTCAGTTGATTGTGAATCGAAATACACTAGAGGAATATCATCGAAAACAAGTTCAAATAATTTTCCATTATTTAATTTTTTCTTTTTTGTTAAATTCGTTCACCAGATGTACAATAAGTAGACGAATAAAGAGGACGTTAGTTCAATACAAACTGGAAAAAATCTGTGTAGTAATCTTTTATGGAGATGGGAAGGTAAAGGTGAAACAAAAATAACAATAATATTGGGGTTTCGAACACGGAGCGCGAAAGTGCGAAGCCGCGAAACTAACCACTGTGTCACAGCTTTGGGGCACTGTTCACTACCCAAAAGGCGCAATTTCGTTTCAGTTCTCATATACGTTTACGAAAAATTTGAACACCAATGTTAACAGTTATGTCATTGTACTCGTTTTCTGCAAAGCTTTCAAAGGCCATTGAAAACTTTTAGGAACCATACTTACCTCAATATCTAGTGTTAATCAAGAGTTAACAGTGTTAAACCCGCAACAAAGTTACGTGCCCTTCTGAGTTGAAACATTTGCTGAGTTCTTTGTTTTGATATTTTGAAGCATTCACGGAATAAAAGGAGTCCTACGCCTTACTCGATTCGCCCTGCATATGAATCCTTCTGGCTCTTGACGTTAGTCGACATCTACCCTCAGCCACAAGTTCAGTTGGCAAGGATTTAGTAACGGACTCCTGCTCTATGTCGTCTGCCTCAGTGTTGGTTTGGTGTGACATCACAACATTTACACTCAAAAGAAACCGTTAATTTAAAGTTTAGCTGCTAGTAGTAACCACGTGGGACTAGAAAATACGCGTTACTAGATTGGCTCTCCGGCAGGTCACACCGCTGCCTGCAGTGCACAGGCGCTAAGAACTGTGACTTACCCACCTCATAACTTTTTTGCCACACTGTCAACAGAACAGTAGTCCAATGCTAGGTGGATATTCGGTGCTTCTGCGTGATTTCGTCTCTGTTGTGTTGTTTTAGTTTTACGTGGGGCGGTGTATTGACGTGTTTTCTGTAGTGTGCGAAATGCAGAAGTAAGAGCCTCCGAGTAGAGTAACTCCAGTCGGTCTGTTAGAAGGGCAAAAGGACACTCGTAAACCATCCAAAATTTCCGTCTTGAATCTTCTGAACTTTTTTACTGATGTAGCTAACAGTGACGAAACCACGAATGATATAAATTTTGCGCGAACTCATAAAATGACAGTGCGCAGCTCGTGGTCGTGCGGTAGCGTTCTCGCTTCCGGCGCCCGGGTTTCCGGGTTCGATTCCCGGCGGGGTCAGGGATTTTCTCTGCCTCATGATGACTGGGTGTTGTGTGCTGTCCTTAGGTTAGTTAGGTTTAAGTAGTTCTATGTTCTAGGGGACTGATGACCATAGAGGTTAAGTCCCATAGTGCTCAGAGCCATTTAGAGAGCCATAAAATGACAACAAAGCCTTGTGGTATTTCGAAATCGACTTATGCCCTATTAATAGTGCAGTAGCATTGGCTGAATCTCTAGTTGTGAGCATGTTTTTTGATTCTGCAACCAATATATGTAAATCAAAACAGAAATCTACGGAATGTGATGATTTTGACAAAAAGTTAATGTGCAGATTTGTGCTTGGATATTACGACAGGTGCGAGTATCAAACGGCTAGAAAAATACAGGTTGATTTCGGTGAAAAAATTAATTCTTCTGGCTGAGAACTCCGCTTCTTGTTTTCTCCGCTCACTTGGTTTTTGAGTCAAAAAGTATAATGGTGGACGGAAATTTTTGATAGAATGCAGAGACATTGCAGCAGCAAGAGCAAGTTTTATGTAAAATGAACTTATTGCGGGCCGAAGACAACAGTCTTGTAGTATACTTCGGTAAAACTTGTATTTTACAAAAGCATACGCACAAATATATTTCACTCAACTTAGAGGGAATCGGTTACGTGAAAACCTACAGTTACTTTGTATAGTATATATATGCCACTTGCGTTATGGATGCAGTTACGAAGGCTCAGTAAGAGCTGGAAGTATAAATTTTTCTGGAGTCAGGGAATATTCTCGGTCGTATTAAGGCGAGCCGTCGAACAAAAATACTAGCATTGGCATGCAAATACTCCCACGATGCCGTGCACGGAGTCTCTTGCAAATAAAATGCGTTCACAGGTGGTACGATACAATAACGATGTCTCACATGTTACAAAAATTAATATTACAGTTTTCTAAAGAACTTTCTTCCTGGAAGTTTCTACAGGGTACAACAGAACGCAAATTCTTCAGCGATGACATTTTTGATAATTCATTGAAACCCTCAGCTGCCGACAGGTATGTAGATTGTGGACAGTTGGGAATGTGGGTCTCACGGGAAGCGTGCAAGGGATAAGCCCCTGCAGTCGCTCTATTCGTCTGTGTCCTCGGTGGCTCAGATGGATAGCCGGCACGGTTGCTCAGCGTGTTCGGTCAGAGGGTTAGCTGCCCTCTGTAATAAAAAAAACTGAGTTAATCGATCAATGACGTCGTCCGCCCCGAGCAGATGAACGAAAAGAAATAAAAATAAAAGAAAGATGGATAGAGCGTCTACCATGTAAGCAGGCGATCC
The DNA here is from genome assembly GCF_023864345.2 of Schistocerca serialis cubense. Taxonomy (NCBI): domain Eukaryota; kingdom Metazoa; phylum Arthropoda; class Insecta; order Orthoptera; family Acrididae; genus Schistocerca; species Schistocerca serialis. The sequence goes on from NC_064642.1 coordinate 209,015,326, forward strand.
CGGGTTCGAGTCCCGGTCGGGGCACACATTTTCAGCTATTTCCATCGTGGTATATCCACAACACCTGTCCGTAGCTGAGGGTTTCAATTAATTATCATTTATTCTAGAGAAGCTGCGAGGTCATCAATGGTATCTGTTCTTTCGAGAGAAGTTCCTATCTTCAGATACGATGACATTTTTCATTGCCTAGACGGAACGGTTTCACACAACTTACGATATTTTATTTAATGTTTTTCTCTGAATACTTTTATGTTTTTACTGTAAAATGTGTATCAAACGCATCTATACACTTTCAGAATGTTCATTTTTTTTCAGTTCGCACATGTCAATAGGCCTAATTCCGTTTTATTAACAAGTCGAAGTAAAAAGTTATTTTTCTTCCAAATTTAGTTTTTATTTTCTTAGCAGCTGGTAAGATTCTTCTCTTTGAAAGCCCACCATCATATTTTAAACTAAAAATAGAGATGTCTAAAACTTTTTTCAAAATTTTTGGCAGTATTGGAAATTACCGATAGCTGCGAATGCTACAAGATTGTGAGATGTCCTTGGTGTGCCTATTTTCGTGACGGCCGCTATAACAACTTTGACATTATGTACCCGTTTTTAGACGACGAGCTGACCTTTGGAAAAGGTTATAATTTCCGTTCCGAAGCGTTAGTTAATATTGCACGGTCCAGTGGCATTAATGTGACCTCCGCCTAACATTCGACGTCAACGTGGAAAACCACTCACACAGGGCATTAGCACTAGAGTGTATGTAAAGCCTGACGCAGGGCCCCGCAAAACAGTGCAGTCGTTGTAGTAACACACAAAGGGGGCAATTTATCTGTCGTCCAAAACATCATCATTATTGGCCTTTGGGCCAAAGGTGAAATCATTTCCGAAACGGCTTCATTTGTAAACTGTTAGCTCGCCACCGTGGTTGAAGAGTGACACGCATGGCAAAATCACGCTGCCCAAAATCAGCCATGGTGCATTGCAACTGCCCATCCAGATGAACAAAGGTCGTTGGCGAGAGTGTCTCCTCAACGACCGTACAGCGACCGTTGCTGAGTACGCCGCGCGGGATTAGCCGAGCGGTCTCAGGCGCTGCAGTCACGGACTGTGCGGCTGGTCCCAGCGGAGGTTCGAGTCCTCCCTCGGGCATGGGTGTGTGTGTGTGTTTGTCCTTAGGATAATTTAGGTTAAGTAGTGTGTAAGCTTAGGGACTGATGATCTTATCAGTTAAGTCCCATAAGATTTCACACACATTTTTTGAACGTTGCTGGGTACGGACCTCCGAAGCACGTGCCTCTTTCATGCACCCGTGCGGACTGCTATCATCGGCGACAAAGGCTGGAATTTACGTACCAATACCGCAACTTGACGTCCACAGAGCGGTGACAGGTGGTCTTTTCACATGAATCACGTTTCAAGCTCCATCAGATAGATCGACGACGTCGTGTACGGCGTGGAACGTCTGAAAAGTATGACCCTGTAACAATCGTCTGAAGAGTGCAGGCCGAAGGACGGAGCGTTAAGATCTCGATAATCTTTTCGTGGCATTTACGGTGTGATGTCATCTTTGTGGAGGGCACAATGGTTCATCACAAGTATGCATCTATCCTTGGGGATCATGCAACTCCTACATACAGTTTGTTTCTGCTCGGCGCGACGACATCTAACAGAAGGACAAAGCAACGTGTCACACAGGTCTCAGTGTGCGGGTGTTGTTCGAAGAGTAGTGCGATGAGTTTACCGTACCCCGTTTGTCATTAAGCCTCCCGCATTTAAACCCAATCGAGAATCTGTGGGTCCACCTCGATCGGGTCGCTCGAGCACTGGATTCTCAATGAGAAACCAAACGCAGCTGGCTACGGCACTGTAGCTACCTTCCGGAGGGACCGATGGCCCTAGCAGTCTGGTCCCTTCAATTCCACAAACCAACCAACCAACCTTCCGGAACCTCACTGACGCTCTTCCTGCACGTTTCGCTGTGGTTCGCGCTACAAAAGGTGGTTATTCACGCTTCCGGCGGGAGGTCACATTAATGTGGCTGGACACGTCTTAGGGTTCACTTTTTCTACAAAATTCAATCACTAGATACAGTCATTTCACTGTCTACTTTAGTCATCATCCTGATAACTTTGTAATATCCACCGAGCAACAGTGCATGCATTCAAAACTGGGATGAGAGCAGTGACTGGTTCAAAAATGGTTCAAATGGCTCTGAGCACTATGGGACTTAACATCTATGGTCATCAGTCCCCTATAACTTAGAACTACTTAACCCTAAGTAACCTAAGGACATCACACAACACCCAGTCATCACGAGGCAGAGAAAATCCCTGACCCCGCCGGGAATCAAACCCGGGAACCCGGGAGCGGGAAGCGAGAAAGCTACCGCACGCAGTGACTGGCAGTATTTCTTTCTCGAAATGAATACTAATGCTAAATGACATCGGTCACCAGTCCCGACCGGACAAATTCAAATATTTTACCCTTGTAGTTAACTGAAAAATATTACTGAAAGTTTTTCATTTAGTATAGTAAATTTAGTGTAGAAAAATTACTTGAAAAAAAGATGTATTTAAGAAAGATCATTACGACTTTATTTATCAACTTCGAAAAACAACTCTGAGGGAATTAGTCATACTCTTGTAGTTTAGACTTAACGTTAAATTTGAACAGAATACAAGTCAGTATCAGTCACAGCAACGTGATATGCAACCGTTCAAAACACAAAATCTCATTTGTGGTCGTGAACTTAAGTAACGATTGTTAAAGAAACCACCTGTTGACATTGAAATTACAAATAATAAACCAAACTTTTTAAGCTGGCGAAAGGAAACCGGATACGAAAGGTTGGTGGGTACTATTAATTAAATAAATACCAACAGTTAACAAACAATGTTGTTCCCAACCCAAAGTTCAGCACATTCCCTGATACGACTGTTACTCGCCAAAAAATCTAGATACGATAGTAAAATTCAATGCTCTTGCCTTCGAGCAGAAGTGCAGCCGTAAATTGTGCTGACGAAAAATATTACACACCTGCTTCACGTCTCTATTCACATGGACAAAAATGTCTTCCTGAGCCGTATTTCTCGAAGTACCTGTGGCGCAATTACCTAGCCTTGAATCTGCGACAATTATTTTACTGAGGTGACCTGCCTGCATGTGTTAGCACATCACTTCCTTCCCATTCTGAATATGATTTTACCACACAAAAATTTATACTTTAGCTGTGTTCTCCAACCATCGACTGCGCCATAGTACTGCCCACAAGGGAGTTTCTGTCCTATCCGCGAGCGATGCGCGACAAGGTCAGATAAAAATCGCTCCAAAAGAAAAGACGTAATACTTCCTGGGTTTAGTTGCGTGAGTGACTATTAAAAATACTATTTTAATGTAAAGTAAATCCCTCGGGAGAGGAGCAGCTGTTTACAATTAATATTAAATGGGCTAATTTACATTCGATACTAAATGACAGTGAATAATCTGTTTCTTTGCAAAATAGACAGGATGAAGAAAAAGAGCCGCACTTAGCGATCGGAATGTGATTCCTCATCCCAATTCAAGACGAAAGTGTATCTAGCAAAGCCTGTTCCCGTCCATAGCTTTAACAGAAATACGATTTAAAAAAAAGAAAGAAAGAAAGAAAGAAAAAAGAAAACAGGCTCTGCACTCTGTCCAAGAACGGGTAGCATGAACTGTGCTCTATGCTGGACCTGCCCAATTTAATCAGTAAGACGAGGAAATGACGTGGGTAGCCGAATCGCTGATTCGCCGATGTTCGAGTCTCGTTCGTGCCAAAATTGTTTTTTCAGTTGCAGCATCAAACTGTATCCAGTTTATCCCTCCACAATACGATACCTTGTATATTTCTTTCTGTTACTGTTACCTTTATTTAAGCATTAAGAGGTAACGTGAACTTCTTAAAGACGTAAACGACCACTTTGTTTCGTCCATGACACAAATGAGGCCAACAGAAAATAAGAGTGGATACAGTAACATCGTCTGTATGCGCTGGGGCCTACGCAACACATCTGTATCCACCACTGCCGAAGCAGCATGCACCTGACCTATTAGGTCTTGTACAGCCATAGTTGGAGTACTATGAACTGGTCCTTAGGAGTCCCCACAAATGAAGATATAGTGGATTAAGGTCCGCGGAATGTGAAGGCCAGAACATTGGATCTTAACAACCAATCTACTTCCCTGGAAATGCTTTATTTCATTAGTTATGCTCATTAATTCGAAAGTATGGCGGTGCACCATCGTGCTCAAACCATAGCTGTCGCCGAACAGCAAGTGGAAAGTTTTCTAAAGCGTCAGGCGAAATATTGCAAAGAAAGGTGCGTTTGGGGGTGCATTCAACCAGTCCGGCAATGGGTAAGAGCCCAAAAGCTCTCCCCCACAATTCCAGCCAACAGGTCTACGCCAAAGCTTGCCTGAAGGCCACGTTTACATATGGATTGTGTTCCGACCAATAGTGGCCGTTGTGGAGGTTGAAAATATCTTCTCACGTTGTTTATAAAATGTTCGTTATCTTCCACTTGGTACAAAAGCCATTAACAAAACTGTACTCATCAAATGCGGTTTTCTGGCAGCTGATATTGCCTGAAGGTGTAATGATATGGCTGCAGTTCTTTATCGTATCTCCTCAACAACGAGTGTTTGAGATATCTGAAACTGCCTTCCAGGCTCTCGTGTTCTTCGCGGAGGTGGCCGGTGAACGGTTTCAAAAATGGTTCAAATGGCTCTAAGCACTGTGGGAATTAACATCTGAAGTCATCAGTCCCCTAGACTTAGTACTACTTAAACGTAACTAGCCTAAGGACATCACACACATCCATGCCCGAGACAGGATTCGAACCTGCGACCGTAGCAACAGCGAAGTTCCCGATTGAAGCGCCTAGAACCGCTCGGTCACAGCGGCTGGCTAACGGGTTCAAGAAGGGCGTCCTTTGTTTGTCGAAGGCTTCGGGTCCACGTACGACCTCTGTCCATTACTTGTGGACACAGTTTACCGGTTTCCCAAACGCGTTGCTCCAGGGGACGTAGAACATTATTATCGGAACAGCGTCTCTGCGGGTACCGTGCAGCATATGCACGAGCCGTTTGGCTACCGGATGCACCCAGCACCAAAAACATTTCGACGTATTCGTACTTTGTGTACTTCATCGGGAGCCACCCTACATGAACATGACAGAAGCGATTGTGGTTGTACACTGTGCGGTTAGTAGACACATGCACTGTAATAGATCCCACTCTCATGATGTAGACTATTGTCTTCTTTATAAACGACGAGAACAAGACAATGATGTCTAGAAAATAAAAAATAGAAACCTGTGGGTTTGATGTCCTACTATTTTACTCACTGAGCTACGAAGGCTGGTGCACTAGGACAGGGTTGTATATGTTCCTCTGTATATTCCGTCGCACTGCACGATGTGACATTGTTGCCAGATCCTCGTTTTCATACATGTATTTTCAAAAAGCACCGGATCTGATTTCGCTAGATAAACTTTTGGGTCGAATCTGGATGAGAAATCACATGCCGACTTCCAAGTAAGGCATTTTATCTTCGACTTGTGTAAAAAGTATATCTTCACTCAAGTTCACAGATAGTACAGCAGTTTTGAACGCGTTCTTAAGAGTATTGGTTAAAAACAGTCTTGGTTGCAATTTTAGTTTTTTATTTTTCAACGACGCGTTTCGCCTTATTTAGGCATCTTCAGGTTATCTTTTCAGGATGGACGCGAGAGACACCAAGATCTGCATAACGCGTTCGCTCACTACCTGAGCCTCCATCTTATTCTCTTACTCACTCCTGTGAACGCGAACGCGTTATGCAGATCTTGGTGTCTCTCGCGTCCATCTTGAAAAGATAACCTGAAAATGCCTAAATAAGGCGAAACGCGTCGTTGAAAAATAAAAAAATAAAATTGCAACCAAGACTGTTTTTAACCAACACTGTTAAGCACTGGTTTGCTGTATGCCGCATATGGATTGGAAGCGTTCTCAAGAGTTTATTATAGATCATAACGAGCATCGAAATTTATATACAGTAACGTCAAAAAGAAAAGAAAAAAAAAAAACAGAACATTTTGGTGTTACGTGACAAGCAGCAGTAACGACATGACGACGGCATGCTACGCCGCAGAAAATTTCGCTTTACAAGAACCAGTCTATCTCCCTGTATGCCCGAGAGACTTTCGGACAGCACATTTTCCGGGAAAACTTACGGACACACGTCAGTATCTGATGTATGTGGGTGTCTGGAAAGTCCCTAAAAATTCCTGATTAGGAGGATTCTGCGGAAAAACTGTAGTTCGCTATCTTTGCTTTGCACTTGTATAAGTCTAATTAGTTGTCTGCTATTCTTCCCTTAGGGGAGCTGAACGCAGATACCGCGAAATAAGTTCGTTTTCTGAATTTTCGGCGTAGCGTGCGCCCTGAGGGGAAACCCACAGGCCCGCTTCCAATTCGGCGAATTTCTGTCGCGCACAAATGGAGCGTGGGACGAAATCGAAAGCGGTCGGTCACTCGACGGGGACGCGGCGAGACGAGCCTTTAATTGCCATCGGCGCTGTGGTTGGTCGGCTCCGAATGAAATCCGAACGGCGGCCGCCCCGGGAGGAGGGTTGTCTGCAGCTCGTTGAGGGCGGTGTCAGACGCGCGGCCGACGGCGGGGGAGCGGCCGAAAGGAAAGGCACTGAAAGGAAAGGGAAGGGAAAAAAGGGAGCCTCCCTCACTATTCGGCCCGAGCCCCTGTCCTGGGGAACTCCAAATTGCGTCCGTGGTCATTAGCGGAGGCGAATTTTCATCCGAGTTCTGCTATCGGCTGCAGACAGTTTGGGTGTATTCTCGGGCTGACACGTCACGTCGTTGCCAACTGTCGAAGCATACAAGTGTCATCTTCGTATTGAAAAGTGTCCATGTCGGTGTGCTTGACGTTATTTCGGTTTATCTAAAATGGATATATCATCACTCATCACCACCAAAAGCACTCTGTCATCAGGCCACAAGTGGCCCATCGGGACCGTCCGACCTCTGTGTCATCATCAGATGAGAATGTGGATACGAGGGCGTGTGGTCAGCACACCCTCTCCCGGTCGTTACGATGGTTTTCTTTGACCAGAGCGGCTACCATTCGGTCAAGTAGCTCCTCAATTGGCATCACGAGGCTGAGTGCACCACAAACATCACCAGCAAATAGTGTCATTTTACTCTGTAGCAGAAAGATGTGTTTTTAGTATCATTGCTGGTACAAAAAACTCATGCATGTTCCTTTAGGAAACTTCTTCGAAGATTAAAACTCTGTGTCGGACCGAGACTCGAAGTCGGGACCTTTGACGTTCACGGGCAAGTGCGCTACCGGCTTTTTTTTATCTCATTTTGTTCGTTTTCGTTCGTTGCATCTACTCGGGGTGGATGCCGCAAGACACCTGTTTCAGTTCGTCGTTAATCCATTAACTCAGTTTTTTTTTTTTTATCACAGAGGCCACCTAACCCTCTGACCGAACACGCTGAGTTACCATGCCGGCAAGCCGGCTGAGCTACCCAAGCACGAGTTCCGACCTGTCCTCACGCTTCAATTCTGACAGCACCTCCTCTTATACCTTCCAAACTACACAGACGTTCCCCTGCGAACCTTGAAGAACTACCACTCCTGGGAGAAAGTATCGGGTGATCAAAAAGTCAGTATAAATTTGAAAACTTAATAAACCACGGAATAATGTAGATAGAGAGGTAAAAATTGACACATATGCTTGGAATGACATGGGGTTTTATTAGAAACAAAATGCAAGATGTCGCTCCACCCTATATTGCTAGACGTGTGAAAGATCTCTTGCGCGCGTCGTTTGGTGATGATCGTGTGCTCAGCCACCACTTTCGTCATGCTTGGCCTCTCAGGTCCCCAGACCTCAGTCCGTGCGATTATTGGCTTTGGGGTTACCTGAAGTTGCAAGTGTATCGTGATCGACCGACATCTCTAGGGCTGCTGAAAGACAACATCCGACACCAATGCCTCACCATAACTCCGGACATGCTTTACAGTGCTGTTAACAACATTATTCCTCGACTACAGATATTGTTGAGGAATGATGGTGGACATATTGAGCATTTTCTGTGAAGAACATCATCTTTGATTTGTCTTATTTTGTTATGCTAATTATTGCTATTGTGATCAGATGAAGCGGCATCTGTCGGACATTTTTTGAACTTTCGTATTTTTTTGGTTCTAATAAAACCCCATGTCGTTCCAAGCATGTGTGTCAATTTATACCTCCCGGCGTGGTCAGCGATTTTTCCTGCCTCGAGATGACTGGGTGTTATTGTGTCGTCTTCATCATTATCATTCATCCCCATTACGGTCGGAGGAAGGCAATGGCAAACCACCTCCACTAGGACCTTGCCTAGTAAGGCGGGGCGGTTCTCCCGCGTCGCTCCCCTACGCTCTGTAAAGAAGTATGGGACTCATCATCATCATCATCTACATTATTCCGTGATTTATTCATTTTTCAAATTTATACTGACTTTTTGATCACCCGGTATATTGCGGAGATGTGGCTTAGCCACAGCCTGGGGAATGTTTCTAGAATGAAATTTTCACTCTACAGCGGAGTGTGCGCCGATATGAAACTTTCAGGTAGATTAAAACTGTGTGTCAGACCTTCGGACCTTTGCCTTTTGAGAGCAAAAGCAAGTTCCACAAGGATCACAGGAGAGGTTCTGTGAAGTTTGGACGGTAGGAGACGAGGTACTGGTAGAACTGAAATGGTGAGGAGGCATCGGGAGTCGTGCTTAGGCAGCTCAGTCGGTAGAGGATTTGCCTGCCAAATGCAAATATCCGAAGTTCGAGACTTGGTGCGGCATACAATTTTAATCTGCACACACCGCTACGGAGTGAAATTTCATTCTGGATGTTTATTTATGCTGAGGCGTTTAAGCTCTTTGGACAGCGTGACAAAGAATGCGGAAGTACGCGTGGGACAGGCACACTGTGGCGGAACCCCACAGAAGATTTAGTCTGCTATGTGTAGGCACTGCCAATGGTCATTTCTGAACTGATTATGGTTTTTAGGGTCATGCTTCGTACCCGGACCAGTATGAAGTGTTAGAGGTAGACTATGGCCGTAAAACGGCTGTAAAGTTCATTTCTAGTTTGAAAAAGTGTCCTCTTTCAACAGATTACTGGTGTCGCACAACGAGGTTGTACAGATAATATATCCTGTATATTCATAAATAAACGCATTTCATATGTAAATGCCGAAATTTCAGAATACGTTTTGCGATTTTCCATCATTACATTTGTAGATCGGATATTTTATTTTCCTGTTTGGGTATCAGCCAGTTTCACGTGACTGTTACTGGGTCTTAGTTAACTAACTTCTTCTGAAGTTGAATTTCACTCTGGATCTCTGTACAACCTACCTGGATTTCTCGATGTACGTCGTTTGATTCTTATAGACATGGACAATGATCGGCGATGCATACCGTTCAGCTCACTAGTTAAGTGCTCTTTATTCAAAGTACTTCAATCAGGTAGAGTTCCTGCACGGAAAATTGTAACTTGCAATGTAACTATCGCATTTAAGTCAACTACCGTATTTATTATTTATTTGGTTCGTTTAGATCCCTAGGAATACAGATGGCTTGATTAACCCTCAGCAGTATCTCCTCGTTCTCTCATTTTTCCTGGTTCTCTACGCTTCTGTGATGTTAATTTTGATCCTGGTATGAGTCCCCCTATCCTCTTCCACGATTTTACTGTAGCTTGAACCACCATCATCTTCTCGGAGAGTAATTTTTTTATGTTGTTCCAGTTGCTTTCCAAGCCTTCATACATAAAATTTTTCAATCACGTTACGTTTCTGGTAGCTTGAAAGACGTACCTGTTTCGGTGTGTGTATAACTGCTGTGAATCTCTTCATGAGCCATATACTTCTACACTTGGCTTGCACAGTGTAACTATGGTGATTTGGATGTCCTCGATTGATCTGGACAGCCATACGGACTTCTGAGGGTAACATAATAAAAATATTGACACCATAAATAAAAACACCGGATAGGGATATTACAAACGTTTACTACTTCTCAGTTTTATTTTTCGTATAGTTTTCAAACTGGTTACAACCTCTCAAGCAACTCCTGACATTTTAGTTTTATTTTTGTTTATTCTTCACAATTACAGCCTCTTACCCCGAAATGTTAGAGTGGGCCATACAAATAACATTTCCTTGGGGAGTAATAAATTTATGTATTAACTATTTTTTGTGATACTTATTTTTTTTGTTTTTCAACTACTTATACTAAGGAATGGTTCAAATGCCTCTAAGTACTATGGGACTTAACATTTGAGGTCATCAGTCCCCTAGACCTTAGAACTACGTAAGCCTAACTAACCTAAAGACATCACACACATCCACGCCCGAGGAAGGAGTCGAACCTTACCAGCAGCGTGGTTCCGGACTGAAGCCACTAGAACCGCTTGTCCACAGCGGCTGGCACATGTACTAAAGCAAAAATATATAAAAACCCTTAACATGTTAGCCTACTACTAATACACTGTAAGCCCTACAGAATATATTCTCTGTTTGTTCATTTGTTTTGGTGCATTTAACTTGTAGATGTTTATTTCCGCTACTGGATCTGCCCTCATACTCTCCCGGTCAACAGCCGTCGCCTTTAAGATTCCTTGGGCGTTCGGCAACACGTCAGTGTCGTTTCCGCTTTAACTAGCAATTCCACCCATCACTGTTATCTCTTGAACTCCACACTTCCACGGTAACTTACACCAACGCAATGTTAATTCTTCGGAATCTATTTCGGTCAGTGACACCGGCCTCAGTTATCTTCTCTTCATCTGCAGAGAATGTTGTCTAGCCTGGATGGCAGCATGCTAACTAATGGTTGAATGCCTCGTGAAGCCTTCCTTGGTCTTTATGAAGACTGAAGCTGCAGCATCGTCCAAGATGCGCCAGGTCGACTCGCTCCTTAGTGCTACTCTGGGATCCAAGATCCTTAATAAATGACGTCCGTTTCCCGCCGCATCTTCATATTGCGCGCAGTCCCACAATGAGTGTTGTGGTGTGCTCACGCTGCGACAGACGCAGCTGTCATTCATCTGTGTTTTGATTTTGTATAGATACGTAGCACACGGGCCAAGCCTAGGCAGGTAATGTATCAGTCCACAAAACGATTTAAAAAATCTCATTTTTAGACACTCCCTGATGTCAGGGAGAAATTCATATGTTCTGCCTGTACCTAAAGTGTCCCACTTAGTTTGCAACAGTTGTAATATATGCTTTTTTGTTATCTTTTTCGAACTGGCCTCAGTCCGAAACACTCTTCGTACTTCCATTAGATTGTCTCTCTTTAACCAGTAATAGGCTCCCCTTTTGCTAATTCCGAACTCCAGTGGGCATATTCCTAGAATTACTAACAAAGCATCATTTGAGGTAGGGCAGTAGACGCCCGTTAATCTTAGTAGCACTTTTCGTTGAATTCTTCTCACTAATGAGGCTAAGAACCCAAACACTCTCACCATATTCTACGACTGATGCTAATACAGGTTAGTTATGTACTCTGATTGTTTTAAAGGAAAGCCTAAATTGCCTATTAGCAATGGTTATAATTTTATTCAACAAGTTTGTACCTTTTCTGTCTACTTCGTCTACATGATGTGCAAAGTTACGATGTTCGTCCAGAAACACCCCAGATATCTCGTTACTGCGCGTCTCCCAAACGATACATCATTTAATTTTGTTTGAGGGTTTCTTATTAGATTCACTTTCAACAGGAGGTACGTTTCTTCGCGAGGTGCTAGTGGTAGTTTAACATTTCGACACCAGCCCTCAAGTTCGTGGAGTGTCGCAGTACATTTGTTTTCCATAATTCTTCTGTCGTCACCACTTACAACGAACAGCGCGTCACCTAAAAATGCTACCCGTCTTTTATGTTATCGCTGTCATCTAACTTCTGCAGTATGGGCTACGGTGCTACGTCTCAAGACGCTGCACCGCACACTGATCCTAGCGTGTAAACTTTTGCTTTTTTCTTCGTTATTTTCTTTCCAGGGCATTTTAAAGAAGCACATCATCGAAAGCAATAATCTCCGAAAAGTTGTGAAACGCTTGTGAACACTCCAAATCCCTGCGGCGAGTAAAGGAAGCCGGTCATCATATATTGCCGAAAGTGCCAGCAGTAGCGATCATTATCGCTACAGCGTACGTAGAACGTGTATCATCCCCTAACGAAATGGCCTTATTCAGATGCTTCAGATGACTCTGAGCACTATGGGACTTAACTTCTGAGGTCATCAGTCCCCTAGAACTTAGAACTACTTAAACCTAACTAACCTAAGGACATCACACGCATCCATGCCCGAGGCAGGATTCGAACCTGCGACCTAATGGTCGCGCGGTTCCAGACTGTAGCGCCTATAACCGCTTGGCCACACCGGCCGGCAAATCGCCTTATTAATTGAGTCTTTAGTTGACTTCCCTCTTCCAAACCTACACTGGTGAGGGCCCATCCCGAGTAACGGTCTATGATCTCGTAATCTTTTACGTAATAGTTGCTCAAATACCTTGGCGAGAACCTTCAAAAGACAAATCGGTCTGTAGCATTCAGGTATCATTGGATCTTTATCTGCCCTTTACTAATTATTACCGTCAGCTTTCTTCCACTGTGCAGGGACCCTTCCTTGCAAGAGGCACTTATTGTATAGTTCGTGCAGGTAACTGATTGGTCACATAGGGATTGTATTACTTTGGCAGACATCCCGTCCGGTTCTAGAGTTTTCTTTCCCTTCCAGTATTAAAATTATCTGCCTAATTTCTTCTTGAGCGAAGAGGTACACAACTTTATTGTTTCGATAGTCTTCATATAACATTTTTCCTAACCTACGCTGATCATCTGTCTCACCTTCTTCTCCATCGTCAGGAAACAGTATTTCTATTAGCAGAGCAGCTGAATGTTCCCAACTTCCTGGTACCGTCCGATAATTTCTTTTGAGCATGGATAAGACCGTTGGTGATCTTCTTGAACTATACCACTTCTTACGTCTTTAGGTAACTAACATGTATTAGTACGTAGAAACCCAATAAAGACTGTAAACTATCATTTGCTATGCAAGGATTTTAATTAATGCTAAATTATGTCACTACGGACTTCAAAAGGAAGATGGAATAGTGCCATTGTAATTTAATTTTGTTATCAAGTGTGATACATGGAAGTCAAAGTTACCACTGTTTATTATAAATCTTCACAGAGAACGAGCGGAGTTGTAGCATTGAAGTATGTTACATCCTATTCACTAACAAATTATGACAAAGAAGTTAAACAGTTACAAGTAGCTAAGGTTGGCGGAGACGAAGGCAAAGGTGGTATACATAGGTTACTATGTTATTAGCACATTGATCCATTTCCGTGATCTGACGGCTACGATTCCCAAAATTTAAGTTCGTAAAATTATGCATGCCAGATGGACGTCTTCCTCCTACTCATTAACACTCTAACGTCTACTGAGTACAGTGCCACCTATACACGCCGTAGCCGACTGCAAATCTTAACCTTTCCCCCCCCCCCCCCCCCCCCCGGCCAGTGCTGCTGCCGGTTGCCATTGTGATGGATACGATGCCTGTGTATCCCTAAAAGCTACCTAACACAAACTGTACCTCGTGCTCCAATTGCAGCTGCACAGTAATGTGACTACTTCTCACACCGAACTCTGTGAGCAGAAATAGAAGCGTTTCTCTCAGTAGCAGCGGATAATTCCTCCTGTCTTCACTCATAACTGTCGCCCCTTCTTTGAGAGACAGTCCTAGCTTCTCATGAGCAGTCATTGAATGACAAGTGTCAGTTCTCCTGGAGCGTCGTCCCAGTTCTCAGCACTTTTTCAAAACTGCTTTATCAGACAAGGTTGACCAATGATATTTCTGCATTGTCGCGCTCAGAGGCCTACAACTAAAGAAAGGAATTTTTTTGGTTCTGTCCTGTCGGTGCCTCAAAGGAGCAAAAAATGGTTCAAATGGCTCTGAGCACTATGGGACTTAACATCTATGGTCATCAGTCCCCTAGAACTTAGAACTACTTAAACCTAACTAACCTAAGGACAGCACACAACACCCAGCCATCACGAGGCAGAGAAAATCCCTGACCCCGCCGGGAATCGAAGCCGTGAACCCGGGCGTGGGAAGCGAGAACGCTACCGCACGACCACGAGATGCGGGCAAAGGAGCATGTTATTGTGTTATAGTATGTTGTTTCCTACAACCATTTCAAGATTCTTCTTTATTCTTCCAAGATTCTTTGCTTTATATACTGAAGTGCCAAAGAAACTGATATAGGCATGAGTATTCAAATACAGAGATATTTAAATAGGCAGAATACGGTGCTGCGGTCGGCAACGCTTATATAAGACAACAAGTGTTTGGCACAGTTGTTAGATCGGTTACTGCTGCTACGATGGCAGGTATCCAGATTTAAGTGAGTTTGAATGTGGTGTTGTAGTCGACGCACGAGCGATGGGATGCAGCATCTCCAAGGTAGCGATGACGACCATTTCATGAGTGTACCGTGACTTTCAGTAATCCGGTGAAATATCAAATCCCCGACATCGCTGCGGACGGAGCAAGATCCTGCAAGAACTGGACCAACGATGACTGAAGAGAATCGTTCAACGCGACACAAGTGCATCCCTTGCTGCAGATTTAAATGCTGGACCATCAACAAGTGTCAGCGTGTGAACCATTCAACGAAACATCATCGAAATGGGCTTTCGGAACCTAAGTCCCACTCGTGTAGCTTTGATGACTGCACGACGCAAAGCTTTACGCCTCACTGGGTCCATCAACACCGACACTGGACTGTTGATGGCCGGAAACATGTTGCCTGGTCGAACGAGTCTCGTTTAAAGTTGTATCTAGCTGATGGGCGTGTACTAGTATAACCTCCTGAATCCATGGACCCTGCAGGTCATCAGAGCATTGTTCAAGCTGGTGGAAGCTCTATAATGGTGTGTAGCGTGTGTAATTGGAATGATATGGGATCGTGATACGTCTAGATACGACTCTGACTCGTGACACGTACTCAAGCATCCTGTCTGATCACCTGCATCCATTCATGTCCAGCGTGCATTCCGACGGACTTGGGCAATTCCAGCAGGACAGTGCGACAGCCCACATGTCGAGATTTGCTACTGAGCGGTTCCAGGGACACTATTCTGAGTTTAAACCCTTCTGCTGGCCGCCAAACTCCCCAGACATGAACATTATTGAGCGTATCTGGGATGCCTTGTAACGTGCTGTTCAGAAGAGATCTACACCATCTCGTAATCTTGCGGATTTATGGACAGTCCTTCAGGCTTCTTGGTGTCAGTTCCCTCCAGCACTACTTCAGACATTAGTCGAGTCCATGCCACGTCGTGTTGCGACAGTTCAGTGTGCTTGCAGGGGCCCTACACGATATTAGGAAAGTGTAGCAGATGTTTTGGCTCTTCGGTGTATGTACGAGGGGCCAGGTATAGGTATTTCTGGGACGACAAAGTTTCAGTTTCACACTCATAGAATCTTCACACCTCTCCTACTGTCTTTTGGTGAGAGCGGAGACACATAAATACCTGTAGCTTTCACAGAGCGTGCGTAGTATCCATCCATCTTCTCTGCATTCTCCGCCCAAGGCTCATTGTTGCCCACCTTCCACGACCTCTACTGGACTTAATTCCCTCACCACAGAAAAACGCTACAGGAACTGGGCAGCAGAGGTCGTCTCGTACTGAATTTTAGCTACTCCTCTGCGGCTGTCTGGATAGCTGCAGCGTTACCTGCTGTCCACATTGTATCGGTTCATGACGGGCGTTCCCTTTTCTTGTCCAGTACACCTTTGGTGAAAACTATCCTTCCTGGCATCGGCGTCACATTTTAGAACCTGTGTTAGGTTGAGGGTGACCTTCAGCTCGCTTCGATCTGCTGTCTGTCTGTGAAACTGCCAGCCCACTCAAACATAATTCTCAACAAATAAAACGCCTACAAATACTCCATGTATTGCCAATTAATGTAAGTTAATCTTTAATTAAAGTAAGTGAATATGTTATTTTCAAATCAAATTAATTCAGTCTCCGTATCACTCTATACAATTTGCATATCAAATATCGATAATATGGAAGTCGACAAACTGTCAGTTTTGCTGTCCTTTCGTACATCCCATTTGGGTCTGAAGGAAAAATTGAGTATCCCTATCTGTTGGGAATTTGAAGACAAAACTGACTACGACTATTGGGATGAGACGCATTGCTAATCTATCAGTCAATGAATTATGTTTACTATCGTACCATACATATGGGAACCGTTCTCATTCAAACTTACCTGCTGTCAGATGTACAGAGGGCACCAATGTATTTTTGAAACCATACATAGTTCAGTTTTAGGATGGCAACAACAAAAAGAATTTAAACAATCAGAAATGAAAATCGGTCCCATTCTCTTCAGTGAAAAACAAATAGCCACAATTAATTTAGGAAAGAGTGTATTTAATTACGTTACCATCTGTTTAATCTTCCCTAGCAACATGATAGTACCCTTGTAATGTTAGTTTATGACGTAACCAAGAGTTGGCACGAAGTCAACACACACACATACAAACACACACACACACACACACACACACACACACACACACACACACACCAAACCACACACACCTATCATTTCTATTCAAACACTTTTACTTGAAATTAAATATGAACTAATGAGAAAAGTAATCAATTACATAATAACTATATAATGTAAATCATGACATAAAAACATTTTTTACAAAAGTAAACATCAGAAGTGAATACACAAATAGACAAGCAGTTCACAAAGAGACCCACAAACTAATTAGTTGAGAGTCCCGCCTTTACAACAATTCAAACATGTACAACAATTTCAAAATCAGATAACAATAAATTTGCAAGTAGATGATATAGCATAAAATTGAGAGGCAATTGAATTACATAGTGTTGAAAGAAATAAATGACACAGACATTAAAGATGAACTTTACGAAGAATTCCACATCAAGATGCTGAAAAAAATCAACGTTTGTCAATATATAAATTGAATTCACAAAACTCTCTTTCCTACATTGAATTATAGATGGCACACAACACTCAGGACTACACCATCTTTGGTTCTTTTCAAGACACAGGGTTAACACACATCGTATGAGGAAAATGATTCACTCTAGCTCGTCTGTTGAGGGCGAAGGTCAAATTGCTCGGCGAAAACGCGTGGTATTGTCCTAGCTTCTAGGTGAGGAGAAATTTGTCAAAATTGCTGTCGTCCTCCGTCTCATCTCTTACATTAGTGCAGGGCTTAACAACTGGGCGGTTTTGAGCGCGAGTACTCGCGTCTGCTCAGGCACGTGCTCGCGAGCAGCTGCAAGGTCGTGGAGTAGGGAGGGAGGGGAGGGAGGGGAAATGCGCGCACACGTTTGAATGTGATCTCGCTTTCTTAGCAGATTTAACTAGCCATCTGACTGCTTTGAACATTTTACTACAAGGTAAAGATCTGTTAATTACTCATTTCATAGATCGAATACGAGCTTTTAAAATGAAATTGACACTTTGGGTGCGTCAGCTGGAAACAGGAAACCTAGCTCATTTTCCTAAATTATCATCCATGCAAGATGTTCACAAAGACTGTGAACGTTATTCACATAGTTTAGTTGATCAGCGCTTTCAAGAACTGACAGCACTAGACAGTGATTTTGATCTGTTCTCTCAATATTCAGCGAATATTTAAGAGATTCGTCCTGAGGTGCAGCAAGAAATTATTGACCTGCAGTGTGACAGAGAATACAGAGACAAATTTCAGAACAAGAAAAACATTTTGGAATTCTACAGACCCTTCCCTCAGGATAGATTTCCTCGTTTGCACAAACTGGCGGCTACAATAATATCAATGTTCGGTTCCACGTATGTCTGCAATGAAATGTAACAAGACGCGCCTGTCTGAACGAAACTTAAACTGCACGTTGCGCCTAAAATGCACAAGAACAATTACTCCGAACACAGACGCAATTGTAAAGGACAAAAAGTACAAGATAACCGAGAATCCCACACTTCAGTGACACCTTTTATTGTGTAACAGTTCACAAATTAATGCGAATGTAGAGGCATACACTAAGCTAATAAAACTATGTGGCACGTGTACATTCTCCTTTATTTGTTTCATTTGTCGCAGTAATAATTCGTGAGTGATATCCCTGCAGGTGGCCGCGGATTTACATTGACTGGTGGCAGCTGTTGTGTGCCCCACGTGACTCTCCCCACACTCTGCTCTGGTCCGGTAGTGGGGGGTAGCGTGCTCGCGCTGCTCCGTGCTCGCGCCTTGCTGCTCACAGCTTGCTCCGCGAGCACGTATGTTGTGAAGCCCTGCATTAGTGGTATTTGGCCTGGGCATACTCAAGGCTCATTACTGAGGAGTCAGGTTCTCAGTAAGACGTTGCATTAGCATATGCATACGTTTTGTTTGTCGACTGGAGCGCAGGATTCCACTTCGGGATTATTGTGTTGGCTGACGCTGCTTTTAGACCATTCATCAAGATGCTCTATGGGTCGTTGCATCCTCTATGTGCTAGTGAAGAGCATAGTTATACAAGGTATTCATAAGGATATGGTGGAGAAAAATAGCTGTGGCATGTGGCATTGGAATGGGTTAACTGGATATGCCATGGTACCCGTAGTCCACAGTATGGAAGAAAGGATCAGGATCACAGTAATTTCGGATTATGGATCAGCTTAGCTCAATACCATGCGCTACCAGCTCGTGTCATTGCTTTACTTGCTGAGTCATTTTTGTCAACGTCCAAGCTCTGCCGTTGGCGAATTCCGTGCTTCCTACGGTGCCATCGACATCTGTGTTGGTAGGTGAATCGCAGCCCCCACTGTTGTCTGGCCGTGAGAAAACCGGTCTGTAGGGAGGACACAGCCAACCGCGCCAGGCAGGGTGGCGCCCCTGCTGCCTTGCGGTACTCCCTTCCCACCTCTGAGGTCTCGTGCCACAGAAAGCTGGTGACCCAGCCCCTACTTCCGCTTTTGTAGCTGCTGGACACCTTACTGTGGTTTACTTCCTGTCTGGCGAGCATAAGTGAGACCCACTCGCCAGCCCTGTGTTGTCTGATGGGCCACTTGCACATTACTTTGAACTCAACATTGGATTCTTGATCCATGCTGTGCCGACAGGTCGCAGTACGTCTTCCGCACGCCATATTTTCCTCTAGCAGAAGGCGCGCCATTTTGACGTAAGCAAGTGGCAGTGTGAGAAGTGAGTTAGAGAGCTGCAGACAGTGGAGCAGGAACAACGTCATGTCATTGGGGCCTTGCTATTTCTCTGTCGGACTAGACTTCGGTATTCCGGTCACATGTCCGAAAATAGTTTTCCATCCTGGTGGCTCCAGAGGACACGAAGTGGACTAAAATATTCCTGCTGCGGAAGTCCGTGGTTGCGGTGCCCTCGTTAAGAGGTAAGTGTGCCACCTTTGTACCACGGTGGGGTACCTTCTATTGAGTGAATTTGGGGAGAGAGTGACGTTCGCAAAATCTTCTTTTCTATTGTCTTTCCCAGTGCGTCGCCATCCGCTTATGCGCCTTACCCGCCTTCATGGCTTTTAGAACTCTAAAAATATTGGCTCAGTCCTCCTGCTTCCTTAAGCCCTGATTATGGGTAAGTTGAGTGCGAGTTCAAGAGGGCTGCACGTTTTGGTACCAACTGCTTATTATACCAGAGTAAATTTATCCTTTTTTAAAAATTAAGACATGCTGTGTTTTTACTTTCTTGTATATGATAGTTTTGTGGACATTGGTTTAAGTTACCTCATTTGTTGCTGTCAATGGCTTTCATGCTTGATAGTTAACTTGTTAAATCTGGGAGAAAAGGATTTAAGCCAATTTCTTGGTATTTAAGGTACTGTTTTCTAATGTAATTGAACTTCGTTTGTGATATGTGTGCATCCATTCAAATCTTGTTTATTTTCTGTCCTACATTGCAGCCCCTTAATACCGTTACGCCATTGGGCGTTGTTTTGAAAAAGAATCGGGGCTGGCGGGCAAATCTTATCTCCTTGTTGATATTTTGGTGTGTGTTCACTAATAAGGCCCCAGTTTTTTTTCTGTTAGTACTGGAAGGCTTGGTTTCTGCCTCTTTATTGATACGTGGTTGTGTAATTATACTTGTAGCCATATTGTGTTCAGATGGGTTAAAGATCATTTACAATTTGATCATTCATTCAAATTAATGACCATTTTTCTTGCCAGGTAAAACTAGCAGTTACTGGCGCCATGCGTAGAATTGTCTCTATGATCCGGGAGGTGTCGATTTCCGATTTAGACTGACTAACTGCCTGGGTGCAGCGAGTTGGATTCTGAGGTTGCGGGTTGCGCTGCCTCTTGATCAACAGTACGCAAGTGACCTAAAAATTGCTTGACGCAACTCTGTACCCGTATTGGCTTTTTTTTTAAATGTATTTTTTGTAATTGCGTGTCCTTTTGATGAACTGAATGTTTATTTTAGGGTTATTGTTTTAGTAAGTTTCCATTCCTTTCGTCAGTAGTGTTGTGGAACATTCTGTGATACCACGCAACTGTATATCAGTAAACAAGCCGTCAGAAAATACGACAAGATGAATTGCCAAATCGTCTGTGGCCCAAATTCTTCTTGTTGTAGCTGTCGTTCTGTAGCAGAGGTACTGTATTAAATTATTACATCGTTCTTCTGTCACTTAAGACTGTACTAACAGATTTTTCTGCGTCCTAATAATTACACTGTATCTCACAATAGGAATTGAAACTTAGTGATAAGTGATTGATTCTCACGGAACTGTAACAAATTTATTTGCCTCTGCGACGTGGGTTGTCGAAAATATTTCCTGCCATAACTGTGATAGTTAACGACCAAGCTCATTTGTTATCTTTGGACATAATTATTTTCATAACAATGTACAACAGTTGGGTTTACTGCGTTTTCAACAATATAATCTGCCTTAGTGTGACAGTGCGTTAAAGTCTTACTTGAATACAAAGTGAACATTGCAGAACATATTCGGGAATGAGCACATTTATGAAATTTGATCGTCTTTGAGACTTGTTGTAATTGTTCTTAACGTATTTTTAATTCATTATTGAAAGCTTAAAAGTAAAGTTTTCTTAATTTGTTTGACTGACCTTTTACCCATACGTTGTTCAATAAATATTATGGTCACAAATGTTGTTCAACCCTTACTTGGGCCTAGTCCTCTCCCTAACAGATAACCCTACACTGTAACTGTGTACTAATTCTTACAAACACTTTGTACATACACAGTAAGTCAGAAATTAACCTGATAAAACATTAACTAAACATTTTCCTCAGGAAATGATTTATGAAATTGCCTTATATATACAATGGATGAATGCTGTCCTTTTTTATAAGAGCTAAATTCTTTGGCTCATTGGCTTAAAACCATTCCGAAAAATAAAAGAAATTTTAGATTTATTTACTTCTTGTACCGATAGGAATAGATTACAAGGTGGATGTTTTCTCCTTTAGCATGACTCACATTCACTGATACGCCAAAACATTATGACCACTGGCCACTGTGACTTTGGATGGCACCCAGTGGCGTTGGGTGCATGTGACTCGGTAACAAAAGTGTGCTCATGTGCTACCGTTGTGAGCATCAGCGGAAAGAGGGAGAAAGACAGCGGAAATACCACTAGGATCTAAATGGTTGGACGTCCACGACTCTTCACAGAACACTGGGTTCGCAGGCCTGTCTGCTCTGAAAAGTGGTACAGATGGTGATCTGTGGTGTTTCTGCTGAACGAGCGCAATACTAGTGCACACACAAGTGATTCGGAGCACACCGTTCATCGTACATTGTTCTACATGGAGCTCCACTGCAGACCGCCCCTACGTGTTCACGTATTGACCCAACGGTATCGTTGGCTGCAATTGCAGTGGGTTCGGGACAATCGGGGTTCGACCGTTGATCAATGAAAACATGTCGGCTCTTAGGGTGAATCATATTTTTGCTGCGCTAAGTCAATGGTCGTGTCCACAAACGGTGTCATCGCGTTGAAAGGCAGTTCGAAACGTGCTGTGTACCATTGACGCAGGCTGATGAGAGCAGTGTTATGATATCGGACACATTGTCCTCTGCTTACATGGGTCCCGTGATTCTAATCGAAGACAGCTTGGACTGTCTGCATCCCCTCGTGCTTGATGCTTTCCCCGATGGCGATGTCCAATACAATTGTCCATGTCTCTGAGCCAGTACCGTGCTATAGTGGTTTGAGAAGCATTACGGTTAAATCACGTTGATATCTCAGTGACAAAATTCTCCTGATGTAAACCCTATGGAACGCATCTGGATCGCCATCAGAAGCCATCACTTCGTACGCAAATAAGCCACCTGTTATCTACGCGAATTACGTGACATGTGCGTAGACATATGATGTCACATACCTCCACAAACATACTAACAAACTGTTAGATCCCTGATACGCAGAATCAGTGATGTATTTCGTTCCTAGGACGGATAAACAAGCTTTTAAGCAGGTGGTCTTAATTTTTTGGCTCATCAGTGTTTACATTAAAGTGTACTACGCTACCGTTTTCAAAAATTTAACATTCCTTAACCCTTCATCACCGTTGTGTTCGTATAATCGTACATGCTTTCACGCCCCTGTAGTTTTAATCTAATACAATTTTTCTCACGTTAAGACAAGAAGGTGGATCAAATGACGTCCTCCCAATCATTCTTTTCTATCTGCTTAAATTATTTACTCCATCTAACTAGTTGTCCATCAACTTTTTGTATGGTACGTTCCCTTATTACTTCTCACGAGGTTCTCTCGAACTAGTAGTCGAATCTGCCGTAGATAAATTCACAACAAAGAAAACAGAAACACAAAAAAGCAAACTCTCATCTCTGACTTATTCAAATGTGGCGTAGAGCAAAAGTTAGACAGAATAATTGTAAATATAAATTTAAAATATAGAGACAATTTCTCCGTAGCTCTGTATGTTTCCTTTGTAAAACAATGTTGTCCGTGACACATTCCTTT
Source organism: Schistocerca serialis cubense (assembly GCF_023864345.2). Taxonomy (NCBI): domain Eukaryota; kingdom Metazoa; phylum Arthropoda; class Insecta; order Orthoptera; family Acrididae; genus Schistocerca; species Schistocerca serialis. The sequence goes on from NC_064642.1 coordinate 209,038,404, forward strand.
TCAAACAACTGATATGTCGTCAATGGATCTTTCCCTCTCATCTTATTCTTCTTTTTCGCTCTTACTTCACATACATACGTTTATAATACAATTCTTGGCTCATGGTCATCCAACTTCTGAAGATCCATGTCGTACAGATTCTGTATTTAGCTGTCCTTGACATTTCACATCTTGCAGCACCTGTGACTCCTAAACAAATATTAAAAAGTTACGAAGTTTTTTCCTCCCGAATTCAGCACAAACGCACATTGGTGTGTCCTACATAACTGTTCTTTCCTTCCCTACCTACATTCGGGTGCAAACGCTTCTCTGCGCCCGCCTCCTGGTCTGTCCACTCTATTAATCTGTGTGCAAACGCAACCCCAGCGTCGACTTTAATACCATAAACATCAACAATACTTTCCTCCATTCTAGGAATAGCCCTATGAAACATCGACGGCATAGTCGCTCTCGATACTCTGTGGCCGGCCGCTGTAGCTGAGCGGTTCTAGGCGCTTCAGTCCGGAATAACGCGGCAGCTTCGGTCGCAGGTTCGAATCCTGCCTCAGGCATGGATGTGTGTGATATTCTTAGGTTAGTTAGGTTTAAGTAGTTCTAAGTCTAGGGGACTGATGACGTCAGATGTTAGGTCCCATAGTGCTTAGAGTCATTTGAACCATTTGATACCTTCAGTAGCAGAAACCTTTACAACGTTATAGCCGATTATCAAGAAAGGTTACTGAATAACGATTTTACAGGGGGCTGCGAAGTATAAGAGGAATCCAAGGGTAACAACAGCAATATCATTCACATTAAAAAGATGTTGACAGTAAATTTATTTATCAGTTAATGATTTTTGATAATTAAACCGTAAAGAAAAAAAATCAGATGTCGCTCAACTTGAACACTTGCAGATATTCACACATCAAAATAATTTTATATCCCGGTTCCCTGAACTCCTGAAGACAGACGTTGACTATGGATATCGTATCACAGACACAGTCCCTTTGACTGTTCAGAGATATCACTAACCCGCCCGAAGGTGTAAAAAACCATGCATGGGCAGCGCCTATTAGACGGAGAGGGTGCGACAGCCGACCAGTTCCAGTCATTCCACTAGGAAGGAGGTACACGGCTCATGTTGTCTGTAGTTCAACCATTCCTAGACGGTCAATACCACGGTTCGCATTGTTACTTTGTGCCAGGAAGGGCGGTCAACAAGAAAAGTGTCCAGGCGTTCGGAGTGAACCAAAGCCATGTTGTTAGGACATGCAGGAAATACAGAGAGACAGAAGTTGTCGATGACATGCCTCGCTCAGGCTACCCAAGGGCTACTATTGCAGTGGATGACCGCTACCTACGGATTATGGCTCGGAGGAACTCTGACAGCAACGTCACCATGTTGAATAATACTTTTCGTGCAGCCGCAGGACGTCGTGTTACGACTTAAACAGTGCGCAGTAGGCTGCATGATGCGCAACTTCACCCCCGACATCCATGGCGAGGTCCATCTTTGCAACTACGACATCATGCAGTACGGTACAGATGGGCCCAACAACATGCCGAATGGACCGCTCAGGATTGGCATCATGTTCTCTTCAGCGACGAGAGTAGCATATGCCTTCAACCAGACAATCGTCGGAGACGTGTTTGAAGGCAACCCGGTCAGGCTGAACGCTTTACACACACTGTCCAACGAGTGCATCGAAGTGAAGGTTCCCTTTTGCTTTCGGGTGGCATTAAGTGGGGCTGATGTACGCTGCTAGTGGTTATGGAAGGTGCAGTAACGGCTGTACGATACGTGAATGCCATCCACCAACCGATAGTGCAACCATGTCGGCAGCATATTGGTGAGACATTCGTCTTCATGGACGACAATTCGTGCCCCCATCGTGCACACTTTGTGAATGACCTCCTTCAGGATAGTGACATCGCTCGTCTAGAGTTGCCAGCATGTTCTCCAGACATGAACCCTATCGAACATGCCTGGGATAAATTGAAAAGGGCTGTTTATGGGCAAGGTGACCCACCAACCACTGAGGGATCTACGCCGAAGTGCCGTTGAGGAGTGGGATAGTCTGGACCAACAGTGCCTTGATGAACTTGATGTTTATGTTGATCTGTATTCCAATTTTCTGCGCAGGTTCCGGAACTCTTGGAACCGAGGTGACGCAAAACATTTTTTTATGTTTGTGTTTGAAATAATGATCTCTTAAAAAGATAAAAATTAGCTATAATAAATCCAAAGAAAACGGTATTTTAGTAATATGTTTGCTTTGCATATTTAGAAATTATTAAGGCAATCAACATCTTTGAACCACTAGCAACCCACCTGCGTTCGTGCCAAAATTTGAGGCTTAAAACACTGACGTTAAGAAAATCGCTCATTAAATTTATAACATCAAGAATACCAACACAATAAGACCATTAGTCACTTCATTTCAGTCATTTCTGAAGAGACACAACTGGCTAAAATCGTAAAACCCGTTTTCATTAACTGGCTAGTAATAATTTACACAGATTGAAACGTGATTAAATGAATTTTGTGGAGTCACGCAAAATGTAAGAAAATACTGCTAGGCACGCACTTAACGCATTTCAATTGCCACGTGGCAAGCAAACTAAGCGAACCACTTTAACAGACCTTTAAACACAGTAACTTTAACGCAACTGTTATGAATATTACTTTGTCCATAACAATTGAAGCCGGCCGGTGTGGCCGTGCGGTTCTAAAAGCGTCAGTTTGGAACCGCGTGACCGCTACGGTCGCAGGTTCGAATCCTGCCTCGGGCATGGATGTGTGTGATGTCCTTAGGTTAGTTAGGTTTAAGTAGTTCTAAGTGTTAGGGCACTGATGACCTCAGTAGTTAAGTCCCGTAGTGCTCAGAGCCATTTGAACCATTTGAACAATTAAAGGCCAAATCGCCGACCCGTTCTCCTTCGTCACAGCAGTATTACAAATACGGTTACTGCACTGTGCAATGTCCTTCTTCCGTCAACTGATAGACGCAGACGATTTGGACCGCCATAAGAGACTTGTATTGCTTCCCCAACAACATGGAGGGAAGGCGACTAATTACAGGGCCCGAGGAGTGGAGCACTAAAAGAGAATAAGTTTATAACATTACTAAGGAGCAATAGTTGGTCACATCGACAGCTTATGTTGCTTAGCAAAAGAACGGCTTAACGGTAAGGCTGGCATCGCGAAAGCGGTGGAAAACCTTTTCGACGTGATGTAAGTGCTGTTCGAAGGTGGCACTATAGACGACCACGTCATCTAAATAATGATAGACGGATCTAATCTTTAAATTCCCTATCAATATTAGACCAATAATCTGAGTTCAATCACATCCCAAAATTTTCGCACACAATCGTCTAGTGACCACAAAGCGGCATAGCCAAGAAAAATCCTGTAACGGGACACTCGCCTTCCGAAGACCAACAAAAGGTAACAGCTGCCTATTGGCAGTACGACATTCCTGCAGGATCGATTGAAAGGCGAGAAGTTTGCAAATATTAGGATTCTGAAGGGAGCAACCATAATCCATCAATGAAAGACAGCTCCCAGAATCGATTAAGGCGCATACCGGTTCATGGCTGAGTTCGGTTACAGCAAAAAGACAAAATGGAATTAACGGTTGCCCTAATATGGTTACAAGCTTTAATAGACGGTTTATCCCTCGAAGTGCCTACTTCTCTCTGGCGGCAGCCGGCCGAATTGGCCGTGCGGTTCTAGGCGCTGCAGTCTGGAACCGCGAGACCGCTACGGTCCCAGGTTCGAATACTGCCTCGGGCATGTATGTGTGTGATGTCAGTAGGTTAGTTAGGTTTAACTAGTTCTAAGTTCTTGGGGACTAATGACCTCAGAAGTTGAGGCCCATAGTGCTCAGAGCTATTTGAACCTCTGGCGGCAGATATTAGGACGTGACTTAGGTGTCACTAGACATCGGTTCATAGGATCAACGAAACGGAAACAACGTTTGATTTTAACACTCCTATCGTTTCCGGGTGCAGGGACGTTAGCGGACTCTAGCCAAACATCCGTTTCGCCTTCCCGCCTTTCGTCTGCAAAATGCACATAATCGATGACGAATACTAGTCTATACAGTTCGGCACATGTGGCTGGCTTCTCACAGAACATTAGACGTGATCTGTCGTCCGGTTTAATGGCTTCGAATATGTTCTCAGTACCTTCCACATTGCTCACATCTGTCTCTAAGGCACTAATAGCAGTCTATATTGCATCACTATATTACTGGAGAGTTTCATTCTGACCGTGAGCACGAAGAAAATACTTATTAACCAACATGTTTTTAACCTAAGGAGAAACTTTATTCCTAATTGTGCTCTTTCTTAAATCTTGCAGGGTTCCTTGTTTACGCAAGACTCTTGCAATATCAGATGCTAACCGCCACCTGGCCAGAAGATACAGCAATCGCAAAGTGACAAGGTGGGCCATTCGCAATGCTTTGGCCCGTTTTTGTGACCGAACTAGCAGTCACAGCACTTCTCGGTTCGCGGCAAGTCTTCAAAATCTAGCACTTGCAAACCCTGTAGCAAGCGAATAATGGAGTTAGGCAATTTATCAAAAGATTCAGATACAAGTCCCCTACCACTGTGTCTAAAGGAAGGAGTAACAGAACTCAACAGGGGAGTGGGCTCAAGTTTTACAACCTCAGTGGCCTCCTCATGCCACTACACGGTATTAAGATATAATTGTAACTCCATGACCTGATTCAAGAGATTTTCAAAAAGATCGCCATCCTCCTTACTAATTTGTAACTCTTTCAAATCATGGATCCTATTCAGCAAATGTTTAATACGTTCTTGGATCCTGTTCATCTGAGTTCGCGACGGACAACTATCTTCTAACATGTTGATCGTATCACTCGCATGCGAAAGAGCGCCAGTACAATAAGAAAAGGCAGGTCTTACCTCACCAGTTCACTCCAAAGGTAGCTGAAATGGTTTGTCCAAAACATTCCGTAACCGCACTGTAAGCTGTGAGACCGTACCAGCATTCTGGTGCATTAGTATTTGCAGCTCATAAATTAAGTACTCTCTTTAAATAATTCAACCCGAGGCATCTGTGCACTTGCATGAGACCAATTCCAGCGGTTGTACCTTCCTGCAACATAACGAATTGACCGAATCCCAGGCACTTAACCTACAAACCAAACCATTTAACTTCAGCACTACAAGACAACTATGAATGATGTTGACACTGTCCCCCCTCCCCTGCAGCACAACCACGTTCTGCTACGATTGAAAAAGGTTTTTACCAGGGGGAAGGTAAAGGCCAACACAAGGGCTGTTGTGTGGAACAGGAACCAAAGAGTAACAACTGCAACACCATTCACAGTTAAAAAAAGTTTTAACAGTGAATTTATTTAACTATTGGGAAGATAGTTTGACACAGCATGTATTTATGACAACGAAATCTCAGGGGAAACTTTTTTCAGATCTCGCTTGTCTTGAACAGTCTCAGATATAGTTAAAATAATGGTCTCTTAAGATAAAAAATAGCTTGAACAAATCCCCAGAAAGTGGTATTTTAAGTAAGACGTTTACTTTATACATTTAGCCATTATTAAGACAATCAACGACTTTGTACTACTAGCAACTCCATGCATTCGTGCTCAAACTTGAGACTAACAGACACTAACGGTTAAGGCGATGACTGATTAGATTTATAACATTTTCTCAAGACACACAACTGGCTAAAATCGTAAAACCTACTTTCAGTAACTGGCTGGTAATAACTTTCAGAGATTGAAACGTGATTAAATGAATTTTGTGGAGTCACAAAAAATGTAAGAAAATACTGCTATGCACGCACTTAACGTATTTGAATTGCCACGTGGCAAGCAGACTAAACGAAGCACTTTAACAGACCTTAAACACAATAACTTTAACACAACTGTTATGTTTATTACTGGGGCCATAATAAATCAAGGCCAAATCGCCGACCCGTTCTCCTTTATCACATCAATATTACAAATACGGTTACTGCAATTGACCGGCGCAGAGGATTTGGACTGCGGTAAACAACTCGAATTCCTTGCCCAACAACATGGAGGGAAAGGCGACCAATTACAGGACCCGAGGAGTAGTGCAGTAAAACAGACTAAGTTTATAACATTACTAATGAGCAGCAGTTGGCCACATCGAAAGCTTATATTGCTTAAAGGGGGCCATGGCCCATGGGGATTGACACAAAATTAAACTCCGTCATCTGAGAAGAATGAAAAGAATGTATCAAGTTACTACCAGTCTGCCCTAACAGGGTTCAATGTGTGTAATTACATGAAGCACGACACGGCGAGGGAGCGTTTATAATTGTGAATACTAACAGACGATCATGTAATTAAGCTGATCAAGCTATACCACAAAGTCAGAAGCAAACATATGCTTGAGCCTACTGCACTTGTGAGCATTAAATTCGATTCATAAAAAAGAAATCAGAACCAGCTTGTGATCCAACTCCTCACTTTTTAAACAGTCGTTACATTCAGATTATTCGGTGTGCAGCAAGGCTCACTGTTTTCAATCGCCGGAATTGGTTCCACCGAGCAGTGTGCATAGTGGCGTCAATAGAGAGCAGGCCATCACTTCATATCTCCGCGGAACGCTTCAGCGAAGGACAGTCTAGCCGACCAAGGCAGCAGCAGCCGACTAACTCCGGCCGGTCTCCACACCCTCTGCACGCCTACAGCACTCTCTCTTTACTCCCTTTCGCAAGCGCTGTCCGTACGCATCTCTCCGTTCGCGCCGCATCCCCGACCTTTCGCTGCTAGTTTTCCTACTGGACCTCCCGTAATTCTAGCAAAGATCTTCTTGCTAAGGGAAAGCGTCCCCTCGCTTTGAGCGCCATGGGTCAGTAACTCAGTCTTTCTCCTTGCTATTGTTATCTATTTACTTCTCCGATCTTTACATTCATTGTGAACCCTCGTATTTATTCCTCAAATATAAAAGTGTTACTGACCTCATCCAAAAGCAGTTCGCTTCTTTTACAACGTCTCGACAGCTTTTACAATACTATTATTTTTTAGCGGAAGTGAGTATTTTAGTTACTGAATAAGTAGCTAGCATGACAGAGGATAATGTCACAAAAATCTAAGTGAACAAGCATTACTCCTCTGAATTACTAATCGGTCCTCTGACTCCGAAGTACTGTATCCAACCAAATGTTTTCCACATTGGCTAAATGATATTTACAAAAGAAAATGTAACATCGACTTTTGCTCCGTTTTTCAAGACCCATTACCTTTCTCTTGTATTTAAATTCTGTGTTTGTTTGTTCCACCCATAAACTCCTTCTTATTCCATGAAGGGTCTCACCCCTTGGTTTGATGCCTTTACGACGGAGATCAGAACAGCGACTCCCAGCATTGAAACCACGCGGTTTTCATATACGTGGTGGAGGAAACGTTTCAGACACCCCTTTATTGAGCAGTTTAAAAGCCTGCCTATACAGAGACATCTAATCACTGATTACTAGGCACAGGAGTAACAGCCAATCATTTTAACATCATCTGAGCTGAGTGGCGCTATTTGCTGAACTAGCATCTGATGACCGCATTTGAAATCTGCGTGACGTCGAAAGGGTTGCATGTTACGCTGGCGCTGGTAATCAATGATCGGCTGTCTCTGTGCAGGTACATTTTTAAAGAGCTCAACAGAAATTTATCTGAAATGTTTTCCTCGGGCTCCCATATGCAAACAGCGTGATTTCAGTGCTAGGCGTCGCGGTTCTGATCTCCATCAAAAATGTTCAAATGTGTGTGAAATCGTATGGGCTTAACTGCTAAGGTCAGCAGTTCCTAAGCTTACACACTACTTAACCTAAATTATGCTAAGGACAAACACACACACCCATGCCCGAGGGAGGACTCGAACCTCCGCCGGGATGACCTCCGTCACAGAGGCATCAAAAGGAGGGGTGAAATGTCGGTAAGAGGGCGTGTGACCACCTTCCCATGGTGTGACACGACCACAATGACACTGGGCAGAATTGTGATGAAATTTGATGTCGATGTGACATCATTAACCCACCTTACACCTCACATGAACTTCACAGCTCTGGCCTTGTTCTCACATACCATCAATATCTTGCTATTGGAAACGTCACTGGGGACGAGGGTGACAATTTGTTTCTGCGCTATTACAAAAAGTGGTTGAAATGGCTTTGAGCACTATGGGACTTAACTTCTGAGGTCATCAGTCACCTATAAATTAGAACTACTTAAACCTAACTAACCTAAAGACATCGCACACATCCATGCCCGAGCCAGGATTCGAACCTGCGACCGTAGCGGTCGCGCGTTTCCAGACTGTAGCACCTAGAACAGCTCGGCCACCCCGGCCGGCTGCGTTATTACAGCCGAAGGTTGTAGGCACCTTTCTGCATCTACATCATACTCCACAATGAGGTACTTTTCGTACCACTAACTGGTGGGAAGAATGACTTCGGTAATCCTTTGTACTGGCTCTAATTTTTGGAATTTTCTCCTAGCGGAAATTACGCGTGACGTTTGTGGGGTGAAGTAATATGTTGTCCGACTCTTTCCGCCGACCGAGGTGGCCAAGCGGTTCTAGGCGCTGCTGTCTGGAACCGCGTGACCGCTACGGTCGCAGGTTCGAATCCTGCCTCGGGCATGGATGTGTGTGATGTCCTTAGGTTAGTTAGGTTTAAGTAGTTCTAAGTTCTAGGGGACTGATGACCCTAGAAGATAAGTCCCATAGTGCTCAGAGCCATTTGAACAGTTTCGACTCTTTACGGGAAGTGCTACCTCGAAATTTCAATAGTAAATCTCGCCGTGATGCACGGCGGCTCTCTTGTGTCGTCTGCCAATGGAGTCTGTTGACCATGTCCGTAACGCTCTCGCGCTGGCTAAACGATCCAGGGACGAAACGCACCGCCATTCGTTGGATCTTCTCTATCTCTTCATCAGCCCTACCTGGTAGGGATCTCAGGTAGTTGAACAGTACTCAAGAATAGGTCCAACAAGCCCCATTTTAAGCCACTTCCTTCGCGGAAGAGTTGCGTTTCCTTAAGGTTGTTCCTATGAGTCTGAGTCTGGCATCTGCTTTTCCCACTATTTGTTTTATGTGGTCGTACCATTCAAGTTCGCTCTTGATAGCTATGCCTAAATATTTACGGCAGATTCTGTTTCCAACTGTTAGTCATCAATAGCGTAGCTGTACAGTAATGGATCTCTTTTCCTATGGATGCGCAATATGTTACAATTATTTACGTCTAAGCTCAACTGCCAGAGCCTCCACCATTCATCGATTCTCTGGATGTCATTCTGCAAACCGTTACTATCTTGTGGCTTTGCTACTTTGTTATAGACAACCGCATCATTTGCGAACAGTTTTAAAGAGGAAACATTTACGTGGAAAAAGTAACGTTCCTATCACACTTCCTTGGGTTTTTCCGGAATTTACCTTTACATTTGCCGATTTTGTTTCGTTAAGAGCGATGAGCTGAGTTCTATCTGCAAGGAAGCCTTGAACCCAGTCGCTAATCTGCTCCGCTAATCGATAAGCTCGTATTTCTTTTCACTAAATGGCACTGCGGAACGTGTCAAATGCCTTCTTGAAGTCAAGGAGCACGGTATAAACCTGACTGTCGTTGTCCACGGTGCCGTCGATCACATGGAGGAACAGAGCGAGCTGAGTTTCGCAGGATCTCTATTTGCCGAATCAATGTTGATTTCTATAGAGGAGATTTTCATTCTCCAAAAACGTCATAAATCTTGAGCGTAGAACGTGTTCCATAATTCTACAACAGATTGACGTCAACGTTGTTGTTCTATAATTGAGTGCATCTGTCCTATGACCCTTCTTAAAAACGGGATAGACCTGCACTTTCTTCCAGTCACTATGTACCTTTGTTGCTTCAGCGATCTACGATAAATTACTGTTACAAGGGGAACGAGTTCTTCCGCATAATTTTTGGAGAATCTTATAGGTATCTTATTCGGTCCTGTAGCCTTTCCGCTACTAAGCTATTGTAATTATTTTTTCTATTCCCCTAACGGTTATCTCAGTAGCTGCCATTTCGACATTCGTACGACAATTGAAAGGAGGGACCGTGTTACCATGTTCCGCCGTGGAACAATTTCGGAAGACTGAATTCAGTATTTCGACATTCTCTCTGTTATGTTCCGTTTTGGGGCCAGTATGGTCACTGACAGAATGAACAGACGATGTTGTCACACTTACTCATTTTACATACGACCAGAACCTCTTAGGGGTTTTACTCAGATCAGTTGAAGAATTTCAAACTTTTGAATCGCAGTGGGAGGCAGTTATAGGGTTTCGAAAAAAATTACGTTTTATCTCCAAAAGTATAAGATTAATTTTACAGAAATTTTGCAAAAAGTGCTTTCCCAGTATGCTCCGGGTGTTGAGAAATTTATATTTACTGCATAATGTTTCTTTAGTCGCTCTAAAATGAGTACACAAAAGGCTGTGACGTCACCATTAACCTCTCGTAGCGGATGGCTGATAGAACAGTGGACTGTATGTGTGAAAAGGATTGCGGCCGGCAGAAAGCCTCACGTGCTTTCCTGTCCCATATTTAGCCTGTTGAAATGGTCGTCAGCAGTCTTGGAAGTGCTCCAGATGATGACGAAGCAGTTCTCTTCACTATACTAAACTACTTCTCAATAAGCCTGCATGGCTTGGCAGCACTGAAACTTCCTCATTACCAATGTCCAAAATTTTTTGACGTACTTTTTAAATAACTATATAGTGGAGTGGACGCATTATTGCGTTAATTAGCCTAGTTATAATTATTGTCTTTCGACTCATCGTCTTCATCTTCACCCGGACTTAAAATGCCCAATGAGATTCCCTTGTTGAACTCTTTCTCGCTTGCTGCTGCTGTTCTGTTTGCACATATACGCTCCGAACTACTCGTTCTACCTGGTTATCAAGCGTATTTTCCCGCTCACTGGCATCGATATCCCTGCGTTCCCTGTCGTAAAACTGTTACTATATTGCCCCTGATGTTCTGTTCGCAGCTGAGTCAAAAAATTTCCATCCGGCAGCACTTTGGCCAGTCATATCGAGGTTCAAGTTCGTTCCATTTTGTACTTGGTGTAAATTACAAAGAAACACAACGCATAAGGGCTTCCTGTTTCTCCTCAATCGCAGAGAGCTTTCGACTGCTTACATATTCCGTTTAGCTGGACGCGGTAAAAACGAAGTCCGGTAATGAAGCGCACCAACACATTAGTCAAGTCACCAGACTCTTGACACATGTGAAAAACTTATATACACGACCACCGGTGGTACCACCGTTCCAGTCGCGCAGGCATTCGTCTGTCCTCCGAGACCTGAGTTGGAATTTGTTACTAATATGTTCCATTGTAATCACTTGTCTTCGATCAAATCTTCCTCCAATTACCAGAAAGACGCTGCTCTACATCGTCCTTGACCGAAGAAGTGATGAACACAACTGGGGGTTAGGTTCATGATGGTTTAGAACTATAGGTTCATTGACCACCGAAATTACTTATCAGGGCATTGAAAGACTCTATACTGTGGTTAAGGCACTGCTCTCAGATTCAGAAGAAGCCAGTTTGAAGTCTCCATCTACAGTCCAGATTAAGATTTCTTTCTCGGTTTTACTAAGTCGATACAAGGAGATATTCGATCGATTTCTTACACGCCGGTGCCGAAAACGAAATTGGGATCGGTCCTTAATTATCTCAAGGGTGGCAGATAATTACACTGCAGAATGGTACACCCACAGTAAACCCATTATTGATCGCTTAACCTTGATGGACGGTGTTTTGCGCTGCTGAGCCATGGTATCTACCATTGCATGGAGGACATGCTTGGTCAACGAGATATCATTAAAAATCTGATAAAAACTTGAAACGAATTTGGTCGCTGCCTTATCTGTGGAACTGTAACGACCCATTAAAACTGATGCAGAATGGTTAGAAATACTACGACACGCACAAGACGTTATTATATTCCTGAAAGTATGGAATAGTTACAGGCCCTGCTGAGTAAAGCGAATATTCTGCCGAACACAGAATTTGAGGTGAGAGTAAACCTAAGCAAGGCGAAGGTACTGAAGGGAAGAGAAAATAAAGAGTCCAAAAAAATTTTACATAAAATTTATAGGTCCGGAAGAGGCAAAGTGATGAAAATTTACTGTTTCCGAAGAAAAGTGACGGACGAAGAAGCGAGGACATTAGCATCACACTCGCACAGGTAGTGGAAGCATTTCTTGCCGGAAACAATCTACTAGTATCAAGATTAAGTTTTTATTTTAGAAATAAATTTCTAAGGAATTACATCTAGAGCAGAGCACTGTGTGGAAGTGAATCACTGACTTTCAGAAGACTAGATATGAACAGTATTGGAGTGTTTGGTATTTAATGTTACAGAAGGATAATGCAGATTATGTGGTCTGACTTGATAAAAATACGGAGAGTCTTCGGACAAAACAGCGAGGAAAATACCTCGTGAAGAAACTAAAAAGAAGAAGGGACAGGATGATAAGACATGTCTTAAGACAACAGTGAATAGGTTCATGGTACCAGAGAGCACAGCCTCTAGGAGAAGACAGATATTAGAATATATATTATACAACAAGTAATTGGGGTAACTACGTATAAGAGCTACTTTTAAGAGATTGGCAAAGGAGAGTAAGTTGAATCAGGTAATATCAAACCATTTAGAAAGCTGAGGACACAAACTAGAAATAAAACACTGACATAGGTTTAGACGTAAAACAAAATCAAACTTAAATTACAGTGATCGGAGAGGCTTCGAACCCCTTTGGTTGTAGGTAAGAGACTGTATCACTACGTCATTTTCTTGGTGTGAACTCAATGGAGTGTACTAAAGCAGGGTACGGCGATGTTTTTGATAGACTTGCTTGTCAGGCAATACGTAATATTTTGCATTTAACTACAGTTCAAATTAGTGTCACAGGCTGCAGTAACATGTAATATTATTCGGCATATTCGTTTAAGGTGCTGGCACTGAGTGGTAATACTTTATTCTGTCCAGCTTGGGGCAGATGCGTAAAACAAGAAAACTTCAGTCGAAATGTTGATACTGAACTACACCACAGTGGGTCAGTTTCAAGTGCTCGACTGACCCAAAGAACATTTGCCTGCGCGTCTTTCCTGGAACAAACTACCCTGCTCTTCTGATCCCCGCTGCGTCGTAGAACGCTTTTAAGGCTCCGTAAATCCTGCGAGGCTGTAACAGAGTTGATGAAAACTCCGAAGATGCGGCAAAGCGAATTCCAATATCCTCCATAATCCACCTCGGAGGAACTCGGCAACAGGATCCGTTAAGTTATGCGGGAGGAGTGTAAGCCCTCCTGCTATAATAGATTTCCGTTAATGCCTGAGACTGGCACATTAAAATTTCCCAATAACTTTGTTATGATAACAAACAGCAGTGCAAAAGTTAACTTACTACTTGCCACAAGAAGGAAAGTGGTTCAAACTCAACAGACATTGCAATTGTATGAAGGCAATACTACATTATTTCCGTTTTTGCATAGTTCGTTAAATCACTCTGCATTTCAAAATGAAATCACAGTATTTTAGGCTATACACTGCAACTTTTTTAAGCATATTTTCCGATTTGAAACATCAGATTAGTAATATAAAACAATGAATAATATTTGCACACAAAATATATTGTACTTAACTGAAGATACAAATGATCTAGGACATTGGCTGTATCTAAACCTACTGTTGAATGTACGTGAAAGTATGAACTGTTCCGTCCAGTCATTCACCGAAATCTATACATATGAAATCCTCCACTTCTTCCCCAGTACAAGATAAAAATGGAACAGACAACACTGCCAAACTGTAGTTTGATATTTGCAGTAAGTAAAGATTCGTAATAAACTATAAAATCGAAGTTAGCTCTTTGCATTTGTGTATGAATTAGTTGAATGCTACTCTTATTATAGAACGAAACAACCAGCAGCTGTAAGAAGCATGCACTGCAATAAAGTGAGTAATCAATGAAATCGTCTACCGTAACTAAAGACCAAGAAAAGAATTCAGCATCAAAATCTATGCCCGTCCATGCTTATAGTAATAAAAATGTATTTCTAATGGCTTCTGGCAAAAACTGTTTTTCGCCTACAGTGTGTATTTTAGAGTATAATATCTGTCAAGGTCCATCGTTGTTTTGTAACATCAATGATATATCCTAATATAAGCCGTTTGAACTTTTTTCAATATTTTGCAAAGGATAACTGTTTTAGGGTGTTTTAGTAAATAGCTTACTTATTTATTAAAGCAGAAAGGCTAATCACCAAAAATTTAAGTAATCTGAACATTCCCAAACAGAATAGCTAGTGCTCAGTCCATTAAATTTCGGGCATATAGCCGAACATGTAAGATTTCCTCCACTGAAATTTCGGCCGCGTATTATCCGGCCATCCTCAGAGTGAATCACAGGACTGACGAGAAGACGCCAAGCGCGGCCTTACATGCTCCACCGCGGCGGTACTGCGCATGCGGGTCACAGATGCTGGTCGGCGGCAAAGAAACACGCTTACACATGCGCCGCCTGTGCCGATTCGCTTATCGATGTACGATCGGCGGCGGTGACACCATGACGACTTCCCTGCAGTTTAATTATACGTAGAGTAGGATTCTATGCTTTGACCGGATTAAAAGCACTATCTCTATTTATTAAATTTTTAGCTAATCTAATCTCTATAGCTTCCTTGAAAACAGATTCCCAAAAGGAAGAGGTGGATGTTGAAATCTTCACATCACTGTAATTCATGGAATTCCCCGTATCAATACAATGTTCGGCGAGAGCTGACTTGTCTGGCTGTGATAAAGCCCTAACAAGTGGAGTAATTATCTATTTTCATGTCTATGATGTGAAATATATCGAAATGTTTTTCTGGTATTTCGGCAGATATTTGAAACATCATTTTTGCATTGTGTGGACGTATTTTGCTACATTTTTGCTTTGTGTTGACAGACTTTGTCCAATCGTAATGCCCATCACATGTTTGTGTGACGGACAACGTTGGTTTTCTTTCTGTACAAAGAAAAACGTTGTTGTAAAGTGAACTTCTACTGAGAATTTTTTTGATTCATTTACAACAAAATAAGTGTTACAAGCCCTTGAGAAACAATACCTGTAAGTGAATTGAAGAGTGTACATGTCACGGTTACAACATACCCGAGACAGGTAGAAATTCAGGATTGAAAGAGCAGTCAAGCAAGAAAATTCCGTGACACCGCAACTATTCTCAGAATTAATGAAGTTTATTTGGATAGTTATACTGGTGAGAAGACGAATGTATGCGTATAGATGTATCATGTAGGAATTATTTCGGTGATGATATTGCACTATTGGCGCCTAATGGAGATAGACATGAACAACAAACTTGACACACCAAGTCTGGAAGTATTTATGACAAATAGTTATCACAAACCTCAAGAAATGTATGGTCAACACATCGAAAGAATAATCATACAAGTTAACGATAAAGTAGTACAAGTAGCTGATGATCTTATATGTATTTAGGACAGCGGAAATAGCTATTGGATGGACAAGGAAATAAAGCAACTCGTGTATAAAAATAGAACCTATAGTAAACAAAATTACGTTTTCAAACGTGATATTCCGATGTATTTGAAAAGGATAGATTAAGATCAGTGTACGTGTCCAATTGTATCTGATGGTAATGAAACATGGACTTTAAACGTGAAGACAGTTCAATACCTGAGAGCTTTTCAGCCAACAATGGAAAAATTATCACGGCTGTCAAATTTTATTAATAGAAAATGTGATGTGGCTACGAAAGGAGAGAACCTTTAATACTCAGGCAAGGCGTAAGTCTTGATGCCAGGTGGGCATCCACAAAGGAGCCAGCGCTCTATATGACGTAAGACTGCGCGATCAGGTACAGCGAAGACAATACACGTGGGCCCCAAGGTGAATATCAGACGTGGCCCTACAACCTGAATGTTTGAGCAGCTTCTAGAAAGTTTTCGCCATTAGGGAGATCTTAGGTAGCGTCAGGGAAAACCAACGCTGCCTGGGAAACTCATCCAGAAGTTCATGAAAAATCAGTATAGAAGTGACTAGTGCCCGGGACGAAGTAAGTTGCAGTCGAAGTTGTCACTGTTGCAGTCATAGTCACTGCCAGGAAGGAGAAGAAGCAATACTGTAGTCGAGCCTCAGAGTCACTCTAGAGTGGCATTTTTATACTGCAGCAGTAAACTACGATAAGAATGTAAACACACGAAAGAGGACAACTGAGTTTGCATTAAGTAGCCAGTAAAAGCTATGTAAGCAACCGATGTGTTCTCCATACAGCCCGCCTTCCGCAAACAGCAGTATTCAATAAACTGTGGATGAAGCCCGACCAACAGGCATTACATACATTGATCGAAAATGATAGCGCATTGAGAATGGCTAGTTTCTGCTGAAATCTAGATCTGCCAATAAAATTTAAAACGGACGACTGATAGCTGAAATCTACTATTTACAAGTCATATCTTGAGCTTGTAGTTTCCATCTAGTAGTAGCAAAGAGTAAGTTTTTTCCGTTTGTCAAAATACACAGAAGAACAAGCAGTGTCTTGCGCTTGACTCCTATTGTTGTTAAAGTATTTGACTGTGTATTGTTGGAACGAGTTGTAAGCAGAGCTGTCGTCTCTGATAGCAAAAGATAGAACTCAGGAACCAGAATTGGTGAGAAGGACTAACATGCCAAGTGATAGGGTGTACTCATTGATGTGCAAGGATTTAAAACAACTGTGAAACACCTCTTCAAATAAGGTTTACCTATTGGAAAATAAACTGCTCTTAAATTCTATCCACAAGTGTTTGCATTGTTATTCACTTCCTACGAAGTCAATAACTTCTCCTCTCCGTTACAAAGTCACCTGTGCTAAGCATGCCAAGAGACTTTCTCCCTCTCTCTCCGTTAAATGTAACTTAGCAGACCTCAGACCACATTGTGGACAACATCCTGATTATGCTACACAGGTCACATCTTCGTTCTTGCTGGTCACAGAACCTGTGCCGGGACATGACAAGGTGCATGTTGTCACTTAACAGCATAAACGGAAATACAATGTGTTTCAAACTGAATATACGGGGTTTAACGCCTTGTAACATTTAATGCGTTCAACTTACAATTGTAACTAACATATCAGCTGAAAAGCAGCTCAAACTATTTTGTTTTTATACCTGCGTGCAATGGGAAGATTGTGGAATGACCAAGAATTGTCCGCCTTGGAAGCTGCGCGGTCAGCAGGGCTCAGGTTCGATTCTCGGCCATGTCGGAGATATTTTTTTCGTTCGGTGGCCGAGTGTTGTCTTGTCCTTCCGTTCATATCGTCATAATTGACATTCCACTACTGAGATGGGTGTAAAGGTACGTCCCGAAAGCCAAGAAATTAAAAAAAAGAAGACCAAGAGTGACTGAACAACGCGTGAACGAGTGAGAGTGTTTCGCGCGTAGTCCCAAAAAATCATTTCGGAAGACTAGTTGTGAATTAGCAGTTCCAATGACGTCTGTGTGGAGACTTGTAAGGAGACACTTACACTATGACCTAATCGTTTGCAGCTGTTACAAGTTCTAAAGCCTACAGGCTATGGTTTACTTGATAACTTTGAAAACGAAAATTTAATGTTGCTGAATGACGATGAAGATTTTCGGCAATGAATCGACATTTCATCTAAGTGAAAATGTGAACACACATATGTGCGCGACTGGGGGTCGGCAGATCCACACAATATGGTACAGTTGCAACGAGATTTC
The DNA here is from genome assembly GCF_023864345.2 of Schistocerca serialis cubense. Taxonomy (NCBI): domain Eukaryota; kingdom Metazoa; phylum Arthropoda; class Insecta; order Orthoptera; family Acrididae; genus Schistocerca; species Schistocerca serialis. The sequence goes on from NC_064642.1 coordinate 209,056,182, forward strand.
CTAAACTGAACGTTTGTGGTGCCATATTCCTGCGGAAAGTTTATGTGCTTTTCTTTTTAAGTGAAGTAACTGGTGTTTCTTATCTTGATGCGCTAGAACAATGTCTATTTCTTCAATTGGAAGAAGCTGAACCACAGACTTTTATTTGTCAGCTAGATGGTACTGGCATAACTCAGTATGTGGTTGGTTAAACGGTGTTGTACCCCCCGCTAGATCGTCTACAAGGTGGATGGCATGCGAGTTTTACCTCTGGGTGTTCATAAAGGATCATGTGTATGTACCTCCGCTACCAGGTGATCCGCCACACCACAAAGTGAAAATTTCATTCTGAATTCAATTATTATTTGACGATAAAATATTATTTAATACGTGATCTTCTTGTAGCAAATCTCAAGCAAAAGTTAGGAAAAAGAGGGGGATGCGCTCTTCGTGTTTCATAAACATAAGACGGTCAAAGTTAACACAGATAATAATTTTAAGGTCGAAATAGTGATTGCACGATGGGCTAAAATTTCACCGATGACGTTGTTTCACTCTCTACGGGGAATTAAAAAGAAGTGTTGCTTATTTCTACGGGACGTTAATTTTGGTCAAAACTAGAAGAAATTGCCTAGAATGATATATCAGAAAACAAATACCTGTTGAGATAAGGGCCAATCTGTCCTGTCATTCCCATGTCTCTGTTATTAGAGATAGACACTATAGGCATCAGTTTTGCATCCTGACATATCCTTCAGCCCTTCTTCTCAGTAAATTACGCACTCTTCCAAACACTTACAGCTTTATTCACACGGCGTGATGTTCAACCTTCACACGCTCCTGCGACTTTTGCTAATTTTTGACGGTTCGGGCCTACAATCATAGCTTTACATGTCACCATAGCCTAAAATCCAACGGCTTCAAGACCGATAAAAGGCGAGGCCACACTACTGGACCTCCTCGACCATTCCATCACCCATAAAACTTGCAGTGAGGTACAGGCACACGATCTACAGAACTGGGTGGTGGTGGTTGGTTGATTTGAAGGAACGGACCGTCGGCCGGAGTGGCCGTGCGCTACTAGGCGCAACAGTCTGGAACCGCATGATCGCTACGGACGCAGGTTCGAATCCTGCCTGGGGCATGGATATGTGTGATGTCCTTAGGTTAGTTAGGTTTAAGTAGTCCTAAGTTCTAGGGGACTGATGACCACACATTTTAAGTCCCACAGTGTTCAGAGCCATTTGAACCAATTTTGAGGGAACGGACCAAACAGTGAGGTCATCGGTCCCATCGGATTAGTGAAGGCCGGGAAATAAAGTCGGCCGTATCATTTCGTAGTAACCACCCCGGCATATGCTTGAAGCGATTGCAGGGAAAGTATAGGGAACCTACATCAGGATGGCCAGAAGCGCGTTTGAACCGTCGTCCTCCCGAATGCGAGTCCAGCGTGCTAACCACAGCGCTCGATTGGGCGAGGCTTCCTTAATCTGTTTGGTGAAGTGTGTGGTCCAATGAATTTGTCACCGACAATTTGTGCTCATACACTGATACTGAAGTAATCACGAGGCCTCACCTCTATCATCGCTCGAGGATTTGCATCTGCTCACAAGTGCATCTTGTGATTATTCACTATGCCATCTCTTTAAATCCTACCTATACAACAAAATAGTAGATATTACTCATCACAAGTAAAGGGGTACAAATTTTACCTGGTAGAACTTGAGTTCTATAAGGGGCAGTCAAATGAAAACCTAACACCCGCCACAACGGGTAATCACCAAACGCGGTAAGACATTTATCACACTGGGAGATGAGACGATCTAGTCTTGTTTTGTAGGAGGTGGCCGACTGGTGGTGGATCCACAACCGCCTCCCCCTCCCCCCCTCCTGCGACTGAAACCGATGTCCACGTATGTCTTCCTTCTGGTAGTCACTGAAGTGAAAATCGCATGGCGAAATATCCGCGTATACGGAGGATGTTGCAGTGTTCTCTACCAATCTGCTGAAGTGTAACCTTCATTCGACTGGGAGAGTGGTGGCGGGCGTTACTGTTCGGCCTACGAAGGAAAATAGAGACATAAGAATAGCAACATTTGGTATCTACGTATGATTATGGTATAATATGTCTCTATTCGTTCTTATAGGCCCTACTCATCTACTCATCCCTCTCGCTTACATCGTTACCTGGCAAGGGGCATCAGTAATGTTTTCTCTGCGTCATCGCGAAAAATTCTAACAAAAGCCTGATGGACCTGATTTGTAAGTATTTGGGGGACAGTACGGTAAAATGCCAGACATGCCCGGCTGAAGCCGCTCACTTGGCATACCTATATTCAGTCGTTCTGGGCTACTGGCTATCCTTCGTGGTTGCTTTTCCTGTTAACACGTATCGTGAAAACGAATATCGCACTAGATTTATTTGAGATCGATCTGTAGAATGGGGACACAACTACATCATGGACTGCTGCAACTTTTCAAATATCCACAGACGGTGCCATATGGCCTCGCAGATTTTCATGACACTAATGAAGGGTGTCTGCATAAGGAATCTCTCCTGCATAAACGCGACACCTAGGGTGGCCCCAAAGATAACAATTCGAAGGACTGAAGTGGGAGGAATGAGTATTCCACGGAACTGGACCTTCCCTACCCGTTCATTTGTTGCGACAGGTATCATTGCATGCCTCTCGAACTTCTTTCTTCTCCGTCTTCACGTTTTCCTGTTAATCGTGGTCAGCTTTCCAAATCATGCAGCGTCATCTATCCCGCTGGTAGACATCATCTTCACTAAATCTTCGATTCTTCATGTCACGTTAAATGTTCATTAAGCAGTTGGGTTGATGTCTTCCTGACCCTCCTCTCTTTGTAGTAATTGTCTTCAAGCCTTCGTGTCATGTGTTTATGCCATGTGAACTTGGATTCTAAGACTTTTTCGTTCATGAGTACGACTTTAAGTCTGCCTCTTAGGAGTTAACTGCACAGTTTGTCTTTCATTGTTACTCTTCCCGTCTATCGTAACGGGCGTATATCTGTTGTATGGAGCTTCTTGTTCTTATTTTTTGATCCCAAACTTCACTGTCATGCAGCACCACGGGTCTTAAATCCGTTTTATAACTATTGCCTTTCGTTTTATGTTCATTTTTGGATCGCATGGAACCCTTTAAAGTATTGCCACCTGTTCTAACCAGATGATATATTTTGGGGTATGTCTATTACAGTTGATCTGTCCTATGGTGTTAATGATCCAAGAAGCTTAAAAATTTTAACTCTTGGAAGTATGACGTTATTCAGTTTGTTGTTTGTGATTTCTGTGGGGTCGGGACTGAAGCTGCACATAATGACAGTTGTCGTTGTTTCAAATGCCTCCATGCACATCTCAACTGTCTCTTCAATTTAATTAATAGATTCCACAGTGTTGATTTATATATATTTGCAGTTAGGTAATTCATTACAGCATTAAACAATGAAGGATCTAGGGCATTTTTCTGATGGACATCAACTCTCTTTGATAATCCTGTAGAACTTTTAATCGAAGTTTGGACTTCTGAATTAAATGTGTTGAAGCCCTATCGTGACTAAGTAATATGCTCCCTGTTACTTTAAGTGGCACTTTCTGTACCAGGCTAGAAAGAGCGTTACGTATAAAGCTGGCAACACGTTCTGGAAGAATAGATGAACATACCAGATAGCCGCCTACAATTCCAGGCCGCACAATAATCTTAAGTTACTTCTGGTGTCAGGCCTAAAATTCAGCCAGATGATTGTCATCTGACAACAAGAGCTGTATACCAACAAGAGGAAAGTATTTTTAACATTTGTTATGAAATTACAATCGCAGAAGTCTAAAGAATTTTTGTGAACTTGCAGAACTTCCCAGGCAGTTTTATTGCAACATTACTCAGTGCTTTAAACTTACAGCGACTAGATTGTCAACAGTATGGTACTTCTCGGTTTAGTACCTTTCAGAATGAAAGTATTATGGACTCCTCCATATTTTTCTCTCCTCTCCACCCCCTCCCTCTTTCCAAACAAAACAGCGTCTCATTTTTTTATGTTGGAGAAAGCAGACTACAGATTTAGAAGCATGCATATCATACGTTGTTTTTCGGTCTTTCTTCAGAATCTTCACTGAACCCGGTCCATATTTTATGTCCTTCAGATAGGTTCCTAAACTGCGAGACTGCAGGGTCGTTTCCCCTTCTGCAGTACTATGCCTGAGAAGGAGCTGATGTACTGAAACTATAAGTAGGTTGAGGAGGTCTTTTTTTTCATGTACAGCAACGACTGTACGCTGTCCGTCTCAGGATCGATAGTTGGCTGTCTTGAGAGCGCAGAGAGCGTTTGTGAGTAGCGTGTGAGTTTTTACTGTGGGCACCACGAATACCGCCGGATAAGTGACTTACAAAACCGCCTGCTGTGTCGTTGGTACAAACGACTGATGAACACTGATACAATTTCCATAGTAAAGGTTTTGGATGTACGTGCCAGTGAAACATGAGAAGTATAATTACCGCACAGATGTGTCGTGTTGAAGTAACAATCAGCAGAGCGGCGCAGGTTACGGAATAAAAAAAACCTGGATTTGAACATAATTCAGTGAGACTTGCCTATAAACCGTGTGACAATGACTTTCAAATTATGGAGGTTGTAGTAAACGAACGGTGAGACTGAACAGCGCGACAATAAGTTTCAAGATGTTGCAAGCATGCTGTTGTGCCTGAAAGGATAGTTCAGTTTTTTAATGTTGGATATTAAAACACTTGTGAAAACTGCAACACACGTTTATGTCTTTGCTAGTAGAATATACCTGGATCCTTACATGTGGTCCTCACAGTGGGTGTACTTCCCCAACCTGAAGATAATTAGTCATTGCGCAATTACAGGATTTGACTGATGATCGGCGGTTGCAGCAAAGAGAAGAAAGTCGTCGTGTGGAAAACAGGTACCTTTGGTCTACGCACACGGTCGTTAAATACTGTATTCCGATCCATGTGTCTACGTGGCTGACAGTGTGTTAGCGATCTCCGTGTTTTGGAAAACGCAGAAATAGGACATTTTACCCCTCTGGCCGTTTACACTGTGTTATTCTACGACTTCATAACGGCCTGGTAAGTAATAGGGTAAAAGCACTTGGAACGGTGGAACTCTGAATTTATGGCACACTGGCTAATAAGAACAGATGACGTCCGTTTCTGATCCCTTCCGCCACCTTCACTAATAAGGAAATGTGCTTGACTAACAGTAACTCGGAAGCAGTTGTAAGAACATGGATAATCAGCAGACATTAACAGTATTCTGATACTAATGGGTTAAATATTCAGGTGTATCTTGAGAAGCTATTCACTGAGAACTAGTTTCAGTCTTGGAATGGATGAGCATCAGGTTCTGCAAGACTGACGTAATTGGTTTCGATATAGAATTACAATTTCTGTATTGCATTTAGCTTTCATTATTCATTTCTGTATATCCCAGACTGTTCTTCATGAGCAGCTAATGGAACTACAAAGATTTACTATGAAGGTTGTGCAGTGGTTTAAGCCGGCCGAAGTGGCCGTGCGGTTAAAGGCGCTGCGGTCTGGAACCGCAAGACCGCTACGGTCGCAGGTTCGAATCCTGCCTCGGGCATGGATGTTTGTGATGTCCTTAGGTTAGTTAGGTTTAACTAGTTCTAAGTTCTAGGGGACTACTGACCTCAGCAGTTGAGTCCCATAGTGCTCAGAGCCATTTGAACCATTTTGCAGTGGTCTAAAATGTATTTGGAACTGTGGATTTTTTAGCGGTGAAGAGTCGTTGGTCCCTGATCGGGCGCTTCCTCAGTGGTGGCTTGAGGGTTACGTGATCAACAGATGTATGGTGGGTACCGAGGAAATTAAAGATACCCAGACGGAGAAAAACCAGTGAAGAGGATGCAAAAGGTTCGAATGACGGAAGAGAGTATTATTCAACATCCCAAAAGGAGAAGATGCGGAAGACTCTCTCCAGTGCAGGCGGGGGTCGGAACATAGAAATGGTCGTCTGTCTCGGAAGGGCAATCCGAAATATTATTCAGTGGGCTGGGAAACGGTGAGCTGGCAGCCCCATCACAAAGATTAACCAAGAAGCGCTTGTAACACCGCCTTAGGATTTGATACTTACTGGCCCTCTTCACAATACCGGATTCGCATGGAAAAGGGAGGAACGTGGAAACGACTCAAGCAACTCAAGCATAAACCATTAGGTATTACATGTAGGATAAAAATAGCTACAAGGAATATCAGAGTAATTGAAAACAAGGAAATAGAATTAGATCATAAATTAAGAAGTAATCAAATTGAAAAAGGTGCTAATTTATAATAGAAACAAGAAAGAAAGTAAAAGGCACAATAGATTTCAATTACTAAACAACCATTTACATCGCAATACCTCGTAATAAACGAACATATAGTGGAGCGCTGATCAATTCAGACAACTAACTGAAAGGAAACGTCATAGAATAATCTTCTATTAATTAAAGATTTGTCACATGCACTACACTTAACATTGATAGAGTATCTGTAGTCATTATAGGTGTAACGCACCTGAAGAAGGGAAGAAAACAGAAATAAATCTGTTCAATGATGAGCTGCAAACGTTTCTAAATAAAGTAAGTAAAGGATTTCAGATTATCATTTGTGGAGATTTAAGTGGTACGGTAGATAACATATCCATTGCAGGAATTGTGGTTCAAGTGGCTCTGAGCACTATGGGACTTAACATTTGAGGTTATCAGTCCCCTAGAATTTAGAACTACTTAAACCTAACTAACCTATGGACATCACACACATCCATGCCCGAGGCAGCGTTCGAACCTGCGGCCGTAGCGGTCGCGCGATTCCAGATTGAAATGCCTAGAACCGCTCGGCCACACCGGCCGGCGACTACTATATCCATGGCAGCCGCCACGATGACAGTTAAGAGAAAAAAGTTGGGAAAGAAGACAAACAGAGCATATAGGTATAAATATAGATATAAAACAAAAAAAAGTATTAGAAAATTTTATGGAAGTCCTCTACAGAAATATTTACTAGTCGAGCCATCTATTCGGGATGCAGGGAAGGAATGACAAAATATTATAGAATGCGTAAAAACAGCAGCGAATGAGCCATTGGGAAAAAAGAAGTAGCTAATGAAACAGAAAGGTTTAAGGACTTGGAATGAAAATATCACAAAGGCTGATGAAGGAAAAGGTATAACCAACAAAAAACTCCTGCAGAATAGAACGACAGCATTTGAAGAGGGATACAGGAAAAAATGGAATCGTTTCAAACAAATAACTAGGCTAGGACACCAAGAGACATGGGATCGTTGTATAATTAAGCAATAGAGCAATCAAGGTCCCACGGAACTACATACAATTAGCGTAAGTTGGTGGAAAGTGTTTTATAAAAGAAATATGACAAATACAAGATTCAGAATTGGAGGAAGAGAGACTCACGATAGGTAATAGTACTGTGGATTCAAATCTACACTACTTAAACTTCTATACACACAAAGTAGAAACAAAAAAAAACAAAAACAAGCTCTGGAGTTATTTAGATGTCTCTGAAGACGATACTAATAACCAGTGCAGCACAATGAAAAGTGGAAGTTGTTGTATGAACACTTGTATTCTAAACTCGTGTGCACAGCACATAGCTGGACATCTCGACACTGCCTAAATAAATAATAATTCGCAAATCTGTCCGAGTACGAATTACATGAGTCTGGATGTTTTTCTAGAATTTTGTGAAACTATTTATTTCTAGATCGTAATAGCCTTGTGGTTTCTGGTTTTTTATTGTTTTTCGTGCAAAATTACTCAAACCTACTAAAGCAGTATTGCTGAGATATGTGATTTGGAATATATTTTGACGTAATTTACACCGTTATTTGATACAGGAATTTGAGGAGAGTGTGATAGTTCTGGAATGTTCCGGAAAGCTTCTCTCGTTTGCAACTGGATGTTATGCGTATTAGTATTCGTTTCTCTTATAGACCCTCATGATTTGCATTTAGGGGAACCGATCAATCGGTTTTGTTTTGTCGCATTGTTAACGCTACGCTTTCTCCAGATTTTTTTTGAGAAATTCGCTTTTTAAAAAATGGACAGTAGTAAGACCAAATGCTAATATTCAGTACAGAAGTATCGTCACGCGAATCAGATAACATGTGAGCCCGTAAATATTCATCATATTGCAAGCGTGAAGTAAAAAATTTGATAAATACATTATGACTAAACTGGATTTTCTTCCCTGTCACTTGTTGTAAATTAAAAAGCTTCTTCCATTACAGAATCTCCACTTTCGTATATCTTGTGTTTCCCAAGAATGATTTTCTCATAAACGAAACTGGTATAACTCTAATTTAGTCAGTCCTCAGGAAATTTTCGTTCCTTACAGTGTGTATGAAACAGTGGCTACAGTCCATGACGTACAGATCTTACTGTATGTTTTCGCCATTTTATGTTGATTTCATAGACGTCACTTGCTTCCAAGTTTTGATGGGCTTTTGACGTCGTTATCAACTTGTCTAGTAATCCAATGCTTGAGTCTTAACGATAAATACCAAGATTATTTTCTGTTGACACTCTACATCTACACGGTATTTATCTCCTTTACTTCGCGACGATCACATTAAGTCTAGAACTGTGGAATGTTTTTATTTTCCTTTAAGGTACAGAGTGGATGCTGTATGAGTCATCCATAACATAGACGGTGAACACTGATAACTTTTCTTCACTATTGTTCCATTTCTGGGCGGAAGCGTTGTATAAATGTTTCTGATCTACTTGATTCAAAATATATCCAAAGCTTCTCCATTTCTTCACTTTAGAATTTAACTTTCGTTTTTGACTGGGGTGTTGTTCAAGTAACAGCTTTATGCTTTAGTGCTCTGCCAGCTTCCCTTTACAAAGGTTTCTTTGTTTATCTGCTTCCCTGTTTCCAGTTAGTATAAATTTTCATGTTACGTACGAGTATAGGGTTACAATGACCCGGGCCTATATATAAGGAATTGTATTAAATACGAGGAATAACCTAATACTGATCTAAATTTTAGGATGTACATGGTGACCGAAAATACCGAGATTATCAATTCCTCTTGTAAGAGTAAAGTGTGGTAGTTCACAACAGATTACAAATCGAGCGACTAATAATTATTTTAAGTGTAAAAGGCTTCCAAAATAGAAGTTTTAATCCTCAGATCGCATTTGATATATATCTCGATTATTAATTTCGGCAAAGTTATATTGCCATCATTAGATCTATAAGAGCTACAAACATGTTAAAAGCTGAAACGCACTCAAAATGTTGACATAAAGCATGCAACAGTTTGGTTCTCGAAGTCTGGGAAATCTTAAACTTAAAACGTATTTCAATAACACGGAGTACAGTTCAAATGAGTGGGTAGCAAACCAAGTGGAGACCACATCTAGACAATTGTTTCTTATGGTTTAAAACAATGGTTCCATATAGTATTGTGACGATGTATAACATGACCTGGTTTAATTCCTGTTTCCTGACTGTGTATGTTTGTGATGTATTATACTACCTAAAAATGGCAGCATAGTTTAATACTAACAGCTGGGATGCAGCCCGTATACCGTGAGGTCTATATAATCCAGTCCTCGGGTTACATGTCGTATTCTTCTATACAATACACTACCTAGCATGTATTTTTATTTCTTACAATTTTATGTTCACGTTTTCCTTGTATTACAGATGTATTTAATACAAATCATGCGAGTCAGTAGCCTTCACCTTACCCTTTCTACCATCGATCTATGAACTCGACCTCGTAATACTTGTTAAATCCTTAGGCCTTACACTGTTTTTTAGCATGTAAACCTATTTTGTAGACTGGCTTCTCTACAATTTTATGTTGTACATAATGCCTTATTATTGCCTTGGTGATGTAGTTGGCTCCCTTTTTTATTATATGAGTAACATTGACAATTTAAATCAATTTTATGAAGAGTAATATGCATTTTATACCCCGTATTTAATCTAAATTCGCACTTCAGCATAGCCCAATTAAGAGATCTTTATGAGATATATCATGTTTTACGACAGCTTACGTTATAATTATGTTCACAGGTTTAATACATTTGTTAAGAATCTTTCCACACTGTCTAACGTTGGTTTGTCGTCATTATTACTATCTTGCTGCATCTAGTATAAAATATTGACCCCTGAAAACCATGGCCCCAGTTCTGTGCATATTGTCAGTATTGTAACATACACTGTTATGCTTCTCATACTGTTCTACTGTCATCTAAAAGAAATTGTATGGCGTTATGTATCTTAATATGCCTTATTTTCGTATAGTACATATAAAATTGTAAAAAAGTGTACATGTATATGTTGCTATCGCTGAATTTTATCTTCAAATTGTATTATTACTTGACATTGACACATCTTTCAAACCTAACGAAAATGAAATGTTTTTCTGTAAATATTTTTCGAACAGCATGATCGCAAAAACTGCTGCATGCTCTATTATGTTGCAGTAATTTTGTAAGCTTGGAGCTGATGCAAAAAAAAATTGATATGCTCTGTACAGAGCATAACGTTGTTACTACATTATATGTTTTGTCGAGACTGCTGCCACGTGGTGGGTCTCTGTGGTATTATGTAGTTCGTTTGACAACTTCTCGGCAGTAAGGAGCCGGTTATCAACACAAACACATCTGACAGGAGTGCATGTGCTCTATTTGATGTATTTGAACCACAGTACTTTGGCGATACAGTTATGGCTTTTGTTTTAGTGCACTTAGATTGCACGGGAGCGTCTTTTCTATGAGGTAAACATTATTTTAGTCTATGACTTTGGGGTCACTATAAGAAATTTTTAGCACTGTCTTTTACATAATATTTTTAACTGCACAGTTTAGATCCATGTTTTCAATGGCCAGATGGTAATGTACCATGTGTAGCAGCTTTATAATTCATATATCAGTTGGTATGCAAAACTGAATTGTTTTTCCCGAAATGATGTATCACAGTTATAAACCCTGCAACTTAACTGTAACATTTGTAGTACTTAAGGTGTCATATACCTTTGCCGAGGCCGGCCGGGGTGGCCGAGCGGTTCTAGGCGCTACAGTCTTGAACCGCGCGACCGCTACGGACGCAGGTTCGAATCCTGCCTCGGGCATGGATGTGTGTGATGTCCTTAGGTTAGTTAGGTTTAAGTAGTTCGAACTTCTAGGGGACTGATGACCTCAGAAGTTAAGTCCCATAGTGCTCAGAGCCATTTGAACCTTTGCCGAAACTAGTAATCAGAATATGTATCAACGACGATCTGGCAAAAAACTTCTACTCTGGAAGTTATTTACATTGGTAGAGAGTCGTTCTGCCTCTGATAATGTCATGTAATTTCAATTATTATTTTAAAGTTAACAGTATAACCAAATTTATTTCTCCTAACTATTGATGGGTAAAGGTAGGAACTATTGCTCACCGAGCGAGGTGGCGCAGTGGTTAGCACACTGGCCTCGCATTCGGGAGGACGACGGTTCAATCCCGCGTCCAGCCATCCTGATTTAGGTTTTCCGTGATTTCCCTAAATCGCTCCAGGCAAATGCTGGGATGGTTCCTCTTAAAGGGCACGGCCGACTTCCTTCCCTGTCCTTCCCTAATCCGATGAGACCGATGACCTCGCTGTTTGGTCTCTTCCCCCAAAAAACCAACCAACCAACTATTGTTCATGGCTCTCCTCTCTAATATGCACCATTGCCGAACTCCAAGCTAACGCTGTACATTATCACTCTTCGCGACTGTGTGTTGAGGAGATCGCTTTTAATATTTAAACACGGATCGTGTTTTGACCGAGCTGTTGAAAGCAGGTTGATTAAAAACAGAAAAATGGAGAGGAACGTAGAATGTACACTTCTTATGAAGAGTGAGAACTCGACGAATCTGAGGCAGCACTCATGAGCAGAAGGAAAACTGATTGAAGCACCTGTCGCCTGTTGCTGAATTTAATCAAATCGTCTAAGCCTCCAACCTCCATACGGTGCTAGCAAGTGCACTTCAAGTAGCATTGTAACGCCTGTTCGAACGTCTACGACGACCGTTCACGCAAACCGATACTGTTTACGTTTCTATGGAAACGCTACAATGTTGCTGCGGACATAGCCACCTATGGTTTTCGGTCGCTGTTGCGGAGCGTATTGATCGAAATTTTGTGATGCGTCTACGTTAGTTCCATGGATATTGTAGGCAAGTGCCCTGCTGTTTATTTTGAAAACGATTTTTTTATGGTGGAAGGAAGAGGAGATATGCGAAAACAGCTATGCTGAAACACCAAGAAAGTGAATTCATAACAGACGAAGTTGCATCAAGAGGAATTGGCAATACTAACTGTCAACTTGGACCAGCGACACAATGGTAATGAAGGCTGTGACCTGCATTTTCGTAGTCCCATTTGTTGTTACACTTGCATTAAATCTCTGCTATTTATGAGAAACACAGTTTCGGAGGAATAATATTTTGTCGAATTATCAGCCTTTTCTCATTATGAGAAACCTATCTTTTTAATTCGTGTTCTTTATCGTGATCTATCTTATGGCTTCTTACGATACTCGATTCGTTTTCTTTTCGGCAAATAATTAATTTCCTTTTCGTGATAACCATTTCTTATGATACGTATCGGTAATTGCAATTACGTATTGCACTATCCATTTGAGATATACCACGGCCTGACAAGGGACAGTGATGAGAGACAGAGTTACTCCATGTAAAACGCGCTACGTGTTATGATTTGTTCATATTATTTGATATTTCCACGATAAATCGAGAAATGGCAGCTCGATCTATTAGATTCACAAAAAAAAAAAAAAAAAAAAAAAAAAATGGTTCAAATGGTTCTGAGCACTATTTGACTTAACATCGGTGGTCATCAGTCCCCTAGAACTTAGAACTACTTAAACCTAACCAACCTAAGGACATCACACACATCCATGCCCGAGGCAGGATTCGAACCTGCGACCGTAGTAGTCGCGCGGTTCCGGACTGAGCGCCTAGAACCGCGAGACCACCGCGGCCGGCTCAGATTCTCACTAAAGGCAGTTCTGTCAGGAGCATGTATAAGTACCAAAGACATGGCTAAAGAGTGCGATGTTCGTGCAGAGAAAAGCATTTCAAGGGTGATTTGTACAAATACAAGGATGATATGGATAACTACGACTCGCCCCTCAACTCAAATGCGTTTCAAAAGTTGTTCCTAATTAGATAAGTGCGAATAATTATATCAGCAAGTTGCTCCTCTTGCCATTGTTTGCATGACATTGTGATGGCAGAAATTTTACGGGCCATTTTTAACCTTACTTATAAGCTGTAGTTAGTCGACAATATAATTACTTTGAATTGTGCTGAATCATAGATTAAATTTTCGCGTTGTTATACATTATTAATGAAAAATTAGTAATGCAAATCTCTATAATGCGAACGGAAATAATACTGACCCTTTCAATTTACATTTTTGAGAGGCTTCAGAATAACGTTTCGTTATTCGTCCAGCAAGTAAATCATCCTAAGTGCACTCAGTTTGCTAGTAAACAATTTTAAGTACCCATCAACATGTATTTCAGAGCAAAATTTTCGATAAAATTGACGATTTTAAAAAGATGTCGTTACTCTAGGAATACTTGTAAACAACACTTATCTATATAAAATACTCAATGGATGCATTTGAAATATATAACTTACGATATATCATTTAAACTTATAGTGTAGTTTCCCTTAACTACCAGCTATTCTTTTACCATTGTTTACTACTGAATTCTTTATATAGCTATAGAGTGTTTTTAGATACTAGCTTCAATTGCTTTACAATTAATTCATTTTCACTTGTAGTGGGTGTCGTGACCGTCACTACAGCTGTAGGATTTTTTTTTCAGTATTCTTTCACTAAAAAATTCAAGTTCTTACTATAAAATCCTTGTCGATTCTCTACTACAATGTATATACGTTGGAAATTAGGCATTGTAGTCTCCATTTGATGCTAAGTACGGTTTATTTGTGACAAGTACATTATTGAGCGTACTGTACGCCAAAAAAGTCCATTATAGCTACATGATTCGTTTTTTCCAAGAAATTATTGTCTTGTTTGTAGGCAGTTAGCGGTAATAGTATAAGGGGCGTTTAAAAAGAAACGAGCCAGAGGGACAATAATTACAGAAACCAGTAGTTGTATGTTAGAAGTACTGACTCTGGCAGTTGAGGCATTTGTCCCAGTGTGACACAAGGCGGTGAATGGCTGGCTCATAAAATTACCGGGGCAGCGATATTAACCAGTTCCGCGCGCACAGCTGGACGACGTCGTCCGAGGTGAATCGTTTGCCCCTCAGAGCCTATTCAAGGGGACCAAAAATGGCGTAATCACAGGGAGAGAGGTCCGGGATGTATGGAGGATGGCCGAGAACCTCCCATTTGAATTTCTGCGGGAGTGCCGCGACTCTGTTGGCCGTATGAGGCTTTGAATTGTCGTGGAGCAGAATGATGCCACCGGTGAAAATGCCTGGTCGTTTTGATTTGATCGCTTGGCGAAGGGTGGTCATGGTTTGCGAGTATCGCTGGGCATTCACTGTTGTCCCGAGCTTCAGGAAGTGAATCAGAAGGGGGCCATCTTGGTCAAAGAAGAACGTCAGCATAACCTTTCCAGCACTCGTGTGGATGGCCTTGGCTTTTTTGGTGGTGGTGATCCTGGATTATTTCATTGGAGACTTTGTCGTTTTGATTCGGGTTCTAAGTGATGACACCATGACTCATCTTCAGCCACCACTCGTGACGGGAGCGCATTCCCTTCTCGAGCATAGCGCTGCAGATGAGCAAGACAGTGGGCCATTAGACATGCTTCCTGGTGTGGCTGAAGACTTTGGGGCACCCACTGGGCACACTCTTTGCGCATTTGAAGCCGTTCCTTCATGATGGTCAGAGCACTTCCTACGCTCAATCCTACCACTGCGTCTATGGCTTTCACTGTCACTTGGCGGTCCTGGGTAATGAGTGTAGCTGAAGGATGTCATCGGTAATGCAGTGTGGTGCTCCAGACCGTGCATCATCGGCTAACGACACCTGTCCTTCCCTGAACCGCTTGTGCCACGCCTAGATCCTTGCAATGGACATGCAGTGTTCGCCGTACACTTGTGACATTTGTCAATGAATGTCTGTTCCTCCTACTCCTTCCGCTGTCAGAAAACGAGCAACACCTCTTTGCTCTTCTTTTGACGCCTCCATGTCACTGTTTGCAATGCGACTGGCAGTGTTGGACGTTTGATGCCAGCTGCTACTAGCTCGGTACAGTCACGTGACGCGCACGCGTGCCCTCTAGCGACGGGCTGCGAACTTCCATACTCTGGTTGGAACCACACCTCGTTGCACGCGTCACGATATTACACTCCTGTCACTGGTTTGCGCATTCCAGAACGCCACTTACAGTACAGGGTGTTTCAAAATGAACATACCGGTTTTAAGGCGTTGTAGCATTTATTACGGTCAACTTACAATTGTAAATAATACATCAAATGAAAGAGCAACTCAAACAGTTTTGTTTGTATACCTGCGCGCAATGGGAAGAGTATGGAATGACGAAGAGTGACTGAAAAACGTATTGAAAAAGTGCGAGTCTTTCACGCTTAGCCCCAAGAAATATCCCCACTGAAAGTTTATGTGCCTTCCTTTTCGGTGAATCAACTATAACTGATGTTTCTTATACTGATGTGCTACAGATATGGCCCGTGCCTCGGTGGGAGGAAGCTGCACAACACATCTTTATTTGCGAGCTAGATGGTGCACCGCCTCGTTGGCATAACTCAGTACGCGACTGGTTAAACGCCGCTGCATCCGACCAGTGGATTGGGCGCAATGGGCTGGTTGACACATTGACACAGCGTTTTATGCATGACCTCCACGTTCACACATGATTTGACACGATCATGTATATGTGCTTCCGATACTAGCTGATCTTACCGACTTTAGAAACACTGTTCTTGCATCAGTTACTCCTGACACATTGATCAAGGTTTCGGAACAACTCGCCTATTTACTCGATCTGTGATCGGTGTTCACACTGAATAATTGTAAGAAAAACTGTTTGTGTTTCTCTTTCATTTGGTGTATTATTTATAATTGTAAGGTGAATGTAATATGTGCAACAAAGCCTTAAAAACGTGTGTACTCATTTTGAAACACCATGTATTTCGAGCAGTTTTTATCTGATGTAGTAAATTCTCGTAAAAAAAGCTGCCCGCGCCCTTTGTTTTTCAAAATCTCGACACATATAATTTTATAGTCACTATGCTGTTCATGTCGGTGTATTATTTATAATTGTAAGGTGAATGTAATATGTGCAACAAAGCCTTAAAAACGTGTGTACTCATTTTGAAACACCATGTATTTCGAGCAGTTTTTATCTGATGTAGTAAATTCTCGTAAAAAAAGCTGCCCGCGCCCTTTGTTTTTCAAAATCTCGACACATATAATTTTATAGTCACTATGCTGTTCATGTCGGTGTATTATTTATAATTGTAAGGTGAATGTAATATGTGCAACAAAGCCTTAAAAACGTGTGTACTCATTTTGAAACACCATGTATTTCGAGCAGTTTTTATCTGATGTAGTAAATTCTCGTAAAAAAAGCTGCCCGCGCCCTTTGTTTTTCAAAATCTCGACACATATAATTTTATAGTCACTATGCTGTTCATGTCATTTGTTGCATGCACTGGTCAAAACCGACGGCTACTGCCACAATTTTAGGCAGGAAGCCGACAAAACAACTGTGAGTATTCTGTGAATTTCCGTGAGTTGGGTCACTGGTGCCCATACGTCCTTACTCTGTATATTTGTGTAAGCACTGGGCTTTTAGCGAGTTTATGACCGTTCTCTGGAAACTTTGAAATGGACACAACAGGGGAGATAATAAGCTTTTTATGGAGGGGTGTGGTTCCATCCTGGTCATGTTAACAAAAAAGACACGGCGCAAACGCGTGGGAAAGAGGCCGCAAAGCTGAATCTTTTTCCCTTCTCTCCCAATTAAATTTAAAGTCTCTGATTGGTCAAATCGGTGTATGCAGAGCAAGGGACCCTCTCTGAGCTTCGAATGCTGCGCTCCAGCTCGTGATTGGCTTGTGCTAAAGTGGGGGAAGCCTAAGATGTAAATGGGCTTGTGCTACTGAGCTGAGGAGGAAAGTGGATAGAAAGAGATCACTCTTGTGCTGGTGCTTCGCTAGAAAACAACTGCAGGTCTCTTCCTAAACGGTGAGACTTGCGTCCTTTGCTAGTGTGCCACTTAGAGTCGGTGCCAGTCACCTTCTGAACCGTCAGAGGTACTGCTTCTAGCATCATGCACACAACGAGTGATGCGTCGGTGTACTTATTTGTCTTGAGTCGGCCGTCTAAACATTTGACATATTCCGCCATGCATAGTCATAGCACAGAGTCAAATTGGTTTGGCAGATGGGCAAAGGGTCCACCTGCACACTGGAATCCACAGGGGTTTCTGAGGCTCATAGGAAAGTACCTGCGTTCCGAATTAATCGAACGCGAGACCGCGTACTTGCCTTTGTTGGGCGCGCGCCATTAATAACAGATTGCGGCCGTCCATGACTTAAGTCGCCGAACGCATCGTGGTGTGCGCCCTGACCAGCAGGAGGGTAACGTACTCGGAACTGCGGCGTAGGGCTCCAATATAAGTTTCTCAACACCCTGTTCTATCGAACTATATTTTTCTTTTTGGAATGGTAGAATACAGATGCGTGATGGTGGCGTAGTTTTTGTGACATAACCCAGGTTCACGTGTATGAAGTCAGATAAAGCAATTAGTGTTCCGCTTACTGTCGTGTGTCGATCCCCAGCTGATCGCTTTGTCTACAATAGACCCCATGTTACTGAAAGCGTTTGTCATATAAAAATGTTTGTGTGACATTTCTTTAATCATTTTTGCTGTCTTGAGACGTTAAGGATGAATAAATCTATGCTCATTTAGATCAGAACTTCTCCCTGAGTTCTGATTAACAGTACTTTCCCATTTTATTATTAAAGTCTAGATTTGAAACGTAAGTAGAAGGCTTTCAAGATTTCGAATAAGCCTACAGCAATATGACCATGTAGTGCATAAGAAAAGCCACACGAAGTTCAATGGAAGACAAGGCGCACTTGTTACAAAACCTGGTGTTTGCGTGTTTCAGGGATGCTCGATATAATTTACAGGTTGTGGACGGTAGTGATCTACTACGTTATGCACATGATATTATACACGACATAGGTTACAGAGCTTTCAAGGAAGCAGTGAATGGTTGCATAACTTCAAATAGTGCCTCAGCATTGGGAGACGTAAGATAACGCAATTTCAAACAAAGTGTCAAGTTGATGATGCACAGTAAACAGCGGAATCAGCCTGTAAATTTGCAGATGAGATAAACAAACGTATTCCATCGTTCAGTAAGGAATTTGTTTCCAAAAGATGGTTCAAATGGCTCTGAGCACTATGGGACTCAACTGCTGAGGTCATTAGTCCCCTAGAACTTAGAACTAGTTAAACCTAACTAACCTAAGGACATCACAAACATCCATGCCCGAGGCAGGATTCGAACCTGCGACCGTAGCGGTCTTGCGGTTCCAGACTGCAGCGCCTTTAACCGCACAGCCACTTCGGCCGGCGTTTCCAAAAGATAGCCAGTTTCACGATAAACTTCATAGCTGACTGTTTCGCATTTGGTTGAATGCCATCACATTCCATTACTTCTAGTCACCCCATTACACCAATATGAGTGCACATGAATTCCTTAAGAGCGGATACCTAGTTGAACTCCCTTCACGGTTTGTAACTGCTAATGAGAGCGAACCTTCGTGATTGACATTTTTCATTTGGTGTTTATGGTGCAAGTTAATGGTTTGTTTTGAACATTTCTCGAATCTCGACGATGTTCAATACCACATACCTCTCAGACACTCATTTTCTGTCGCCCTCCTGATGCAGTTGATGAGTCGTTAACAGTAAATATTTGTTCTTGTCACAATTGTTAACACGGCACTGAGAATGGCATAAGACGGTGATAGACGTAAAACTGTATTACGCTGTTGGAAAAAGTGTTACTCTATGTACGTATTGACCAAATGCTGCCAAACTTATACTGCAGTACTTCAATTCTATGAGACACGTTGATTACCATTTTAGCCTTACTGCGGAAAACGCCATACCTAGTGCTAGTGGTCTGATATTTATATAAAAAGGGGTCTAGCTAGTTTTCTGAATGTTACTCCCGATCGACGAGATTTGAAATTAACAAGATACCCTGATTTGAATTACCACAATGGGAACGCTCCCTGACTATACATGGGGGTGATTTCGATTTTCTGCACATAAGAAAAAAATGGCTCTTAGCACTATGGAACTTAACATCTGAGGTCATCAGTCCCCTAGACTTTGAACTACTTAAACCTAACTAGCCTAAGGACGTCACAGACATCCATGGCACAGGCAGGATTCGAACCAGCGACTATAGCAGCAGCGCGGTTCCGGACTCAAGCGCCTAGAACCGCTCTGCCACATAAGCCGGCTGTACATAAGAAAATGGTTCAAATGGCTCTGAGCACTATGGGACTTAACTTCTGAGGTCATAAGTCGCTTAGAACGTAGAACTACTTAAACTTAACTAACCTAGGGACATCACACACACCCATGCCCGAGACAGGATTCGAAGCTGCGACCGTAGCGGTCGCGCGGTCCCAGACTGAAGAGCCTATAACCGCTCGGCCATTCCGGCCGGCTGTACATAAGAGCACCTGAAAACTATATTATAGCATTTCACAGACTTTCGCGTTACTCTCGTCATGAGGAGCCGCTGTTTGAAGGAATAGAGCGAATGACTTAAGACAGAATTACTCTTGGATTTTAAAAGTTTGCTATATTTATTGTTGAACACAACAGCCCACTTTGTACGAACAAAATAGCGTTGAACACGTCATAAGGTCATATTACCCTAATGATGATAATTAATGGAGGGAGACGAACCGTAAAGGAGAAACCAGTTTATGAATGTTAGGTTAGGATGAGAATGGTCAGATACACGAAAAAACGGAAGATAATAAGGTAATCTTATAGTAGTATACTCCTGATTCACACATGACTCAAAACAGGAATGAAACATGTATTCTCCACCATAGGAACTAGTTGGACTGGGGGTCCCCCACTTTCGAAACAAAGGCTTCTTATCGGTATGTGGCAATGAAGCTGCACATGCAGTCGGGCTTCAAATATAAAACACGCTCCCGCACTACACAAAATAAAACGTGTAACACTAGAAAGTAAACTATAGTGATTGCTAGGGGAAATGTACTCGTACAGGCAGTCGCACATTGATCACTGTGCTTCACACGTGATTCACAAGAACGAATTAAAGATTGTTCAAAGACAACGAGATTGGATCCGCTCGAGACGCAACTATCTTCAGAATTAATGTGACATACGGTGATGAAGAAAACACGGTACATAATTGTGAGACAACCGCTAAGTGCACATAGCCACTTCCATGTCAAACCAAGCCTAGAACCTGTCCTCAAGTTGCTCTCGTAAATTAAATAAATCTATTACCAGAAAAGAAATAATAACACGTCCTAACGTCCTAGAAACTAAATACAAGGAATTTTTGGTGCCCAAATAATAGTTCCCAGCACTAACCGAAGTACAACATATTAACATATGTTCTGGAGGAACAACAATTTTTGTCATTCCAGCGTCAGAACAGCGACTTTTCGTGTTAAGATGGCCAGTGGAGGTCGTAGGGGCCGGAGACAGCCTTTCATTTTTACAGGAGTGGGGGCTGGACGGTTCAAAACACCAACGATCAAGGAAATACGGTACACAATTACCCAAATGAGGCACCACTCTAAGTATACATGGCCACCTCCATCAGGAACCGAGGCTACTGCTTGTCCACACATTACTCTTGTAAATTAATCAAATATTTTCTTTTAGTGGAACCTGAAGCATATATTATGTCACAGTAAGACATTATGACGAGAAAAACAGTATGCAGCTTGATAATTTATTTTAGTACATAAGCTTATTTTGGTTTTATTACCTTCAACAGCAGATGTATTGACGTTGTGGATGGACATACGAGGATGGTTTGGAAAGTTCTCGGAATCACCACGGGAGGTCAGCGCTAGTGCAACGAGTTGTTCACGTGATATTCATTGAACTGTTGCCTGTAAACACGTGGCACGTCAGTGCTCTTGGAAGAGAGCTGTGGCTGTGACGTGGCTCTGTTGTTTTTCCCGCCTAGAGATTTGCGAAGATGCAAAAAATCGAGATTGGAGCAGTGATTAAGTACTTCGTAAAGAAAGGTATGAGAGCAAAGGACATTCATGCCGATTTCCAGAATACAATGGGGGACTCTGCTCCTTCATATTCAACTGTTGCCAAGCGGACAAATAAATTTAAATTTGGTGGGGAAAGCTTGGATGCTTATCCTTGCAGTGGAGGATCGCCGATTGAAAGTGCATGAAATTGCTCACGCTTTCCAGATGTCATCTGAAAGGGTATATCACATTTTAACTGAAGAATTAGAAGTGAAAAAACTATCTGCTGATGGGTGCCACGACTCTTGACGCTGAATCAAAAACATGTACCGTCGCCATGGCAAAATTACACGAACAAAGGTATGAATTGTTGCCACACCCGCCTTATTCACCTGATGCTGTTCCATCAGACTTCCATCTCTTCCCAAAACTGAAAATTTTTCTTGGTGGACGAAGATTCACTGCAAACGAAGAACTGATAGCCGGAGTTGACAACTATTTTGCAGGCCTGGGCGAAACTCATTTTCGAGATGGGATCAAGTACTGGAACGTCGTTGGACCATATGCATTAATCTACAAGGAGACTACATTTAAAAATAAAAATGTTTCAATGATGTAAGTACTTTTTCTCTATTCCGTTCACAGAACTTTTCAAATGACCCTCGTATGTCATCCTTTCAGTAAATCATTATTGCCGTCGGTAGTTGTTCCTTGTAATACTATTTTCAGCAGCGCTTTGAAGTTGTTCGATTATACAGGGTGTTACAAAAAGATACGGCCAAACTTTCAGGAAACATTCCTCACACATAAAAAAAGAAAATATGTTATGTGGACATGTGTCCGGAAACGCTTACTTTCCAAGTTAGAGCTCATTTTATTACTTCTCTTCAAATCACATTAATCATGGAATGGAAACACACAGCAACAGAACGTACCAGCGTGACTTCAAACACTTTGTTGCAGGAAATGTTCAAAATGTCCTCCTTTAACGAGGATACATGCATCCACCCTCCGTCGCATGGAATACCTGATGCGCTGATGCAGCCCTGGAGAATGGCGTATTGTATCACAGCCGTCCGCAAAACGAGCACGAAGAGTCTCTACATTTGGTACCGGGGTTGCGTAGACAAGAGCTTTCAAATGCCCCCATAAATGAAAGTCAAGAGGGCTGAGGTCAGGAGAGCGTGGAGGCCATGGAATTGGTCCGCCTCTACCAATCCATCGGTCACCGAATCTGTTGTTGAGAAGCGTACGAACACTTCGAGTGAAATGTGCAGGAGCTCCATCGTGCATGAACCACGTGTTGTGTCGTACATAACGTGCTCCATTGAGCGTAGGTGGAAGAACATGGGGCCAAATCAAGACATCACCAACAGTGCCTGCCCAAACGTTCACAAAAAATCTGTGTTGCGTGCGGATTCTCGTCAGCCCACACATGTTGATTGTGAAAATTTACAATTTGATCACGTTGAAATGAAGCCTCATCCGTAAAGTCAAAATTTGCACTGAAATGAGGATTGACACATTGTTGGATGAACCATTCACAGAAGTGCACACGTGGAGGCCAATCAACTGCTGATAGCACCTGCACACGCTATACATGGTACCGAAACAACTGGTTCACCCGTAGCACTCGCCGGCCAGTGTGGCCGAGCGGTTCTAGGTGCGTCAGTCTGGAACCGCGCGACCGCTACGGTCGCAGGTTCGAATCCTGCCTCGGGCATGGATGTGTGTGATGTCCTTAGGTTAGTTAGGTTTAAGTAGTTCTAAGTTCTAGGGGACTGATGATCTCATATGTTAAGTCCCATAGTGCTCAGAGCCATTTGAACCATTTGAACCGTAGCACTCTCCATACAGTGACGTGGTCAACGTTATATTGTACAGCAGCAACTTCTCTGACGTTGACATTAGGGTTATCGTCAACTGCACGAAGAATTGCCTCGTCAATTGCAGGTGTTCTCGTCGTTCTAAGTCTTCCCCAGTCGCGAGTCATAGACTGGAATGTTCCGTGCTCTCTAAGACGCCGATCAATTGCTTCGAACGTCTTCCTGTCGGGACACCTTCGTTCTGGAAATGTGTCTCGATACAAACGTACCGCGCCACGGCTATTGCCCGTGCTAATCCATACATCAAATGGGCATCTGCCAACTACGCATTTGTAAACATTGCACTGACTGCAAAACCACGTTCGTGATGAACACTAACCTGTTGATGCTACGTACTGATGTGCTTGATGCTAGTACTGTAGAGCAATGAGTCGCATATCAACACAAGCACCGAAGTCAACATTACCTTCCTTCAATTGGGCCAGCTGGCGGTGAATCGAGAAACTACAGGACATAGTGACGAAACTAAAATGAGCTCTAACATGGAAATTAAGCGTTTCCGGACACATGTCCACATAACATCTTTTCTTTATTTGTGTGTGAGGAATGTTTCCTGGAAGTTTGGCCGTACCTTTTTGTAACACTCTGTATACTGTTGCAGGTATAGTGTAATACGCCTTTTGCTGATTGAAAGTTGTAGAAATTCAAGTCTGATAGCTAGCTGTTTACTTACAGGTACTCCAGTAATTACTCCCAGTCCCCTGATTTGTTACCCATATAGCACATATGGGATGCTATAGGAATATGAGTACTTTCATATCAGCGGCCAGCCAGCAATCTTCATGTACAGACTGACACAGTGTTCTGTTTCAGGAAAGGAAAGAAGTTTCTCAAGATGACGTGTTGAGTCTATTTACTTCCAAGCCCAAATACATACAAGATTAGCTTACGGCTATGGGTGTCATATATTGTACTGATGACGATGGAAGTCAGTTCTGAATGGAATGAAAGTTAGAGCAATTAATACTTGTTATGTGATCAACATCTGCACAAAGTTACTGAATGCTAGACTGATGATTCGTGGAGTAACATATTCCATTTGCGTCAGTGTATTAATTTTTGTAGTCAGTCTTCTGGCTGGTCTGAGGTGGCTGGCCATGACTTTATGTACTGTGCTGATCCGTTCGTCTTGGAGTTAGACGTTCATCCACTTTCCGCAGCTCTTTGTCATGCATGTAATAATCTCTATTTCCCAGTACTTATTTTTCCTTCTACAGCACTTTCTAGTACCATAGCAGTCATTCTCATTTGTGTTAACAAGCTTAGTTTCATATAGATCCTTGTTCTATACAGTATTTTATCCATGCTCCTTTCCTTAACTGTGTCCTCCAAATGGACAACCATTTCCTCACCTCGTAAGGACCTTGAATGTAATTTTCCTCCTATCCCACCTCTCTTTTTCTAAACACTGTTGTATTTCCTTCTTTTGTAAGAACGATATACAGAATAATTTTTTTCAGCCCACAAATTAAATCATCTGTGTTTCATATGGATTCGGTTTTATTTATTTACTTTTCTGCATTTTCTTGGTAGCAACATTGCACTATTTCAAATGAAATTTAATTTATGTAAATTATTATGACAACCATATTAAGAGAGTATTTCACCTACTCTAAATCTTAAACGAAATTTACTGTATTAATTATAACGCTTTTGTTTCACTTCTTTTCTGCTACCATCACTCTGACATTCAGTTCCTTTATTTTCCCTTTCTGTCACATGTTCCTTTCCTTTCACAAAAAAAGAACCATAGATTTTTGTTACATGTAGTCTATTTTAACTAATGTCACCATATTTTTGTCGCCTGCTGCTATTAGTGCTATTACACCAATATATTTACAATTATATGTAAGTTGTTACTATTACTACAACCACCACAGTAATCTATGTATGTGGATCCTGGCTGACTTCTTACCTGGAAAATGGCAAATCAGCTACAATCTCCATAGCTCTACTGCCCATGACACCACAGGTCACACCCACTTATCTGTCACATTAAAAGACACATTCTGCCTATCTCTCACATAATATGCCTGCCCCACCTCAAGCCAGTATGACTGAAGTAAGAAAACGAAATAGTCAATTACAGTAGTATTTTAATGGGAATTTAAAACAAAATCACAGTGTAGCCATAGAGCAATTGTTTCGACTGGGGGAGAAGTTGTTGCAGTTGCGAGGGACAAGTTGATACAATTTTGAGGCAACTTGATACAGTTTACGTGTACATAAAACATCAAAAATTTCCACATCCGTCTTATCATCATCATAATCCGTAAATTCTCTCTGATTTATGCAAAATAGGAAATTTCCTTTCTCTCCTCCTTTCTTACTTTAAAGAGGTAATATCTTTGTACTATAGAGTGAATGAAATCTATACCTTTTCCTACAGCAGCTGATATCGGCCAGTAACTGATACCCCTACAGCCCCAGTAACTGACACGCTGAATAGCTGACATCTCCCATGTAGCTGACACATATTCAGCATCTGGATACTAACAAGTAAGAAGTCGGAGGTGCAAATCTCAAATTAGAGCAACAAACCGTTCCACCTTTGAAACTACTGTATTGACTCACCATTAAAATTCGTCTCACATGTGTGCACGCAACATCAAAAAAGTGTGTACAATGTTTGCATATCTGCCTTATCATCATCATAATTGGAAGAAGAAGAGAACGATTATAATGAGGAATCTTGAAAATATCTCTGGTATTCAGCCGGGTAGCGACGTCCAAAAGGCGCGATATTTCGGCAAGCCGACTTTTTGCCATTTTTAGCGTTCTTGGAGTCTGATTGATCTCTGATGGATGCCGACTTTATACAATCTCCACCCCTCTCCCGCAGCCTCCGTCTGGGCGCTTCCGAGTGGTCCGCGGTCGGTGGTGGGGGAAGGGCGGCTCTGGGTGGTGGGGGAAGCACGGCGCCCCGCGACAGATCATGGGCCGCAGTCCTTCCACGGCTACGGCCGCTTGCGGAATTCTGCCGTCGTGGTGACAATGCTTCCTCTTCTTCTTCTTCGGGTGTCCTCACAGGAGCGGATTTCCGTGTAAACTGTCGTTGTGTTTTAATCATACTCAAATCCGGATCCCAGGCTTTGCTTATTTGGAAACCGCTGTCTTTATTTATTAGTTCGTCATGAAGCCGGATCTCCACTGCCTCTTAGAGGATACAATCCCAGAAGGTATTCGATTGCTGTAACACCTTTGTGCCACAACAGTTCATGTCATGTCTATGTGAGATGCAGTGCTCTGCCACGGCGGACTTGGTCGGCTGTGCGTTGTCTGTCTGGCGTTTATGTTCACTACATCTCTCCTGTGCCGTCCGGATGGTCTCGCCTGTATTCATTTTCCCGCACTGGCAAGAGATGCTGTAAACTACCGGTTTGCTAAGTCCTAAGTCGTCCCTTACTGATCCTAATAGTGTTTTCGCTTTGGATGGAGGGCGAAACACGCACTTGACATTATATTTTCTGAGTATTCTACCTATCACACATAACGAGGAAGATGACATTCATGGCTAGAAGATGATCTCCAACGAAGTGTCCACTGGAATAACGCAAATGAATTTGCAGAGCAGTTAGCTTTGCAACTATCTTCAAAAATGGTAGCCAATAATTCACATGATATTGGTATAATATCTATTAAAGAGAAACGTCGAGCAGCATTAGTTATTGCTGCAGGTTTACAATAGCTCCAAAAAACAAAGCGGGAGACTAAATTGCAGCGTGGGAAAATTGCATATGAGAACTTTCAGTCAACAGAAAGAGAACCACAAACGTTTGGTTGACTTTGACAGTGTGTAGGTGAAGTCTAAGCCACTCCTGTTTCTTACCTATGTGGTGAACCTACCACACTGAACTGGATCCCTGCTCAGTCTGCTGATGGAACCCAGTCTAGGTGAGATGTGGTACTGGTAAGAAACATGTTTCAACAGCCCATCCTTCCCAGCTCCTTTTTTTGGACAATCGCCAGTTGACAGGTCAACAACTAAATTTCTGGTAGAAGTCATCATGATTATACTGTTGTGTTAACTGCTGTTGAAGCATGCAAAAGTGTATGGATGACTCATGACGTATCTGAAACTGCTTTCTGCGAGCATCAGATGACAATGCCACCATCGTGGTAATAAGTTGTTTCCTGCGG